>NC_087443.1:76406052-77071885 GCF_036321535.1 Camelus dromedarius | reverse complement strand
AGTTTTTATTGTCACATTTAACTGCTTTGTCAGATATACATTGTAGGTTTCGGTATGGCATAAAAATAAAAATATTTTCCTGAATGTCAAAATCTGAACAGAAGAGATGGCAATGGCACTTAAAAAAAAATTAAATTCACACTGGTGCTGAAGCCGCTAGAAGGTAGCTGATAAAAACGGGAACACATTAGCAGATAAAGTGGTCTGCAACATTTCAAATCAAATGGCAGTGGTCTAAGGCCAACAGAACTGGAGAGCAGGAAGGTCCAGACCCCACAGAGCAGACGTCTGAGAATGGCAGTTTGAGCGCTCCATTTCCAGTCAGACTAAACTTCTCTCCTACAAAATGAAACCACTGTTTCAAAACCTGGATTTTAAGCCTCTTGAACAACTTCCTTCTTCCTACAGGTTTTAACTAGTCCAAAGGAAAGGCAGTCATACTCCAAAGTATTAACTTCATGGGCTGACCTCCTCATAAATGCGGGGAAGGGATGGGGGGCTTGTCATTTCCAAACCAGGAACATACCACACTCAAGAATGTCTTCAGTGGTTTCACACATTCTGGGCAAAACTAGAAAACAAGCAGTAATTAAATAAAAATGTAAGTGCACCCCAACAGTCTTTACACATTCTGCAGCTATCTTCCAAATGGCAACTTGAAAAAAAAAAAAAAGTATGGTGATTCAGATTTAAAACGAATCTTTACTCACCATGAGATTCCCAGTTCATTAAATGTCTTTCTTCTGCAAATAAAACTAACACTAGGATTTGTCAGAAGATCTAAACGGGTTATATTCCTTATGTATGAACTTGGCTAAATCCACTGTGTCTGGAATCTGTTCATCATAAAACTCAGGTCTGGAACATAACTCCTTTCTGTCACCCACTGCTGTGTGTCCTTCATTTAAGACTCCAGAACAGAGACCATAAATGTGGCCAGTGCAACATAGCAGTCACTGTAGTTCCCCAAAAGAAAAATAAGTCATTTATTTCATGACATACTTATTTGGATGATTACTTACTGGTAATTAGTATTTCTACATTTTTTTTTTTTTAAAGGCAACCATTTTAAGTGACAATACATATCAGGCTAGTAGAAAAAAGTTGAAACAAAGCCCTCTCTTTTGATCTCACAAAGCCATGCAGACAAAAGAAGGTACCTCTGATTTGCTCCAATCAGGCTTCTTGGAATTATCAAAATTTCTTTTCTGGCAAAGACGAATTTGGCTCATCATAGAAAGAAGGTTCTTTGAAGGCTGCTGCTAAACTAGTTTCCCTTTGAAAAAGTAAATTTCAAGGCATGACAGTGCAAGAGGTAAGGTTCTGATTTATAGAACGTTTATAGACTAATTGTGCTTAGTCTCTAAATTCCAATTTATTTTAAAGAACAGAAACTACATTGATAAGTTTATCTTTGCCTAAATTTACCAGTACATCCACGAATCGCACCAGAATTAGGACAATTTGATTATCTTAATGATTCTGTCTTGAAACCTACACACTGCGTCCACAGGCGAGGGCCCGCGGGTGTGAGGCTCCCACAAGTTCTGTGCCCAAGGACTCTCATCTTGGGAGTCCAGGGGTCGGAGAAAGCCATTCTCCCCCCAGATCAAGTCCTCAAAAAACTCCCAATAAGCGATTAAGAAAAACAGTGCTAAGTGGAGAGTTTCTTTGTTTAGTTAAATCTGGGAGGTCTGAGTGTTCCTGGAGCCCCCGTCCGGATGTGCCATGGGTCGAGAATCCCTCGAATGTGAGTACTCGCTATTAGAGGGCTCTGTAGGGTCAATCAAATTTTCATAATCACTGTCGTCTGATTCCTCCGCGCTGTCTCCAGCTGCTGCTTGGGAAGGAGGAGGGTCTGCCCCACTTCCAGGATACTTCAGTCCGGCACTGGTGGAAGCGTAACTGGAGGAGCCCACGGCTTGAGGTCGAGGCATAAAGACACTAGTTTCCATGCGAGAATGGCTCAAAGTACTTTCTTGATTATTTGGGTGAAGATCAGAATAAGGCGGAGGAGGATCAGAGGCTTCTGCATCTCCGAGTGTACTTCTCCCTCCAGCTGCGAACCCAGGATAGGGCATCCGAGGGCTGAAGGCCGGTTCCAAACTCTCAGACGTCATCTGTCTGCTCATCATTGCCTGCTGCAATCCTGGGTGAAAATATGAAGAAAACTGTCACACTCTCTGTATTTTCACAGCTTTGCATTTCACTACATTAAATGGTCAACCTGACTTCTGGAAAACAGCAACAACGCAGTGAAATTTATTGTTATTATTAATTATTTACTTTTGCATAGTACTTCATAATTGACAAAAGACTTTTCGATACATTAATTCATTTAAGCCTCAAAGCAGGCCTCTGAAGTATTATTGTCTTCCTTATTAATATTGTTGCTTCCATTATACAGACACAGAACCAGAGTTCAGGAAGAGTACGTGCCTTCACTAAGAGGACAGCGAGAAGTGGGGGCCCTGACACTCATAACACAGGTCTGTTAGCTCCAAACCTGGCGCTAGTTCCCTCACCTGCTGTGCACTGTGCTCAAAGACTGCGGGGACAGAAGGATAAAACAGTCCTTACCACCCTTGATGGTCATCTGAATGTGAGTTTTTCCTCGACAGGCCTCACATCAAAAGACATACTTCTTGACAACTGCCTGTCACAATATTCTTAAACATCTCTTTCTCCTTAAAAGTTCAAAGCCCTATGTTAAATAGCCAGTTTTCCAGTTTTTAGGCCATAATTTTACTGCATTTTTTTGGTGGTAAACTTGAAATAGCCCCATATCTATGAGTCTATGGCCTTTAAATTGTTTTTAACTACATTTCAAAAATATCATAAAAATGATACTCACGTACAAAATTTAGAAAAGAAAAAAGTAAACAAAAGTCATCCACAATTCTATCATCCACATAACACTGTTAAAATTTTGGTGAAAATAGCACAAGATTTGGGGTTTAAAGATGTAACTTTAGGTATCAGGCTCCCCAGTTTTTCCGAATTCCAGTTTTATTATCCACCCTTGAGTGTGTGTTTGTGTGTACAAGTATTTTAAACAGAGCAGAGATCATATGTTTATACCATTTTATATCCTAGTGTTTTTGTATAAGGCTATATATTATCTCGTGTCATTAAAAATTCACTTCAGTGGCTGCACAGTATTCCATAATATAGATACACCAAAATGTACTCAATTATCCTGTTGCTGTTTATTCAACTGCTCTAACAGGTTGTTTCCAAGATTTTGGAATTATAAAGTTGTGATTAACTAACTTTCTTATGCATAAATCCCTATCTGCATTTCTGATTATTTCTAGAAAAATGTTAACAGTAGAAAAGATTCAGACATCATTTACCTGGAAATATAAACTACATCTTAATTGGTTTGCAAATATTCCTATTAAATTAGAAAAGGTCGGTTATACCCTTATCTCTTTTACACTTGATATTATTTGCCATACATTTTATAGATTTTACTTACAAATGTTAAATCTGGTGGCATTACAGCAAATGTGTCTGTTACCATGCTGGAATTCATATAACAGACTCTCGGGCCTAATTCTTACTCAACCAGCTGGTTCCTTAATTTAACGGTATCCAGTCATCCACCCAAAATCAGACAGTTAAAGCCTTCACTGGGACCCTGCTTACGAATCAAACATAAAATTAAAATAGAATTTTCAGTAGCTCTTTTGTTTGGCTCTAATGAACACAGGACACAGTTCCTACCTGCTGGGCGTGCCAGGGTTAACCTAGTGAGAAATGTCACATCCACTGTAAATAGATCTTACCACTTCTTGGGATTTATTCTAACTTGCTTCAGCCTTTCTACCCTTTGGTCTTCTTTTTCTTCCAGTTGCAGAGACTTGAGAGAGATACCATGAAGAACAGTACTTCTCTTCTGGAAAAGCCTACAGACAAGTGAATGCTCTCTCCCAAAAAGCCTCACCCAGGGCTTGATGAGTGTAGAAGAAGTCACATAATTTATCGTATAATTTGATGTTTAAAACCAGACATTTCCCTGATACTGAATGGTAAAATTAATAGGAAACTTACTTCTTTCTTGTTCCTTTTCATTCTTTCTCTGGGTAATTTGTCTTCTTAATTTGTTCACTTCTGCCTGACAGGATTCAACAACTCGCTCGCTCTTTTCTACGTCTGCACACACTGCCTGAGGGAAAAATGACAACAAGAACAATTAGTTTCAAATCCAAGTACGAGGCATCTCATGAGACAGCATCGGTCACAACCCTAGGAAGAGCCCGGAGACTTTATCAGGTAAGAAAGCAGACACCTAAGGCAGATCAAAACCACGAGGGTCCAAGAGACCAGTATTACTGTTATCCATGAACTGCTTTCTTAATTTTGTTAAGATGATTATGCTATTTAGGGAACACATTCTCCAAAGAGGAGGGTAAGATGGGAAAGACTGCATCTCTCCCCTTGCTGACTCATCTTTACTGACATGAAAAGGGAATATCTGACACCAGTCTAGTGTGGGGGGACGAACAAAATACAGGAATGAGAATCTTTCAACTTTTATTTATAATCAACAATCAAAAATCAGATGACATAAAGTTTTTTTTTAACAGAAACTATTTCTAATTAGGGAAAGTTGAAAAAGAAAATAAGCTTCAAAGTCAAGATTTAATAAAAGGTAACTATTTGAGACCATATCAATGCAATTTAACCATTCCTATCAGGGCACTGATATGATATTGGTGTTTGCAGGACAGGCCTTATTCGACAGGCAATGAATGTGTAAGAGCCACTTTGAAGCCTGCCAGACAGTGCCGACAGTCTGAAAATAGCATGGTCATGAATTCAGGACAAAAAGCTGTTTTTCACCGCACGTTCCTCCCATAGCAGAAATACCAGACACCGCCGGCAAGGAGGCCGGTCACAGCGAGTGAGGCTGTATGGAGTCCCTTCTGCGGCTACGTGTACCGTGACCCTAACTGGGAACACTAACACTGGAAACTGCCCTCTGCGCGCTTTCTTCTTCGCCCCAGGCTGACCTCCGTCTGCTCTCCTCTTCCTCAGTAGCTGCCTTCATCCCTCTCTACTCCTTGGGGCTGTGCTCCTCACGCGAGGCTTTCTCCAGGCCTGGGACAGCTTCTTCAGCTCCACTGCTTTCCTTCTCGTCCTCAAAGGCTCTTTTGTTCTTAGGGCTTTACAGCAAATGACTCCTAAGAGTAACTTCGGGGGTGATGAAAAGAACGTGGGAAAGTCCTGCTAGCACCTAGTTCAGGACCTGGCTTGCAGGAGATGTTTCCATAAATATTTGTTGCATGAATGGCTAGGAATGAACAGGCTCCGCTGCATCCTCCCACTTGGGGGAGGCGGCTGGGGGCAGGGTGAGTGAACTGGAATTAGGAAGCAGAGCGTTACGGGTGCCTCTGGGTGCGGTCTCCACTTAGAGCACAACTTAAGAGCATGGCTGTGTTCTCAGCAGTCCTTCTTTAAACTCAGAAATACACTTCCTTAGAAAAGACACTGTCATTAAAGAGGTCACGAGTATTTGAGTATTTAAAATACTGATATTAATACTGGACCTCAGAGTCTCAACTTCAGGCACGCAATGAGGGAGACAGGCTTTTGTAGGCTGGCATGAGTAACTACCCCACACATCTGATACTATTTTGGGAAAGCACATTCTGCTTTTTGGACCACAATTCATTTGTCAGTTGGGAGATGATTAAAAATTAAAGTACAATTAAAAGCATTTGGGCAATATAAATAAGAGGAAAATTAATAAACAAATCAGTTACCTGCACTTTCTCCTGAAGTGCATTATAAACCTGATAAATCGCCCTGATGTCTTTCATTACTCCATCCTTGTCAAAAAAGTCAGTACTAGAAGACAGACAAAAAAAGATTCACAAAGTGATTAGAACTGCCACGAACTGGAAGACACTTTCTCATCATTTCTACCTTAATCTTAATGCTACAACTCCAAGGTGACAGCGTTTCAGCAATAATGCCCAGACCCCTAGAATTACAGGAGAAAAATAAAAGAGAACCCAAGTTACCAAGACAACTGAAAAATAATTTAAATTTTTATTTTTTCCTAGTTTGCTCTGAACATTTTCAGTGACCACAGTAAGCTTTTAGATCCTCAGAAATACACATACCCTATCGAAACTTTTGTATCTACTGCAAAAAGAAAAAAATTGTGGTAAATGATTAAAAAAGTAAGTACGGGTAAAAGTAAACTTCCTCTCAGTAGGCGTAAGATTTTGACGCACAGTGGTGGTGGGCTAGAGAATCACCTTGCTGCATTTTTCAGTGTTAATCATATCAAACGACTTCGCACTTCTCTACAGACCTTTTAAATACTGTTAACAAAAGAAAGGAAAAAAAAACATTTATTTTACCTTTCAACTTACCCATGTTCTTTAATAACTTTGGCATAACTCTGAGAAGTATTTGGCACTGAAGACACTTTATACTCTTGCTGGCTAGTGTTGCCTAGATTGGGAATAGCAAGGGATATCCTTTGATTATACCTGTGGGGAGGATTGAGAGAGATCATGTTAAAAGCACTGCTCTGCTAGAAGGACAGGTCTTGGCAATAGGAGTCTGAGCCCCCACACTGGTGAACTAGTAACAGGTCTCATGGAGCACCTACTTCCACACCCACCCAGGGATACATGAATTAGCAATTTTCTCCCCTGCCTTAAAGTAGAAACTTAACTGTAAACTCCTTGAGGGCAGAGGTAATGTCCGATGCATCTTTTTAATCTCCACAGCAACTGACAGAGTGCTGAGGAAGTTTTAAGTGCTCAAGGACCTACTGATTAGTGAAATCTCACAAATGGCTATTTAACAATTAATAATTATTTTCACTGATGGTGATTTAATTTATTCTACTATGAGTACATTTCTGGGGGGAACCCTTTCTGTTGTTTACAGACACCATGATTTTTTTTTTCTTTAACAAGTTCACAATGCAAAACCCTCATTAACCAGTAGGTGGATCAGTTTTACAATTTTGTCTTTGAAATCTATGTTTTAAAATTACAATCAGACTTTGAGAGCAATAAAACTGTATTTCTACATAATGTATTATGGAGAAGCAAATGACAAATTTCCAGCTGTTTACTTCTATAAGAACTGATGCGTAATTAACATCTCGCTAATACCTCTTGATTCAAAAACAATTTAAATTATGTAACTGACAGGAAAATGCCTACTCTAACCACAAAGAAAACTAGCTAAAGGAGAAAAACACTTTTCTTTAAAGATGCTATAAAATGTACGTTTTCCAAGTCATAAATCTCAGTTACTTGTATCTGCATCTTTCGTTTACGTGAGGCTGGTGGGAATGCTTTCCTTACCTTCGATTTGGTCTAAAGAGAACATATTCTAAAGCGTGAGTGGAATTGTTGGCGGTGGAGATGAAGCTGAAGAGAAGGAATACGAGGTCAGGCACCCCGAGGATGCGCGTCAGCTGCTTATGGATAACCTGCTCTCTGTAAGACATCTGCTGCTGCGTGTTTCGCCGGAATCTGTACCACCCGATAACTTTCTACAACAAAAACAGAAGAAAAAAAAGTATTAAAGGTTGCGTGAAATCTTACAAATTTAATTCTGAACGCAGCCACACAAACACCTGTACACAAATGTTCGTAGTAGATTTCTGTGCGATAGCTCAAAACTGAAAACGACCTAATTGTCCATCAATGGGCGAATGGATAAATAAACCATGGGGTATCCACACAGTGGAATCCTGCTCGGTAATAAAAAAGAACAAATTACTGACATATACGACACGGATGGATTCCAGAATAATTATGCTGAGTGAAAGAAGCCAGACCAAAAATAATAATAAGGGCATGTGCTATAGGATTCTATTTCACATAAAATTCTAGAAAATGAAAGGAAATCTATAGTGACATAAAGCAGTGGCTGCCCAGGGAGAGGAGAGAAGGAGGGGCTAAGAAAAGGGCATGAGGAGACTTCTGCAGTGATAGGTGTGTTCATTATCTTATTTTGATGATGGCTTCATGCATGTAGATATATATCAAAATGTATCAAAGGTCTAAATATACGCAGTTTATCACATGTCAGTTACACCTCAATACAACAGTTTGTAAAGTTTCGCTTTGTCAGCTCTGACTGCAGCATACTTAATTGGTCAGCAAATTAAACTGACATGCACTTTGGAAGAGTACCTTTCACAGTGTGATCTGCTGGACATCTGGAAGACAGATGATGTAAGAGACATCTGGGAGTTCGCTACAGTGCTCCTGGGCCCCACCCACACCTGCAGAATCAGAATCTCTAAGGGTAGAGCCAGGAATCTGAATTTAAGATAAGTTCTCAAGTTTCTTCCCAATGCACATTAAAGTTTGAAAATCTCCATTGTAGAGATAATTAATTTTATCCTTTATAAGAAGAATAATCTTCATATAGCTTCTTTCTTGCCCCCAGCTGGCTATTACAAATATTTTTACTAATTGTCACAACAACCCTGGGAGATGGGTAATGTTTTCTCCACTGAGTTCATATCTCATGCAAGGAACTACAGGGAGCAAAGAAACAGTTCCTGCCCTTAGGGAGTGCTACTGAGAATAAAGCAATTATATTAAAGCAATTAATTCTGATATTCTTTAAATATAAAGAAAACCCAAACATTTCTGACAGTGTAACTCTTTTTTTCAAAAGAGATGTTTCATCCAAAGTCACAGAGCTAATGAGTGACAGCCAAAATCTGGAACCTGTCTGCCTGTCTTTTTCCACGGTACTCAATAACTTTAACATTCCACATTATTCACACAATGGTGGTCATGAAAGAGTGAAAAGCAGTTTTACTTAAAAAAAAAAGTGAGTAAAATTATCAAGTGGCTAGAGTTGCTAACGTCAAAGAACATGGCTTATTTCACACGGGGTCTCAGCACTCTCTATTTTATGTTGGATTAGCTCCTCTGCGGGACTTGACGCATCTCAGACCCACGGCATCCCTGCAGAGGCCTGAGCAGCACTCAGCACATGGGCTGTTCTCATGAAATACTTACTGATTAACAGAATCCTGCAAGTGGCTGCTGGATGAGTACTAACGCTTTTCATTTATGCTGATTCTAATTGTTTCATTCCATTTGTATTTTGTGAGAAGTGGTGGGGGGGCTATAAATTTATTTTGGATATCAACTGATAGTAATCAACTTACTCATTTGCTATTGGCTAAAAAGATAAACCCCTTCATTCTGATCAATGAAAGATGAGATGCCAAAATAACTCATAATGGTGACATCCATGATTTTACCTTTTAGAGCTAGCAAGCTGGTTGCAAGACCACTGAGAAACTAGGTCACTGATGTGGAAGACCACACTTTTGATAGCTGTGTTTGGGCCATGATAAAAAATTATGAATATCTTTCCTTAAAACCTTATTTCTGCTGAAGTTTCAGACAATATTTCACAAAGACTTTCCACTCTACTCTCTGCGCTAGACATTCACTTACATTTTCTGGAGCCAAAGCAATTATCCCCAATACTGGGCACATTTGTCATGTTTAGGTTGTGTTCTTTTTGGCCTCATGATGGTATGAAGATGGCAGTATGTTTATCATTATCATTTCAGAGCAGATGCTTCCAAGAAGGCAGAAATTCTCCTCTCACTTGCTTTTTTGGCCTTAGCTCAAAATCCGAGGCTCATCAAAACTTCATAAACTCAATAAGGATTCTGCCAGAGCAGTAACTGAGCACACAACCACGCTGCACCTACTAGGGGATTTTCATAGCAAAAACATTAGCCTCTATTTTAAGCCTTAAAAAAAAAATTCTTTCAGCAATGTTGTGCAGTTTCTATATTTAGGAGCCACACATTTTTTAGTAAACATATTTCTATGTATTTTATATATTAATTACTATTGTGACAAAAATCTTTATTAGCTTGCATTTTCTAATGGATAATTCTAAGACTAAAGGAACTTTTAAAATTATTATGTGCTTATTTTATAAGAGTTCAACTTACTAAACTTTTGTTCAATTCTTAGGATTTTGAATTAAAGATTAGATTTGAAGCCTGACTAACAAAGAGTCAATTTTTGAAGTTTCCATCAGTACTTTCTTAATAGTCTTTTTTTTTTTTTTTTTTTTTTTGGTTAAGTGGAGGTACTGGGGACTGAACCCAGGGCCCTGTGCATGCTAAGCATGCCTCTACCACTGAACTATACCTTCCCACTTCCATCAGTACTTTCTTGGAGAGTTAAGAATAACTAAAAATATTTTTATATATCAGATACTGTTTAAAGTACACATGTATTTTTAAGCCTAACATTTTAAATGCAACTTTGTAGGTAGTACCATAACCCTTCGGAGGTGAAGATACAATTTTGTACCATTCCTGGGGGAAAAACCCCAAACTAGAAACAACTATAAAGCTTTTCAGTCTGAATGCTATATATCATCGTTGCTATGGGGCCAAGAATTTGGATTTTGAAAAAAACCCTTAACAAGTTTATATTATGTATAAAGTGCCACAGGAAACACAATGAATGTAAAATACGGTCCCTGCCTTTACCAAATACCATGGAAAATAAAATAATTTCCAAGTCAACTGAGGCAACAAATTCCTATCTTTAATTGCAAAGGAAAATATAAACATTCGTTTAAGCACAAAGGTCTACAAAATTAAGACTGTAGATCAACTTTTAACTGTTTTGAGAATCCTGGCCCCAGGAAAAGCAAAGTTCACTCCAGTTAACAACCTACCACTGGTCTTCTGTGTCTCAAAACAGAAAACCCAATTTTAAAATCCCCAAATTGATTTGGAAATGTGTCCCTATCACCTACTGAAAACACTACATAGTAGAGTCCTTTTCTTTCTCAGTTTATTTTCAACGTCAAATACAAGTTTAAAACCCTCATCATGTGCAGTCTCCCCTCAGCAGCAGCATCTCTGCTCCACTTCCCAGAGTAACCACTGTTAGGTTGGTTGGTTTCCTTCCAGATCTTTTTCTGTACATGTAAACACTCATTCAGACGTTTGTTTTTACAAAACTAGGTTCAAATTACAATACTATTCTTTTCACTTAACTTCAAGATCTTTTTATGTCACATTACATGCGAATCACCCTCTCTTTTTAACGGCTGTTTCATATCCCATAGTATGGAGGTACCAATTTAATTTATACAACCACCCCCAACTGGTGGACATTTAGATTGCTCTCAAAATTCTCACTATTAAGCAAAGATGCAACAACATCTTTGTATGCTGAATTAAGAGGCCAGACTGCTGGGTTTAAATCTTGGCATGAACACTACCTGCTGGCAACCTTAAGCAAGTTACTTATCCTTAGTTGCCTCAGCTGTAAAATGGGGATGATGGTAACAGCCATTTACCTCACAGGCTGTTACAAGGATTAAATGTGTCAATACGTGGAAGGTGCTTAGAACATGGCCTGGCACAGAGTTAAAGTGTTCAATAATGCCAGCTTTTCATCTTTGTGCCTAGATGCAATTATTTACTTGGGCCAGATTCCTAGAGATGAAACTGCATATTTAAAATTCTGTTATTGCAAAACTCTCCCCTTAAATGTCTGTGTCAACATACATTCCACCAACTATAGCTTCCCCATTTCCTGTGACCTTGCCGACACTGGATATAGAAATCCTTTTATACTTTTGCCAATCTAATGGGCAAAAAACCAGTATTATGTTTTGATTTACATTTCCTGATTGAAGATGAACACCTTTCCATTTACTTCTTGGCCATTTGTGGATTTCTTTTCTCTTTTCATAGTCTTTATTCATTTTTCTCACTTTAAATTTTTTTCATTTATTATAAAAATATTTCCTGGTACTTTTACTATGTAGTGAGTGCTCTAGACAACTGTGTTTCAGTAAGAATTCTCATGGAATAAATTTTAGTTTTACGAAGTATAATAAAGGTTCATTATCTAAAATATGAAACTAAATGGAATGAGGAGGTGAGGTGGTGGTTGGGGGAGGAAGATGGACTAAGACGCCAGAATATATGCTGCAGGCAAGTCACTGAAAATGAGAGAGCTCGACCGTCGCCTGTGGCTCCTCTAACCCACTTTCGCAGTTGGGCAGGTGACTAGGTTAGACTCTCTGCCAATATCGAGCATGTCCTGAGCTTGTTATCATCTGAAAAGCCATTTGTCCTTTCCTCAAACCTACCCCTCACACTTCCCAGTTTTCCTTTTATCTTACCCGCGTCTCTTTCTGCCTTTCCGCCCGACAGCGGTGCTGGGGGAGTACACTGGAAAGGCTGCTGACCTGCTCTAACTGCACTCAACTTCTGACGCCTTAGCAGTCCCACGCTGCCAGGATTATTTTTATGCACAGGTAATCTTTGAAAAGCTTTTTTATAATACATGCTTCTAACAAAGGCATTTTGTTTTCGTTTGACAAGTTGAAAACTTTCATTGGTACTTTTTTCCCCTCAAGTGATGTTTTAGTAACCAATCTATTTTTCTGGGATTACTACACCAAGGTGAAAAAGTAAAACCCTCACATAGTACAACAGAGTAAATTATAAATGAGACCATCAGATGATGGTGCAGCAATAAAACTTTGCTTCACTGTCAGTTCTGTTCAGACTTGCTTCCCATCCACAATCAGAACATCATATGCATGTGTTGACAGAAATAATAAACACATGACCTTTTGGAAAAGCATCTATATTCAACATTAATTGAACTTGAAAGAGTAACATATCCAAAGATATTTAACTGCAATTTACATTTTTTAGAAGTATTTTCCTGATTATAAAATTAATGCATGTATATTAAATATTGGCAAAATTATTTTTTTAATTACAAAATAGTAAGATAGAACCACCCAGAATCAACTCAACTATTGGTATCTTTCTGGATTATAGTTGTTTTTTTTTACTTCTGATTTTTACATAATGGAATCATATGTCTAAATTTTGTTCTATTGCTATACTGTACACATTGTGTCATATCCACAATTTACCTTTAAAATCTACTTAAGTTAACAGAACTCTTATATTAACATCAAATCACATTGTTTCATCTTATATTCCTTTCTGATTTTAAGTTAGGGTAGTAAGATAAGGAGTGATTTCCAAATCAGACTGGGCGACAAACAGAACGTACCTTTCTCCGATCTTTAAGAATCCTGTCCAAACTCTCTTCATTAACTTTGCTTGCATAGTCATAAAAACTGTTTTTTTTAAAGAGAAAAAAATATTTTATTAAAATTACATAGTACTTTTACATGAACATGGTTAGCAACATGTGTCTATGGATCATCTAACCCTAAAAGTTGGTACTAAAGATGTAATTGTTTCTCTTCGATAGATATTTAAAGAGAAATCAATTTAAATGCCTTAGTGATATGAGGCATCTTTTGTGTCAAAGAATACTCAAGAGACTGCTACATTCAAAGCAAGCAATTATGAAACGTGTGGTTTCAAATGGATGTGACATCTTTTCTTTGTTTCTAAGTATCAATTACCTATGGAAAAAAAACACAGAAGCTCATTTTCTGAGAAATGAAGAAGGGAAATGAGTATTTGTTGAATCCTTAATAAGACACTCAGCTGCACGCTTCCTCATGTCAATTCCTTTCATTCTTGCCTAATGCTGGGAGGTAAGTACCAGTTCAGCCCAACAAGTCAAGACGTTTTATTCCCAGATAAAGATACTGAGGTTAAGTGACTTGCCCCAAATCACAGAGCTGGTAGATGGAAGAGCTGGGATGTGAAGCCAGGTCTGGCTAGTTTCAAACTGAACGCACTTCACCCCTAAAAGAGACCAGCCTGCCCAGGATGCTGTGGTGAGCAGTCTGGGCATAACGATGTGTGGGCTTCTCTACCACTGGTCATGGTTTTAGGAATGCCACCCTTTCTCCCCTCCCCCTAACACCAGAAGTCCAGGTCTTCTAAGGCAGGCAGGAGTTCACGATATAGTAAAAACACTGAATTAGGAGCCAGGAGATACCAGCTCCAGCTCAGTTCTGCTCCTCACTGTGTGATTTTAGGCAAGTCACTTTAACCTATCTGGCCTCCATTTCCTGTTTTGCAAAATAAAATTTGGAGTAGACAGAAGATTTCTAAAATTTCTTCCAGCTCTCAGAATTATCAGTCTATGATTTGAATTACAAGTTTATGAGTCTATGTTCTGGTACTACTTTGCTGACAGTATTTTAAGGAACCCCTCAGAAGGACAAGGCGGGGTATGCCTAGCAAAGCTTTGAATAGTCAGGGCCAAACAGGACCCTCTCGTGAACCAAAGGCTGTGTGTGGGACCAGGGCCTGACTCATTTCATTTGCTCTGAGATTCTTTTCAAATGAACTGCTGGTTCCTTGTTTCATTTCCTGCTCCTCTTTTTAGTTGTGTGTAAATCTAAGAGAGAGGAGGTTCTAAGCTACCCTGAGGCTTTGTTCACAGACAGCGGTCTTGCATAGTGACAATCCTCTGAAATAATGGGTAAGTGTGTGCGGGAGGGATGGGGGTTAGGTGGATGGCGAACATGACATAAGTCCCCAGGGGTTCTTGGGTGCAAGGGGGCTGGGTGCTCGGGGCAGCTGAGAGTGAGAGAGGGGTCAAGGTAAAAGCTGCAGGGAACACACAGCAGGAACAGCCAGGCACAAGGGGTTGGCAGGTGTTAAAGAAGGAAGTGCTGACCAGGAACGCTGAGTTGAACTAGCACGGGCAGCACTGCAAGGGAAGCCCTGGCCTGAATTTTGGGGAAGCAGAAGAATAGGACATCGGAGTTTTCAGAAACACAAGAGTTGAAATCATCACACCAGCCATCAGGTGGAAGGGCTTGGGGCTGAGAGTGAAGACAGAGGCTGGACTTGCGGTTTGGGGAGCAGAAGTCCAGCGTGTGGGAGACACTGGCTTTTTTCTTCCTCGCTGTTTGCCCTCCGTATGTTCTCTGTCATTTGCTCTCTCCCTCTGAATGTGTCTCCTCCCCTTTCTTTCTCTTTCTGTCCTTCAGTTGGTCATAATATGCTACTGGTGTGTATTAACCACAAAAAAGTAAGTTTCATGTTCCCTTTCCTGAAGTTTTAAAGTTGAACACTGAACATTTTTGTTTTTTGTTTGTTTGGGGGTTTTTTGGTGGGGAGGACATAATTAGGTTTATTTTTTATTTTTTTAATGGAGGTACTGGGGATTGAACCCAGGATTTCATGCATGCTAGGCATGTACTCTACCACTCAGCTATACCCTCCCCCCCACAACACTGAACACTTTTTATTCCTTTTAAAAACATTAACTATTTTTATCTGTATGTATCCGTGATTAACTTCCTTCTCTACGGTTGAAGAGCCCTTGTTAGGGAAGCTGGCAGAGACTTCCATTCTAAACTACTGAGGCCAAGATCTACACTGTCCCCCCACCCTCTTCCTAACTTAACACAGTGCCACATATACAATAAATGAGTGAATTTGGATGCCCTCAGTTATACTTCTAACTTTATAGCTATAATCATATACTGGTCCAAATTCACTAGTTTTTAATCAATTAATCTTTTAATAAGGACAAAAAGCTACAAAGAACAATGTGGCTTACCTAAAAAGTTTTGAACAAGGCTGATGATTATGAATTTCTGTAATTAGAAAGAAGAAATACATCTCAGTTAGTCATGTAAGATACACACAACTATAAAATAGCTCAGGATTAAAAAAAAACTTTAACCAAAATTTCAGACAATAAAAAGAGTTTTCCTCTCCCAAACAGTACGTGCACTAGTGGAGGCAGTGTGTCTTTTTGACACTTAAACTCAGGGACGCATTCTCAGAACGAAGTAAACTGGAGAATGAGCATTCTGTTTCCATTTGTCCATGTGTGATGAGCACGCATCTGAAAGCTTTTATTCAGGAACATGCGCTACTCTGTGCCCTTATTCAATCTTACCTATTTAAACAAAGCCTAAGAGAAAAAAGTAACCACTGACTGGAAGCTATTAATCAAGGTGGGTAAAAGCTGTGAGCACAGTTCGGGGAGAGGAGGGCCTTAACCACCCTGCTGCCATCAGTAACCTGCCAACGACACAGGACAACTGGGCAAGGTGTTTTGAAGTGGAAGGGAGGAAACTCTCCAAGTTTATTAACCCTTTCAAAGATTTTCAGCACTAAGGGAAACAGTCATTTATAAGGCAGATCCTAATGGCTCTGAAAAGACTGCTGTGATTAACCATACTGAACAATGTCTTCAAGTCATCAGGGGGCTTAGGGTCTGGGTGGCTTTATAAGACTATGAAACTAATTAACCACGCAAATCTATTATTAACATTCTTCTAGACAGTGACTGTTGTCACCTGCTGTTTATAAAGCCACAGCCACAGAGTTCTAGCTGCAACTGTAGCTCAATTAAAATGAAACCACCACTCTGAAGGTCATGAGGCCGGGCCCATTAGCTTCTGTCCTGATGTCAGTGCTGCCAAAATGCACGCAGAAATGCCAATTCTTTCACAGGAAAGAAAAGTTCATGTGCCTGGTATAACTGCGGACATAGGGATGCAAATAAAATCTCATCTAGAAATAGTTCTTTCTTTTATCATCAAAGATGGTACAGTACACCATCATAAGTTATTTCAGAGATACTGTTAGTGAAGTAATTAAAATGTGGAACGTTTGTAGTAAAAACGATAGAGTTCAGGGAAAAGGCAAAAAAAAAAAAAATCCCCCATCTTCAACTTTAAAGGAAAGAATATTTTGCTTAAGAAAATCCCTAGAGTAAATTCTGAGCTTTGCATACACACTCCTGTCATCAATCCGCCGCAGCGGGCTTCTTCCATGATTTACACCCTGGATTAGAGGCACACTGCAGATACGCTCTAGATACCATGCGGTATTTTCTAAAGGAAGTTAAAGCTTTCCTGTACATGATTTTTGCAATACCTAACAAAGCACTCCGTGGACAAAACAGGGTGACGGTCTCAAACACGAAAAGCTGCAGACTGGAAGGAAGCTGGCGGGCACGGCAGCTGCCAGGTAGGTTTCTGGAGGCAGGCGGAGACGGGGCAGCCTTGTAGGGGATTCTAGAGTGTTCTCTTCCTGCAGAGCTCGTCCACACGGTAGACGCCTCTTCCTGTACATGTGCCGTCTCTGCAGTCATTTCTCTAGAAATCCCACTGGGACACACTGCTGGGCTTGCTCATCCTGCCGGTGGGTGAGCTTCACAGCTCCCGTGCCGCTCCCTTCCGCGCATGGCCCCGTTAACTAAGGGAGCGCTTCTGCTGCTGCCTCCGCCCTGCCACTGCCAGCACTAAGGGCGGACAGCGCCGCTTAAAGTGAGCACAGCTTTAAAAATTAATACGTATTCAAAACAAGAGGCAGATACTTCGTGCTCAAAATGTGATATTCTATGCAAAGCCCTCCTTGCTATATAGTCAGGTAGGGTGTCTGTGCATGGATTCAGACTTTTTCAACAAATGAGAAATTTGGCCAATTTATTTTATTGAGAACACTTTATTCTGGAGGTTAAGCTATGCCAGAAAATTTCTTCACACTGGTGGTATGGAATACTAATCACAGCACGTTACCTAATGTTTGGCCTTTCAATCCAGGTTTTCCAGAGGCCCTGGTTTACATTTTCTAATATGCATTTATTTTTAAAAGAAGAATATTACAGTGATAACAATACATTTATGATAATACTAGCAAATACTTTGTTCATGAGATCCATGATGGTTTCAAACAATGAACTAAATGTAGCTAATAAATTAAACACTGAACAGCAAAAGATGGTTGTCATGGCACTGTGCTAGCTGGGACCTCTACTGATTGGTGATTCCCCGTATCTACCGTCCCATGGAAACTGGCATTTACTGCAAGAACTCAAAGGTTTATGAATCAAAGATACAGTATACTATGCTGGAGAATTTGCATTACTTTACCATTACTATTTCTTTAAAGATAAATGGCCAAAACACTCATCAGAAGTGCTACTTCTGTGATCATGCCAGGCAAGAGAGCTCTTTCTTGCATGGTTTGCTGTCAGGTGTATCTGGCATTTTAGCCTTCATATCCCAAACTGCTTTTGAAAACCCAAGGGCAAACAATAAATAACTGCGCAAATGGCCAAAGAAATCTAATTTTCTATTTTAGGACTTTAAAGAGTTAAGCAAAATAAGACACAAAAACAAAACCTCAATGGAAGAATAGCTATACATAGTATGTCAAGTGCCAAGTATTTATGTAACAAGCCAATATTGTGGGGAGTGGTTTTTAGAGTTCTGGGCCTGTGGGAAACAGCTGTCCCTCATTTTGCCCCAATCCTGAGCACCTCAGTCCCTTCCCCTGGCCCCTGACCCCGGCACTAGAGGGCTGTGGGGACAGGCTGAGACTGATGATCCGGCCTCAGCACAACCGAACCTGCCACAAACCACTCACCTTCAATCATTCTGTTTCCGTCACACAGGAACACGCCAGACTCCCTGCATGTTTTACGCGCTCTTTGCTCTGTGATCTCCTGAACTTACCGCCCACTTGCCCTAAGTTCACCTCCTTCGTGGCATCTCTACTGATTTAACCCACTAGTAGTTTTTTTTTCTCAAACTCATGAGATTCTCTGTTTCCTCCTTACAGCTCTCATTGTGCACTCTGGCGTTTTCTCTGCTCCTCTCATCCTCGCCCTAGTCCTGGAAGGCAGGAAGGATCCGGAAACCCTTCTCACCGCCAGCAAATGCCTCGCACCACGGACGTCCTTCCATAATTGTTGGCTGCATGAATGAGTGAAATGTCCCTTGCTTTGCTTTGAGCGTCAGGATATGTTGTTTGATGATACGCTCAAGGTGCAGCTGAAAGGACTACGACCCCTATTTATTAAGAGGAGACTGATCCAAAGAGAGTGGATGCATCTACAAATATTCCTTCATTTTCCCCAGCAACCTCCCCCAAAACCAACTGTTCGGCTTATTTCTTGGAAGGCTGGGGAGGGTTAACAAACATCTCACATAAACAAGCATAAACATCTCTGCCGGAGCCCTCCAGGAAGGACCAGCACAGCACAGTCTTTCATTACAGTACGAGGTGATGCTGACAATGGGCAGAGCCCGGGGTGCAGACGTGAAGTCCACGGTGGTTGTGGAGACAATCAGCACAGCACCGCATGGCAACCAGCCGGGCTGGCCCCCTAGTGGGTGAGGGGCAGCTTCACCGAACACCTCAACTTCCAGCCACGCACTGTGAGTTTACACGGACTTACAAAAACATGTCCTATCATTTAGTAATGCAAATCATCGGCACTATGATTTGAGTGGCTTTCTATGTACTCTTTTAATCTATTATTAGATTAAAAATCAAAGGCCAAAATTAATTAAAAATTAATGAAAATAATTAAAAATTAAGGGCCAAAGAACAAAACAAGCAGCATATACATGAGAAGAGTATTTCTAAGGCCAGTGATAAACTCACCAATTACTTGCAGAAATTCTGTGTTGCTGATTTGGGAGTCACTGATGCTGAAGGTTTCCTCTTGTCTTACCTCTCCCAGCAAAAATCCTTCCTAAAAGTAATAAATGAAAATAGTTGCGACTAAAAGTAAAAATGACTTTTACTGGAATTAAGAGGAATTGAGGACATAATAATTTTAACAATAATCCAAATAAGCTTGCCATGTACTATTCCATAAGCCAACAAGTAAGACTAAAGCAATTTGAGATATAGCTATTAACTGGATTATTCCAAAAAAGGATTCTACGACAGGATGAAATATTATTTTAATCCCTTCCCCCAAAACTCTGGTTTTTTTGAAGTGAAAATAAGAAGAGTAAATTCATCACCTAAATCCTACTAAATGTAACAACCAATGTTAAAAAAGTTTAGAAAGCAGAAATATTCCAAGGCTGTTTTCTTAAAGCAGCATGTAATTTATTTCTCCTTGTTATAAAAACACTGCTAATGACAAAAGGATAAAGAAGTTAATACAATGCACAATTAATTGCTCTTGTATAGGCTGGTATGGGAGCTTAGGATCTCATCAAATAAATTTCTTATCACTCACATGAAAGTTTTCTCTCATAAATGCTGTGGTTAACTGACTTACACCCCTGGAGGACACACACCACTACCATCAAGTCTGGATTACTCAGCAGCATACAACCTACTGTTTGAGTACTTGCTGCAGTGTTCACCACAAGCACAGTTGGAGAACATACACTCTAAGTGTCAAAATAACTTCCCTGCAGGTGGTGAACTAATAGGCTGTCCTGGACTCCCCTTCCCGGAATATCCACGTGACTTACTCCTTCCCTCCATCCAGCTCTTCACTCTTCTGGCACTTATCAGAGAGCCCTTCCCTGGCCAGTGTAACAGAAACAGAGCATGCCAGACACGCTGTTCCCTTCACCCTGCATCCCTTTTCTTCTTTGTCTTCTCACTATCTGCCATGTTACATATTCATATGTATTGACAAATGCCTACTCCCAGTAAGATATACGCTCCATGAAAGCAGGGACCCTGTGCTTGTTCACTGTGTATCTCAGCACCCAGCACATGAGGTGTCAAATAAATGCTGGTCGAGTACATCTGTTGAAACAATGTCCTTTCTATTCTAGGTTGACCCTTCGAATCAATGAAAGAAGTTTCCTTGTTTAAAAACATTCCCAGTTGGAATCAGTGGGAGTGAGGAGGGAGAGACAGATGCTTTACAGCATAGCTTTGTATTGGATTAGGGGTGTGGATTATCCTAACATCCCAAATACCATGTACAGGGCATCTCTCAAATGTGAGTAATATATAGATCCCCTTAAAAAAAAATTCTCTCAGACTCAGAGTGTCCATGACTACTAGTCTTGAAAAACACTGACTAAAGAGGCTTGTTTTATCCTATGGAAGTCTTTCAATTATGAGTTCTCACTACAAAAGCCAAGCTTTGTCTTTGTAACAGGTTAAAAAAATTTTTTAATCAATGTGAAAAATACAATTTAAGATTCCTACAGAACTTTAGACTTCAAGAACATAACTACACCTAACTACCTCCCTCCCTCCTACTAAAAAACAGAAGGAAAAAAAAAAGAACATATCTACAGATTCCTAGTGTTGAATAGTTCAAGGTTGTCAGATTTAGCAAACAAAAATGCAGGACACCCAGAAAAATTTGAATTTCAGATAAACAATGGATAATTTTTATGTAATAAATGGGATATACTTATACTGAAAAATAATTTACTACTTCTGAAATTCCAATTTTTCTGGGTGCCCTATATTTTATCTGGCAACCCTACCACAAGCCTCAGTTTGAAAAAGTCAACAGTGACATCAAGACATTCCAAAGCCAAGGAAAACATAAATGTTTATTTATCTACTGGTCTGGATTATCTGGGCTACTGTTACTTTATAACTGCAGGCAAGCTATGGTGTGTAGGCTAAATCCAGTCTAATGCCTGTTATTGTATGGGATTACAAGCTAAGACTCGTTTCTACACTTTTAAATTGTTGAAGAAAAAATAAAAAATAGGAATAATATTTCATGACAAGTGAAAATTAGATGAAATTAAAATTTTCAGTGTCCATCAATAAAGTTTTGTTGCAAACAGTCATCCTAATTTATTGTCTATGGCTGCTTTCTCCCTACGACAGCAGAGCTGAGTAGTTGCTAATGAGACCACACGGCTCACGAAGCCTAAAACATTTACTGAATGACCCTTTACAGAAAAAGTTTGCTAACTCCAGCTCTACTGAAGAATGAGTGGTTTTAAACGAATTCTTGCCAAGACAAAACAAGAATGTACTACAAAAACTAAGTTTGGTTCTTCAGCTTCAAAATATATGAAATTAAAATTAAAGTATTCCACTTCTATAACTGTAGCAGGGTTACTATAAACAGGTATTTTCGTGTAAGATACAAGTTGCAAACTACTACCATTGGTGAAAATTTCTATGAAGTCTAGCACCATGCCTGGAACAGCATAGATAGTAAAGAGTCATCTCTTGAATTAAATTAATAGCAATCTAAGTAACATGGCCATCTCAACGCAGTTTGTAAAAAAAAAGATCCATTTCAACAGGTTGCTTATTCTTACAGTAATTTTACCTTATACACAAACTGTGACATTAGTAGGCACTCCAAGAACTAGAGAGGTTAAAAAGCATTATTGAAACCATATTTAATACTTCCATGGGGCACCAGGAGTATCACAAACCACCTATACATGAACTGCATTACATTATTGAATAGCTGGCTGCAGTATCAAAGGCCTTAGTATCCAGAGACAGGAGCTGCCACTGGAAAAACCCATGCTGTGCATATTCGTATCATTAATCTCTACCATCAAACTGAAGAGATGAAAGGTGCCATCCAACTTACTAATGGAATCACCTATGAAATCAGTTTTTATTAATGGACGCTAAGATTGCAGACATCAAACCACATCCAGTTCCTTCTTCTGCAGTGTATCATTTTGCTTTGTAATGACAACCACAACACCCTCCCCACGTTTATTTAATGACTTTGAATAATCACTACTAAAATCATTGAAAACAATCCCTCAATTTAGTGGGCAAATACTTAAAAATAAAAATTACCTAGTTTCACAAACAATTTCCATCCAGAGGCCAATAACATTAAAAATGCATTTCCTATCACTCATACGCAGGCCTGTCACTTCCCTATTTCACTGCGACTAGTTCCGTGGTGTTAGAACATTCGCCAAAGAATTAAACATGCAACTTCAAGGCAAGTAGACCCCACACCTAACACTCCGGGTTACATTCTCCATTTTCCACGAGGCGAAGAAAACACAGGATCGAATCTAAAAGTATGAATAGTGACAGCCATGGTTTCCCTTGTCGCACCCCACAACAACCTGTCAGACCAGCGGGCGCGGCTGGGTGCCTCGGCTCGCAGGCTAAAGCCGGGTCACTCGACTCCTTCCCGACCCCGGACGCCCCTCACAACTCTAAAAGCCTGACTCTCAGGGAGGGGCAGGCGCTCGGTTTCCACTAAGCGACTCCTGACACTACCGGCGGCCGGCCGGGAAAGCTTTGCTACATAGGAGGCTGCTGTCTCGGGACGGACAGGCGGCGGAAGGCACCGACCAAGGGGGCCCATCTCGGGGGCGAAGAAGCCCCGGGCAGCAGGGGTTCGCCGGGGGCGGGAGCCTTCTGGGTCACCAGTTCCTCAGGCCAGCCCGAGGGGCGAGCCGCGAGTGATCCCGGCTTGGCCGCAGGCGCGGGCCTGAGACCGAGGCTGTAGGCCCCCCAGCAGCCGCGGCGGGGGGCCCAGCACCTACGTGGTCGGCGTTGCTGTTGGCGCTGTGGAAACACACAGCGCTGAAGGTGTAGCCCGAAATGGAAGCCGCCATGATGGAAATCTCCAACTCCCCCATCATGCCCCGCGGAGGGTACATAGCCTTCCGGCTGGCCCTGCCCCTTGGCATCCTGGGAAATGAAGTCTTCGGAGGGTGAGGTCAAGGGGCCTGAGCGCCTGGGAGACCAGAGATCAGAATCGATCCCAGCACTGTACCCTCCGCTTGGGTCTCGCGCCCAGCACATCCCAGACACTGCCTCTTCTCTACAGCTCTTTGTAGTTCCCCAAACAGGTTTTTCTCTCGACAACCGAGACTTTTAGTATTAAAAGCCAGCATTTGCCATGTTCAAGGATAAAAAGATGTGATTTCAATTTTTACTTGACCACTCTGGCTTTAGTGTAGAGAAAACAGTGCCTGGAAGGGAGAGCAGGAAAGGGAGGCTATCCCAAATAATCCAGAAGTTGGATGACAGTGGTTTGGAGGTGGTTAGCAGTGAGATGGTGGTAGCAATGGAGGTGTTAAGAAGCAATTGGTTTCTGGGTACAAAAGAAGACAAATTTAATGAAAAATCATGGAAAGAAGATAAAAACAACAAATAATAATAACATAAATAATAAATAACAGGGAAGATGAACTACAACTAGCTTCAGGGAAAAACAGTAATCTTTCTAATCATTATTCTTCAATTTGTTCAGTCTTTCAGGTTCAAAACTGGGCTTTTAATCTCTCACAAAGCTCTTTCTGTCACACTTTTCCCAAGCTCAGCAAACAACTGTATTCTGACAGCAGCACAGGCCAACAACCTTGGAATATTCTCGATGTTTTCCTTTGATCAGTCGGCACAGTCTTCAAAATATATCCAGAATCCTACAACTCACCACCACCAGCACACATATCACAGTGGTGCAAGCCATCATCACAGCCCCTAACTCAAGGGGTTTGAACTGGAGGCAATTTTGCAGCTTGGGACATTTTGCAAAATTGAGACATTTTTGGATGACACGACTAGGGGAGGGTCCTACTGGTTTTTTACTGGTTACGGGCCAAGGATGCTGCTAAACATCCTACAATGTACAGGACATCCCCTTACCACAAAGAATAATCCCACCCAAAATGTCAATTAAATGAGGTTGAGAAGCCCTATCTATATCCCCACTTCTGCCTTTAACCCTTTCCCTGCCAAGTCTATCCTCAACATACTAGCCAAAATGGTCATGCCAAAGCTTAAATTTAAATCATGTTGCTTTTTGGTCAAATCCCAAAACTTACAATGACCTAACTCCTTTGTTTCCTGCTGCTGTCCCCTTTGTTCACTCTGCTACAGCTACACTAGTCTTCTTTCTGCTTCCTGGATATCCCTATCTTGTTCTACCGCAGGCATTTTGGACTCACAGTTCCTTTTGCCTGGAACACTCTTCTCCCGGAAAGCTGCAAGGTTTACTCCATTATCTCTGCTCTAGATGTGGTGATGTGCAACCCAGACCTCCCCTTGCAGGACTGACTGAATTATTATCCCTGCTGCTGGGGAAGTTGTCCTCTCCTGGAATTATTCTTAGTGGAAGAGAGTCTCATTGCCCAAGGTCAATCCTCCTTTTCTGAGCAAACAAGCATTCAATGTCGGGTCAGTGTAGGTGAACAAAGGCCCAGATCCTGCAATCCAACTTGGGAAAATTCCAAAGGATCATCCCAGCTTCACAGTGCCCTGTCAGGGGAGTGGGTGTTAGCTAAGGCTCTGCTGTGATGGTCCCCCAGCCTCACAACTTCCTCTAATTCTGCTTCTTTCTCTTTCACAACAGGTGGTGATCTTGAGAGCACTCCCTAATAAATTTCTTTCATGTTCATCTCATTCTTACACTCTGCTTCCCTGGGGACATAACTTGTGACAAACTCTTTTAGGTTTTCACTCACCCTCTCAGAGAAACCTTCTCTTATGACCCAAACCAGGATTGCCTGGAACTTGATTGTTGTTTTACCAATTGGGAAGCATTTGAGAACTCTTGAAAGCATGGTTTCAGAGAAGTTGTAGGTGAGCAGGGTTCCAGGCTGCAGGGATGCACAGAGTGAGAGGGACACAGGCAACGCAGGGTACTCTCGGAGCCTCCCTCTGCCTCATGTAACAGGCACCTGGTGGGAGGGACTGTGTTACTTGGCACATTCCAGCTTCTCCCTGGTGATGGGCAGTTCTGTTGGGATCAAGCTTCTTCACACCCCTCCCTGCCCCAAGAATCTGTTACCCTGGGTAATCAGAGGTGGTGCCCCACACCGCCTTCAGGACTAAACAGCCAGAGCAATCCTGGAGCCAGAGAAGGAACTCTGTATAAACCGTGGTTTTTTTCCAGGGCTCCATACCAACAACTGTTTATAGCATTCATCACACACAGCAAAATCAGCTTAAGTGTTGGCAAGACATCAGATTGAAGACGGCTTTATCTTTCATGGGTGCTTCTTAATGAGAAGCTAAAACTTTTTAAGACCTATTCAGTCACATTCAAGCTACTCTCTCAAGCATCGAGTCTAGAAAAGATCAAAACAACCATTTGCTCAGGGCAGCACTAATTGGCTGTGGCATCCGCTGGTTTTATTACTCTGTAATAAGGTTACTTACGCACTTTCTTGAGTTCTTTAATCACCATACACATAGATTCCCATCTGTCTTTTACCGTATTCTATCACCAGCAGTTGCCTGAAGATCTTGGAACATCTTGCATCAGAGGAGATGCACATGCGGTCCTAATCGGGGTTTCTGTGCTCTGGAAAGGCAACGGTTGATGCTGGTTACCTCCAGGGACTTGTTACTGGGCTTGTCTGCCATGTCAACGGAAACGTGGCCTAGGAAACAGACGTTTTCGTTGGAAGGCAGCCTTGCTAGGGGCCTTTGAGATGCTTGCCTAGGGCATTGGACTACAAGTATTTCATTGCCACTACAGAAGTCCCCCTAGACCTTTGATGGATAAGATCTCTGGCATTATGCCGCAGAACATCCAATATCAGTCCCACCAGGCAGCGTATGCATTTCAGGCTCACTGGTTGGAAGCAATCTATTTCCTGTGAGGTACAGGTGAGGAAATTGAAGCACACAGAGCTTAGGAGTCTCGGACAGGGCCAGGTGTCTGGTTAGGGGCAGAGCTGAGACCGGCTCTTTCTTCCCACTTAGCACTCAGATACCCGTGATTGGCCTACTGGGGAGGGCGCAGGGTGTGTAGGGCATTCATTTCACCGGGCATAAATTTTCTTGTCCACTTGTGACATCAAATCAGAAGAGGCTAGAGTGCTATTTTCAAGGCAGAATGCCAGCCACAAATGGAATTACCCTTCGGCAGGGAAGCCAAGTAATGCGATGAACTGTCCCACCCATTTCTCAGATCTGCTCGCAACGTGGCGAGATGAGGTGATCTGTACACTTGGGTTCAGCAGTATAGGCTTAGGTACTTAGTGTGGCTCCCCCACCGCTAGCCTTTTTCCAAAATACAATACCTTGAAGAGTCACTTAAAAACGGTAGTTCCCAAATACAGTGGCAGTTCGAGGAAGGGAGTGCATCTGACGCTGGCTGGAGGGAGACTGGGGACCAAGGCGAGGCCCGGCCCCGCCCACGCCTGGGCTTAGGACCTGGGACTCGCGACCCGGGACCAAAGCGGCGCCGGGAGAAGCGCAGAAAGACTGTGGACCCCAGCAGGGGCCGGGAGCAGTAGAGAGGGCGGCCTCCCGCCTCCTAGAGGCGCCAGCCCGTCCGTCCGCTCTGCCCGCGCTTCATCTCTATGACGGTCCCAACGGCCGTCCGGGGCGCTGAGCGCGATGAGCGAAGGCGCGGACCACGGCGGCGGAGCTGGGGCCGCGGCGTGGTCCCGAGGGGGCAGTCCCGGAGGGGATGGTTTCGCCCCGTCGGCGCTGGGGACCCGCGAGCAGTGAGTGTAGGGCAGGGAAGGGTGAGCGGCGCTGCCCGGACTGGGCCCCGGGAGGGGACGGTGGGATGGGGCCCTGGGGGTCGCGAAAGATGGAGGAAGCCCAGGGGGCGTGACGAGAGGAAGCCTAAAGGGACGCCTTGGGAAAGGGTCCGGGCGAGCGTAGGGATGGAATCCCGAGGGACCACGCTGGGGGCGGTAAAGAGGTATTTCAAGGGGTTGGCGTCTAAGGGGCTCGTCGGTTGCGGGACGGGCTCTAAAGCTCTTGGGGACGCTTTTTAGGGGGCTTGAACCTTTGGGGAAAGGGAGAGGAAGGGCTGACCAATAGGGCTGGTGGGCAAGAGTAGGAGGCCGGAGGAGACCTGTCCGGCAGGGATCTAAAAAAGGTTAAGGGGATGAGGACCGAGACGTGGAAGCTGGAAGGGGGGGAGTGGGAAGATGGCCTCAGGAGGAAGCAAGGAGATAGTGGGCATCTTGGGGTAGGAGAAAGTGATTTGACCTAAGGCAGACGCTCAGTAATTATTTAATGGATTAAAAGATGGGTGAATGAATGACTGGGGAAAGGTAAGGATGAGAGATAACTTGGAGGGGTGAGGGGGAGCAGAGATTCTAGAGAGCTGAAATAGGAAGAGAAGGCAATTGATGGGGGAGGTAGAACTGTCCCTAAAAGGAGTAAGTCTTAAACGTAAAACTTAACCCTTTAACGAGAGCTTATCTTTGGTGAATTCCGTGAGTAACCACCTAATTGGTAGAAAATCCTTGTGTTTGCATATTTTAGACTGAAATGCGCTGTAATGATACTACGACTGTATAGTCAAGTTTTGGACTTGTGTTTGGGACTTAGGCATCCTTGGACAGATACTTCTTTGTATTTTTTAAGCTAAAACATATAACATTTTAAATGTCAGGCATTGTTATAAGTGCTTTACATGTATAAATTTACTGTCTTTCATTCTTTTAACACAGGGATGTTAAAGAGATTGAGCTATGTGCTCAACTTATCAACACTAATGTTTTAAATTTCTGTGGTAACTGTCCCAATAATGTATTAGAAATATACACTTAATTCATAATATGGTTTAATTCACTAATTTGCTTTGCATTTGATTATTTATATAGTTGGGATGCTGTCTATGAGAGAGAACTGCAAACCTTCCAAGAATATGGGGATACAGGAGAAATCTGGTGAGTTAGAAAAAGTAGTAAGATTATGATCCAGAAGATTGTGTTAAGTGTGTGTGTCTTTTAAGTGCTTACCCTAGAGAAAGCCTGACAATCTTGGGAACCTTGGGCTGATTCTGGCTTTAGTGGTAGATTTAAAGAATCTCTCTCTTTTAATGGCCCAGATTTAAATTTGTTGACAGTATTAGGAAATTACCCTTACCCTATAATTGTCCTTTTTTAATAAGCAGTGCAGTTTTGAGCCACCAGCATGTACAAGTGTCAATGCTGTTGTAGATAAACATTGATAAGTAACATACCAGCCTTATCTGTTTTATTCTTGGGGGTGTTTTCTCTTAAATAATAGTGGCGATGCAGATTAACCGGTTACATATATTACTTCTTACTGTCAAAAAAGACTTAATCGAGCATACTGAATAAGCTCCTTAAGTGGAATATAGTTGTAACCTTTGTTCTATATCTCTCTCTTGTTTGATTAACTGATTCTCTGTTTCTAATAGGTTTGGAGAAGAGAGTATGGCTCGACTGATAAGGTGGATGCAAAATCACAAGATTCCATTGGATGCTTCAGTGCTTGATATTGGAACTGGAAATGGTGTTTTCCTGGTTGAACTTGTTGGTACTTTTAGTATTCATGTGTTACAGCCAAATTTAAAAATGAAGTTAAGAAAAATCTTGCAATTGAGGCTACTAGGCATTAAATCTAAAGTAGTAAAGCAGTCATATCACGTACGTTGAGAAGTCACATGGTACAAAGGGGAGGCTGCATGGATTGTGGGAAAGCACTAAGTGAGAAGCCAGGGGCTCTGAGTCCTAGTCTTGGACCTTCTTGCTATATCCTCGACCTTGAGCAAGCCTCTCTTTGTTTCCTGGGCTTCAGTTCTTTCCTAAAGATTTTGACTAGGTGATCTCTATTGGTTTCTTCTAGCTCAAAACTCCGGAAATCTGTATGTATAAAAGGAAGATGGTTTTTGCACTTCCACTAGGACATATATCCCTTTCCTTAGGTGAGCATATGGTTTGGAGAGTGTTTTGCATATGGTTCGGGAAGAGCATTTTGCCTGTAGTCTATTCACTGCTGTGCCAAGTGCTGTGGAGGAAATGTAAGCCTTAGGCTTCATCCTAGATGGTTTTACTGTTTTAATTTGTAAGGATATATACATAACGGTGAAATATATTAAGTGACTGTCACGTGCCAAGCCTTGTGCTAGGCATTGGCAATAAGAAAATTCAGATCTTGTGCTTGATTTGTTGACAGTACAGTAGAGAATAGACTGATATAGACATTAATAGCTAATGCATATTTTGGTGCGTGCGATAATAGATATACTGAGTGTTGGAAGGGGAGTGATTAACTTTGGGAGAGAGGAATAGGAAGGGTTTTGGAGAAGCTAATATCCAAGCTGGGTGGAAATTGTGTTGAGTGTGGGTAGAGTATAAAAAGAGAGAATTTCAAGAAATGGAATCAAATATCTAAAGGCATGAAACAGCATAACATGTACTGGCCCTATAATTTGGTAAATTAGAGTATAAAGTGTGTGCAGGGGATAAAATGAGGATTAAGTTAAAGATAGGAGCTGTATACACAGGCCATGCCTAAGAGCTTAGATTTTACTTTTAGGCTCTGGGGAGCCACTGAGTAGTGTGAAGCAGTGGAATATGGTTAGAAAAAATTCCAACAAACTTTTTTGAAACATTGAGGTGTAGCATATGTACATTAAATTGTGCAAATCAAGAGTATGGTTCGCTGAGTTACCACGAAGTGAACACACCTATGTCACCCTAATCATGAAGTAGAATATTACAGAGCCTAGAAACCCCCCTGAACTCCTTGCTGATCCTCCCAGAATCCCCGCCTCCTTCCTTTCAAGGTGACTGGTGTCCACCAGCCTGGAGAAGCTTTAGCATTGTAGATTAATCTGCCTGTTTGAAGTCTTCAGTAATAATAAAGCAAATCAATAACTCAGTAATAATAAATCAAAGTCTTCAGTACTTGTTCTTTCTGGTTCTTTCACACAACATTCTGTGATAGTCACTCATCTTGTTGCACATAGCAGTGCATTTTTGTTGCAGTATGTGATTCTTTTATATGATTACACCAGTTTTATTTATTCAGTCTTCTGTTGACCTGTAGATTTTTTTGGATTTTAATAGCTTACTTGTAGAGGCTAATGATGTATCTTTTGAGACTAATAATTTAACTATAGATTGTTTTACATTTTCTGCATATGTAATTATGCAAACTGAATAATGGTAGTTTTATTTCTCACTTTCTAATCCTTTGTAACGTTTCTCCCCTTATTGCACTGTTTGGGACTTTTGGGAGAAGGTTTAAAAGAAGTGATGACAGAAGGCATTCTTTCTTTTCTCCTTTTCAGAGAATGCATTCAGTGTTACACTCTTAGGTTTGATGTTACCTTGTAAATTAGTTTTTTGGTAGATAACTCTGTTACCAGACTAAGGAAGTTTCCTCCTGTTCCTCCTTTGCTAAGGGTATGTGTGTGTGTGTGTTGTTATTGTTGCTTATCAAATGTTTCTCCTGTGTCTATTAAGATAATCATAAGAATTTTGTCCTTTAGTCTATTTGTGTAGGTGAATTACAGTGATCATTTTCAAATATTAAGTGCATTTCTGGAATAAACCCAACTTATATATGTTTATTGGGTTCAGTTTGTTAATATTTTGTTTAGGATTTTTGCAGCTTTGTCCATGAGGAAGATTGTCCTGTAATTTTGCTTTCTTGTCGGGTTTTGATATCAGGTTATGCTGGCATCATTAAATGAGAAAGATTTTGAAAGAGTTTGTTAACAGTTGTTGTTTTTCCTTCCTCAAATGTTTGGTAGAATTCCCTGGTGAAATCACTTTGGGAACTTTTTTCTTTTGTGATGTGAACTTATTAAATAAAGTATAATATGTATATAGAAAAGTGAACTAGTCCTAAGTGTACTGTTTTTACAAGCTTTGTGTAACTCACTGACCTGATCAAGAAGTAAAATGTGATTAACACCATAGAGGAAGCCCCCTTGTGCCCTCTCCCACTCATTGCCTTCTGAAGGTAACTACTATATTGACTTCTATCATCATAAGTTAGGCTGTTTTTGGTATTAGCTGTACTGGTTTCTAATTGTGGTTTTAATTAGCATTTCCCTAATGACTAATGATGCTGAGAACCTTTTCATGTACTTATTAGCCATCTGAATATCTTTGGTGAAATGTGTGTTCAAATCTTTGGCCTATTTTTAAATTGGGTTGCATGTTTATGTATTAAGATTTGAGGATTCTTTATGTATTGTGGATATGAATTCCTTGTTATGTGATTTGCAAAAGTTTTCTCTCATTCTTTGGTTTGTTTTTTTCATTCTCTTTAACAGTATCTTTTGAAGAGCAGAAGTATTACTTTTTTCTTATATGGATTGTGCTTTTGTTGTCACATTAAAGAACTCATTGCTTAACCCAAGATCACATAGGTCTATACTCTATATTTTCCTCTGAAAATGGTAAAGTTTTGCATTTTAGATTTAGAGTTATTATTTGTTTTGAATTAGGTTTTGTAGAAGGTTTGAGATACTGGTTGGGGTTAATTTTTTTTTTTTTTTTTTGGCACTTGAATGTTGAATTGTTCCATCTGTCATTTGTTAAAAAGATTATCCTTTCTCCATGTCGTTGAGCTTTGCCTCTTTTTGACTTGGTGTAAATGGTATGTATCACTGGGTATGCACTTAATTTTTTTAATATGGCTTCTTTTACTGAACATGGATTTGTGAGGCTTATCCACATTCTTTCACGTTGTGTGTAGCACTAGATTGCTTCATTTCATTGTGGTTAGTACCATACTATATGAAAATACCACAGTTTTATTTATTGATTTAGTCATTCATTCATTTATTCATTCATTCTCCTGTTGATGGACATTAGCTCATTTCCAGTATTGGGTTATTATGAATACTGCCAAAGAATTTTCCAAATTGGTTGTACTGGTTTGCACTCCTACTGGCAGTGTGTGAGAATTCTGGTTTCTCCATGTCCTGGCCAACCCCTGCTCTTTTCAGCTGATCCAATTTCAGTGATTCTGGTAGATGTGTAGTGGTATCTTAAGACTTTATTCTCATTTCCCTGCTGACTAAGGATGTTGAGCATGTTTCCATATGCTTTTTTGGCTATTCTTTTTTGTGATATGCTGTTCAAGTTTTTGCTTGTTTATAAATTGGGTTGCCTTTCTTTTTCTTACTGATTTGTAGGAGTTCTTTGTATATTCTGTTTATATAACCTTTGTATCACAAATACCTTCATCTAGTGTGTGGCTTGTCTTTTCACTTTCATAATAGTATCTTTTGATGAACAGAAGTTCTTTAATTTTACTAAAGTTTAATATATCATTTAAAAATGATTAGTGCTTTTGAATATTGTAAAGTAAATCTGCCTATCCAGAGTCATGGAGATATTTTCTTATGTGTTCTTTTAGAAGCTTTATTGTTTTCCTTTTCACATTTAGGTCTCAGTTACTGTGTATGTTGTGAGGTAGAAGTCGAGGTTTCTTTTTTTTCCCTATGAATATCCAGATAACCCAGCACCATTTATTGAAATATCCATCCTTTTCCCCACTGCACTGTAGTGGTACCTCTGTCATAAGTCAAGTAATGGTGTATGTTTGGGTCTCTTTCTGGATCCTCTATTTTATTCCTTTGGGTCTGTTTATCGTTATGCCAATGACATGTTGTCTCAATTAGTGCAGTTTTATAAATCTTCATGTTTGGTTAATGTACTTTCTCCAACTTTGCTCTCTTTTCCACTGCTGTCTTGGATGTTGTTAGTTAGCTCTCTGTATATTTATTTAAATTTTAGAATCATCCTATCACTTTTCAGGAAAAAAAACCCTCTGATTTTGATTAAGATTGCATTGAATTTATAGATCAATTCAAGGAGTATTTACATCTTACAACATTGAGTCTCTGAATCCATGAACATAATGTATTCTTCCATTTATTTAGTTCTTAATTTTCTCTCAGTAGTATTTTATAGTTTTCTCTGTAGAGATCTTATATATCTTTTCTTGATTGATTCCTAGATTTTTTATTGTTGTAGTTCTTATTTTTATGCTTTTAAAATTTCATTTTCTAATAGTTTATTGCTGGTATATAGAAGTACAACAGATTTTTATATATATATTTTTTAACAGATTTTTATATTGATCTTGTTTCCAGTAATTCACATATTAATTCTAATAGTTTATTTCTATTCTTTTGTGTTTTCTATATAGACTGTAGTATCATACATATGTAAATAGTAGTTGTGTTTCTTCTATTCCATTCTTAATACTCTGTTTATTAAAATGCTTTGTACTCTCAAGGTCAGTGTTGAATAGAAATCGTGAAGGCAGGTAGCCTTGTAACACTGCCTGTTATAAGAGGAAACCTTCTGATATTTCACAGTTAAATGTGATGTTAACCCTAGGTTTTTATAGATAATCTTTATCAGATTGAGGATGTTCCTTTCTAGTTTGTTAAAAAGTTTTTAATCATAATGGGTGTTGAATTTAATCATTTGCTTTCTTGGATATCCACTGAGATGATCAGATGATTTTTCTTCTTGATTCTTTTAGAGTTGATTCATTTTGGGGGGAGGGGGGCTCAGTTTTTTAAATGACTTCTTTTTTACTTTTAGTTATCTTTCATTATGTAGAATTATTACAGTTCGACTGCACATACACATTATATTGCATGTATATACGTATATACAGTATACTGCACTTTTTTTAGTTTACATATATGTACTAATTATTGTTTCTAAGAATAGAGTAGATCTTTGACTTTTTAAACTTACATAGTTATCAAAGGAATAAAGCCAACTTCAAAATAAGGATCAACAGAATGCAGTAATCCAGTCATAAAGGACAGTCAAATGTGCTTACACATTCAAGAAATCAAAGTAATAGATAGTTCATTTGTGTCATTAATGTTGTTACTGTTATTTAGATTCTTCATATAAATGATGCCTTATGGCATTTTTCTTTCTCTTTCTGGCCCACTTTGCTTAGAATGACAATTTTCAGGTCCATCCAATTGAGGCAAATGGCATTATTTATTCTTTTTTTTTATGGCTGAGTAGTGTTCCATTGTATATATGTACCACATCTTCTTTATCCAGTCATCTGTTGATGGACATTTGGGTTGTTTCTCTGTCTTGGCTAGCATAAATAGTGCTGCTATGAACATTGGGGTGCATGTATCTTTTTGAATTATATGTTTCTCTGGGTATATGCCCAGGAATGGAGTGGGATTGCTGGATCATATGGTAAGACTATTTTTAGTTTTTTACAGAAACTATACTGTCCTCCATAGTGGCTGCACCAATCTACACTCCCACCATTAGTGTAGGAGGGTTCCTTTTTCTCCACATCCTCTCCAGCATTTATCATTTGTAGACTTTTTAGTGATGGCCATTCTGGTTGGTGTGAGGTGATACCTCACTGTAGTTTTTGATTTGCATTTCTCTAACAGTTAGTGATGTTGAGCATCTTTTCATGTGCTTGTTGGCCATCTGTCTGTCTTCTTTGGAGAGATGTCTGTTTAGGTCTTCTGCCCATTTTTTGATTGGGTTGCTTCTTTTTTTGACATTAAGGTGTATGAGCTGTTTGTATATTTTGGAAATTAGTTCCCTTGTTGGTCGAATCAATTGCAAATATTTTCTCCCATTCTGCCTCGGCAGATTTTTTAGAGATCTGTTGGAATGTATGAAATATTTCAAAAGCAAAAAATGTGTAGTGGTTAGTAATCACATGGCTAGTGGAGAATTGCAAGATTTAAATTACACTGAAGGAAAAATTTTAAAATCAAGAACTTATTACATGTGCATTTATTTAACTTATTCATTTAACTTAATTGTTTTAAGTAAAATGTATGACAGATTATATATGAATTAGAGCGTATCAACATCAGCAGATTTTAATACTACATTTTTTGCTTTAGGGCAGAAATATACATATGTTCTCACTGTCTTTGAGAAAATGAATTTTCTTTTGAAAAAGAAATCAAATGTTATAAAAGCAAATGAATTGTCACACTATACAATTTAAACTTTCAGTTTCTATTTAGATTCTACAGTAAAACTTAAACGTTGTAGATTATTGGATGGTATATGTCATTTGATATATTAAAAAATAAAGCAGCTGCAGTTCCAAAGGAGTATTACAATTCACAGTTAAAACGGTAATTAAAACTTCTAAAAACTAAAGTATAAAATTATTTCTCTGTCTCTAGGCAAAATTTGGTTTCTCTAATATTGCTGGAATTGATTACTCTCCTTCTGCAATACAGCTCTCTGGGAGTATAATAGAGAAAGAAGGTTTATGTAACATTAAGTTGAAGGTAACTATAGTAACTGTTACTTTTATTTATAATAAAAGTTACAAAGTTTAAATGTTTCTGAAATATATAATTTGCTGACATCTTTGAGCTCATATAAATTAAGGATCAATCATAAATAAACCAAAATGATACATTTTTTAAATAACTGTATTAAAATTTTCAGTTTAGTCAGTTTGGGGAAGTTTTCTTTTCTTTCTTGTGTGCAAGTGTGTTCATTCTGTCTCTCTCTGGCTCTCTCTCATTTGCAAACACACAAATAATAGCCAACTTTAGATTAACTAGATCAAAAAGTTATAAATGTGTAAACCGGTATAATGCCACCAAAGCACTTAGTGTACTTTTGTGCCCTTGATCTGTGACGCTTCTGTCACGCTTCTTTCCCATCTCGGTTAGTGACACCACTGTTGATTCATGTGTTGAACTATCCCAAATACAAGGAGTCATCCTTGATTCTTTTCTTTCCTTAAATCCTGTATCCAGTTTTATTGGTTTTATCTTCAGAATATATCAGGAATGTGATCATTCACTGATATTTCCACTACTACCTCCCAGATCCAAGCCACCATCATTTCCTGCCTAGATGACTATAGTAGCCACTTACTTGGCCTTCCCGTTTCCACTCTTGCCACCCTGCTGTCCATTACCACAGGGCAGCCAGAGTGATTTTTTAAAATATAAATCAGCTTGTGTCACTTCCTCGCTAACCAGCCTCCAAGGGCTTCCCTTGCATTCAGAATGAATCTGAACCCCCACCCAGTCTTACAAAACCCCTCATTTCTTACCTCTTTCCTTCTGTGTCACCAATGCTCCAGTCACACTGGCTTGCTTTCTGCTCCTGATACATGTCACCCTATTTTTTTCCAGTCTTTATACCTGCTGCTCTCTGCCTAGAATGTTCTTGCCCCAGATCTTAGCTTGTTTGGCTCGTCATTCAGATCTCTGCTCAAATATCACCTTCTTGAAGAGGTCTTTCCTGACAAACTTTTCCAGAAACATTCCTCTGCCTAATCACTCACTGTCTTCATTACTCTGGTTTTATTTTCTTCATAGCACTTTGTCTGAAATAATTTGATTAGTTTATTTATTGTTTGCCTCTCCTTTTAGAGAATATAACATATATTCTCATACAGGGACCTTTTCTGTTTTGTTTGCAGTTATATTAGGGCCTGAAAAGTTCCTGCATGTAATAGGAGTCTATGAAATATTTGTTGAATACATGAATACTTGTATAAAGGCATTTAGGATAAGAACTTCTCCAAACTCGACTCTTAAGAGTGGTAGTCATTATTTTGCTTCAGGTATAATGAATATTTGGATGTGAGGCAGGGGTAGGAAACCTATGTTCAAATGTATGTAAACATACAATCCACACTTTTAAGTCAGACAATAAGAGATTTTTAGATAGAGATTTTTATGATTTTTTTAAGTTTATATGAATAATCACGAGCTAACTGCTTAATTACTTTTTTAAAGTAGCTTTCAGAATTAAGTTCATTGGCAAATTATTTTGAATATTTTGTGGAATTGAGGCAGATCACTATTTCAAATGCTTAGTTACTGAAGTTACTGAAAATGGATGAGATGCTGACATATGACTTTCAAAATCTGAAGTGCATGATAATTATAAAGTTAAGTAATTGCAGTGTAAATAATCCTTTAATTTCTTAAGCTTTGTGCCATGTATCCATTAGTTGCTTCCTAAGCTACTGAGTCAAGGCAGAAGAACTTTTGATTTACCGTGTTTATTTTAGGTCACACAACTAGTAATATCAGCTAAAAATCATCTTATTTCCAGTGACCTGTTTGAGTTCCAGTTTTTTTTTTTTTTTCATTTTAAAAAATACGTCAAATATTCTATTGTTCAACAGAAATAACTTTTTCATAAACCCGACTTGTGTGCTCCATTACGTGCTGGTATTATTAGGCAATACACCTGGCTTTGATTTGTTTCCAAATTTGTAGAGATTTAGAATGTCCAGGAAACACTGTCAGTCTCACTAATCTTAGCTTTAATGATCTTGGAATGAAGCACATAAAAGTTGGCTATAAAATTGAAACTATGTTTATTCTATATAAAATGCCATCATAGTTAGTTGGTCCTTTTATCTATAACTTTTTACAGATTGTCACTTAAATTCAGTACAGATTGTGTGTGAATTGTTCTCACAGAGACATTGATTTTTTATATAGGTAGAAGACTTTTTGAATCCTTCCACAGAGCTGTCTGGATTTCATATTTGTATTGACAAAGGGACTTTTGATGCCATAAGCCTTAATCCTGACAATGCAGTTGAGAAGAGGAAGCAGTATGTGAAATCTCTCTCCAGGGTGTTGAAAGTAAAAGGCTTTTTTCTAATAACCTCATGTAATTGGACCAAGGAAGAGTTGCTAAATGAATTCAGTGAAGGTAAATGGCTGTATGTTGTTTAAATGTGTGTTTACCTCAGATTTAATGCACTTAAATAGTTTTTTTTTATTGGTGTTATGGAGTTTTACTTTTCTATTTGTGGGATTTGTCAGCTTTTCTTCTTTGTTAATAACCATGGTAATACTTTTAACTGTATATGCAAAGAACAAAGAAATAATATTGGTTGAGATCCAGAGTCCTTTTTAAAATTTTCCAAGAAATCCTGGCAGTTAAGTACTAAAATTCATGATCCTGTAAAAATCAAGTTCTTTATTTAAGATGTTTAATCTATTATTTAGAGAATCAAGCAAAGAAAAGCACATATTGTGCTTCTGACTTCAATATACTGTTATACTGGTGATTAGTAATAATAGTAATCATAATAATGCAGATGGTAGTAATGTTTTTTAAAGTCTTGTAGGATGAGAGTTTTAATTTTATAGCTACTTTGTCTTGCCTAGTGGTGATTTATTTTAGGATTTGTCTTCTTATTTTCAGTGAATATAGAACAATTCTTTTTTAACATTGCACAGAAATAAAACGTAGGAACTTGATAGAAGAAGTACTGCCTACTAATTTTTGAGGAAGTCTCTGCTTTTTGCAAGATTTTGGTGCCAAGACAGGATCCTTTTTTGCCCCATTAGCAAAGTATAATTAGTGCTGTGTCTCCTAAGCGGGGGTCTTGTGAGAATTGAGAATCTAACCTAAACACAAATATTTTGAGTTCTTTGGCAGACTGTTCCTTGTATGTTTTAAGGATCATTTTTACCTATCACTTTATTCATGCTCATGCAGTACACAGGCATTTCTGAGAAAGTACCATGAGAATCTATAACTAGATATTTGCTTATTCTTCCTGAGACTCCTTTTCCGATTAGTATTAAGTTTGTTAAAGGAATGGGAGGAATTTTCAGAGTGGTATGTTAACAAATGATATGGTACTAAATTTGTGGTTAAATTTTGAACCTCAGTTGTCACAAGCTAATGTGAAATGAATTTATAACTATATTGCACGCACTTTATCTTAGAGTTTGTTTTCTTTTTGGTAGTAAGGGAATAGGCAATAGGAGGGAGAACACTTAACACATGTCCTTTTGTGTGCATTCAATAGCTTTGGCAGCTGATATAATGTAAAACCTAAAGTGTTTGAGACCTGAAACGTGAGCTTGTGGCTTCATTACTGTTGCCTCTGGAAAACAAGAATTATGTGTGATTTATTGTCTTTTATTTCATGCCATTAGTTTTATTATCTTTTATGTTAAATTTGCTTCCTTTAGAACTATTGAGGCTCCATATCAATAGTCTTTCTTCTTGCAGCTTGACAGTTTTAATAAATGCTCAGAGTTCCACTGTGTAGGGCAAGTTCCTTTCCTGGTTTTAAAATACAGGTGTTCTCTTTTACCCCTGGAACCACCAGACAAAAACATATTTGTCTGTCTTTGATAATGAGGAACAGACTTCAGCCTGGTAAAAAGTGCTTAAAAATGTGTCTGTGTCTGAGAACTACTTAACTTATATTCAGTTTTAGAGCTTAATGTAGAATTTAGGTAAGTGAAATGTTACAAGAGGAATTATTAAAGAAATAATTATATAAAATTGAAGACATTTATAGGCATGTTTCTCTTAGAAAGTGGTTTTTGGAGTTAGATACAGGACAGTAAGAGAATACACTGCCACACACCACTGCTGAGGGCTTGTCATTAGCTTTTTAGATTGGCTTCTCTGGTCCTTTTTGCAGAGAATAAAGCTTGCTTCACTAATCTTTTAAGATTCTTTGCTTCTTTCCTTATTTGAAATGTAAATGTTCATAAATCTGTTGAAATGAATCTTTCATTTTTCCTTTGTAGCCCTATTTATATAAATATTTTGTGTCATCATTTGTTTTGGTGAGGATTACTTGAATCATTTGCCACATACTAGGATATTCTAATTTGATGTCCAAGGAACTTGACTTTCTTATAACCAGTGAATTAAAAAAAACCAAAAACCCCAAACCTATCTTACTACAAAAGTAATCCAGATTCATTATGAAAAAAAATTTTAAGTATCAGTTACCCCAACACATAAGCATATAGATTAAAATAATTAAAATTTAATAATCACTTTTAACATTTTGATGTATATATACTGAAATATAATAATTTAAATTCTTGAGGATTAGTCCAGGGATTTAAAAGATTAGTCCTAGAAAATTCAGACAGCTCTATTTTCTCTTGAAAATTTTTATTATAAAATATTTTAAGCATATGTAAAATTTCATAAAAAAATATAGGTGTATACCCATGTACCCGCCACAGTGGCTCCATTTTTTTTTAACAGCTTTATTGTGGTATGGTTCCTGTACAGTAAACTACACATATTTCAAATGTACAATTTGATGAATTTTGATAGATGTATACACCAATGAAACCACTACCACAATCAAGATAGCTAACATTTCCATCGTTCTCCAAGAGGTGCAACTTTCGAATTATCAATTTATCCCTTCCCACCCACTTCAGCCCTGGGTAACCATAAGTTTGTTCTGTATGTCTGTGAGTCTGTTCCATTTTTGTAGATATGTTCATTTGTGTCCTTTTTTTTTTTTTTAAGATTAGTGGCTCCATTTTTTAGCACCAACATATATCATGTTATTTAAAAGGCTTGGCCTTCTTTGGGAAAGTTATGATCAGTTTTTAATGAGCATTATAATATTTAGTTATAAAGATTTGGTGAAATTTAAGAATATGAATTATGAAATATAAATATAAAAAAGACAAAATATAAAAGACCAATTGATACAGTAATGTCTGTTCTTTTAAGCATTTTTGTTTACAAGAGTTATTTGAGCTCAAGCTCAAGGCATGGAAACTTAGAAAATGGAGACACCTTTTCCCCCAAAAGAAAAATAATTCTCCCAAACTAATAAATAGTTCCATTACTGAGGGAAAACCATGGTTAACTAAGAGTGACCTTCTACCCTCATTTGTCTTATTTTTTTAAAAACAAAATTATAAAATATTAAATTTCCATTCTGTTTTATAGTTTAAGAGAACATCACGTTTCTGCATTTTGATCTTCACAGAATCTCTGAGTTAGATAGGGGCATTGATGCCTGTAACCTCCTTGCACAGACACTGAGGATCCTGGTTAAGGTAAATTGACCAGCATATCTTTCACCTAGTAAGTGGTAGAACTGGGGCTTGAACCCAGCATTTCTGAATCCATTTTAGTTAAAAAAAAAAAAAAGTCACCCTATGCTGCTTTCAAAGTTACTACTTCCTTGTCCCCAAGTTCGGTTTAGTTTGGGTCTTGATCTTTGGTTACAAATTCTTTTTTATTGTGGTAAAATATACATAACATAAAATTTACCACTTAGCCATTTTTAAGTGTATAGATATGTGGCATTGAATACATCTTCCTTGTGCAACCATCATCTCCAACCGTCTCCAGGACTTTTTCATTTTTATTTCCATGTTATTTGACCTTTCTGTATTAAGCGCTTTTATGTGTGTGATATGGATTAATTGAGTTACTGCATATAAAGCACTCAAAACAGTGCCTGATCCATGGTAAGACCTTAACACATGATAGCTGCTTCCTACAACTAGAGGTAAAGGAGGCCAGTGGAGAAGACACAGAGTTGAAGGGATGATAAGCAGGAAGTGGAGGAAATGGGGGGTAGATGGAAAACCTCTTTTCTTCAATTTGATTTTGTGTGTTCCTTGTTCATTTTATAGTGTTTTTGGGTGTATACACATACTGTGTACACATATAGTAGAATTGAAAAATTGTAAAGTGAGATTTAGTCACAATTTAGAGTTTGGAATTACATTGTTTTATACAAGGTTCGAAAGTACATTGTTATTCCCCCTGCCCCAAAAGTACGTTGTACGTTGTTAATACAAATATCCCATAACTGTGGGATTCTGACCCTAATAAAAGTATTTTAATTTTGTCTGACAGGATTTGAACTCTTCGAAGAGCTGCCAACACCCAGGTTCAGCTTTGGGGGCAGATCTGGAAACAGTGTGGCAGCACTGGTTTTCCAAAAAACATGAGACTTTCTATTGGACAAATTCAGTTAGCTTTTTAAAGAAGCTCCACATCAAAGTAAACCTGACACAGAAAATGCAAGTGCAAACAAATGTTTAGTAAGTACCCAGGATGCACGTGTTGAATAGATACAGTGGGTTGGTGAAAAAAAATCATGAGTGTAAGTGGTTGGGTTTTTGAGATCAACAAAGAATACTTTAAAATTTTCTTTTGTATTTGAGATGTAAATTTTTTTTTTCTGATTTAAAAAAAATTTCTGTAACTTCTGAACAGTTAAAAACTTTAAAGCAGTAAATGAATTTACAGAAAGCATGTATTCTTGATTTTTGTGCCTTGGTAAAGTTGAATTGAATATAGCTATTCGTGACGATTTGACCAAGCTATTCCAGGGCCAGAAATAATAAGCCAAACAACATTCTTAAGGTTTTATTAGACTATTAGAAAACATAATAAGTATAAAATTTTGGGTTGAATGGTGAGTTTTTAAAAAAGTTGTTTAATACCTGAGGAAATCCCCTAGCCTTTATGTATATAATTAAACAAAGTCAGATAAATGTATCAGTTGATTAAGAAATATTTATTGAGCTTGTATTTTGTGGCTGAAGGTCTTCTGCAAACTGTGAGGGATAAATAGGTAGTAGAATGTAAAGCAGCTAAGAGTTACTGTTAAAAGCTGGCACTCTGTTAAGTTGTATTGTCTTACAAAGTCATTGAATCCCCTCAATATCTCCTTGAGGCATGTATTCCTTGTTCCTGTTTCTGTACATTGGATGGCTAGTCAGAATGGAGTCAGGATTCTTCTCTGGGTCTGACTCCAAAACCTATTCTCTCCGCCTGGCATATTTGCCTTCCAGGTGTAAGTCTCTGCCTTTATGGCACTTAACTGTTTAATTGGGAACTAGGGCTGGTACGTAGAAAATTGTGTTAGAGAAGTTGGGCAGTTATTTTTAGGAGTTCTGCAGCTCTTTCTTAGTGACTGTTGATCTATGGACTGTGAGAACAGTGAAACATCCTTCATTACTTTTCACCATCTCCCTACTTGTCTTAGAAGACTTGCCTAATCAAGAACTGAATTGTGCCATTCCGTGAATAGTGGTTTAAGTTTTATATATATATACACACACACCTTCAGGAATATGGGGACGAAGATGTTCTAGTTAGGGCCTGATTAGCAAAAGAGAAATAGTTTATTTAATGTTTTTGAAAAGATAAGGTTTATTAATACTTAATGCTATTTTGTATTTTGGCTAGTATTTTAATATTGAAGTCACAATACAGGTTTTTTAAAAAGTGATACAATTTTTATGATTTTCAGCTTTGGGGGCCTGTTGGGTTTAAAAACGAACAGAATTTTTGTTTGTTTGGCAAATGTTACTCCTGTACTGAGTAAATCTAGCATTCATCCTTTTTCTTTTCATTTTTGCCCCAGAGCTGGGCAGGGGGAGAAGGGTGGTTTGATTTAGATCAACATTAATCAACCATTAAGATTATTCTCTGCCTTGCACAAGTTAACTGAAGGCGTTTACATAAACTTTCAGCACAAATTACATTTTTGGAAAAGCTTTAATTTTTAACATGTAAAAAGTGAAAAATTATTTTAAAATATATGTGATTTAAATGTGTAAAATTATAGATTTTATAAACTGGACTAGGGGTCTTAAACTATAGAAACATATAGTTTTATAATTTATTGAAGAGATCTTGTCTTTGTTGTTTTTTCGCATTAATATTTATTGATTTTAATGATTTTTTTCTCTTGTGGTTTGTTTGTTTTTTTTTAATGAAGGGGAGGTAACTGGGTTTATTTATTTATATTTGGAGAAGGTACTAGGGATTGAACCCAGGACCTCGTGCATGCTAAGCATGCCCTCTACCGCTTGAGCTATATACCCAACTCCCTCAATATTTGTTGATTTTAAATATGGTGATACTGTTTAAGTACATTTTTAGAATTCTGAGTTGTTTAAGTATATGCTATTTATTTATTGAAGTATAGTCAGTTACAATGTGTCAGTTTCTGGTGTATAGCACAGTGTCCCAGTCATGCATATACACATATATATTCATTTTCATATTCTCTTTCAGTATATGCTATTTTAAGGCATCAATGGGACAGAATAGGCTTTCTGTGCACCCAGACTGAGACATTGGATTTGATTCACTGATGGCTTGGAGTGGGCCTCTGTTGAGAAGCTCCTTGAGTTACTATTGTGGGCGTATGTGTGTTCCATTCGTAAAGATGTGGGACTTTCGATGGGGAATCATGGAGCTGTCGATAAAGTTAGGAAAAGAGAGTTGCCATTTCTTCTTACCAGTTTAATCCTGCTGGAAGCCAGCCTCTCGGAGGTTGAAATCAGAACAAGTGGAAGGCAGAAAAATGCTAACAATAAATTATTAGTATTTTCAAATAATACTGTACTTTAAAAATCAGGGTGATAAGTATCCCCAAGTTACTGAAGCAAGTCATAAATACATATTATTAAACTTAGTTTTGTTAGGTCATATAAATATGTGGGTAACTGTGAAATTATGCAGTTATAAAAGGACCAGTTAAGTTATGTAGTGAATGCTGTTTTATCTGGAATAAGAAGCTGGAATTGCAATTTTATTTCATCAAAAGACACCCTTATTTTGAGGAAACTTGTTTGAAATGCAAACGAGATTTTTCTGTGGAGCCTGCACAGAATTGTTGCTTTTCATTATGATGTTGTTGCTGCATAACAGGCCACTTCTGTGTGTAGGAAGCGCGTGTGCAAGTCCAAAGGGATCTGAGGCCTGAATGGGTGAGTTACACCAATTAAAAAAATAGAAAGTTTTCAGAGCATTTTGTTTTAAGCCAGGTGCACACTTTGAAGTTGCTTTTTGGGACTGGCATTTTTGCATTTGAGAATCAAACCTGACACTACTCTTGACAGCTTGACTAAAGCCATTTTAAAATAAGTAGCAAAAAAAAGTACAAACTGTCCTTGAATGATTTTTTTCTCATTGTAGTAGCAACAACTTTGCCTTTCTTCATCAGTGATATGCATGCAGTTTTCTATTTATTTTGGAGAAAGAAGGGAGCTAAACATATATGAAGGATTTTTAGTCTTTGTATGAATAATGCATTTCAATTCACTTACTATTTATTTTTAAATTTCTGTGATACTGTAATGCAGTACTATATGTCAACTTTAATTCATGTTCATCCGGAGTAGAATAGAAACCTTAATTTGAAGGAACCTATATGACTAAGTTTTATATGACTTTGAAATAATTTCTCTTAAATTGATATGCAAAGAAATACAGTATTCCTGCTCATGTGAATTGACTTTGACTTGTGTTCTCTTAAATAATTTTGTTTTATATATTTGTAATGTGTGTGTATCTGGTAGCCTACAATGAAACTACATATAAACGTGAAAAATTATTTGCTCTCTATGTCAACATTCTACTGCTGTGGGGAGACCTGCGTTTGATTTCCTATTTTTAGCACTGTAAGCTAGAAGGGACAGCCTTCTGCTTTGAGAGCAAGAGACCAAGTGTCTTGTGTTCCACTGTAGTAACCTCTTTAGCTCATTGTGTGTGTGTGTGTGTGTGTGTGTGTGTGTGTAGGGTCGGTGTTGCTGGGGTTTGAGTGGAATCTGAAAGGAGTCTTGTCTGGTACACCTCACTGGAGGGATACTGCCTGTGACCTAGACTTTGTGGGAGATGAGAAGCGTGGTAGGTTGAAGGACAATTGCATAGTGGGAACAAAATTAGGAAGCCCTGTCATTTCTGTTGGTTAGGCAGAAAACAGAGATGTCCTCAAAAGAAGGGGGAGCACATGAGCATGTTTTATTAACAGTTAATGGAAGAAAATTAATGCTAATTTATTCTTCATACATACCATGCAATTTGTTAGAAAAGTAAAAGAATAGTTTGAAATTCTTTGGTCAATTGATGGATTCCTATGTTAGGGGCATAGAAATGAAACTCAACATTAAGCAGACAAATACCCCCAAGCCCACAGGCTATGTAAATGCTGAATAAAACTAGCTCTACAATGGAACCCTGAAAAGCGAGGGGTAAGAAGCCTAATGAATGATTGAATATGACCTTAGCAAAATCCCTGGAGTGTTGTTGACAGATCATTCATTTCCAGCTTAGATGTCAAGATGGGCTCCAGTAACCAGAAAAAAAAGAGAGCTTGAGTCGGTACTTACTGAGTTTTAAAAATCTTTACAACACAGTGCATTAGACTAATCATTAAAAGGGCTTTTCTAACTGCATTTTGAGCTGTCACTGTATGGACCTGTGGTTTAGGCTCAGGGAAAACAAATTAAAAAGATAGGAATAAATCTCAAGACATGACTATCAATATCCTGCTTTTATGGAGTAAAACTTCAAAAACTGGGATGTAGAGGCTGGCAGAATGTACTTTTGTCTTGCTGATACCATTGTAAAACTTACAACCAAGAGATTTGCAAATTATTTGCCTAGTTTATTGGAGGAAGATATATTAAAAAAAGAAACCAAACTACTTTTTTCATTTTTAAGTGGCCCATTCTGAAGAAATGATAAATTCTTCTATATTATATTTTAAAATACTTATTGTTATTACTGCATCAGGCAATGATAAGTATGTTAGTGAGTGATTTTTACTGTGCATGCTATCTAGAAGCTTTTTAAGAAAAGTGAATCCAGCATTTGTTTTCTCAAATACCAAAAAATTTACACATGAGTCAGTCAATTAGCATATCCTGGAGATTATCTGAGGGGCTTAGAGAGAAATATGAAAATACTCTGGTTGAATAAGAGGACCATGAAATGTATTTATCACTTGTCATTAGCATACTTAGAGATGAAGCGGTTTATCATCCTGTGATTACAGCAGAGTGGAAGCGCCACTGGGCTAGTTGTGGTTCCCCTGCTGCTGCCATCCTTACCTCTTCAAAGACGGAATAGCCAGGGTGAGGAGGCTAAATGTGGAAGAGAGTGGGTGCTGCCAGTTCACATTTTTCTCCTAACCCCTCCTCTAAGATGAAAATGTCAGTCCTTTGTTCCCATCTAATTTTAGTACATCCTGGCTAAAAAAATGCTAGGATGATTTCCAACCGTGGAACTTGGAGGGGCGGGGTGGGAGAGGGGAGGAGTGGAGGAAAGAGCAGTTTACATTCCACATCCGTCTGCCTTTCTCTGACAGCATCTAGCCCCTGTTCTGTTGATTTTCATGATGAAATTAATTTAGATGCACTGGAGCAGTGCTAATTAGGTTTTCCTTCCATGTCCTTAACAAGAAGTCTAGTTGGAGTCTGAATGGGGAAAATCATAATATGGTATTTAATAAAACATACTGGGCTGAATTAAAGAGCTGTATGCAAGTTTTGGAAGAAAGGCCTGAAATTGTGAGTGAAAACGACATGTGTTATTTATAAATAAAACCTTTGAGGTCCATTTGTGATTCAGTGAAACTGCTTTTTTGCTGGTTTTTGAATGAGAATAATATTTGTTGATTTTTGAGACCCAGGCATTAGCAAAGCGCACAAGCCGTAACTGCTTTATTCCCTCTAGGACCCCGGACGGTCCAGGAGGGAAGCTCTGATTCCTGAAGGGAGCCAGCTGGGTCAAATCATTGAAAATATACTTCGTTCAAGAGAGAGGACACAATTCCATATGGCTTTGTAGTTGGAAGTGCCAATTGTTGTGGTTATTTAATTAAAAAGTGTTTAACTGGATTAAACTATGAGGGGCATTTCATACACCAGACCTCACTGTGAAATAAGCCTGTTCTTTCCAAAAGTTTGTTCACTTAGTGAGGTGAGGTTTTTCTCTTGGAATCTTTGTATGATAAAAATACTACCTAGCCAGAAATAAGAGAGATCATTTTGTTAAGTCCATTTGATTAATGAGCTAATTGGCAACAAATGCAGTATCAGTTTATTTTCTGAACTTGAAATTTAATTTGTTTGGGGCTTTTTCATTTTATAGTATCTGATAATTTGTCTTTAAAATCTATTAAGTAATAGAATAAATATCAGAAATGCTTTTTTTAATACTAAATTTTGGAGAAAAAAATTATTGGAACCTAGGCAAGTCACTTTCCTTTCCTGGGCTTCAGTTTTCCTCTGTGAAACTGGGGTGCTCAGTAGGTGATAAAATTCTTCTCTACCCCTGTATTAGTCAGCTTGGGCTGCCATAGACTGGGTGGCTCAAACAACAGAAGTTTATTTTTCATAGTCTGAAGAATGGGAATTCCAAGATCAAGGGGCTGGCAAGATAGGTTTCATTCTGAGGTCTCTTCTCTTGGCTTGTAGGCAGCTGCCATCTCCCGTACGTTCATATGTTCTCTTTGAGCGTTCTAGTCAGGAGAGAGTGTGGGTGTGTAAGCAAACTCCCTTGTGTCTCTTATAAAGCTCTTGAGTGTCTCTTTTTGTAAGAGCACTAATCCCATCATAAGGGCCCCACCCTCAGGACTTCATCTATTATCTCCCAAAGGCCCCATCTCCAAATACTATTGCTTTGGGTGTTAGGGCTTCAACGTAGTAAATTTCTGGGGGACACAGTCAGTCCATAGTAACTTCTGAAATTGATCTGAGTTTTAGAGAATAGCCTACAAAACAGATTTCCACTATATTTGGGGAGTTTAAATACTCTATTAGCTAAATATCAATTATTAGGTTACTTTATGATTCTTTTAAACCGAGGTATCCATGTATATGAAAAAAATATGTACGTATAATAAAACATTTGAAGCAATCGTGAGTGTTTTTCAGTCTAAAAAAATCTTTATACATTCGTGCTTTTGATAAACTTTAGATTTGAGTATTGTCTCTGATACATATTTGATAATTCAATTTGTATTAATTTGGCCATAGAAATGTTTTATATAAAAAACTCAGAAATTTACATCTAATTGTTTAGTTCCACTTTAATTTTATATAAAATTATGAAGGATCTCCCTAATTTGATTCTTCCCTACCCCCAGACACACACACTACACACTCACAGATGACCCAAATGACGACTTGAAAGGCCCAGGGCTTTGAGATTTCTACCTTCTCATGTTACTCTGAGTCCCAGGCTTGCATGTAGGACGTGGGTCTGCCCTTCTTATGTCTTGTACCTCTTTGGGCTACTGTCAGTCTGTCCTATCCCCTCACTGAAACTGAAGTACTTTAAACGTGCTAGCCAAGTGCCTACTGTATAGTGATACTCATTGCAAGCTGGCTTCCCTCCAGTACATTTCTTTGAAGCAGTTTGATCTAGTGGAGAGAAAAGCAGTTGTGTAGACTCCACATAAGAGGGTTCCGAATAGTAAATGAGAAAAATAAATGTAGATCACCTTAGCATGATTCCTAGCATACACCAGTGCCAAATAAATATTCTTTTCTCCAAGGAAACCTTCCCATTGGAGCTAGTAAATTGAATTGTTCAGGATTTTGACACTCAGTGCTATCTAGTAAATGTATTCAGTTCCATTGTAAGGCATTTGTATTCCAGGAGTGATTAGATGAGTGAAGAGAGGAGGATGAGTAAGAGGGAAAGTTTGGAATTGGTGGGCCTTTAGAAACTTCTTAAAAAATCACACTGTGTAGCTCCTCCTTCTTTAATCTCTAGCTGGGCTGATGCTGAAAGCACCTTTTAATTTAGTTAAGAAATGAGGACCAGATGATATAATGCTGGATTTTCACGAAATGTCCTTTATGATATGTTTCAGCAGAATCTAAGAATACCCCTCAGGTTTAAGATCATTATCTGTTTAAAAGGTAATTATTTAGTAATAAATGTAGGTATAATGGGGAAAATGTTAATGTGGACGCATTTGAATTGAAAACAAATGGTCAAGGATATGGTGCACCTTCCTTCATTAGGTCTGAACGCCAAGGCATTGTTTCCAGTGATGACTCACAAGGGAACTGAGAGAGATCCCCCAGATCACCATGCCTCAGGTTTAATGAGTTATTGAGTTGGATTTGGGTCTTGTATTTAACAAGCTGTGGGCAAAGATTTTATCACTGATTTTCACCTTGAATCATCTAGATTTGATTTCTTTAATCATGTTCATTTTCCTTGCTGTAAGTTGAGTTAACAGTACCATTCACAGTGGCATTTTAAAATTTGATGTTGGGTAATGCTGTAAGTAGTTTATCTGAGTCAGCCTTGGTTTATACTAGAACTGACAGTATAGTATGTAAAGTACAGTGAATCAGTTGTTTATGCTAGCTTAGTAAACACTTGGTTTTCAGATTTGTTTATTTAACCTTTTTACTGATGGTTAAGTGAATATCTCAGTGCTTGGAGTGCTTAGTACAACTGTAGAAATGCTGGCCAGAGCAGTGTGACTTTCTCTAGGTAACTATCCTCAAAGAGCTTAAGTGTTTGAACCATTTAAAAAAAGTTCTACAGAGATGAGGTCAATATAATATGATGTACATCATCAGGACAGAACATAGTCAAAGCGTCACTACTTTCTATTAGGTAGTTGAACAGTACAGTGGTTGAATAACTTCGTTTTAATCAAGGTTTTTATTTTTGTTTTGTTTCCATGTGAAACTTAAAAGGAAATGTAAAGTAATATTTAAATAGCAAGCCAGCATCTCATTCATATCAGTTCTTTTCTGTTTCAGGTCAGCTGAATGGGGATGCTAGGACAAAACAAGCTATGCTGGTCCCTCTTACAAACAGTAATGGGTTTCATAAAACAAAATATCTTTGCTTTTGGTTAATATAGGAGATTGGCAAAATGTGGAGGAGAGTGAAGAAATTCACAGGCTAATGTAGGAAGTAGGGCAAATGTTCTTTTCATACTGCTCCCAGGGATGTTCTACCATTGGAGCCAGAGACTCATTTTTTTTTTTTCCTTGATATTTTAAATCCAAAGAATTCAGTCTTCAGATTGGCTATTTAAACCTTGTGAAATCCCAAACTCTAGCTAGTTTCAGCTTCCCCTATACCTAATGAAAATGAAATTCACTTATTTTAATTTTTATGGGAAATAAGCAGGATGGTGGTAGCTTTGAGCATATCATGAGGGATGAGTTAAAAATAGATTTTTCTTGAGGCAGTGACTTATATGGCAGATAGTTAATAGAAAAATTAAGTTTGGGGCTTATATCTCAAATGCTAAATCTGAATTCCACAAAAGAATATTTAAGAAAAAAAACTGATATGGTTTTCATTTGAAGATGATAACATAAACATTTGGTCTGAGTGTACTGTTGAAATATTTTCTATATTAAATCAGTGTACAGCAATATGAAAATACTGTAACTTGTTTTTAGCTATGTTTTTGGTGGAATAACTGAGGCAAACTAGGTTACAGGTGACTAACCATGTTATAGTGATACTAGTTAGAGTCTCCTTCAGCTAAGATCATCAGTAGATCAGGGAAAGGCCAGGAATTGATTATGCTTTTGAATCTTGGTATTAAAATAGTAAAAATAGGTCTGGGAAGTTTTACACGTCGGTAACTTTGAACGTAGATAGACTTCACTACATTACATTATTTTTGCTTACTTACCATGTATAAACTTTTCAATGTCTTTTTTCATGCTTGAGTTTTCTTTTAGCACATGACACCAATGGCTACTATTAACTTTGCAAAGAAAAAGTAATACCAAATTAAAATAAGTTTTAACTGTTGCTCTGTTCTTTTTAGCTTACTTTACGCAGAGCTCTTCCATCCAGTGAGTTGCAAGCGTGACATTTGCTGTGTTTTCAGCACCTGCCAACTTGGAAACCAGGGTTTGTGCTCAGGACTTAGGCTTACAACCCACACTTTGTGGTGCACAATGCCGTCCCAGCTGGCATGCTTCGTACCTCAATGGTGCTAGACGTTCGGTTACAAAGCTGTGCAGATTCACATGCACTGATTTCAATAGGCATTCCCCTTCAAGCTGCTTTCAACTCTCATTTTGTATCAAAGGAGTTAGATTGGTATCATTAAATTCACCACTGTGCTTATTTTTCAATGAAAATAAATACATTTTATTTAGCTCTTGAATCAAAAAATAACTGTCTTCAAGAACCAAAGTGCCTCCTAAAAAAGGTGTGTGTCTAGATATGGGAGATAGGTTTATGTATCTTTATCTGTATGAAATTTCAGCCAGAGCTAGAACTCATTTTCATCATTGGAAGGGTTTCAGAGAAAAGATAACAAGAATAGAAAGGAAAGAACAGAAGGATTAGCGTGTCATAACATGCTTATGAGTTAGAGCCGTTAGTTGTAGCTAGATCATAGGTGTGGGAACAATTATAGAACTTATTTTTCTGAATAAGATCTGCATAAGAAAATTGCCCCCATAATAGGTTTGGGTGTTTGGCTTCTATCTATAACCAAAAACTTCCCAAATTTTTCGAAGAAGTGTATTTTGCTAACTTGTTTTCAGGAGCCAGTCTGAAAATGCGTCAGGTGGACTTGGTGATCTGTCTTCCCATCATCTATTATAAGCAATTTTAAAAGGTTCTGCTTTTAAAAAAGATCTTTTCATATGTAGAAAGGACAGTGTGAAATGTGAATGACTGGCTTTTAATACAAGAGTTGTGACAAAGAGGCAGTGGCTTTTGGAAGCTGAATAAAGGGGTTAATACACATGCATCTGCATGCTGCTGTTGGGTCCAACGTATAACATGTTTGAGGTTTGTTTCACTCACATTGTTAGTCTGAAAAGAATGTTATTCCCAGAGACAAACCGGTTTACCATTTTTCAGTGGTGAGCTCTTTTTACAGTCATAGTTACAGATAGATTTGATGGGGAAAACTGAACAATGTTGATTGGTACTTGCTCAAACTTCAAAGCTTAGCTCCTTGTTGTTTGAACATCGTATTTATCTGGTTCTAAAAGCACGAAAATAAAACACCCACTAACTACCAAGGACATTGCTTAGTGCATATCAAAACCCAATCTTTACCCTCCTCTGCACAAGAATGCTTAGGTGAATACTTATATTAGCTTGTTGATACAAGTTATAGTTGGTTACACCCTTTCTTAATAAAATACACCCTTACTCTCTCCTGTTGCTTAAGAGCTTTAAACTTGGAATGGGGGAACTCTCTAGTATAGAATGATACTCAGTTTCTATCTCCCAGGCAATGTTGAGTGGATGTGTGGCACCTACCATACACACAGGCATTCCCTCATTTGGTAGTTCTGCTTTGAGGGGAGCCCGGAGAGCCAGTATTGCTGTGTTTTCTCCCTGGGTTTCATATATTGGTCTTGGAGTGAGACTGTATGTAATCCCTACATTTTCTATTTCCCAGGATGTTCTGTGGCTTAACTGGGTTAGTGTTGGTCCATGATAACGGGAAAGTTACAAGTGATCATTTTTGGATTATTTATGGATTTATTCCTAAATTAGCCTATGAATTTGCATTTAGGTATCTGGTTGTGCTCTAAATCTGGTTTTGATTTAGTTTTGACCTTTTAGGATTGAACAAAGGTAGACAGCTTAGCTTCTCCTTCCCACAGTTGCAGCTTACATTGTTTTAAATCCAGAGTTGGACTGAGTTCATATTTACTTTTCTGAATTGAGCGACTCTAATATACAGCCTTTTGGGTAGGACTTTTTTTTTTTTAATAATAAAGAACTATGTAGGATAGCCCTAAAAAGTGGAAGTCTGTTATATGTATAGGACTTACTATTACGTAATGTGGGAAGGCCCATAGTATGGAAGGTTAAGTGACACAGTCCTCAGTGTATGTATTTTTAGCCTTTGGACATTCAAATCAAGTAAATGAGAAATAGCTGTTTGTTGGTTAGTAGCACAGCTCCTAAACCAGGTATTTTAGTTCTGTATACTTTCAAGAAAGCCTCAGAACCAGAAAAACAGGCTGCTTTAGGTTGGAAAGGAGGCGTTACAGCAAAGGAGGTCGCCATAACCACAATCCTTGGAGTTTTGTGAGACTAAAATCATCCTGAAAGCAACAAGAATAATGGTTGCAATAATTGTTTCTAGGCTTGGGACCCCTGCATTTTGTTTTTTAAGTTGACCTGATGAACTAGTAATTGCAGGAATAAACTGAATATTTGCCAGCAGGAGTCACTCTAGGCCTCGTAATAAAAAGTAGATTAAACTATATCCTTAAAGCTCTCAAAGGCTGCGGTGACACTGATAAGATGGCATCAGGGCATTGTGGCAGCATTCTTAAGTTATCCCTCACACCTTTCTTTGTTCAGTCTAGGAAGGCTTGGTTCTTGGTCTTTGCAAAATTGGCCTTTGATAAATTTTCTTAAAGCAGTGTTTATGGATAAGGAAATCAGTACCTTAGTATTCTGCACATTCGCTCATTTTGGCTTTTTAGGCTGAATTGATTATATCCAACATCATCTACTTGAGTGAATAGACTCACATCCTTTTGGTTGTTGTACATCCTAATCTTGCAGGAGAAATCACTGGAGGAGCTGTAGTTAGTGCGAAAGGAGATGTTAGCTTGTGGTTTTCTGAAAAAGAATGGGTTCAGTGTGATGAGAAACTGAAATATTTTAGCAATAGCCATGAAATATAATAGTTTCCCAAGTGCACACAAGCTCAAGAAGTTAATTGTTCATTTACGTTTGATACTGGGATTGAAACATTGGATTAAAACCAATTAAATGTTCCTAGAAGCAATAGAAAAAGTTTCCTGATTTATGAATAGAACCATTCAAATGGCGCAGACACAATCCATGTAAAGTAATGAGGTGTTTTGTTTTTTTGGCAAAGGAGAACACAAAACAGGCATAGGGAGTTCTTTTTCAAAAACCTCTTTAAAAATCTCTTTTTGGATACAAGGTCAATAAAATAACATATACCAGTAGGAAGGAGTAATGGGAAATCTGGGGCTTCACTTCACAAGGAAAACAATCCCCCTCCCCCAGGTGAGCAGCACAATGAAAATACTCTGCTTATTCTATCAGGGTTACATTCCTGAACTTAAGTCAACATCCTAAGTTACAGAACTAAACATGCTCTGCTTCTGCTTAGCAACCACAAATCCTTCCTTCACCAGTTGCATATATTTTGGATGTGGCTTCCGAAGTACACATTCCTTTATTTCGCTCAGCGCCCCGCGTCGGAAAACAGCGCTTTATTTTCCCAAAGTGTGACAACACTAACACGGTCCCCCCCTCCCCTGCTGCCCAGCACGCCACTGAAATGATCGTTTCTTTAAAACCTCAAAACCCTAACAACCCGGAAGCTGGACGTCTGAAGTCCACGCGGCCCGGGGTTTTCATCCCGGCCCGTGCAGGGGGCGGGGGGAGGCGGCCGCGGGGTCCCTGGCTCCCGGCCTGGGCAGCGGCGGCGGGGGCGCGGCCCGGGCCCGGGGCCGCTTCCCGCGTTCCGGGGCCTCGCAGGCGCGAGCTCGGCGAGCGGCGCGCGGCTCGGCTCGCAGGACGCCCTCTAGCCCCGCCGGCGGCGCGCCGCGACCCCCCCACTCCCCGCCCACCGGCGGCTGCGCGCACTGCACACTCGCCCGCCGCTGCCGCCGCCGCCGCACGCCGCCCGGCTCCTGCACGCCGCCGCCGCCGCCGCCGCCGCGCCGAGCGCCGGGGCCCGCGACGCCGCCCGCAGAGCGCCGGACCCAGCGACACGCAGCCGCGGTCGGGCGGCCCCGCGGCGGCGGCGGGCGCGGCAGGCGCAGGGGGCCTGGCCCGGCCGGTTAAAGGGACGAGTTGCAAACAGTTCAGGAAGTGACAAGTCGATTTCCTCCTCCCTGGGAGCCGCTCGGTACAAAGCGCTCGGCGCCGGCAGGAGAGCGTGCGCGCGGCGGACGCGCGGCGGGCAGCCCGGACGACTTGGCGAGCGCCGGCAGCGACGGCGCGGAGTCCGCGCCCGGAGCGCCCAGCCGCGCACAGTAAGCGACCCCGGGCTGGGCGGCGGCGGTGGCGACCGGGAGGCCGGTCCCGAGCGGAGGTCCCTGCTGTGTGCGCCTTGGCCACCCGCTGGAGGGATCCCGGCTCGCGTGTGTGCTGGGCTTGCCCTTTTTTATTTTTATGTTGCTGGTTTCCTTTTTTTCCTGCCTTGCTTCTCGTTGGGTCGGGTGTTTTCTCCGGGCGCTGAGTGTCGCCACTGGTGCAGGCGTGAGACTTGTCAGAGCGCAGCCAGGGGAACGAACCAGCCCGGCCCCTGCGGAAAACTCTGCGCTTCCCGGGGCGGGCACGGGGACTGCTGCGCCCGGGGGGTGTCCCTCTCTCCACGTCTCAACTTGAGCCCTGGCTCGCGGCAGTGGCGAAGGCGCCGAGCCCCGGGACCCGGGCGTCCCCGCTCGCCCCAAAGTTCCCACAACGTTTGCAGACAACTCTTTTGTTCGCGGAAGTTTGCGTTCGCCACCCCCGGGATGCGGGCACGCAGCGGTAGGCTCCGTGGCTGCTGGACCGGCCGGGGCAGTCACGTTGCGGTTGAGAGGGCGCTCTATTCCGGGCGCGGGAAGCCCCCGGGGTGGCCGAGGTGGGGGCTTGCGGAAAGGGGCGCGGGGGTGGGGGCGCCGGCGTGGCTTTTGCACATGGCGAGAAGGGTTGTCCGGCACGGGCACACCGGTGGAGTCACATTTTTGCCAATCCTTGATTTGCAAGCCCGTGGGATTCGGCTTCCCCGCTCGGGCTTTCTTTTGGTGGTGCGGGGACGAAGAAGGGGAAGGACGTCCAGAGTCCGAGGAAGGCCCTAGGTTTGCATTGCCCCAAGTGGCTTCTGGGGCAACCCCCAGTTCCCCACCCCCGCCCGCAGACTTGGGGAACAATGCTTGTGGCTCCGGATAGGGCGGCGGAGCACCAGTGAGTCTCCAGAGCCGGCTTGCTCGTGTCCCTCGCCCCCGGACGCCCCCTGAAGTCAGGCTCCCTCCATCTGACCGCCCGGGTTCATTAACACGTACTGTACTTCGTACGATGGTGAACAAAGAACAGCTCTTTGTAGCATTTGATGAATGGGATTCTGCCTCCTATAGGCCACACTCTGAGTCTTCCATACGTTAGTCTCCGGACTCGGTGGTGTTGGGCAAGTGGCCCCCGCGGTGGGCTGCATTCCGGGCCGGGACCCTGGGCAGGGTATTTGTGCCGCTGCCGCCGCCTCCACGCTCGCCTTGCCGAGAGCGGCTGCAGATGGAGCCAGGCTGACGGTTGTTCAACAGAAACAAATGTTTGTTGAATTGTTGGATGGTGGAGACAAGGGACTGTTTTCTATTGACTGCTGCAGGAGTTGGAATGGCATTGTTTATTGGCCTCAGAAGCCAGGCAAGCGTCTTGTGCTGCTTACAACATATTAGCAGACTTCCAAATGACATACTAGCATATGTGTTCCCAGCAGTTCCCACCGGCTGGAAGGGGGATCCCTCCTTGCTCCAAATCTTGGACTCTGGGTTAAAAGATGCCACCAGGTTTGAGGACTTGGGAAGGAATGGAGTTAGTGGACTGGATGAAACTCACTGTTCCTGACTTGGCCAGGTTTTGGTTTCATTTTAATTTATCCACTTAACAGTAACTTGTCTCAGTTACAGTTTTGATACTGAATTGCAGATATGTAATCCCCGCCCCCCCGCCCCCTTTTCCTTAGCTATGGACAACTAGATAAACAGAAAACAGCTACTTGTCCCAGATGATAGGCCGATGTTAGTGGGAGACGGTTTGGGTCTTAAGTTCAGGATTGGTAGCCCTTGACCCTGTGTCTGTCCTTAGTGAGGGTCTGGATGCTGACGGCCATGCTGCAGACCTAGGAGCCTGGGAATCCAGCTCCCAGGGCGCTGTTCCAGTCCAGAAAATGAAGGAGAGGCATGAGGTAGGTCTGTGTCTTTCTCCCAAACGCCCCATCCAGAGAACAAAGTGGTTTTAAGACCAGTTCAAAAAATTTTGCCCAAGGACTTCTTTTCCCCTGAGAAGGTGATACTGCTGTATAGCCATTTTAACATTGAAGACAAGTTGTAAATGAAAGCTAGCAATGCAGTTGCTGCAGAAGTGGACTTGAATGTCCAGAGGCTGGCAAGTAGAGCATTCCACTGTTTTGATTGATGATGTTTTTAGTCAGTTTCTCCCGTCTGTTTTCAACATATTAGGGTATGTTGCACGTAGTAGCATTTTGGAAGTTTACAAAATTCTTTGGAAGAGAGCTTCAAGATACCTTACTATAATCGTGATGGCTACACTTAATTGACATTTTATGGGAGGCCCTGTTGTTACTTCTTAGACTCTTTCTCACCACTCCTCTTAGTCTTTTTTTCCCCTGTTGATTCCTTCATGATTGCCTGGCCTCTCCATCTCCCCAGTTCTGTAAGAGCCTAGTGGGCTGGGTGTCCTTTAAGTGGGTTCAGGGAGCAGGCACATGACCCATGATCGAAGCTCAGGAAAGGCCAGCCAGCTCTCCTCCCCTGCAGGAGGCTGGAGTGGAGAAAGCCTTGTGTAAAATCTGGGAGCTGGCAGCAGAGGACGCCTCGGAGCAATCTGGTTCTGGTTTATCTTTGCATTGCTCTTTAAAAAAAAAGCACACCCTTCTTACCCACTGCTTGATACAGTGGGACCTTGAGACTGAGCCGTGGACCCACTGTTGGATTGTTCAGTTGATGTTTCATCCAGGCAGTGTGACTTTTGCATTGCATGCTCTGCGGAAAACTTTGTTCTTGCCCTTAAAAAAAAAAAAAAAAAGACTGAAATAAGCAAATACTCAGATCAGCACAACCCCCATCATTACCACCACTACACACACCTCTCTGATGTGTAATAAAAGAAACCTGCAGGCATAATTTGTTATGTAATATGCTGATAATACAAGTTTCGGTTTTAGATGGAAACCAGATGTGGAGGGGCTCTCTCTAATTGATCCAGCAACGAGGACACTTTAGTAGATTAGCTAGCCCTTGCAAACTCCAAAGGTGATTTTTTTTTTTTTTTTTGACTTGAGGGGAGAATCTCAAACCCAGGGCTTTTTTGGGGTTTTTGCCTCTCAGCTTCTCCCTTTGCTGCAGCTGTCCTTTTTGTCAGACTCTTCCTCTCTTGAAAGAACCGGTTTGTTGCCAACATGAAGCACATGGCCGGGTCTGGCAGGGCTCAGCTCAGCTTGACTCTGCTGGGCTCCAATGCTCCTCGCCTCGACCAGCTGCTGTCCTGCCCTCCACCCTACAAAACAGGGCCTGGCCAAGGGACTTGGGTGCTGTGAAGATGTTGACTGGTTTCCCTCAACTCCTTTCTGAAATGTCTGATCATCCAGGGAGGGTTGCTGTTTAAACTTGCCCAATGAATAAACTTTCCAAAATCATTGACTCTCCTTCTCTGATTAATTTCTATGTTTGTTTCCTGCCTAACTTTACGAGGGTTCTTTCTACACGACTGAGTCACCTTTATTATGGCCCAAGGTCGGGGACTGCACTGTAATAGCTGACCCCATTAACAGCAGTTTCATTGCGTGCCGGGATGTGAACTTTGGAAACAAACCCAGAGGCTTAGATATGCTGATGTGCCCGGAGACTTGCTTAGAAATTTTTTGTTTTAGCGCAGTTTACATTAACATGATTAATGACCGCGCCACTGAAAAGTCTATATTCAAAAGCAATTTACCGTTCCCTAGGGTTCTTCTTATGGTGAAGTAATTTTCTTTGCCAAACAACTTTGTTTTAAGGTAACTTCTTCTTTGATGTTTAATCCAAACCTCCTGTGCACACAGTTTTGGATCAAGGTTTGGACTTCAAAAATTGTGGGTTGTGGTTTTGGTGGTGCCTGTCTTAACCCTCCTGAACTCTGGTCAGGGGGCACCCAGATTCTCGTCTTAAGAAAGTTCTCGGAGACTCTGAGCCGCAGCAGAGTTAGTGTCATGCTGGTCAGGATGGGAGGAAATCTTCCAGAGGAAACTTGGCTTCAGGGTGTCTTGGAGGAAGGATGCGGGGAGGCTGGAGCGGAGGACAAGTTTTTTTTTTTTTTTTTCCCTTGCAGCGACTGGAGATACTTGAGCTTTTTCAAAAAACAGAGACGTCTTTGCTGCAGCTGCCTCCTCCTCCTCCTTCTTTTTCCTCATCTTCTTTTTTTGTTAAGTGTGGGTTGATTGAGAGGGGAAATGCTGATGGGTGGGTCTGAAAGCAGCCTTAGGAACCCGAGAAAATAAAAACACATTTGAAGGACTCTGGAAGATTTTGCATTTCAAAGGGTCTACCTTGTAGAATTTCACATCACGTCAGGGGTTACGGAGAAGTGTGACAGGCACCCTGCTTCCTTACGGTTCTCCTCTCTTGCTGGGGGGGGGCTGCACGGGAAGCTGCCTTTTGCAGGGGGGATGGGGGCAGCTCGGCCAGGCGGGGCAGGAATATCACAGAAAACAGCACCCCTTAGGTGTCTGCAGTCCCTGGATGGACTTTCCATGGGGCCTCTCAGGAAGTTAACGCAAATCATGTCAGTAAACAGCCCGTTTGACCCCAGAATGCAGGGGCAGGCCAACTCCTGGCTGCTCTTGCTCTGTTCGCTCTCCCATGAAACAAAGAAACAGCTTCTTCTCCTGGGCTGGTATAATGTGAAGATCCCAAGATCCAGGACCAAGAAAAGTTGGGTGCAGCAAGATTTCACTGAAATGAGCATGGACCATTCAAAGAAGAACAGGAGTTGGTTGCTGAAGGCTCACCCTTGGCAGTGGGCTTTGCATGCAGTCTAATTCTCAAAGTAGTCCTGCAGTTAAATCTGAAGAAACTGAGGCTCAGAGAGGCCAAATAACTGGCCCAAGGCCACACAGCTGGAAGCCAGAGCAGCTGGGAGCTCTTATTCAGGTCTGTCTTCAGAGCATGCTTGCTCTCATACACCATGCTATGGGTTGGTGTGTTCTTAAGACAGCGGCACTAGGTTCTGTTTTATCTCAAAGCATAAATTTTGTTTAGTCTTGTTAACACCACAGGGAAACTTAGAAATTTTAACTGCCTCTTTCCCTTGCCCCTCCTTTTCCTACAGCCTTTTTTTTCCCCCTTTAAAGGAGTGATTGGATTCTGTATGTACCATAGGACCAAAGGCAGTGCCTCACTTGGGAAGACTGAAATGTTTTGCTTCATCCTTGCAGAAGACAGATTCACAAGAAAATATAATTATTCCCAGTGACCTTCTGGGGGAAATGGGAAATAAATCTGGCAGCTCACTAGAAGCATCACCATCTATTCACATCCCATTTTCCATTCAAAGAGACTGTTACAAGGGTTTCCAGCATTTTTTTCTCTTTTGCATTTGTAATTCAGATGTCTTAAAGTAAATCATTTTGTGGTGCTTGCCACCCCAGGTTTGTACAATATCACATTTTGTTTACATGCCTAAAGTAATCAAATAACTAAACACAATTGCACATCCTCCACCGTGTGGGCCCTTGGTCCACCCCAGCCAGGGCCGGGCAGAGGTCCTGCATTCTGTCTCAGACGGATGGCTCTTTGCAGGTTGATCCTGGTTTGCGTGTGGGGGTGGGAGCTGGGGGTGGGGTGAGGATACCCGTCTCCAGCAAGGCCTGCCCGGCTGAGTCTGCTGCCCTTTCTGCTCCTAAAGAGTTTGTGAGAGAGGGCTGGGACCCCACGCACCGAGTCTTTAGAATCCACCTCAGTGGTTCTCAGCCTTGGCTGCATATTAGAATCACCTGAAGAAGTTAGGAAAAAAAAATCTGGATGCCCAGACAGCATTTAGGACCAGTTACACCAGAATCTGGAAGAGAAGGGGGAGGACTCAGCATTGGTGTTTTTTTAAGCTTCTCAGTTGGTTCTGTGGTGCACCTGAGACTGAGGAATGAGGGCTTAAATAGACAGACCCCACGTATACCTCGCTTCCCTTAGCAGGGGATTAGGGACCTTCCTGTTCAGGAGTGGAATAAACCTATTGGAATTTTCCACTGCTGCCATGTCTCAGTGAAGGAGGATCTGAAAAGTACCCACCCCTGGGCGAAGTGCCTGCTGCCCACATCATCCAGGTAGTTCCTGTTTCTGCTGGGCCAGGTCGTGAGTGCACCTCCCTGCACAGGACTCGGTACAGCCCCTCTGAGCCACCTTCTCTCTGGGACGAAGAGGGCAGGTTTAACTCAGTCTGTTGTCTCAGGGTAGTGCTCAGGCAGGCCCAGCATCCGAACCATCCTCCTGGTCTTTTCACCTTCTTGTTCCTTCTGGAGGTTTGGCACATGGTACCCCTTGGGGGCTCGGGGAGGGAGGATGCGGTTTGGATCCGGGTTGTGTCTTGGTGATTCTCAGTGGGCTTTGGCCCTCTTCACCTCGGCTTGCAGTCAGTGTCATGCTGTCAGCCACCTGGCTGTACCTAACGGCTGGGAACTTGTCCTCCTACATACTTGGGCCCACGCTTCGTAGAATTATGTTTAGGAAGGCCAGGTGCCGCGGAGAGCAAGAGCTGCTGTGGCCTGCTGATGTGATCTTACAGAAGAGAAATCCCACCCCAAGAGATGCGGTGACGTTCCCAAGGTCACAGGTTCAGCACACAGAGGGACCAGAACCTGCGTCTCCTGGGTCCCCTGCTGGAATGCTGCCTTCTCTCCTGTGAGACAGTCCTTGGTTGCAGGACAGCACGCTGTAGCCCAGACCTGTAGGCGGTGTGGTCGTTGTTCAGAATTCTTCCCCCTAGTGAGACACGCCTTTGCTCTTGGTCGACTTTAACAGTCCATCCCATACTTCCTCCCACGCTGCCTTCACAGCAGGAATCACTTAGGTTGCTGCAAGTGTAGGCTCCCTGAACCCTCAGCCAGGGAAACTGAGTCCTGGTGGAAAGGGCTGAAACCTTGAGCTGGATGGAAAAGGGTTTTGGTCGCTTTGGCGAAGTCCATCTGCTCTCCTGCGCGTTAGTGGTGGCGGGTAAATAAGGGCTCTTTCTCCTGTGCTCGGAGTTGGTTTGGGACCAAATGAGGTGGGGGAGAGGGGGCTGTGATTCCTGCATTCACTGAGCAGACATTGACTGGGCACCTACTGGGTGTCCCTCGTGGAGCCGGCCACTTTACTTCGTTAGTTCCTGTAATCCTCAGCGCAGTCCACGGCCGAGGGACTAGCTCCATCTATTGCTGAGAACACTGCTGCTCAGAGAAATTACTCGCCTCGGGTGAGAGGGACAGTGAGGTTTCAGCTCTTTCTGGCCGGCCTCGGGCCTGTGTTCTTTCCGCCACACCAGGCTTCCTTTTGGTCCAGTGGCTGCCCCAGTGCGGTGGAGGCGCAGTTCCTGCTGTAAGCAGGGGGCGTCGTCCGGGGGTGGGCCCTGGCAATTACTGACTGAGCACCACACTGCTACTTCCCAGAGGGGCTTGGTGGCCAGGCGGCAGAGCCCGCTGTGGGGGAGCCTGCGGGGCCCTGGAGAGCAGGGTCTGTCTGGGGTCTCCCTGGGTCCCGGCAGTTTGAGCAGCACCCTGGGTAGAGGAGGTTCCTCATGCGGGTTCCGGCGCTGCTGCCTGTCCGTCCTCCACCCTAAGGAGGCCGCCCTCCTTCCCGGCTGCCCTCTGGCTGGAGTGCCCTGACGGACAAGGCCCAGCTGGGAGAGGCCTCGGCTGCGCCTGGAATTCCCCTCGCTCTGGCATTCATGTTGGCCAGGGGCCTGGGAGTGAAGGGAGCTTCCATCTGCTGGCTGAGAGCAGCCTCTCTGCATGTTTGGAGGTGGAAGGGCAACGTCCTCTGCAGTCGGCTGCCTCCGCGCTCTGGGTGAGGAGTGGGGCCGGGGGGACCCGGGTGTCTGTGGGGTATGGAAGACAGGGCCCCTCTGTGGCCTGGTCCTGGGAGCCCCCCTCCTGCCGAGGCCCCGTAGCCGTCAAGTGATGGGGCTCCCCAGGTGTCGGGCAGCGAGCACGCTACTACTCACTTGCTGGACCTCATTTGCTGTGTGACCCTCTGGGCCTTGAGTTTCTCGTCTTGCCAGCCCTGCCTCCCCCATAGTCTTAGGAGGATCAGGTAAGAGCCTGTCTGAGAAGCTCCTTGTGCAGGGTGCGGTGCCCCTGGGATGTGAGCTGGGAGACATGAGCCGGACTGGACGGGCAGAAGTTCTGCGAGGCAGTCCAGGGCAGGCAGCCTGCCCGTAAGAGAAGAACCACAGAGGAGCTTTGGGCAGAGTGGAGGTGAAACCCACGTCTGTGTCATTGAGGGCAAGGGCAGCATTCAGCTCTGACATTAGCACCTGGGTTCAAATCCCCAGTCTGCCCTCCACCGACCATTCGCCCTTAGGCAGTTGACTGCCTCTCCCACCTGGGCCCCCTCATCTGGACTCTGGTCATGCTGACAGCACCCAGGCCATGGGTTTGGGGCACCAAGCGAGACCATAGGTGGCGACACTTAGAGCCCAGTGAATGTTGGTGTGCAGCCTGCGGCAGGCGCGTGCTATTCGGGAGGAGGATGGAGGGCTGAGAGTTCGAGGGGAAGGACCAGGGCAACTGTCCTCATGGCCCCAGTGAACAAGAGAATGCGGGACAGAGCAGAGGGGCCTGAAATGTGAAGGGGGCTTGGCTGGACAAGTTAGACTGGGGCAGGTGGAGCCTTCCTTCATCCAGCATTCTCTGTTCTCAGATGTCTTATGATTGGAGGCAGGGAGGGTTGAAAGCATGTGTTACAGTTTAGTTTGCAGTGTGTATCTTTAACAAGAGTTAAGACTGGTGAAATCTTTTAAGCTTTCTCTTTAGGAAACAAAATCTCTGTTTACCAAAATTGACTTAATTTGGTCCTAAACATAGAAAATTAAATGCATCCAGGTGTCATGATGTGGCCTCAAAATCTTGGCTCTGCTCTCGACAACTTCTGTGAACAGATTCTTTAGAAACTCAGTGGTCGCGCACCTATCTGAACTGAGTGGGAGATCTAGTTACTGCCTTTAAGATTCTTTTTCGATTCTGCAGCTGATGTCTTTATTTCGTTTTGCCCCTTTTGAGTTGGCGAGTGGCCTTTCACAACTGCGATCAGCATCCTCCTGGTGCAGGTTATGTGGCCCAGCCTGGCCACCTTTCACCAGCTCCTGGGGTGTGATTCCGCTGCCTCTGGACCCCTCTGCCACCTGGACATAGCAGCAGTTTCTCCAGGAGCAAGAGCTCATCTAAGCTCATCAAAGCTTTTGAAACGAGCTCGTGCCTGGGATGATGGAGGAAAGGGCCTGTCCCCTCCCCAGTGGTTGCTGGCTTCTCTTGGCCCAGGCCAGTGATTCCTGAGTCTCCACTCCCTGTGTCTTCTGAGCATCACCCCTCGTCAGCCCCAGCTGGGCGTCCTGTGGGGTGAATAGGGTGGACAGTCTTGACATGAGAGATTACCTGCTATGCTTTGGGCAGCTCTGGGGGACACTCCTTCGTCCAGGGGTGCAAAGACTCTGTATTATTTACTGGGTCCTGGGTGGGTACCCTGACTCCAGGCTGCAGCAGCCCCCTCCCCTCCGAGGCTGGCCCAGGTGGTTAGGGCTGGCTTTACAGTGCTCTCTCCAGACGACCCGCCGAGGTGGCTGGGTTTGAGTAGGCTTAACACAGACCCTCTTCTTGGATGTCACGGAGCTTGGTGACTGAGGGGCTGTGTGAGGGAGGTAACCAAGGTATCTGGGCTGCCTCCGGTCTTGGTGGATGTGACAGAACTCATCTTCCTTGCCCTCTGTGCCTCTTCAGATGTGTCACTGTTTCTATGGTGACCCCAGAGCACTCAGCCATGCTGGTGGTCCCCCAGGCACAATCCAGTTCAGTCTGTCTGGTAAGCGCCTACTAATTGTGCCAGGCCCTGAAGAATTCAGAGACGAGGAAACCAAATCCCTGTCCTTGAGGAGCTTGTAGGCTGGCATCGTGGACGCTCAGACTGCATCTGTTTTGTTCCGTTCCTGCCATGTGCCAGACACAGTGTAGTAAGTGTAACGGAGGTGTGGGTACCCAGGGTGCTGGTGAGTTCACAGTCCCGTGGGAGTCACAGGAGGGGCACTTAAACCAGCCAGAGGAGGAGGGCTGCGAAGGCTTCCCGAGTCTTGAAGCATGAGCAGGAGTTTAGAGAGACACAGAACTGGGAGGAGGAGATGTTCCAGACCAGGCCCCACAGCACCAGACGGTCGCAGGTGGTGGAGGATAACCAGGCTCAAGGTTAAGAGTGCTGATGGGCTGGCAGCTCGGCTGGTCCAGGTAAGGACGGCAGTGGGTGCTGGACAAAGGAGTCCAGACTTTATCCCCGAGGGCTGGGAGCTGGGGAGCTGCATGCTGATGCTTGCACTTTTGAAGGCCCAGCACTTAGGGAGCGGTAGTGCAGAGGGCGGGTTGGAGCAGAGACCTCGGAGACCACAGAGTGACCCAGGAGAGGGGTGGTGAGCTGGGGCAGGGCCAGGGCCAAAGTGGGGACTGGACGGCTGGTTGGTCACCAGCTGGACACTGCTGAGGAAGGAGGAGGAGAAGGGAACTGTCTTCTCCAGCGGCCCTTACTAGGGGCCACCTTCCGGGGAGACTTCTCAGGGGCCCCATCCTTTTGACCTTGGAGTGACCTTGGAGAGCAAAAGACTAGCTCCCTACACGTGGAGTTTTCATCAGATACCATCTACTTGGCCAGAGGGATGTGCTCTTTGTTTATCTTAGTTGAAGCTCTTTCTTTCAGAGGGGGCACTTTGGATTCCCAAGAGATTCCGGTTTCTTGCCTGTGCCGGCCCCAGAACTAAAGAAATCAAAACGAAGAAAAGCTTTTGGCATTGCATGAGTTGGAAAAGTCTAATTCGGTGTAAAACTGCCTTTTTTTTTTAACCCCTCTTAAAGGAAAAGAAAGTCACCATGCTGGTGTGATTGAAAAAGGAGTCTGGGTGCCCTGTGGGCTTAGGTGTAGCATGTTCTCACTGGTGTTCTCAAAGGGTGTGGGAGCCGCTGACACAAACACGCGAGAATGTTCTGCCTCGATCACCTGACTCCTGGCTCCTGGCGTTCCTGCGGACTGCACACCCTCAGATGCCAGCCCAGATTCCAGGCCCCGTTGACTGTGTGGCATGTGACCCCAGCTCAGAGGAAGCTAATGAAGGAAAATAATGAACCTACGAGGCTGGGCGGTTCAGCAGCCCTCTCGGCTTTTGGGGTGTCTTTACTGAGCCCTGTGGGGTTTGGCTCGGCAGCATTTAGTCTTGAGGAGAGAAGTTAGTAAGTAAGTAAGCTGCATGTGGCTGTGAGTTTGGCTGTCAGCCTCCTGTTCATCTGATTCCCAGGGAGGTTAGCAAACGCCCTCACCTACTGGAAGGAGAAGTAAAAGATCGGGCCTGGCTGAGGCTAAACAGGCCGGAAGGCGAGCTGCAGACTGAGTGGAAGAGCTGTATCCAGGGCCGGGGGCCCAGACCCGGGCTGTCAGATGCCTGGGCTCCTGAGGGCGTGCAGTGGATGGTCTGTCCACAGGTGAATGGGTTCTAATTTGCTTTATTAAAAAAATCAAGTTTTTTTAAACTTGTGTGAGGTTTGGGCACGTCCTCGAGTGCTATAGAAGGGCAGAATCTGGGACAGGACTGAAGACAGTTGGAAAAAGCCTGAGAGGCAGAGAGACTAGGGCAAGGAACCAGGAAGCGGGAACCCTGGGTTCTAGTCCTGCCACTTTATTGCATTTGACTTTGACCCAGCCACTTCTCCATAGACTGGGAATAATCGTGCCCACTTCACAGGAGAGGGAGGAAGCAATAGGATAGCGTTAAGTCTGAGCACCCAGTATGTGTCCACTTTTGCCCGCACGTGCTTCTTGAACGCCCACTCTGTGTTGGCCTTGTGCTAAGTGCAGCCTCCCACTTAATCCTTATAACCACCTTGAGAAGTGGGTACAAGGATTGTTCCCTTTTTCTAGATGAAGAAATTGAGGTTTAATAAGATGAAGATGCCCAAGGTCATCCAACTGGTGGCCAGTAGTCCTGAGATTTGAACTTCAGCTCTGTACTCTATATCAGGGTTGGCAAACTAAGGCCTCGGGACAAATCTGGCCCATGGCCTGTCCCTATAAATAAAGTTTTATTGGCACACTGCCACGCCTGATTGTGTATGTAGTGGCTGTGGCTACCTTCGTGCCACAACAGCAGAGCTGAGCAGTGGTGACAGAGACCATACGGTCTACAAAGCCTGCAGGATTTACTGCCTGGTTCTTTATGGAAAGAATGTGCTGACCCCTCCTCTGCAAGGCTGCTCTGTACTCTGGACCTGTGCTGTCTGACATGGTAGCCATTAGCCACATGTTACTGTCTAAATGTTTTCTCCCAGCTTTACTGAGGGATAACTGACACAATTTGGATTATTTAAATTTAAAGCAAAATGGAATTTAAAATTCAGTTCTTCACTTGCACTGGCCACTCGTCACTTGCACAGTAGCTGTGCATGGCTCCTCGCTGTCCCGTTGGACAGCGCAGATACAAAACTTAGCTAGCGTCACTGGACGTTCTGTGGGGCAGAAATGCGCTAGACTGTCTCTCAGTGTGTGGAAGATCCAAATCTGGGGAAACCAAAAGTGTAGAGGAGGCATTCCAGAGAAAGAAAGGACATCACTTTCCTGGCCCCAAAACACAGAATTGAAAACGAGTTCATTGACTCAGAGGTGATGGAGAAATGTGTGACTTGACAGGGAGCCTGGGTCTAGAGTGAAGAAGCTGCCCCCAGACCCTCTGTGTGCCCGTGGGTAAGCCACCCGCCTTGCGCAGGCCACAGTCCCCAAATGCAGGGTACCAGTTGCTGCCCTCAGCCCTGCTGCTCTCCAGCTCCAGCCTGTGGCCCCAGCTCCTCTCCCCTGGCTCACCTGAGCTGGTGGCCACATCAGCTCTGCTGGGCCCAGCACTCCCCCTCCCCACCACGTGAAATCCAAACTTCCGTGTATTCAGATCATGCTCTGTTCTGGACCATCTGGACCCGATGGGTTGTACCACTGTTCCTACCGTGCTGGAATGGAAACATTTTTGTTTTGATGAAATGGCCATGTTTTCCATGGGCAGCAGATAAGGAACTAGTTTATTCATTCAGAATGGTGGCTACTGTGTGGCGTGAGGAAGGAAGACGAGTTCCAGGCCCCTCAGCTCGCTGACATCACGTGGCTTTCTCCTTAAAGTGCCATCAGCTGTGACACTGAGGTAGTTGCCCAGCTTGGAGTGGGCTGGACTGTAGCGCTTGTCTTGCTTGGTTCCAATATTATCTGAATAGGAATCTCTTTGGAAGCTAATGGGGGTGAGGTCATTTTGAGGTGTGAGGCGAATGTGGAGAACATGGATTTGAATTCTGTTCCTTGGGTCTGTCAGTGCATCAGTGCCGGAACCACCTGCCCCCCGTTAGTGCCTGCTGGACTCCGAGTGTGGAGGGAAGCTGCCTGGCTGTTTACCGCTGGGCCGTCCTAGGCTGGGCTGGCTGCATTAGTGAGATGCTGTGTTTTGTCGGGGGTCTGGTCCACTCCTGCTCTTGGGAACGGCTGGGCCTGTCCATGTTGGGTTTAAATGGGTGCAGTCTGCACAGATCTCCCCATCTTAGACAGTGCCACTCCCTGTACAATCAGGATGAAAACATTTCCAAAATGCAAGACTAAGATATCAGGAGGAGCTTTCAGGACCTTGGGCAAGAGTATAACAAAGAGAAAACCAGATAATCCTGGTGGATTTAGCCATAGGACAGTTGCATGAAAGAAGTGCTTGGTAAGGAGGAAGCTGGAATTCTGAGGACTCACACAGAGAGGTGTTTTTTTTTTTTTTTTTCCACTCTTGCTTTAAAAAGGAAAAGGAAAGCCCTAGAAGCCCAGACTTGATTGCCTGCCCCCCTGTTTCTCTGCTTGCCTCTAGCAGCCACTCCCAGAATGGGCTCCTGTGTCTGCCTCGGGTAGCCAGTGGAGGGCTGAGGTCACGGCAGAGTGGGGTCCTAACAGGCAAGAGCCTGGCTTGGACTCCAGTTCATCTGTTCCGAATCCCGTCTCTCCTCAGTGCCCGGTGTTACCGCCATCGTGGACCATGCTGCCATTTGAAAGAGGAATCTCTTACTCCCTGGTTGGGCTCCCCACTCACATTTTCATCATGGCCTGTGGGCAGAGAAGTAGGTTGCTCTGTGGGTTGACATTTACGAAAACCTGCTTCACGGAGCTTTCCCTTTGAATCTGTTGTTATGGTACAAGAAGTCTTCGTTTGTCCGAGCGGTTCTGAAATAAAAGGCAGGAAACCCCCCTCTCACTTCGATATCTTGCATAGAAGTCATCAAAACAGAATCCTGTGTTCTGTGCAGGAGTTGTGATTGAGGAAGCAGCTGTTCTGTTCACGATGACCCAACCAAAGCCAGCCATCTGTAGGCGTCAGGGATCCAGAATTGTCTGTTCCATCTGCTGGGTTTACTTGCATTTGTTTAAAGTATTTGGCATAGAAACTCCTTCCTTCCCGAACATCACACCGTGGGAGAGGCTCAAGGAGAGCTTCCCTGGTGAGGGCAGGGCGGACCCCAGGCCCTCCTCTGCTCCCAGGAATACTGCAGCTCACCCTATAGAGTAAGTGCATGCCAGGCAGAGAAATGAAGCAGGTCACCCATCTCTCCAAGTGTGTGCATGGGAAGGCAGGCCTCCACTGTTTGGGATTGGGAGTGTCACAGCACTGCTTTGATGTGCTCAGGGTTTCAGACTGTCTGTGTTTTCTGGTGCTTTTTAGGCCTCCAGAATGAGCCAGGAGATGGACAGATGGACATGGGTGACTGTAGGGTGCTCAGGACAAGGAAATCCACACGGCTCTTCAAACCAAGATGAAAATGCAGTTGTCCAGGTGATTTCAGAGAGCGAATAGTCAGCATCCATTAGACACGAGGTTGTACACTCACACTTTGGGGGCCAGATGTGGTCTTCAGGCAAGATTGGTTTGACCCCCATGATACTTTATGCATTTTTGCATCTCTTGACAACATTTAAAAACCAGGATTGTACAAAGAAGTCGAGATTTTCAGCTTTCCTTGACACATCAGAAGGTCTTGACTGTCATCCTGGGCCCTCCTTCGCACATCGCCGCCCCGTGTTAGGCACCCACCCCATGGGGCACGCCCTCTGCTTGGCATCACAGTTCCCACCCAGCATGCTTCACCCATTTGTGTTCCCTGCTTGGCTGTGGAAGGCGTTTGAGTTTGAGGCCACAGGAGTGGACGAGGCGTTAGGAAGGCAGAGTCAGGCTTTCTGGCCCTCCGGGTTGCGTGGTGCAAGGTGGGCAGCTGCCGGTGGAGAGCCCTGCGCTGACAGTCATTCCCTCCATGATCCTGTTGTCCCACCTATAGGGAAACCCACAGAGAAACGCCGGACTCAGAGCAGAGAATGTGCTTTGTTCATCTCCGCGGAGGGTTCCCCTTGCTGCCCCCACTATCACCGCTGACACAAGGCTCGCAGTCAGCTCTGCAAACACGGCCCTCGACTCTCGGAAGCCGGTCTTAGCCCAAGGTCCCTTCTACCCGCAGGTTCACTCCGGTTGCCCTGCGATGCCGAGCGACCTGGGGGCTCCCTTTGTCTCCCCAACCCCCATAAAGTCACTCAGGTGCTCCACCCAGTTTAATCTTTTTAATCTAAAATCATTTCAATGATTTTAATGGATGCTGCAGAATTTTTTTTTAAACAAAGGTTTAACCTCTACATTATCTTGACAGGCAGGCTGGCTGCCATGTATCAAGTACATAACTTCTGCTGGCGGTAGAAGGAGAAGAATTTCTTAGGGTGAATGAGAACACGCTTTTCAGATCTCCTAGCTGCTTCTTGTCGACAGAGACACAGTGAAGCAAGTGGAAGTAAAGAAAAGAGCCTCCAGATGGCAATTTATTTTTTTTTCAGGAATTGAGTTTTTCTTCTCATATTCCTCCAAGTGTTTAATACCAATCACCCATTTCCTTCTTTTTTATTTTTATTTTTTGCTCAACCCCGTTTTTCCCTCCTCTTCTGATTCTCACACATTTCACTACCTGGTCAACCTTTGGGCAGCTTTGTCATTCCGGATTCTTTGCTGAATTAGAGGAATGTGGGCCAGAAGTCCCATTGCCTGAAAGCCCTTCTGCCCCCCCCCCCCCCCCCGCCCTGCCCTGATCTGCAGCAGAAATGTGGCATCCTTGTCTGCGTGCTCCTCCCCTGCCAGCCAGGCCATTCCGACCCTGGGGGCTTTGTCCAGCCCTGATTCTGCTGGGCCAGAGCTCCTGAGAAGGGGCCCTAAGGCCCTGACCATGCTGGTGTTCTTGAGTGCATTCCAGGACTGCTGGGAACTCCTTAAGGACAAGCACTAGGTCATCTTTTTCTAGATCCCCAGGTGCTGGCCTGGGTGACGTGCTGGGGGTGGGGCCTAGGCCTTCCACCCCTTTCTGACTTTATGGCCTTTTGCAAGAGACTCAACCTTGATGGACCCCTGTTTTTCCATCAAAGCCGGGAGCAAAATTGTACTTCCAAGTATCAGGGTTCCAGGTACCAAATCCATTGAAGCATTGTTTTTCAGACTTTCAGGAGCACCAGAATCACCTGGAGGGCTTGTCAAAACGCTGAGTACTAGACCCCACTCACAGAGCCTCTGATTCAGTCAGTGTGGGGTGGCGAGTGGAACCTTGCATTTCTAACAAGTTCCCAGGTGAGACTGTTGCTGCTGGTCAGGGGACCACACTTCGCGAACCGCTGCACTAAAACCACATTGTTAAAGCAGGTGCCAGATGCGCCAGTGTTTACCCCAGCAGGGGTGTGGGTCCCCGCCAAGGACTTGAATGCCTCCCCTGCCTGTGAGCCTGACCTCCCTTTTAATTTTCCCCACTGTGAATAGGTGCACACTTACAAAGCTTAGTATCTTACCTTCTGGGAAACTTCGCCTGTCATCCAAAGATGGTTCATTTTCCATTCGCTGTGGGCCAAATGACTGTGTCCCCTCCCCAGATTCGTATGTTGAAACCTAATGCCCAAAGTGACGGTATTAGGAGGTGGGGCCTTTGGGGGTGACTAAGTCATGAGGGTGGAGCCCTCGTGAATGGGATTAGTGCCCTGATGAGAGGGACCCCAGAAAGAGCCCTCGCCCCTTCCATCATGTGAGGACACAGGGAGAAGATGACTGTCAGTGAGGAAGAGGCCATCAAGCCCAAGACCATGATCTTGGACTTCGCCGTCTCCAGGACTCCAAGAAAGACGCGTCATTTATGAGCAGGGCAGTTGGTGGTGTTTGTTAAAGCAGCCCAGCAGACGCGGACACCAGCTGTTTTTATGGAAGCTGTCTTGTCTTCAGACTCTGATTGCAGTAGCTGGAGAAACATTTACTTCCTACCTTTAGGTAATTCTTTTTCTAACCCACTGTCTGCCCCTGCCTCCATCCCCCCTTAATCTGGACCCTGGATATCAGAGGAGGCAACATTGATGTTTGTGAGCTTGAACTTTGGTTTCCCAGATAGATTTATTTTACCCATTCTCGCCAAAGAAAGGCCCCAGGTGGGCTGGGCTGACATCTGGCAGGGAGACGCTGGGCGGCCTGCCTCCCCTCGGGCAGCTTGTTCCCCTCGTGGTGCCTGTGCTCTCTAGGTGCTTCCCGAGACTTTCCACGTGTCAGTCTGAGGCTGAGGTGCCCTTTGACTCAGGCGTCCTGAAATCAGTGTCCCCATAGTGGCGGGAACTGGGGTGCTGACAATGCCCAGAATCAAATGCCCTGTCCCTTCTTTCTCTGACCTGCCAAGAGACGAGCCCAGCTTGGGCTTCGGGAAGTGAAGGAGTGAGCCCTTGTCCCAGCTGGGCAGCTGGGGCCCAGAGCTCAGAAGTGAGGTGCCCGAGTCCACAGGGTCAGCCAGAGGCTGCACACATCCGAGCTGTCAGTGGTGGGTGACTGCCTGCAAAGATGGATTTCATCTCATTTTTGGTTTTCAGTTGTCCAGAGTGGACCTGAAGTCACTGCTTGTCTCATGTCTTGAGCTTAAGATGGAATAGCTGGGAGGTGATGGCCGTCAGTGGTTTTGCCCAGCTTTGCAGTTTTCCTTGCAGTTTTGTTTTGTAAAGGAGTGTCCTCCCTTCCACTCCCGCTCCTTGAAAACTAGGGGACAATAAAGCAGTCATGGTTTTGAATGCAGCATTTCTGTGGTGTTTTTCTGACTCCGTTCTTGTTGCCCCCGTCCTCTGCCGTCCCCAGGCCCAGTCCCCGGCGGCTGAAGCACATTGTGCTTTCATAGCCACACCAGCACGTGGTGAGCGCGTGCTGGGCACATGCCCTGATCACATATTTGTAACTCGGGAGTCCGAGACGATCGTGACATTCTCGTGTGGGGCTGGACATGGCCACTCCCCCTTCCCAAGAGGGAACATAATTACTGTATTGTCTGTTGGCATTCTGGGTTAGCAGCATGAGTCAGAGCCAGGGCTCCTGGGCCACTGGGAGATAGAAATAACTGTTTGCGGCTGTGTACCTTTATGCTGCCGTTTTAGGAAGGGCGTGGTTTGGGACACCCTGTCAGGATCCCCTGGGTCGCCTGGGTTGTTCAGCTGAGTAAACCACCAGCCTGTTCCCTCATGGCTCAGCTTGCTGGCCTGGTGTTATTGCTGGCAGAGGGGAGAGCAGGACAGGTGGGGTAGGGCAGAGCCCTGAGAGCTAGGGAGGAGCCGGGTGAGGTGCGGCTGGGCTGGAATAGGCCTGAGGCCGCCCTGTGTGGCGGAGCCCCCACCCGCTGGGCCTTGTGAGGGGTGAAGTTGGACAGGTGTCCAATTGGGTGGCCTGGGGTTGCTTTTACCCGAAGCTGGGAAGAAGTCTTCACCTCCTGGCCCCCAGCCTGCTGGGGTGTTGGACACATCGCCGATTGACTTCCTCTTGGGATTCCCTTATCCTGTCTCTGATTGTTGAACTCCTATCTGTCCGGAAAGCCCGACACTCATACCACCTCCTCTAGGATGCCTCCCCAGATCTTTACCTCCCTACTTGGGATTATAGCTCCCTCCTGTCCTCTGGCACATGTCCTCTCCTCACACTTACTGTGCCTTGTGTGTACCTGTTTGAACACTTGGTGGTTTGTGTGAACTTGGTGGGATCATCTGCCTTCCATCCTCAGTCCCTGACACAGCCAGCCCCGGGAGTGCTGGCCTAGGTGGCGGGGGTGGGGTGGGGACGGGACTCTGACACCATGAGGAAACAATGACGAGGGAAACAGCACAGGGTGTGTACAGGGTCCACCTGCTGCATCAGAGTCTCTGAGAAGATACCCTCTGTTCACGTGCACATTTGACTTCTCTCGGATGATACTGTCCCTGGACCCTCCTTGCTCATCATGCAGGCTGCCGGATCCTCGGGCCTCCTTGTTCTCAGGGAACACTGGCCCACGGGGTTGCTGCAGAGGCCCGGCTGCCTGCAGGTGCTGCCTCCCAGCCAGCCCCGAGTGCAGCCCGGCACTTCCTCCTAAAATCAGAACTTGGGAAACAAAACCTTAGGGAAGGACCCTGGATCGAGGTTTTCCTGGGATTGGGTGTGTGAAAGGCTGGCTACCCGGCTGCCCAAGGAGCCTCTGCTGAGTATTTGCAAGTTTCCAGGAGGTGTGAGCGCTATCAGATACATTGATTTTGCACCGACCCCAGTTTCTGCTTGTGCTCTGCTGCTGTGGAACCCAGACAGCTCTGAGCCCAGCCCCTCTGTGGACCAGGAGTTAACGACACAATTTTGATAGCTGTGGGAAACCCCACAAGCAAGAGAGGTTTCAGTAGTTTTTGGCATCCGGAAAGTCGAGACCTGACTTAATGTAACGAATGTACTTTTTGGTTCAGCAAACATTCCCTGAGCTGTTTTTTTGTGCCAGGTCCCGGGACTCAGGGGACCGTGGTTAGGTTCGTGCCCTCCCGAAGCTCACAGTCTGTGGGGGAGACAGACACACTGCCAGTTCATTTCATGCTTCTCTGATTCACGCTCTGTGGTGTGGATGAGGCCTTCCTGGAGGAGGAGGCCCCCCCCAGCTGAAGGTAGTTAGCTCAGCTGGAGGCTCAGGAGGCTGAGAGGGGAGCAGCGGGAAGCAGGGAGCAAGTTCTAGCCAGGAGGACGAGCTTGAGCAGAGGTCTGGACACACGGAATACACGGGGCGTCTGGCGAAGTACAGGCGGTGTGTTTGTGTTTAACTTTTAAGAGCAGGCAGTATAGGCACTTGGTGCAAACTCAGCTGTGAAAATTAACTCCCCCGTCCCTGTCCCCCAGCTACACTGCTCTTTCCCTCTCTGGAAGAACGCCTGTTTCCATTTGCTTGTTTATTCTCCTAGAGATAGTCCATTCATCTGCAAGCACATCTAAATATATGTAATTTGATTAAAAAATTTATATTTTTTTTGCAAAGGATTTTAAAATGAACACAATGGTATTCCTTGAAGACCCTGTTCTCACCTCTGTTTTTAGCCACCTACTTCCTCTCCCTGAAGACCTTTGATGTTAAGTTTCTTTTGTGTCCTTCCAGAGACTTCTATAGTATTACTACATTTATTTAGTTTTACCCAATAGGAGCTTACTATGTCCACTGTCTGTCTTTGCTTCTTCCACTTAACAGTAGACTGGAAGATGGTATCGTTTTGGTACATACACTTGATAGTCTTTGAGAAAGCTGCATTTTGTCCTTTGTATGGCTGTCTGGGCAGTTTGTTGTCCTGTCCTTACTTAGGCACTAAAGTTGCTTTCCGTCTTAGCTGTGCCGAAGGTGCGCGTTTATTTGCACATGAGCAGGACTGTCTGTGGGGCAGATTCATTAGGCATTTGAAGTTCACACAGTTTGAGGGGAGAGCCGCCAGGGTGACAGTAGAATGGCACAGAGATGTTTGGCCCAGTTATTTTTTTGGCTTGCTCTCTGCAGAAGTTGACTTGTTCCTCTTTGTGAAAGGCAAGCAACTTTTAAATTGGGTTCTGCTGAGAGCTTTGGAGAGAAACTGTTTTGCTCTGTTGCTGCCTCCTGTCACTGACCCCTCTGCAAAAGGGGACCCACTGTGGGCTCGAGAAATGCCAGTCACCCAGGGGCGTGGTCAGCATTGCTCAGAGGGACGCCCCTTGGGCACCAGTGCCAGGCTTCCTCCCACGCACGGTGGCCGGGCGAGGCCAGCGCAGGGGCGGAGAAGCAGCCTGCCCCGTCTTCTGGGGCCTGGTGGACCTGGATGCCACTTCCGGACACTTGCCAGGCTTTGTGCTTCATAAACATCATGGTTCTAGTAAATGTTTTGTTGGTTTATTAATGATTTGTGTGAACAAGAATCTGCTTAGGAAGAGAACCCTCCGAGAGGTGAGAGGGGGAGACCCTAGCAGAGCTTTGCACCCACCCTACTCAAGTTGTGATGCCTGTTGTGGAAGTGTCAAAGGCCCAGTTACGTTATCATGCTGTTTGTCTTTTAAAATGTACTCTGTCTTGTAGTGCACTTTATTTTACTGATGCATTAGTTAATAATTCTTCCTTCCTTGGGCGGAGAGCCTGTGGCTTACATGTTTTTGTCTTCAGTGCCTGCCACCATCCCTGCAGGCAGGAGGTAATCATTGGATGTGGGCTTGTGAATGAATGAGCACAACTCTTGTCCCATCAGGCTTTTCAGGGATGCCAGCCTGCTGTTGACCCTTCACGCAGAGCACCTCAAACTTGGTTTTGGTGTCCAAATACTGACCTTTGACCAGTACCTGTTACGTTTCATCCATTCTGATCTTGTCCCCTTACTCTGCTTTTTTAATAAAACTTTATTATTGTTACTTATAACTCTGAGATGGTTGATGATTGGTGCCCCCTCCCCTGGGCTCACCCCTGGCTGAAGAGTCAAGTGCTACTCGTTTTTCGTGAGCTTTCCTGCTCTTGTACGTTTGACAGCTTCTCCAGATGAGCCTCCTGACCAGGTGAGTCCCCTTCGATGGGAGGCGAAGGCCAACCCGCGGGTGGATTTGGGAGGTGCTCTGAGGCCTGGCTGTAGAGATTCGCTGCTGACTTAGTGAAATGAGCTTCCTGAGAGCAAGACAAGCCTGTACCAAAACCCGGCTCTGACGGCTGCACGGGGACTATGATAATAACAGGACAGCAGCGGCCGCCGTGGGCATGTTTGATGGTATTTCAGGGTCTTGGGTGTGTTGTGGACAAACAGTGGAGTGAACCTGTTTCTTCTGGGGCCTGGGCCATTTCTGATGAGGAAGATGCATGCTCACTTGTGGAAGCTGGGCTCTCTCTCTCTCAAGGCTCTTTGAGTCTTGCTTAGAGCTGTCAGGATACCCAGGGACGGCTCTGGAAGAGTTCAGCAGGGCTCTTACCTTTCCTTTGAGCTGGGTGAATCTGGTTGGCCGCGTCATTTCCTATTTAGCCCCCTCGAGGTCTTTGCTCTGAGCAGCAGGAGGCCCGGGGTTGTCATATCCAGAGTGCTTAGAAGGAAGTGGAGATGGTTTGCAAATGAGGCGCCCCTCCCTTCTCCTGCCTCCACGCCCTGCCAAAAAATAAAGCAGGCGCCCAAGACACAATAAGCAGCTGCTCCCCCAAGCTCCTTCTGTTCATCCCATGGCCAGTTCTAAGTAATTCAGAGCAGAATCCCTGGGCTTCACTTTGAATTAGGACCTCAGGGAAGCCCTTCTTACAGGAGCCTCTTTCTCTTCCTAAAGAATCAGCAGTCTGGGGCTGTTGTGGTCCTTCTGCAGACAGATGGCTGTTGTTACACAAACAGTGGCTGCCTCGCCACGGCGCTGCCACTGATGGCCAGAGGCCTCTTTGTAGAGTGTCCTGCCCATTGGAAGCCCCCTGAGAAGTACCAGCGAGGTGGCTTTGCGAAATTGACTGAGGGGTGCCGTGGGGTTCGGGTGCGCCTGCTGTTATGACAGACCTGTCTGGCGGCAGAGTGCCTCCGAAGAGCTGTGTGTTGGCAGACGACGGCATTCTTGAACGTGTGGCAGAGCTTGCAGTGGGAAGGGGGTGGGGTGGGGGGAGAAGCCTAATGTAGCTTGGTTAGCCTGTCCAGTGCACCTCTGCACCAGACCCTGTAAGACAGGTTGGGAGAAACGACTCGGTTGGATCAGGAGGGTGAAGTCGTCCTGGTGTGTGAGCTGAGGTCAGCCAGGGTGTGACCTCTGAGTGAGTGGCAGATGGGAAACCTGGTTCTCCTGTCCCTAACTGTTCCTGCAGAGCTCTTGTCCCCTCCTGCGTCACCTCCAGTGTGCCAGTGTGATACTGTTTGGGGCCACCAGCCTCCAGGCCCCTGAGATAAAGAGATGGCTGCCCTCCCAGCTGTGTCCCAGGTGCCAGCTGCTGAGAGATTATGTCCCCTCTGTGTGGCGGCCTGGGGGTTCGCTGAGATCAGCCCTGGTCTGGGGGTCTGGGGAGAGGGGTTGGAACAGCAACGCTTCTCCTGCCCGAGGAGCTTCCGGATCCAGCTGGCGTGGATGTGGGCGTGTAGCCTGGGCTGGGGGTGGATCGTCTTGCAGGAGGAAGAGGAGGTCGCTGTCTGTGGGCCCTAAAAGTCCATAAACATTTTGGAAAGGAAGAGGATATTCTTGTTTCAGGAGGGAGGAGGTGAAAGTGTGAAACCTGGTGAGTGACTAACTTGCAGGCCTTCCAAGAAACTCCTTAATTCAGAATGTTGTTTACGTTGCCGAAAGACACCAAGGTGCCCCTGTGTGCTTGAGGAATGATCTGGGAAGATGCACTTGTACAAACACCCCCAATTTGCCTCCAGAGGTATGTAAGGGGGGGCAACCCCACCTCCCCGACCCCGGAACCCAGGTGTTACCTGTCCCCAGAGAACAGCAGGGTGGCTTCCTGCTCCCCGCTCGGCTGTACAGAAGGTCACAGCTAAGGCTCCCGGTGCAGCGACTGACACTTTAGTCTTTACTGTCATCCGGTTTCCTGGGACCTTGAACTCTGCAGGTCTGTCTGAGCAGGACCGGGAAGGCTGGCAGACACACGGCCGCCAGAGCAGTTGCTCCAGGACGGGCGTCCTCAGCTCTCCTCATCCTCTCTGACCTCACACGTCACCTTCAGGTCACCTTCAGATCCATCACCGAGTCTCAGGCTCACTCGAGTTCCCATTTGCATGTCACAGGTGAGGACACTGAGGCTGGGAGAGGCAGCCCCACCTGGCCTGAGCCTGCAGCCGGTGTGTGGCTGCCCGTGGACGCTCATGAGGCAAACAGAGCCCATCTGGCCTGGCCTTCCACTTGTCAGGTGAGGGAACCAGGGCCCAGAGACGGGAAGTGACTTGTCAGACGGGCCAGAACCCGTGTTTCCTGAGTCCTGCTCTCTGCACACAGGCCACCCTGCCTCTTGTTTGGCCTTCTACATTTTCATTTTTGGTTTTTCTTTAACCCCTCTTCTCTTTGGGGTTTGAATCATGTTTTGATTAAACTCACTGTGCTGTAAAGTAGGTCTGACTGAAGGACACGTCATGGGCGTCTTAGGCTAAGTGGCTTAGCCTTTCAGTAGATTATCTCTGGGGCCCTGCCGTGTCTCCCATCCTCTGTTCTCTGCCCTCCTCTCCCTCACCCTGGTTTGGAGAAGGCGGTGTCTAGTCTGTGCTCAGTAAGTACCGGTCCTCCTCCCCTCCCTACCCCCGTCCTTCGTTTCCTTCCTTTTGCGTTAGCTCAGCAAGTTCTTGTCCGTGGTGCGCTCTTCTTTCGGAGTCTTTGGTGGGTGAAAACGACGGGAACGGTAGCGAGAATTGCGGGAGTGCTGATAGGAACCTCGCCTGTCAGTTACTTCTCGTTGATAAATGAGCTCTTGACAAGTCATGCATGCAGTTGGCTTCAGTTTCAAGAAGCAACACAGGCTGTCTCGTTCCCATGTTCAGATTTGTTTTGGCTCTGGGTCTCAGCACTTTCATGTCCCTGAATAATGTCCTTCCTCCCCCTCCTCTTGAAATGTTATTTGCTTAAAGAAACAGAAGACCCCTCCGACACTGTGAGAGTGACTGTGTGAAGTCCCAGGGCACAGAGTCCCAGTTTGGTTCAGCAGCTCATTTTACTGTTTTGTTTTGTTTCCCTCCATTAAGAACATCTTACAAGGGAGCCTGGGCCACTTTGTTCAGCCCAGGGCACAGGGTGGGTCCCTTTCTAGCCAGGTAATGTGACTGCCAGTCCTTCCCTGAGTTTGGGCCTGACCTGAAGGTCTAGTCCAGGGAACGTCTGTTCGTCCCAGTTACTGAAGAAAACACCGCCAAGGATGCACCTTACTCGGGGTAGGGGCCAGCGGGTGGGGTGAGCGCACCTCCTCTAAGCACAGCAGGGGCTTTATTCTTACAGCAAGAATGTATTGCACCCTCCAGAGTCCAATGCAGCCACGCGTCAGCTGTGTGACTTTAACCAGGTCATGTGCCTCTCTGAGCCTAGTTTCCTCACTTGTCACACGCAAACGGGAACCCGAGCGAGCCTGAGGCTCGGTAATGGATTTGACTGTCCAGCAGCCACACCTGGTGCTTGGAGGATGACAGGCTCATTCCCTGCCCACTCCCAGCAGCTCTTGCTGGAGCTGTGGAGACATGATCTCTTAGCCAGTTTGCAAGCACTTAACAAGGGCCTGCTGTCTGCTGGAAACTGTGCTCACCTGAGGACTTAAGTACCTCTAGGCACCTCTTCAGGTGCCCTGCCTTACTGTCTTGACTCCCTTAACTTCCCTACTTAACTGTAAGTATTTGATTGCTCAGTTAAACTGACCAAACGCTGAAGCACAGATGCTAGATTTGCAACGCACCCCTTCTCTCCAAGCTGCCCCTGCGGCACCTCGGGCCACACCTCAACCTCCTGGACGTAACACTGCACTTGGGGTTCCACAGGCAGGGAGTGGGGAGGCGAGACGGTGGGAGTGAAACATAATGTCGCTGCTTTCCGTCCCTAAGGGTGAGGGTGGGCAGCCGGGCACCATGTGAGGAGAAGTGCTTTCCAGGAAAGCCAGGGTGCTCCCAGGCCGGGGGGAGAGGCACTGGCTTCCTACTACATCAGCCAGAATCTGCGTCCATCGGCCCCCGTCTCCCTGGGCCTAGGCCTCCCGCTGCCCCTCCACCGTGGCCCACCCTATCCTTCTCTGCAAGTCCATTCCCAGGGTGTTCACGGGGAGCCCTCCACACGTGTAGTCTGGGTGTGGACCTGCCTCAGTCCTCTGGTCACTGCCTGTTCCCTGAGTCAATGACAAAAACGGGGGCGAGCACTGGACTCGAGGTCCAGAAGTCACGCTTCCATTCCCAGCTCGGCCCGGACGAGCTGCGGCACCCTGGATGAGCTGTTTAACTATGCTCCGCGTCATGATAGGATAGCAGTTATCCTTGTTCTGCCCGCCTCGAGTGGAAAGTTAAGGTTGGTAAGACGGGGCACCTTAAGAAGTGCCTGGAGGTACTGAAGTCCTCAGGTGAGCACAGTTCCCAGCAGAGCTTAGGCCCTTGTTAAGTGCTTGCAAACTGGCTAACAGATCGTGTCTTCGCAGCTCCAGCAGGAGCTGCTGGGCGGGGGCAGGGAACGTGCTTGTGAATCCTACAAGCACCTCACTGGGGTGTGGCTGCTGGACAGTCAAGTCCATTACTGAATCTCAGGCTCACTCGGGATCTCGTTTGCGTGTGACAGGTGAGGAAACCAGGCTCGCAGGGGGGAATGGCCTGGCTAAAGCCACACAGCTGATGTGTGTAAGATCCTTATGACGAAGTCTACAGATCCTGGCGTAGAAGCGTTAGTGGTCAAGACAAAGACTTTGGGACTCAGCAGATGTGGCCTGAGCCCTCGTTTTACCCTTCACAGCTGGGCGACCTTGGGCCTGGGCCTCCGCTTGCCCCCCGTAAAGCGGAGTGACAGTCACAGGGATGCTCTGAGGGTATGGTCCCCACAGGGCCTGGCACTGCTGCTGTGACCAGTCTTTTGCTCATGCTTGTTGTCAAGTAGACTCCATGCCACCCGTTACCTCTGCAAATAAGAAGATCCTAGGAAAGTGGTGAACAAAAATGTGTTATTTCATTTTCTGGGTACTGCCTCTCTTCTGGGGTTTCCTTAAATCAGTAGGGTTTGGTATTGAGCATGTCCATGGTGTTCAACTATTGACTTTTAAGAGGTTTCATTTGTCTGTTTCTCTGCCGGTGTATTGAAGGTGGTGAAGGCAGAGCCGTCTTTTTTCGCTGAACTTTTAGTAGGACCTGAAGACTTGGGAACCTGGGCTGAGGGTGTTAGTTTAAAGGTTCCATTGCAGTCTGGGAAACACATTCTCTGGGCATGTCCTCTTATTGAAACTCCAGACTCTCTTTCCAATATCAACTCGGTCTGGGAAAATATGGGCTCTTGATAAAGTTCCTAGGCAGCGTTTAACTTTTATCCTTTAAACTCAGATGACTTAGCTGTACAAACAGCAAGCAAAAGGCGTCCCGAGGCAGATTAAATTGCCTTTTCTTGGCAGATATGAACCTTGACTCCCGACCACAGGGTTCCTCTCTCCTCCCCACCCTTCTCTGGGTTTGTCACAGGACCTGGCAGGACGCAGCATGACCCACCGAGAGATGCACTTCCCCAAATGTTCAATCAGTTTGCTTCTAGATCCTGCCCACAGATTGCGTCGGTCACACCAACAGCTGAAGTTATGAAAGTTTCAAAGTGCATACGGCCTTCCCGAAGACCTTGCAGGATTGCTGTTTCCCTCCCATTTCCTTTGCTTAATGGGAGGGGGAAATGGAAGCTCTGAAAGGAATGGCTTGCTCGCGCCATCAGGAAAATCACTGTCAGTGGCCAAGGTTATGTTTAGGTTTTGCTCTGGGTCCTGCGTTTGGGGTGATGAGATGTTCTTCTGCTATAAAACTAACTTGTACAAGTAGTAAACACAGGATAAGGATATTAAAAGGAGGAAACGTTTAATTGCCGGGGCAATTTCCAGTGTGGTCAGTTTCTTTTTAAGGGGTAGCTCTTCCAGATGCATTACAGAAGCATTTGGTAAATTCCTATAATCTTCTTAAGAGTTATATAGAATTTTAGACTTTACAACACTTTTCTGCATATGTAAAGTCATTTAGTGTGCACCAGGCAGGTTTCCCATTTGCCAGAAACAAAGAGTCTCGACCACAGTGATATCAGACAGCTGGGTTCAAGGGCTGCAGACGAATGAAGGCACATTGGAGACGGCAGAGCAAGAACAAGATAGGAAGGACTCGTGTGAGAAAGTTGTCCCCTGTCCCTGCAGTGGTCTGAGGAAGCAGACCTGGGTTCAGATCTTGCCCTCACCCCTGCTAGCTGTAGGACCTTGGGCAAATGCTTGATTTATTTTCTTGGAGCCTCAGTCTTCTCATCTGGAAAATGGCAATACTACTAACGACAATGTGTGCTCACAGGAATTGGAGAGATGAAATGAGAAGAGCCCATAGTTGGTGCTCAGGGAGGTGGGAGGTGGAGGCTGGGAGTGCAGCTGGGTGGAGGCTCGAGGGGGCGGAGTGTCAGGGGGTGGATGGAGGCCTTTCGCTGACTGCGGGCAGTGTCACTTTGCACCCCTCAACCATCTGTCTGGGCCCTCCCACCCTGCAGGCCTGGCTCTGGGCACAGTGCTGAGATGCTCATGCTGTCATTGGGCAGACATACCCCTGGGGCAAGGACTGGGGCTGTGGACAGGGCCCTCTGCCACCACGTCTGCACCCAGGGGCTATGAAGGTATCAGGGGGTTAGGGTCACTGGTCAGTAGAAAGTCTGACTTTGCCTTTTGCTCTTCCAATGGAAGTCCTAGGGAGGATGAGCCACTGAGTGGAGGCTCCTGGCTCACAGCCGGGGAGCGTGTGTCCCCTGAATAGGCTGGACACCTGCTGAGGGGAGACCCTTGCCGAGCCCTCCTCCAGCAGACAGCAGGCACCTAGATGTGTGTGGAGGCCGAGCGGGGACCCTCTGTCTGCCATCAGCGCTGAGCAGGGAGTCTCAGTGGAGAGGTGGGAGGTAAATTCGAGGACCGGGAAGTGACAAGGTTTAAACAGACGCCAGGGAGACTGCCGTTGTGGAGGGATGACGTTGGCAGGCAGAGATGCTGAGCACAGTGGCTTCTTGTGCAAAGGGGAGTGGACGCTGGCGTCTGGGGCCTCCTGTGTGCTGAGCTCTTTGTACACATTTTCTTACCGCCGTCTCCCAGCAGTCCCCAGAGCGAAGGTGTTCTCTCTGTCATTTTAAAGATGAGGAAGCCAAAGTCAGGCGACTTTCAAAGTGACATCGAAGCTGCCCAATGCCTTCAGACGTGTCCTTGCCCCACCTTGCACGTGGGCTTGTGGGTACAGACAGCGCCTTGAGGGCTTTTAAAAATAAATTGTATATGTGTGTGCGGTACAGTTCACTCTTCGGTGTTTAGTTCTGTTGAGTTTTGACAAATGCGTAGATGGAGTGTGCTTCTTAAATTCAAAATTTTTACACAGAAATTTTTTTCTGTGTCTTTAATTTTGTATCTATATAAGATGACAGACTACACTTACTGTGGTCGTCATTTCATGATGTGTGTGCGTCGGGTTGTCACGCTGCACACCTTGAACTTACACAGTGCTGTGTCAGTTATGTCTCAGCAAAACTGGAAGAAAAATTAAAAGAAAATTTGAGGTTGTTATAAATTCACACAAAGACAGTGGTTGTAAGAAATAATAGAAATCCTGTGTACCGTTTACTCAGGGTCCCTCAACAGTAACATGTTGCAAAACCGTAGTATGAATGACGAGCAGGAAATTGACACTGATGCAGATACAGAACATTTCCATCTCCTCGAGGCTCCCTGCTGCTGCCTTTTCCTAACCACGCCCTCCTCCCTCCCACTCCCGTACCCCCATCCCAATCCCCCAGCCACTACTCATCTCGTCTTCCTTTCTATAATTTTGTCACTTCAAAAATGCCATGTAAATGGAATAATGCAATAATTAACCTTTGGGGATTGGGATTTTTCTCTCAGCATAATTCCTTGGAGATGCATCCAAGTAGGTACCAACAGTTCATCCCTTTCTACTGCTGAGGAGTGTTCCATGGTGTGCTTGTTCCGCAATTTGTTTAGCCAGTCATCCGTTGAGGGACATCTGGGTTGTTTCCTGGTTTTGGCTGTTATGAATAAAGCTGTTATGAACATTCATGTGCAGGTTTTTGTGTGAACATAAGTTTGCGTTGCTCTGGGATAAATGCCAAAGCGTGTGCTTGCTGGGTTGTACGGTAGTTGCTTGTGGGGCATTGAAGGATGTGTTTGGGATGGAGAAGCAGGTGGGGTTGGGGGTCTTGCTGCAGATGGGCCCGGATGGGACGTACAGGCCTGGGGGCTCATCCCTGACACCCTGGGTGGGTTGCTTCACCTGCCTGTGAAATGGGGATAATTGAACCTGTCATGTAACTCATGCATATGAAGGTACACAGTAGGTGCTCAGTAGATGGAAACAGTTGTTAATATGAGTTAAGAGAAGACCCACCAGGCCAGGGCAGAGTCTGTGCCCCAGAGGTGGCCTCAGGAGGCCATTACCTTGCTGCTGGTGGGCTCTGGGGCCTCCTTTTTCCCTTGGGCAGAGCTGTGCACTCAGTTGTCCCTCAAAGGCCGAGTTCCTGGCTTCTCCCTGAGAAGTCCCTGGCCCCGTTCTCAGACTGGGCTGTGAGTCTCTGGACGTGCACTGGCATTCCCCAGTGAGCCTGGCCAGGCCCATGCCATGGATCAAAGGAATCCCAGGGAATTCCAGATAGTGCCAGGTTCTGCTGGTCTGGATTTGCCTCACAGGGTCTGGGAATGTGCCCAGATCATTTCAGATGTTGCTATGATTTAGCCTAATTCCAGAAACGTGTGCAGCTCTTGCTGTAGTCAAGGCCCTGTGCTAGGTGTTGCAAAGGGTTCGGAAAAAATCAGTCTTTCAACAGATTGACGCAGCCAAATCCAGCTCTTTGGGGAGCCTGCTGTGGCCTCATGGTCAAGTCTCCATTTAGTCTGGCATTCAGAGCCTTTGGTCTGGTGGGAATCTGTCTTTTGAGCCCCTTGTCCGGCTGCTGGCCCCTTTCCACGTGCCCTGGGTGTCCACCACCAGTGTGGTAACTGCCCCCCGACGCCGTGTTCAGGCCGGGCCGCCATGCTTTGCTCACTCTTCCCGCTGCCTGGTGCCTCTTCCTTTCCTGCTGCAATCTTGCCTAGTTTCTTTTTAATAAAAAGGTGTCGCAGGCACTGGTTGAAATACTCGCACAGCGTGTGCGGGCGTGAAGCTGTACCGTCAAGGTGCCTCGTCCCGCTGCAGGGCCACGCGGCTGTGGGGCCACGTGGTACTGCCTTCTTGCTGTTTTCATATACAGTGTATCTTGGAGAGTTTTGTGTCTGTACCATTAGAATCCCCTCAATAAAACCGTGGTGTGGGTGGTGTGGTATTTACCTAGCTACACCAGGGTTTCTGTAACCAGTCCCCTCTTGATGGCCATCCAGGTTGCCGCCACTCCTGGGCCCTTACAGGCAGCGCTGCGTGTCGTTGGCCCCTGTGCAAAGGGGTCTGTTTGCCATTCAGCTCCAGTGCCCTCCTCCTGTCTGCCTTTGGCAGCTGTGGTGCCTGCACTCACAGTGCTCTTTCCATGACTCCTGAGGACAGGAATTAGTGGCAGACCGTCTTCCTCCTTCTAGTGCCTGCCATGTTTGCTGACCCCCAGTTCCCGGGAGCACATGGTGCCCCAGTATTCACCGGCCTCAGCGCCCTGGCCTTTTGTAGGGGTAGGGCAGGGGCAGAGCTGTGAGAGCTGGGTCTCCTGCACCACTTCCTCTGTTTGGCTTCATGCTTGGTACACAGCAGCTGCATCAGATGGACTAATGTGTTTCCATGGTGATAGACTTCCATGGCATCATTCTTACTGGTTCTTACTGGCTGCCTACTGTTTCACCAGAGGCTTGGGCCGTAATATAGCTAGTCCCTTCTTGATGGAATTTAGTTTTGGAAAGTTTTGGTGGAATTTTCCTTTTAAAAAATTTGAGAGGACAGATGCCTGGGTGTCCATTGCTGAGAAAAGATGGGGGCCCATGGGCTCCCCTGTGACACTAGTGACAGTCACTACTGTTGACTGAGTACTTCTTCAGATGAGCCAGGCTTCTCCCTGAGCCAAGGGCCAGAGCTTGGTTTCCATAGGGTACAGTCAGCTGAGGCAGGCACTGCGGTCCCTATTCTGTGGAGAGGGAAGCCGAGGTTCAGAGAGTAACAAGCAACTTGGCAAAGGTCACTCGGACAAGACGTTTTAAGAGCTGGGATTCCAACTCAGGTGTGCTCGACTCAGGGCCTGAGCTTGTAACCACGAACCCTCCTGCCTATTAGGGAAGAAGGGGGTAGGAGGAGGGCAGGTCACCCCCGGGCCTTGGGGCAATGGCTGGCCGCCCCAAAACTGAATCTAGGTTGCACCCAGAGGGAAGACGGCTGCCATCAGGCCTCGCCTCTGTCTCTGAGCGGCACAAAGGGTCCCTTTGAAGAGAGAGTCCACAAGCGCCCCTCGGGGCACTGTCCCGCTCGCATGGCCCAGCCCCGCTCCCGAGCCAAACGTCCAGGGGGCTGGCGAGCATTCCTGGCTCAGCTTTCTGGCCAGACTTGGAGGAGTGATCTGAAATTCTTTGCTGGGGCAGATCATACTTGGTCAGAACGTGTCACTTCTATATTGATGTGGCTTTGAAGCTCTGCAGGTCTCCCAGTGTGACCTGGGAGCCTGTTGTCTCCACCGGGCCTCCCCCCTGAACAGTCAATCCTTTGAAAATGTATTGATTTTCCTCCTCCCCTTCCCTCCTTTTGCACTTTGGATGAACCTTGTTTTCGAAGAACAGTAGAAGGTAATTTTCCTGTGCTTGCCAGCTGGCCCGTAATTGAGCAATTTCAATAACACCCACTGTAAAGTCTAATTGAAGTAAACAGGAAAATATGATTTACAATCTGGACAGCAAGTAAATACCAGGGTGCAATTAATTTTTACACAGAGTAGCAGATTCTAGAACATTTTCCTGCACTGACCAGTTTGTTTTTAATTACAGGTTGGGAACGGCCTTTTTATTTAGTTTTTACTCTTATTATCATTACTTTTTACTTTTTAGGTTCCTTGGACCTATCTGGCTTTCTCTGCAGGCGTGACCACAGATGAGTGGGAAGGAAACAGGATCAGAGAGATTAATTTATAAGGTGTGATTTTCCCACCCTGAAGTGACGGCCACACTCTTTGGGCGTCTGCTTGGTGGGAGATGATGGTAGATGAGGGAGATGCCCTGGGCTGTGTAGAATGATGGTACTGGTCACTCCTGGGAGCTCAGAGAGGTGTGCGCAGACCCTGCAAGGGCTGTGGCTTGGTTTGGCACATTCTGAGGAAGGGGACAGAGCTACAGAGGCCCCCAGTGTTGCAAATTTGTCATGGTGGAAACGTGGTGCTTCCAAGGATGGGAAATATGTGCCTTTAAATGGACCCTCCTGGTTCTTCCAGAAGCTTCTGTTCAGACCTGGGTGGACAGGAGCCACCTTGCTGGCTGCCGAGCTCTGACCCCTTGGGTTTTGACTGCAGGGTGAGCACATATCTGGCCTCAGCCAACCTTGGGTTGTCTGTAGAACCAGCTCAGTGTAAGAAGTCAGACAACTTGAGGACACTTTGGGGACAGCATACTGAGGAGCCCAGACCTGGAGATCTGTCATAAAGCTTCCACGTGCAGTTACTAACTACTACATATAAAAAAGATAAGCAGCAGGTTTCTACTGTACAGTGCAGGGAAATATATTCAATGCCTTGTAATAGCCTGTAATGAGAAATAATATGAAAAGGAATATTTATATACATATATAAGTGAATCACCGTGCTCTACACCAGAAATCAATGTAACATTGTAAACCCACTATACTTCAATAAAAAAATAAAAGCTCCATGAGGCTGAACTGAGATTCACTGTTGTGCACATCAGCACGTTGGCTTTAGGTTGGTGTAGGGGATGGTGACTCAGAAAAGGTGACTCTGGCCTTGGTGGCCCTCCCATGATGCTTCTCCAGGGGGAAGGCAGTTCTATTCCCAGCGGGGTCCCAGCGTGGAGGGGAGTGGGCTGCTCTCTCTGGGCCCTGGTCTTCCCCAGTCCTGAATCTCTTTGCCTTTCTTTTGTCTTTCCAGGGAGCTGACGACACGTGGCTGTTTCCTGGAAGAGCCCCACCCCGAGGGTGAGTGGCTGGGAAGGAGCTGCTTCTGCTGACGACGTCACCTGGAAGGCGCCCAGGAGGTCTACCCGAGTCTCCCGACCTGAATATGGCTCGTGCCCACCCTGAGCTGGCGCCCAGCGCCTGAGGTCCTTACCATGGTGATGATCCTGAGTCAGAGCCTCGACAAGCAGGGAGCTGACCCCGTAGCATGCAGGACCTTCAACCCTGAGCTGGTAAGGACCCAGTGGGCCTCATTTCTCTGATGACCCTTTTGAGGCCCATTGTCCAGGTGGGGCTGTGGACTGAGCAAGCAGGTTAGCAGACCGAGTCCAGAGGGCCCACGAGCGGAGCTCTGTGAGACATGGCAGGTGGGGTGGTGGGGCTGGTGGGGCCAAGTCACCCAGGGCCTGGCTGTGTCCTCACAAGAAGGAAGTAGCCGGTACAGAGTGGAGTCCTCTGGTGAGCGAGGAGGGAAGGCCAGCGCCCTGGTAAATAACACCAAGCCACCCCTGTCGGGCTGAGACCGACATTCCTCCTGGTCTCCACCCGGTAAGGGAGGTGGTTTCCGGAAGCGGGGTGGTAACCGAGTTGGGGCTAAGATAAGGCCGTGCCTCCAGAGGGCGGTCAGAGTTAGAGCTGCCACCTCAGGAATGTCAAGAGTGGGAGATGATGGCGAAGAAGGTGTGGCCCGGTGGCCAGGGTGGTGACGGCCCCCACGGATGAGCTGGGTGCAGGGGCAGCCAGTCTGTACTTCTGGGACCGAGAACAAAGCGGCCTCTTAGCCCTCCTTCCAGCCTTGATTCCTCAGGAGCTAGTGGGCTGCCCTCCGAAGAGGGAACAGGGAGAAGTCCCACTTGGGCATTTTGCACGTGGGCTTAGTCCCCAGGACTCTCTGCCGCTTCTGTGTCAGGGATTCGTCGTCCAGGGTCACACTGCCTGGTGCCCCTGCTGGCTCCCCTCACAGCCCCTTATGGGAACCCACACAAGCACCTCGTGGGCTTCCTCCCCCGACCTCACACCAGCTTCCACACCAAGAGTGGGGTCTCAGGTCCTTGTAGGAGCTTGTGAAAGCCACCGAGACCTGTGTCCACCCTGCGGGCCTCACAGAGTGCCCTGGGTGTGTCAGGCCCTGGGCTGGAGGAACTCCAAAGATGAGCCAGGTCTCTGCCCATCGCTGCTTCCTTTCCAATTTGCATTGACTGTATATCTGTAATTAGATTCCCTCTCACCATCCCCACTGCTGCCACTCTGGTGCCACCTGCATCCTCTCTTGCCTGGATACTAATGGGAACTGGTCCCCTGCCTCTGCTCCTTTAGCCTGTTCTCCACCCAGCAGCCAGAGGGAATGCAAGTCAGACTGTCCCTCCCCTGCTCAGAACCTTCCACTGGCTTCCCATCTCTGGCCGAGCAAACACCAGAGCCCTTACTTGGAGGTAAAGGCCCGGTGTGCTCTGGCCCTGAGACCACTCTGTTCTCTCTCTGCTCTGCCACTCACTTGGCTCAAGCCAGGCCGGCCTCCTTGCTCAAACGTGCCTCAGGGCATTTGCACTTCTTCCGTGGCCTGGAACACTCCACCTTAGCAGGGTCTCTCCCTCCCTCCCTTTCCATGGCCACCCGGCCTAAAATCTAATCCCACTACCACCCCCACCTCCATTCCTTGTGCACTCTGCGCTTTCCCCATCTCCTTTTCCCTCCAAGGCACTTAACCACTTTTCTGACATTTTGATCTTGTTTCTTGAGTGACTCCTGCACTGGAAGGTGAGCTCCACAAGGCAAGGACTTTGTCTCGTTTGCTTCTTGCTGAACACCTTGTGCCTGACCCTGGGCCTTGCACGTGGTGGGCGCAGGGACATTTGTGCAGCGAATGAGGGTGGGTTCCTGTAGCCCAGCTTGTTGGCTTGTCCTCGTTTTAGTCCCTTCTCTGCTGCTCAAGTTCATGGCTGGGAGGTGCCAGGATGAGTTGCTCTGTTTTCTGCTGTCTTGGTGTTTCCCTGGTGAAATTAGAGCGCTCCTGTAGAGCAGCTCTGACCAGAGCAGAATGGCTCTCAGGGGCGGACCTCCTGGAGCTCCCAAGGGAGGGTCCCTGTCTGGGTCCAGCTGTACTGGTGCCTTAGTTGCCGCCACTGAACTTGGTTCCATCTTGGGGCGGGCCTGGCCGGGGCTGGCCATGGAGCTGGTTCCAGGGCTCATGGGCCCATGGTCATCTGAGACAGGGCCTGAGCCCCTGCCAGGAGGAGGGTGGCCTCCCAGCCCTCACGGGGAAGGAAAATCATCTGCTCAGAAAAGAAAAGGAGAGAAAGCCAGGGGAAGCAAACTGTCCTTGAAGGGGGCTCTGGGGCTTCCCAGGCCAGGGTCTGCCTTTTCTTCCCACACGCCACCCCTCCCCTTCTTGGAAGGGCGTTTTCTGTCTTCCTCCTCCTCTTCCCATGCCTAGACTCCCAGATGGACAGGCCAGCTGTGGGACCAGCCACCTTTGGAGAAGAGCCTTCTTTGTCAGTCTGTGGGCATGTTCAGGTTGGCAGCACATCACAGGCCTGACCTGGTTCTGCTCACGGTGCAGGTGGAAGCAGAGCGTGGGCAGGCGTTGTCTGTATGGGGCCTGTAGAGGTCCCCCCCCCACCTCTCCTGCAGCCTCCCCCACCTGCTGAGGAGCAGGGATGCCTCTTTCTCTACCTGCTGTATAGAAAGGAAACAGAGAGCCCAGGGGACGGACGGCCCAGGTCACACAGCTGGCGAGCAGGGTGCCAGGTTGCAGGCCTCCAGTGCAGGCCCTTGTCCACTCCACCTTGGCCCTCACGCACGCCCCCACCCGGCTCCTGAGGCTGCAGTCATCCCTGGACTCCGCTAGGCCTGGGGGAGAGGCACGGGCTGTAAACAACCAAAGAAAGACCCAAAATAAGATCAGCTTAGCGATGGCATCCACGAGTCAGAATGTAAGATGAACTGATTAGAGTTTGCTCCGAGCAGCCAAGAAGGTTGAGAGGAAGATGGGGGTTTTGCTTCAGCTTCCTAAACTGGTAACGGCGTCCTTACGTAAATACCATCAAGATAATAACAGGAAAGATGGAAAAGCTTTTCTCTTTTGTTTTCGAACCAGACTAAGAAGATAACAGAAGTGGGGGGTTTAGATTAAAAAAGAAGTCTTGAATCACCACAGGCCATTTTGAAATTATGGGAGCCGGCGGCCCCGCAGTGCAGACAGAGCCTCAAACTGCAGGTGAAGGTCACCTGGGGGCCCGGACGCACTGGGAGGGGAGAAACATGGATGCCCCCGGGCCCTGGCCACCCCTCCCACCCCCGCCTGCTGAGGGTCACTGTGATGGTTCTCTTGTTCTCCTTTTTCTAAAAACTAAGTGCCAGTGGCGACGTGACTGCCCTACTCCCGAGAGAGAGGTGGGAGGACAGAAGAGGGGCCGAAGAGCTCGGTCTCCCCGTCCCCCGGGGTGGGGGTGGTGCCCGGCCCCAGCTCGGCTTGCACAGCGCGTAGCGATGACTCTCGGTTCCCCTTTCCCCCACTCCACCCGGTCGCTTTCCTTTCCTCTGCCGAGCGGCTCTTCCTTCGAGTGTTCTAACATTAGCTGCTGCCGCTGGAAGGCAGCCCAGACTTTTGACCTCGGGAGCAGCGTTCCTCCGGCTCCTTCCCGCACACCCACGCTCAGGCCAAGAGCCCGTTCTCTCTCCCCACAGTGACCGTCTTCCCTGGCCAGGCCGACCTCCTCTGCCCGGAGGCTCCCAGCCCTCTCTACAGTCCAGAGACCAGCGGGAGTTGGGGGTGCTCTCCTCCAGGGCAGAGGGCAGGCTGCCTCACTTTCCTCAGCCTCGAGGTATTTCCGGCAAAAACAGATACCGGTTTTTGGAGCAGGTGCTTCCTTCCCTGCTTGTCAGATGAGGATGCCAAGGCTAAGTGACTTGCCCCACAGAAGAGTCAGTGACTGCATTAGGCTGGGCACCCGGGGTCTTCATCCTCCTGGTCACCCGGAGTTGGCGTTGGGCTCAGCAGCCCCAGCCAGGATCCCTGGCCGGAATCCAGAAATGCGCAGAGTCCAAGGCAGTCTGATGCCTTTCCTCCAGCTAGCAGGGACACCAGGGCCCGCCCTGCCGTGGCTAACCCTGCAGCCCGGGGAGCCAGGGCCCCCACCCTATCTCCATCAACATCTTTGAGAGCCTCCACCCAAGGGTGCTCCTCCCTTCTCAGCTTCTCTTCTTGGGCCTGGCTCTCCCTTCTGTTTTCCATGGCCAAGGTCTCACCGTGTTCCCTTCCGGAGGCTGGGGAGCCCCACGTGTTCCCCTCAAGTGTGAGTGTGGCTTCATCTGCATGGCGCTCTGGTTCCCCATAACACACAGCAGGAGAAGGAAAGAGTGACACAATTGCTTTAGTCAGTAGTCTGCAGAAGAACGTTATGAAGAAGCGTGATTATGGCCAGAGATGAGCTCGGCCATTTTCTGTCTGAGCTAGTTCCTCATTAAATAATAACCCGAATTGTGTCTTTATTTAAGTCAGGGTTTCTTGTCTTAGTCAGACAGATGGTCCCTGAAACCTCAATTCGATTTCTAGCTCTTGCCTTTCCTATAGGAGATCTGATTCCAAAACCTTCTCGGGTGATCCAAGGAACCTGGGACACCAGGCTCTGCCATGGGGGAGGCTCAGGAAGCGAGCCTTCAGAGGGGGAGAAACGCCCAGGGGAGCTGTGCTCATTGTCCCGTCGCGCTGCAGACACCGCCAGGGCCTGGGCGTGCACTTGTGTGCGTACACTGCGTGTCTTGTGAAACCTCAGATGGTGAGAGTTTCCCTGGGGGCCTGTCAGGCCTCACCACATCGTCCACATGGTGATTGGCTCATCCTTCCCACAGTGGGTGCAGAGGGCTCGAAGGGTCAAAGAGTTGGCTGCAGAATGGCACAAACCAGTGGGAGTGAAACAGCTCTGGACAACCTGGAGTGGGAACCTCGGGGTTGGACCCAGGGAAACTTGCCAGCGGTCAGAGTGTGCCAGGGGCCTGACACCCTGGGGAGCTGTCGGTTACATGGTATTCTGGCCTGCCCACCATCCACCCAGCCTCAGAGTTGGGGCTCTGCAAGCAAGATAAAGGCTCTGTCCCATCGTTTTGTTTTTTTTTCCCTTTAGCTACCCCAGCAGGAGGCAGAAAGCCCAGGGGAAGTAGTTGGCCCGTGATTATTTTAGGCCTTATGTTTGACCTGAAAAAGCTGCTGCTGTCCGATCAGTCAACATTTCTCCATAATTACTTTGATAGAATTTCTCTACACACTCAAATCATTTTTACTGAATTGAGCATCAGGAAGAGGACAAAGGAAAAGAGAGAGGAGAAAGCTGTGTTTTGAGTCCACTCTAGTATACATATCCTGGCAGGTTTTTTTTTTTTAGTATTTTTTTTTCTTAAGCAGATTTGACTTACACATTATATTTCCTCTTGGTACTGGAAGCCTCTGCCCAAAAATCACCTTGAGCGGTTGTATGGTGTTCCTTGGAGTAGCTGAGTCCTGGCCTTCACCATTAGCCTCTTGACATCCGGCACGAAATTGGCCAGGGTTCCTCAGTTGTAAGCAGCAGAGACCATTTCCAGCTGATTTACACCAACAGAGAATTCACTGGAGTGACAGAGAGAGCTATAGGCCTGGGAGAGTTGGTGAATAAAGCCCCAGGGAGGGCAGGGACAGGGCAGCTCGGAGGATCGTGGAGGCAGGGGCTCATGGCAGGCTTGGGGCCTCCCTGCTGGGTGAGCCTGCCCAGCACCCCCTTGGTTCAGGAGTCAGAGCTCCGGAGCGAGGAGTGCCTGGTTGGCCACACCCTTGCCCGTGCCTACCCTGTGCCGGCAGGGATGGAGGCACAGTCCCACCAAGATATGATCTGGTGGTGGAGAGGAGGAGTCCCAGTGCACAACTGGGGTGCAGTTAGCAGAAGAAGGGTGTGCATCACCAGACTGCAGTTTCACACGCTCAGCGAGGGGAGTGGGGCTCACCCAGGACAAGGGGCACGAGAAGGTGTTCCTTCAGGTCATGAGATTTTCGTGCGAGCGAGCGATCGCTGGTCTGCGCTCAGCCCTGGGTGCAGAGTCAGAGGCTGTGTGGGGAGCCCAGGCAGCTGGGGGTTCCATCTGGACTTTGGCTGGTGCTCTTCCCCCTTCTACACCAAGCTTGGACTTGGCATAAGCCCAATGACAACAGGTTCTGTCCAGTGAAAATCTGTTTCCGTTGGCCCTACACCTGCCGGACGTGTGGCAGCAAGAGCAAGACAGGCTTGGGCTGTCAGGTGGTCATAGCAGTCGGTCAGCAGATAGTCACGGGGCACCTGCTCTGTGTTGGGGATTACTGTGGACAGGACTGCACCCTCAAGAAGCTTGGTTTTGAGGGGAGCAGAGAATGACCCTAAGAATGAATGAACTGATAGTCACGGGGCAAGTGTTGAGCAAGACCCTATAGAGAAAAGCACGGATGGGGAGGGTGCTTTTCAGCCAGGATGGTCAGGGAAGGTCGCATGGAGGTCACATGACAGGAATGAGCTGCAGAACAAAAGCCCTGAGGCAGCAGCGACCTGGGCTGGTCCGTGAACTGTGTGAGTGAGGACAGGATGGATGAAAACTTGGCTCACGTGGGTCCAGTGGGCTGCGGGAAAGGGGCATAGCCCGATTCTATCCTGGTTGCTGTGGGAAGCTGGACGGTTGTAAGCAGAGTAGCCACGTGGGCTGGTCTCCCTGGGTCTGTGTGGAGGATGGAGGATGGGCTGGAGTGCAGGCGGGAGACCAGGTGGGGGGCTCATTTGGTCCCTCAGTGGAGGGTGGCGGAGCTTGAGCCGGGCAGTGAGGGGAGTGAGAAGCACTCACGTTCCGAGCGTGTGTTGTCCAACCCGGCGAGTGGGTCTCCGCAGATGCAGTTAAGTTCTTGCTGGGTGAATGAACGAGTGAATACATGAGTGACTGAGGCTCGCCTCCGTGGGCACAGACCCCAGCATCCCTGATGCCCACTCACAGGTCTGCATTCCTGGGGAGGCCCCGAGGTGCACATCTGGGACCCGCTGGCTCTGTGGAAGCGAAGGCCAGTGAGCAGCGCTCCCCCGACAGTCAGCGGTCGGCTGGCCAGTTTGGAGGCCCACTCCTTCCTCGGTGGCCCTGCGTGTCTGTGCAGCCGGCGCGGGGCTCCTGCCTGCTCCAGCTCTCCTGCTTTCCCTGGCCCGGTCCTGGCTTGGTTTCTGTGGGCTCCCAGCCTGGGTAGCTTTCCTCTCCTCCGGGGTGGGCGGTGAGGGCTTTGGCTCCCAGTGGGTGTTTGCTCTGTGCCCTGTGCTCCTGCAGTGCTGGGGCCATCACCCTCAGCCGGCCAGGCCCAACTTCTCTCTCTCTGAACCTTCCCCAGGCAGCGGGGCCTGCCTGGCTTCCACAGGTGGCACTGCAGGGTGTCAGAGCTCTGATTGTCACCCGCTTTCCATTCAGTGACTGTGGTGTGAGCTGGGAGGGTGACAGAGGCAGCTGTCTTTAACTCTTTCCTGATATTTCCCGGGTTGGCTGTAGATTGGATGGAATCCAGGCGGGAGACCTGTCCTGGAAACATAAGGATTGTTTTAAACCCAAGGAGGGTGGCAACTGGAGGAGGACTGCCCTTCCCCACTTCGCCCTCTGCTGTAAGTTCCTTCAAAACCAGCTCTGTTTCCCCCAGGAAGCCAGCCCTGACCTCCGGCACCCACCGCCCGGCTCATCACCCCTCTGGTCCCACTCTCTGTAGTGCAGTGGTTGGTCTGGGGACTGTGGCCTCTATGAAATGTGAGCTTCCTTAGGGCCAAGGTTGGGGTCTTTCCCCTCTGTGCTCCAGGCTGCTTAGTAAGGACCCTTAATAACCTGATTGAGTGAACACATAGCTGACCGAGGGCAAAGATCCCCAGCTGCCCCAGGGTGGGGGAGCCAGCGCCAGCGGCTTGCTACCCTCCTATCTGGGTGGGCCAGGTGCTCCTAGTCCGCCCCACCCTTCTCCTTCCAGGCCTGAAAGAGCCAGGGCTTGGCTTCCTGCCCAGGTCTTGGACTAGAAGCCTCGTATGTCCCTGCCACTTGGGGCTCCTCTCAGAAGTTAGAGCCCTGTGTGACCGGCTGACCCCCCTGGAGCTAAGAGCTTCTGTCACCATCCTGTGCTCAGCTCTATCCCCGCCTGCACGTGACTGCTCACCGGTACCTACGTGTTGGATGGATGAGTGAATGAGTGAGTGAGACCCTTCTCCCTGGGGCTCCGATGGACAGTCTCCTCCTCACCAGAGCTCAGGACACTCCTGTTGACCTGGCTTCAGCTCACGCAGGGAACCCTCGGAATGTTCCACGCTCAGGTTCCTATGTCGCCGTGGAGCAAGTGCCTGGACTTGGGCTTCTTCTGGCCTCCCTGGCTTTTCACCCAGTGGCCACAGTGTTCAGCTGAGGTTAGGTGTGGGGTCAGAGGGAGATGTGCAGTGTTTACAGTGGAAAGGGAAACCACTGGGGAGATACGGTGCCAAGGAGTTCAACAGCCATAGCTGTGTGTTGAGACCAAACATAACCTTTGAGTTTCTGTTTCAGTTTGAGAGGGTGCCTGGGGGGCCTCATAGCTGCACAGCAGCCTGCAGAGCGAGGGCCACCTTCTTGAGCTTTATCTGCACCAAGAAGGGAGAGCTGTTCTCTCTGTGTCTTGAAGGGAGGGCTCTCGGGGTGGCAGGTAGGCCACTGCCCTTCACTTGAGGCTCTTCCTGTCTCCATGGTCAGGGAGTCTCCCCTCTCCTCCTGGCCCAGGCGGGGGGGGGGGGGGGGGAGGTGAACTGTTTACACCACATCTCCTCCTGCGCCCTCCTCCGCATCACTCACATGGAAAAATCCCCTGGTGGCAGAAGTCATGGGGCTTTCTTGTCTGTTTTTAAAGTCCATTAACTTGATGGACTCCATAACTCACCGGAGACTCCGGACAGAGAGTCCAGACCCAATTATGGGCAGATGTCTCTTTGAATACTGTTTTCTCCTTTCCCTAATCTGACGTTACCCCTTTAATTGTGACTTTAGCAAGGGATCAGTGCAGGGTCATGTGCAGACGTGCTTCTTATGACTTGAAGAGTGATAGCTTTTCTGGTTGTTTTCAGCACACGCCAAAGAAGATGAGTCAAGGAGCGACACTTTTCTCTTGTGGAATTATGGGTGAGTAACCGAGGTGGCTGTGAGCAGTCCTTTCCTAGTCCTTCCAGCAGGGCCTGAGTCCTCCAGGGGAGACGCTGAAAGCGTCTCTGGACACAGGCACAGAGCAGCCGTGGGGACGCTTCTGTGTGTTCAACTGCTTCGGTCCCAGTGGTGCTGGGCTGGCGCAGGGGGCTGCTGGGTATGAGTGAGCGGCTGGGCACTGGCGTGCAGTTTACAAATGTAATTTCCAATAATGACGTTGAGAGTTTCTGTCTCATTATTAAAGTAATCATGTTCACTTTTTTTAATTCAGAAAATGCACCATAGTGGAAAGTATAAAATTGAAATCTCTCACAGCCCCAGTACCCAGTTGTAACCACTGTTAATGTCTTGGTGTGTTTTATGTTCTTTGTATTTTTTACATAGCCAAGTTCATGATGAACATATGATTATACAAAATTTTATATTAAAATTTTTTTTTCACTTAGTAATAATTACCATCATTTCCCCACAGCCTTAAAATTGCCTATTCCATGCATTTTAATGAGTGTGTGTGGCTACACTGTGTGGCTGATCGAGGATGTAGATAACGATGTAACTGTTTCTTGGTTGTTGGGTAGAAGGGCTGTTTTGTTTGCCCTTGTGATTAACAGTGACTAAGTGTCTGAATCTTGCTCTGCCTTTCGGATTATCCCTCAGGATAGTTCCCAGGAGTGGCATGGAGAGGCCGGAGGGCAGGAACGTTTTTAAGGCTCTTGCTTCACGTTTCTGACGTGCTTTCCAGAAAGATTGTCTTGGTCCCCTGCTCCCACGCAAGTGTGAATTACCATTTTTTATAAGGGGCTGAAAAGATGACTGTATTGATTGCATTGATTTCTCCGAGCGCTGGAGGGTGGGGCAGTTTCTCCTTGTGCTGTCTCTCCCCGACTCCTGCCTCCTACCGGGACGCCTCACCAGATGAGTTTCTGGAATGTCTTCACTGAGGCAGAAGCCAGGCTTCCATGATGGGTCACCTCTGCGGGCTTTCAGATTTCACATTTGTCTCTGCAGGACCGTGTAGTCTCGGTAGCCAGCTGGCTTGGCCCTTTCCCTCTGGGCAAGGCGTTTTCTTTTTCTTCTTTAGACCCAGTTCCAGGGGATGTGGTGATGGGGGTGGAGCCGGGGGTGTCGCAGGGGGCATGGTGCTGTGCAGGGGCCCCATCCTGAAGGATCTCCTTGACTCTGCAGCTGCTTTGGGGGCGGGCAGGGGCTCCACTCACATGTGGGGAAACTGAGGCCCCAAGAGGTGAACACCCCCAAGGCCCCTTGGTGGGCAGAGTCGGGCCTAGGGCAGGTTAGAAGGACGGTTGTTTTCTTGTCACTCATAAACCACAGCTCCATGGGAGAGCCCGGGCGGCCCTCTTGGTGCCACCTCCCAAAGGAAATGGGAACAGGGCGATCACTGGCCTTGGTTCACCCGTGAGACACACTTCTGAGGCCTGTCCCCACACCAGGCTTGACTGAACACCTCACTGGTGGTTAACGGCTTTTGACAAACCCTCAGCGACCCACCTACGTGGCCCAGAAGCCAGCCTCTTCGTCTGCTTCCTGGGCCAGACGCACAGTTGAGCTCTGGCTGGGCTGCCTTCCTTTGTCATGAGCAGGAAGGAGAGAGAGGCTCTGGGACAGCCTTTAGCTCTGAATCGGGCCAGACCAGTGACCCAGACGGTGGGGCTGCTGGTCTTTATTTCAAGGCTGTCCGTGCATTGGGCTTTCTTGGCCTTTGCACTAAGCGCATCATAATAAGTTGGAGCTCCTGTGGGTTTGTGATAGGCGGTGCTGGCGCTCACACAGCCATTCTGAACTACATACCTTTTCTAATCCTCAGTTTCCTCATCTGTAAAATGGCTCTTCGATAGTACCTGCCTCGTAGGCTTGCCATGCGGACTCTGTGAGACGTTCCTATGGAGGTTGGCACAGCTTGAGCTCCATAAATAATAGGTGGAGGAGAGGGCTGAGGCCTAAATTGAGAATCCTGCCCCTGCAAGAGGCCTCCGTGCCCAAAGGGACCACCTTGGTTTCCTTGGGGCGGGGGTGTAGGTGAGAGGGTCACTTTTGGGGGGCAGATCTTCAGGCCCAGGACTAAGGCAGAGGCCCTGGATGGAGGTACGCGGGGAGAGGTCTCTTCCGAGATTCCCAGCAGAGTGGATCTGAACCCACATAGCCCAGCGGCCTGCTTTCTGCTAGGGGGGCCTCTCCCTGGCTCAAGGTTTCCAGGATGACCTGTGCTGTTCTCCTCCAGGCTCTTGTTGGCAGGGGGCTCTTCAGGCAGGGCTCTGGAGCCTCCCTTGCCCGCAGGCTCTTCCCTTCTCCAGGGTCCTGTCTCCCTCCTGCTTTGCGGGCTGGCGCTGAGGCACTGCCAGAAGGAGGCTTGGCGGGGCAGCTGCACTGCTGGGGCGCCCTGTGCACTTACCCCCGCCTTCTCGGCTTCTCTCTCTCCTACGTGCTTGTCTTTCTGTTCTCGACCCCTGCTTGATTCGGGAGACCCTGCCCCATCTGACAGCATGCCCTACCAAGGCTTTTAGAAAAGCTCATCACGGTTCGTTCAGTGGCGTGTTCCAGTAGGTATTTACTGAGTACCTACTATGTGTCAGGCACTTGGGGCAGGGACGGAGTGAATCAGCCCCTGCCCTCAAGGGGGTTTCTGTCTAGTGGAGGAGAAAGACCAGGGAGCGGTGGATGAGGCCAACTTCCATGCTCCACGCCTGCAGCGGGGCCCTCAGAGCTGCGGCACGTCAGCCCGTCCTCCTGAACCTCAGTTTCCTCATCTGGCACAGTGCAGGTGTTTGTGGGATTTAAAGAGACAGCGGCACACAGGAGGTGCCAGCTCAGTCCCTCTCCCCTCCATTCCTTTCCTGCACTTGCTGAGGCGGGACTGTCAGTGGCCTGAGGCCTCCCCAGCCTATGTGCTGGTGGAAGCTCCGGGGGCTGCTCCGTCCCAGTGAGCCCGTGAATCGAGGTGCAACCTCTCCCTGCGTCATCCTGGGAGGGCATCTCAGCAGCGGCACCTCGTCTTAGTCGTGCCTACTTGTCAGTACCAGGGAAGAGGACACCCAGTGGGTCCAGGCAGACTTTTCAAGAGGCCTTTTTGGGCCATTCCAAGGCTGCACGATGCTCAGTGAAGATAAAATGTCAAAGTATTATAGTCGCCAAAACCCCCTACCTGTCTCCTGAAGATAAAGGACTCTTTTCTGGCCCTGATCTGTGGAATTCTCCCGTGAGAGCTCGAGAGAGCTTGGCCCTGACTCGGTGCATTTCCCTCCTCAGCTCCCATGCAAGGGTCCTCAATGGACACTGGGCTTGAGTTGAAGTTTCGTAAATATTCTTTTGTTGTTGTTGTTGTTGTTGTTTTATAATTTATTTGATTAGGATCTTACATATTGCCATTGGGTGATAATGTCTTTCAAAACTGCACCCACTCACCCATTGTAAATATTCTTAAGAAAATCTGGGCAAGTGGGTTAGGGTGGGGAGTGCAGCGGCCTGTTTGCTTCCTCTTCAAAGGCCACCCTTGCAAGTAGCTCAGCCTCTTCTGCACCCACTGAGATAAAATGCTTTACAAGGCTCACAGCAATGTTCTGTCTTTAAGTACTTCATTCTCAGTTGTTGTGAGCCGGATTCCAGGCCCCTCCCCACTTTCGGCCCCACACCACCCCACCCAGTTTAGGAACTTGATACAAAAAGTGGTTTTGTTCTTTTCCAAAGTAGGGGGCAGAACAAAGGCAGCGGGAATTGCGGATGGGAGAAGCAGGCCAGAGCCGAGCCGGGCTGCTGGCCTGCCTGCTCTGCACCAGGGCTGACTGCTCCGGCTAGGCTGCCCGCCCAGCCTGGGCACCACAGCACTCCTTCTAGAGCAGAGACGATGCTGTGCCTCTTGGCTTCCTTTCTCACCTCCCAGACCATCCTCAGCACACCTTCTGTGCTGAACCAGAATTTCCTCTGCAAGCAGCTTCTCTGGGGAAGAGCCTTGCACATGACCGATAATTGTGTCCTTTACACAGGAAACCTGGGTCAGGTGTCAGCTTCATGGGTGTGGCACGCCCATTGGTCAGCTGGTCCAACAGGAGAACCAGTTCCCATTCCTGGCAGTGATTTTTAGTGGGTGCAGACGATCCCAGCTGTGCCTGAGAACCCTTCTGTGCTGGGGGAGGCAGGGGCTACACGGGAATCCCCAGAGCATGGCTCCCTCCAGGTCCTCCACCACTTGCTGTGGGACATGCTTCTTCACGCTAACCCCGGGTCTCACGTGTACTAGGGGAATGATTTTTGGTGAAACAGGGCAGGTGAGGTGAGAGTGGCCTCCATTCACCACTCTTACGGGCTAATCTCACCCCTTAACTGGGTTCTGTGTTGCAGGGACACTGGACACTACACACTCCATTTTCCTCACCACTCAGGCTAAGAGAAGGCCTGGAAATCAGACAACATGTGAGAAAGTGCATGCAACACTGGTTGTTTCCAAAAGGCCACTAGGAAGAGTCGTGTAAATACAAGTCAGTGGACAGAGAACAAAACAAATCATATGCTCAAAAAAAAAAATTGGGTGGAAACCCATAATTACTTTAGGAGTTATGGTAATAAATTATTTATTAATGTAAATTATTTCGCAGGCAAAGAACATAGAGGAAACTTGAGCAGAAGGATCATACATTATGTATAAAAAGGAATTGTAAAAATATTATAGCAGCCCTCCTTGTGACTCTCTGGTTCAGGTTTGTCAGCATTTTAATTATAAGCCTTTACTTTCTGTGTTTAATTACTTGGCTGTTAAAGTCGGCTCTGCACATTAAAGGGCTTTTCTTGGGGGGCATCCTCTGTATTAATTTCTACAGGGTAAACCAGTTGGCGGGGTTGAGCCGGGCAGGACGAAAAGATTTCAGTCTTTTCACTCCACCGCCGTTTGTCGCTGGAAGTGGGATGTGATCACACCACGTACGGAAAAGCCTGCGTTCGGAGGCTGATCATTTTAGGTTTCCGAGAACAAGCAAACACGTGACTGAAACAAAAAGAACGGCAGTGATAGCAGCCAGGCTGCTCAGGCCGAATTTCTGGCCTCGGCCGCTTTCTCCCGTCTCTCGGAGATGGCCGTCCTGCACATCATCATTGGGCCAGGGCCTCCTGTGAGAAACTGATTATTAACCAAAATGGGCTAGAGTGAGACTTGCTTTCATTTTTTAACGTATACCCATATACAAATGTGCATAGGTGTGATTTTTTTAACTTGCTTTTAATTACTTATTTATTTAGATTTATTGTGGTCATAGGTGTGACTTTTCCATCTCTAAAATAGGGCAAGATTTGTTCATACAGAGTGCTTCCCATTTTTTCTTGCACCATTGATTGGTTTTAGACAGTGTTTCTGAAATAAAGTGCAGAATGGAGGTAGGTGCAAAGTGTCGTTGGCACATGATGGCTGTTTACGGTGACAAGTGAAAGGAAGCCTTCTCACCCAGGCTCGCCTGCCATGGGCTGGGGAGGGGGTCCTAGTGGTGCCAGAGGATAGGGAATGGCGGCTACCAGACTGGCCTTGGGCACCCCCGCTATGCTGCATCGCCAGCTTGCCTTCCACGTGGAGAAATGGTCGTCAGGAGGCAGCCTGGCCCAACTGCAAGGGCACGGCCTTGGGACTGCAGACTGCCTTTGCCCACTGTGTGTCCATAGGTGAGACATGGCGCTGTTTTGAAGCTCGGCTTCCCCACCAGTCACTCGGGGAGTGCTGTGACGCCCCGTGAGCTGAGAACTGTGCTTGGGATATCTGCTCATGCTCTTTCCCAGCTTCAGCAAGGATCCCAGTGGGGTGTAAGTTAATTAACGGTTAATGCGAATTTATTGACAGTTTCCTGAATAGCTCTCCCAGCTGCCAATTTTCTGATGTGTATAATGGTGCCCAGCTTTGCTGTGCATGTTGGTTTAGAGGTGTATGGCAGGCAGCTGCACATTTCCCATGCTCCGTGCGTGCCCGCGGCCCGGGTTGGAATCCGAAGGAGATGGATAAAACTGACCTTTCTGTCTCCTCAGAGTTTTTGTTGCCATTGTGAATACTAGCTTTTTCCTGTATATTTCTGAATGCCCCTGGAGGTCAGGGGTAGAGCAGGGAGTCTGTTCAGAGCTGAAAGGGCCCCAGTCTATGCTTCCTCAGATTGGGAGACTGAGGTCTACACTGCCAATGCTCAGTCTGGAGGGTTTTTTTTTTTTTTTATACCTCTGTGCTGTCTGTTTGGGGATCCCACTGTGGGCATCTTTTTATAAGAGCAAAGACTTCGCAGAAGCATTGGTAGCTGACATGGGCCACCCCCACCCAGGTGGTGACAGCAGGACCCTGGCAAGTACTCTGAACTCACCAGGCTCTCGGGCTTCTCCCATAGCCCCTCGAGCCAGCCCTCCCTCAGTGGGGCCAGTGGAGTGTTCTCTTCAGCCATCCTAGACCCTTGTCCTCATGCCTTGGCTCAGGTGCTTGGTGTCCTGTGCTGCTGTCCCTGAACCCAAGATGCAGCTGACATTTTATGATTTATTGCAGGTGAGAGGGCACAACCAGAGGCTGAACCTTCAGCAGGCAAGGCCCGGGAACCTTGTCTTCCTGACACAGCTGTGAACTGAGTCCCCACCCTGGTGATCCAGGAAAAGAGACACCCCTGTGGGCCAGGGGCTGTACAGTTCATTTCAAAGTAGATGATGCCATTCTGGGGCAGCTCACGTCATTGCCCTGTACGTTTTCCCACCTGTGTTCTTTTCGTAAGACCAGTGTAATAAAGCTGCCTTCAAACAGCCACCTCAGCGCTCTTGAGTTTCCCATTGAAAGGGCTGGTGAGCTTCTACCCCGAAATCGAGCATGGAGTCCTTGCAGCCCTGAGGCCGAGCTAGCAGAACCCAACCCACAGGGCAGGGGAGGCAGACTGATGTCAGCACAAGGAGACAGGTGTGAAATCTAGGAGTGAGTCAGCCAGCCTCGATCTGGCTGGAGGCCTGCTGCCCTGGCCTGGGCGGCTGCAGGAGCCTTGCATCTCGGGTCTGTGCTTTAGGTGCTTAACCTTTTCTAGAAACCACATTCTGCTGTGGTTATGTCACCATAAGGCAGCCTCGAAACACAGCATAGAGAGATCCGAGGCTGTAAATCTCCTCCATCTTTTGAGCGTAAGAAAGCTTGTAGTCCACTCAGAATCTGGGCCCCTGGGAATTTCCCTTCAAGTTTGAGGGCAAAAATGGAAATAAGAACATTTGAGGTCAAATGCTATTTGTGCTCTTCTGGGCGTTTTCTTTCTTTGAGCTCTAGATCTGTGCACCCAGCAGCCTTCTGTTCCCCTTTAACCAAGGAGTCGCAGGACCAAAGCCTGTGAGTGCAGTCGGGGGATCTGAGTTCCTGTCCCCGCCTGTGTGGGTGTCGTCGGCTTCTCCTGTGTGCCCCAGGCCAGTAGAAGTCTTTCCAGAAACTTCAAGCTCAGACATGGAGCCTCAGCTTTGAGAGACCCCTTGGAGGTCATCTTGTCAGTCCATCTGTGAGAGACTAGATGGTGTGCATGTGATTTTTGTATATTTTTGCCAGGTTTTCTCTCTCCTTTGTAGTGAAAGCCCCGTGTGTGTTTATACTACACACACACACACACACACACACACACACACACACACACACACACTCAATCACTCTCTCTCTCTCCTGTGTATAATCTCAAACTTGTGAACTAGGCTCAGCAGGGAAGTGGAGAAACTCTGGTTGCTCCTGAAGGTTAAAGTAAGGGGGACTGCCTAGAACTTCAGGGGCTGATCCCAGTGTCCCTGGGCCATACCACGTCTGCCAGAGTCTTGGTGCTGGGAACCTCCCCGAGAAGCTGTAGGCCACAGCGTGTCTCACACTATCCCCTTCATGTAGACTCTTGGCTCTTCTCAGGCCTTTCCCACTCGCTCTCCAACCAGAACATACTGTGCAACCCACCGCCTCCTGTGAAAATGGACCTTGAGGTACCTGAAGGGCAGTTGTCCTTCTCCATAATTCTGCTTTGTGTTACTGGCCCCAGACAAAACGAACACTACCTTTCAGTGGTGTTCTGAATCCAGATTTGTAGAGACTGGGATCGTCAGCGCTGCAGAAGCTTCCTGGTGTGGCTGGACGGTCTGATGGGGCTGCCACAGAGGTGTCTGAGGGCCCAGGCCCCTGTGTGGCCTGCAGTCCAGAGCAGTGGTTCTCAGCAACTTTGTGTTAAGATAACCTGGGGAGTTTATTAAAATGCAGGTTCTTCCCCCTAGAGATTCTGTTCATTAAGTCAGGGACTGGGCCTGGGACTCTGCATTTAGCTCCCCAGAGGCTACTCCTGCAGGTAGTCCCCAAACTGCACTTTTAGAAGCCCTCGTGCAGAACACACAGCCAGATTGGTACCTGCTTGTAGAAGGGCCGAGGCGCACCTACCCAGGCCTTCTCCAGTGTTGTCACACCATGGCTACCGTCGCTGAGAGCTCGTTGTGTGTCCCCTCAGGCCCTGTGCCAGGCAGCCACTGGGTCCTCAGAGTAGCTCTGCAAGCTGATAGATGAAGAAACTGAGGCTCTGAGAGAGTCAGTAACTTTCAGAGCTGAGGCTCAAACCCAGGTCCGCACCCTTCCCACACCAGCAAGCCCTGCTCAGTGGACTCCCTGGGTCCACGGCCATTGTCACTTCTGAAGGAGTTATAGTTGTTTGTACAGAAGTGATGTTGAATGGAGGGGCGGGGGCGTCCGGTATCCTCTCCTCGGAGCCTTACCGGGGCCTTTTGTGCAGCGTGACGACGGGCCGAATGCTCAGGGCGGTTTGCCACTAAAAATGAGCTTCTATTCCTGTTTCTTTTGTCTGGTGACCTGACCCAACAAATCGCCTTCTGTTCCCTGAGTGAAGGGGGAAAACACAAGGGCTAAACATAGCCTCGATTGTTTTTACTTTTCATATATTGTACTTCTTGAAGCGATGAAGATAGAAACAATTAAAATATTCTCTGCCCCACAGGCAGACCAAGTGGCCACCTGGCTGGTGTTGACGCACAACAGCAGTGCTCCGTGTCGGGCAGTGTGTTGTGTTTTCAAAGGGTCTTAGACGTTGCTGTGCCGGCCAGTGCCCTGGCTAGTTCACACACAGCCATCCATGGCTCCGGTGGGGCGGGGAGTTGAAGACACAGCCCAGGTTGGACCTGCCTGGCCAAGGAGTGATTACCTGTGCCAGGGGCAAGAGACAGGCAAGACCGAGTGAACCCCCACCGTCTGCTCTGTTGTTCTCCGCACTCGTCATCACCTCCTTCCTCCCCCCACCCCCGCCTGAGGTCGGCTGTGTGCCAGGCTCGGTACTGGGTGCTGGAGAGTCATGTCGGGACTGTGTACTAGAACTTGTAGCTCAGTAGAAGAAGGAGACAAGTAAACAGATAATTAGGATTCAGTTAACACGAACCATATGATTGGAAGTCTAGGCAAAGGCTGGGGGTGCCCAAGGGCCTGTGTGTGAAGACATGTCTGCAGAGGAGGTGATGTTTGAGTTGGGTCTCAAATGGTGAGTAAGAGACTGGTAGAAGGATAAAGCAGGAGGATTATATTCCAGGCCTCTGCAAAGGGGTGAAGGCGAGAAGCACTGACGTTTGAGGGGAAGCTGCAGACCCACTGCCGTGCTCATGTTTAACCCGTGGACTGAGTTGAGAACTGACTGTTTTAGTCCTCCCTACGACAGAGACATCTTATATACTAAGGTCATAGAGGCTTACTCTTTAAAACAGAGTGGAGTAGTTCCTGTAGGCAAGTAGGAACACGATAGAATTAGCCCTCCGACCTCGGTCCCACTGGGATTTGATAGTTAACCTAAAAGCACATTGAATACACAGCCCTCTGCACGTAGGCATCACCTGTGCTCCTTCCTCCAATCGATTTATTAAACTTCAGTTTCGCAAAGAATTGCTGGTGCAGAAGAGTCACTCTTCAGGACTGTGTACACAGAACCAGGAGGAGTGGCTTTATGGCCTCAGGCATTTTCAGGGATGATCGTGGCTCTGTCTGATTCTGGGCTGACTCTTGATGTCACGGCAGGTTGGGTGTACCTGGAGTGTAGGGCCTGTGGGGGGACCATAAGTAGGCGGGGATCTGGATGCCAGGATGAAATGTCTGCATTTTTTTGAGGGGGCAATGAGAAGCTGCGGGAGGGGATGGACCACGACCTCAGAAAGTTCTCTGGCTGCAGAAAGGAGTTGGGACTGGAGTAGGGAGGCCCAAGGGGTCCAGTCAAGAAGCACCGAGATCACAAGATGGCCACTAGAGAGCGATGGCACTGCTGAATGAGGGAGACAGAACTTCCGTGCTTGTAAACTGGCTCCCAGTTGCCCCTTTGTTCTCCCTTTGTTCTCCCCTGGAGATGGGGAAGCTTCCAGGGCAGTGAAGTAAAAATGGAACAGAAAGTGGTACCTTCTGAGGGTGGGATCAATCTCTTAATTCCCCGGGTTTCCCAGGGCCTGGGAGAGAGACCTTCTCTAGTGGACTCCAGTTGGGAGTTGGGGCCCTCACTGCCCTTGGTTGGGTCCCCTGGTTCCTTCCTCAGTCGGCCACATTTGTGGCCCATCTGGCGCCTCAGTGCCTGGTCCAGAAGGAGAAGTTGGTGGCCAGCGTTGTTTGATGGGAACTTCCTGAAAGACCAAAAGAACAACCCCAGAGAAGGATGGTTGTGAGCCTGGCCCTGAGCCTGGCACAGCACCCGTGGGCTTGGTGGTCAGGTTCTCCACATAATTGTCCTCATAGAAAACACAGAAACTCTCGGGAACCAAAAAGAAAAATCAACCAGCTCTGGGCCGATCGGCCATGAACATTTAGGTTTATTTCCTTTCTGTCTTCCCACACAGCATATGTGTTTTACTAAATAAGAATCATGCTGTCTATACAGTTTTATATCCTGTTTCTTTACGCTTAGTATTACATCATTAACATTTCCTCACATCATTAATATTCTTTGAAGCTGCTTTTTTCATGCTCCATGTTATTCCTTGATACTTCATCTAACCAGCCCCCTACTGTGGGACATTTTAGTTGTGTTTACCATTTTGCTATCGCTCATATCATTTTGAAGAACATCATTAAACATAAATCTCCACTTTTTCTGAGGATAACTTTTCTTCTAAATCAGATAACAGAGTTGGTCGCAACTCATTCGATGTGGGTTTATATTTTTAAAATTTTTACTTTAGTATTACTTCAGTGTTTTAATTTAGTATTGTGTTAGTTTGCTGAACTTTCAACTGCTGGCAAGATACTCTTTTAAAAAAGAATGGCGAATATTCGAGGAGTAGTGGATAGTGAAGGCCTGTTTTGAACAACATAAATGCTATTTGCAAGAAGGTAACTTCTGGTAATGATTTGTCAAATTCAGTTGAAGGAGCACGTCTGGAGACTTGCCGTGCGCCAGGGCCTGGGAAGATTTCAGGGATGAGATGAATTGGACGTTTAGTGACAGACCTGCTTTGTTCCCAGCTGGCCTGCTGGGCTTGAGGCAAATCTCTCTCCTGCATCTCCAGCTTCTAAGGCCCTCCCGTGGGAACAGCCTCTGGACCACTCTTCCCATGTCCCCGGCCCAGGGTCCCGGCCCCCTCAGGCTCTGCGCGTCTCATGACTGCAGACAGCACAGGGCGCCCTGGAGGAAGGTGGTCACATGCAGCCCTGATTTGGCATTTCCTTGGGCTTGTGAATCTCCTTTTGGGCCTCATCGGTCACTCCCTTTGAACCTGTCATGTAGCTGCTGCTTGTGACACTCAGCCTGGGGTCGGTCCGTTGGGTGTGTCTCTCAGTGCCCTTGGAAAAGTGGCCACCGGTAGGGGAGCTGGTTCTGCAGTCCCAGCTGCTTGGAGCACTCGTGTGGGTGACGTCACAGTTTCCTGAGACATGGCTTGTCTTGCACGACTGGTCCCTGCCCTGAGGGCAGGGCCAGTGTCAGGCTCCCCTGTGGCTCCCTCGGTGCTGCAGTGAAGTGAAAACAGCTTGGACTTCGGGTTGGGCCAGTCCCTCATCATTTGTTAGCTGTGTGGCTCTGGGCCGCTTACTCAACCTCTCTGAGCCTCACTCGCCCCCTCTGGCAGTGATGGCAGCCACCCAGGGCGCCCCTGGTGGACGCACGGTAATTGCGGTGCTGAGAATCAGTATGCGTGACATACCTTCTGAATGTCATTTCAGGTTTCACTGCTCTCCTGCTACCGAGACTGACTCAAGTCATACTTCTCTCTGTATTCACATTTGCACCGTTTATAAATATGTATAGAATAGAAAAAAATCAAAACATGCTAATACGTTGATCTCTGGGAGCATGGCGTGTTTCTTAAGTTCGCTTTCGTATCATGAACTTGAATACAAGAACCATGTCAAATTTATCTTTGCTCGCCCAAAATGCTCAGCGTAGGAGAAAAACAATAAACAGTTATTGAATACGTCTCTAAAACAGAGGTTCCAAGTGCCGAGTCAGCTTTTCACAGCAGGGTGGGCTTATTTATTCCTGTGCTCAGGTCAAGACCCAGATAACGTAAGTTTAAATTGTTACCTTAAGTCTTTGCAGCCCAAGGCTTGTCCCTGTAGATTTTAGCTGCTTTTTTCCTCTATTTTGGCAAGAAAGCAAGTGAATGCAAGGAAAGTCCTCAGTGATTGGCAGCTCTTGTTGGCTGCTGATGTTGTGGAGCATTTTGGTGGAGGGGACTTAAATCAAGGAAATACTCAGTTTCTGTTGTCAGCAAGTGTTTTCAAGATGGGCTTCAGATGAACTAACCTGGCAGCGCCTCCAGCCCCTAAAGTGCGGCAGAGTCGTCTTTGGTCATGGCCTTCCGCCAGGGCACCGAGTCCCAGCCCCAGAGCCCTGACACGGGAGGTCACCGACATGTCACCCGACTCTGCTGCCGGCTGGGTGGGGGGGGGTGGGACAAGTCAGTTTCCCTTCTAGAAAATGAGAAGCATTTTGGGTGAAAAATAGTGACGTGAACTTTCCTGGGAGGCAGGACGGTGCGTTGGAGAGAAAGCCGTGCCAGGCATCCTGGGCAGTGCTTGGATCCTAGGCCTTGCTCTGCGTCTAACACAGCACCTGGGAACTCACGTCCCCGCTCTGGGCCTCAGTTTCTCATCTGTAAAGCGAGGTCGGCCTGGATGGCTTTTAAGGGCCTTTCCAGCTCTAAATTCCTGCTTAAGACGGGTTCTTGGTGAGGAGATAGAGGACTGGCATGAAGGCCTTCTCAAATCCTGTTTCTCTTTGTCATTTATGAACCAGAAAATGACAGATGGCGAGACCTGGACAGGAAGTGCCCTCTTCAGATTGACCAGCCGAGCGCCAGCATCTGGGAGTGCCTGCCTGAGAAGTGTCAGGACAGCGCTCTGTGGCACCGGGAGGCCGCCACCGCCTGCGCGGTCACCAACCTGATCAAAGACCTCAGCCTCAGTGACCACAACGGAAACCCCTCCGCGCCCCCCAGCAAGCGCCAGTGCCGGTCACTGTCCTTCTCTGACGAGATGTCCAGCTGCCGAACATCATGGAGGCCCTTGGGGTCCAAAGTCTGGACGCCTGTGGAAAAGAGGCGCTGTTACAGCGGGGGCAGCGTCCAGCGCTATTCCAACGGCTTCAGCACCATGCAGCGGAGCTCCAGCTTCAGCCTCCCTTCCCGGGCCAACGTGCTCTCCTCGCCCTGTGACCAGGCGGCCTTTCACCACCGATTCGGTGGTCAGCCCTGCCAAGGGGTGCCCGGCTCGGCCATCTGTGGGCAGGCGAGAGACATCTGGGGCCCCGACCCGAGCCTGGTGGGTGGGGGCCGGCTTGACATGCAACGGTCCCTCTCCTGCTCGCACGAGCAGTTCTCCTTCGCGGAGTACTGTCCACCCTCAGCCAACAGCACGCCTGCCTCAACGCCAGAGCTGGGGAGACGCTCTAGCGGGCTCTCCCGCAGCCGCTCCCAGCCGTGCGTCCTCAACCACAAGAAGGTCGGTGTGAAGCGGCGGCGCCCCGCAGAGGTGCAGGAGCCGAGGCCTTCCCTGGACCTTGCCAAGATGGCACAGGTGAGAGCCCCAGAAGGTGCTGAGAGGCGCTGCCGGTGCCTGTTGGAGCCTCTGCTGCTCCTGGCCCATCCCAGGCAAGTGCAGGGGGTCAGTTTCAGACACGCCCAGGAGTGGGTTAATTTCCTGCTTTTTAAAACCCTATTCCGAGAAAGAGAAAATCAAGCCCCACTTTGTAAAGGGTCTTTTTCTTTCCATTTAAAATCAGACCTGTTCTTTCCCTGTGAACCCAGCGCTAGTGGTGTAAAAGCGGACAGATGGGGACAGACAGGGCCTTGGGCAGACCAGCATCACCACACACAGGTTACCCCCTTCCTGGCAGTTCTCTGAAGCCTCTCTCCCAGGAACCCATCCCTGCAGCTGCCCCAAGAAGTGCTCGCACAGGCCGGGATGCAGTGTCACTTGGATTACGCTGATCCTGAGGTCAGGGCCCTGGGTGGTGGTTTTAGAGAGCGAGAAATGGTGGGAGGCACTTATTCTTTTGGTTAAACTGCCGAAAATGTGAGACCACCAAGAGGTTGTGATCACTGTCGTCAGTGGCACCTGTGTAATCATCCTCGCTGGTCACTATAGGTGAGGCCTCCGGCCACACGCCTCTGTCACATGCACTTTATCCTCAGTCTCGGACCCCTGCCTCCTGCTAACACTGATCTCAGGTACTGATTTGAATGAGGAACTTGGAGTTAATGCGCCACGATCAGGACAGTCTCCTCGCCTGAGCGTTGCCTGTGTTTGTTTCTTTACTGGGGAATCCCAAGGATGAGAGCGTGTGATGGTGAGGCCCAGGGAGCAGGGCTGGCCCTTGTGGCTGTCCACCCAAGGACAGGTGGATATGGTGGGTAGAATGTGGCGCTCTGGGTCCTGTGTCCAGGAGGCCCTTAGGTGCTCAGGGCCACGGTTTGATTATCGTCCTTTCTAGTCTTGTTACATGAGCATCAGTCACGGCTGGGCTGGAGGAGCACGGAGGCCGGCTTGGTGAGAGGTTGGCCTTGCTCACGAGCATGTGCGCACATCTGGGCAAACAGGCTTGTCACGTCCACTGCTTTTCAGGTGGGCTCCACCACCTTCCTTCAGTGGCCAGTGCTTTTTTTCAGTCAGGCCTCCTTTTAGAATGAAAATATGGCTTCTGTCTATGGAGTTTCCTTCTCTTTCCTCTTGGTTTTCCTCCCAGCCTTGAGGTCCCCCCAGAAGAAGAGGTGCAGGTATCTCCAGTCTTGAGCACACCTGGCCCCTGAGTCCAGGCTTTCTGGCCACTTTGCTTAAGAGCCCAGGCCCTGGTCTGGGGCAGTCGGAGGACCAGCTGGTGGTGCTCCCGCCTCCCCTGGGCCGGTGGGGTTCGCCTAGGGAAGAGCCTGCGGGAGGACTGGGCAGACTCCACCCTCTGCCCTCATCTCCAGTTTCCCTTCCTTCTATCACATGGCTGCCCCAGGTGTATCCCTTGCTTTCCCCTGAGTGCTTGCCTAGCTAGACGGCGATTGAACACATTTCATGGACATTGGACAGGCGAGTGGAATTTTCCTTCTTGGAGAAATTTAAATAGGTAAAAAGGCTGGAGAGGTGACAGATTTGTTGACTTCTGAAAGGAAACCCAGAGTCTTGAGTTCTGGGTGCACGAGAAAGGGCTTTAGTTAAATTTTTAATGCTGAGCTTATTTTATTAGCTAATAAGCTAGATAGGTAATAAAAACAACTTACACGTGTTATTATATTTTACTAGCCGCAAGTTGGAATAACACCCCTGGCATCACTGGAGACATTTCCCGTCCTCACTTGGGTAGAAACCATTTAAAGATATATTGCTCGGTGGGGCTGTGCCCAGATGTATGGATTGCTCCATCAGCTCCAGGCAGGCCTCCAAGAGCCTGAGGAGGCTGCCCTGGTTCTGCCTGCCTTTCCCTGGCTGAGGCCTGGGGAGGGCAGAGTCTAGGGAGAGCGGAGAAGGGGCCCCTGGGAAGCGTGTGGGCCGAAGGGCTGCGGGCAGCGCCCTGGGGATGGGTGGACCCTGAGCCGCCCCCCTGCCAAGCCTCCAGACCCAGCCAGCCGTTTCCCGTGGGCTCTGCTTGCTTTGGCTCTCCCCCCCTCAGATGAATTATGGCCTCAGGAGATGGGCCTTGCTTCTCTAGGAGCCTTGAAAGCCAAGCCCAGGGCAACCTCTACGCATTTGAAAGGAGCCCTGAATGTAGCCTGGAACATACAGGGCCCTGTGCCTGGGCACCCCGTGAGCCGGTGTCACTGGTTTGTAGGGACCTGCTCGCGGCCAGATGGTGGCTGGTATGAGACTAACTGTCCCCAGACCTTAGCCTCCACATGGCTTTACCTGCATTTGCACTGCTGGGAAACGAGTGGGTCTGCAAGTCTGGAAAGGTTGGCTTGTGTCGAGAGTTGGCACTGCTCCGTGTGTCCTCCAGCTGGGTGGTGGACTCTCTGTCTTGTGGGTCTTTTGATCTTGGTTTATATAGTCTCCTACCTGGGAGGAGGGCTTTCCACATGAGCATCGTCAGCAAGGTGCCCCTGTGTGCGTGGGCTCTGGGCTCAGGTGCATGAGAGACTTGGGCTGAAGGTGCAGAGTGAGTGCCTTCTCGGTCAGCCCTTTGGGGTGACGGGAGTTCTGATAAACCCTGGCTTCCAGAGGCACTGACCGGGGCTGGGATCCCCCGGGGTCGGTGTGAGCCCCAGCGGCACCCCGAGAGTGGCTGGTAGTCAGAGTCTCCCCAAACTTCCAGCAGAAAAGAGACCAGGGAAAGACCCCTGAGTCAGACTGGCAGAGGAGGCCAGCCCCTCTGAGGTCCTGGGCCCTGCCTCCTGCACACAGAGGGCAAGGCACTGGGGTGGGCCCTGCTCTGAGGCTGCCTCTCACCCCTCCCTGGACCCTCTCCTCTGGGTGCCGTGTCACCTTCTTGAGCAAGCAGCCCCCGGAGGGTACAGGCCAGGCCTGCAAAAAGGGTCTTTATCACCTCAAGCAGCCATTCCCCACCTTTTGACTTGAAAACTTTTTTATTAAGTTAGTAGTTGATATTCATTGCAAAGCATTAAAACTTACAAAAAAAAAAAAAAGCTAGAAGCAGAGGGTGGGAGAGGTACATGTGACCTCAGGCTGTGTCCATCCTGGCCCCTCCTGAGGAAATAGGCCCTTCTGGAACATGGTCTTCACCTTTAGATCTGCATCTGGGGGTATATTGATCAATCAGCAGGCCTCAGAGATGGTGCAGGAGGCTGACAGCCCTGTGCAAACTGCTTAACATCTCTGTGCAGCAGATAATACTACCACTGCCACCACCATCATCAACGTAGGGCTGTTGGGAGGAATAGGGGAAATGTGTGCATGCGTGTGCATATGTTGTACAAATGCGTTCACGTGTCCGTGTGTGTGCATGTATGTGTACGTGTATATCTATATGTGGATGTGCATGTATAAATGTGTGTGTCCGTAATATCTGTTGATATGTGTATGTATCTTCATCTACACACACACTCACATGTGCACACTTCACCTAGTGCACAGACTGGCCCAGCGAGAGCTGACAGTTACTGGCTGTTGTGACAACTACAGGAATTGGGAGGGAGGGCGTGGGCTCATTCTGGGCGACTCCAGAGGCAGAACTGGGCCTCGAGGGTGACATTCTGAAGACGCCCCTTTTCTTTATTTGTCCATCGTTTCCTTCTGTATTTAGCCCCCCTTTTCTGTCCTTGCCATTTACTTCTTCTTGTTGGTTCCTCTTCTTGCCTCATCTTTTCTTTTGAAAATGGAAAGGAGGCCTGCCCTATGGCTCTGCTGAGCCTGTGGTGAACTTGGGCTTGAAACAGGGGATTGTGAAATGGTGACAGAATCAGAATCGCCACCTGCCAGAGGAGGCCGGGTGAGCGTTCTTGTCTCATGTCTGTCACCCGTGGAACCAGGGTGGAAGTGGCCCCAGGAGTCCACCAGACGCCCCTCCAGATGTCCTGACCTCCCCAGCCTTGTCTCTGGGGCACCGGTGTCCAGCTGGTGGCCACAGCGGCTCTTGTCTCTCGCAGCAGTGAGGCCACCGACACACAGTGCCCGGGAAGGGGTTAGAAATTGTTTTTTGGTCTCCTTAAAACCCGAGTGCCTAGCTCACGGGCAGGGAGCTGGGTCCTGAGTGAGGGAGGGTGACTGCACGGAGGAGAGCCCTGTGGGGAGGGATGACGCAAGGACCTGGCTCAGAAAGGCCCACCCTCCCTGTAGCTGCATCTGCGAGCACTGGGTCCGCAGAGCAAGATGCCTGAAGGCGGCCCGGGGTCAGCCTTGCCCCATGCAGCCGGTTCTGACCCTGCTGACCTCCTGGCAGCTTTCCTTGCATGGTCTGTCGAGGCTCCTCCGGCCTGGTGTTTTATGTTAAACCACAGCCGCCTCCCTTTTGCAAAATGACAGCATGTGTCCTCGAGGGCAGGGCCCAGCCTGAGGGTGCGAGTGGTTTATGAGCGGGACTTTCACTGACATTATTAGTTACTGCTTTTTCGAGACCTGGTTCAACCACCAAGCATTGGTTGACTCCGGGCGAGATCTGGGCTGTGCGTGGCCATTTAGACACGGATCATGTGCGTGGGGGCCAAGATTTCAGAAGAAGCAACAATTAAAGATTACCATGAATGCCATGCCCCTGGGTGTCACAGTCCTTGCTGTATTTTTAACTCCAAGCCGGTCAGTTTGAAAGAGCAACAAATTGTATTTCTCAACAGTGCTTCAGACAGAAGGGAGACATTTGTGAGGAGGGGTCGGGATGCTGAAACAGAGGTTTGATTGATTGCAGCTGCCCACACACTGAGTCCCTGAACCTCCCAGAGCAGGCCTCAGAACAGGCAGCAACTGTTGTGTTAGCAGATGTTGGAGGGGCCCACGAAAGCTGGCCGGGTGCAGTTTGGGGTAGGAAAGAAGCGTGAGGTAGAAACTACACAGAGAGCTGTGGTCCAGCGGATGTGTCCAGGAGAGGGGGCTGGCCAGGGCGGCGGGGGCTCCAGTGGGTGAGGGGGGTCGATGCAGGAAGTCATCAGAAGGCTTGTCACCGATGCTCGTCAATAACTCGTGCCTCTCTGCTGGCAAGGTCGTCCCTGGGTGAGGCTCCCTCTGGTCAGCCTCCTGCTCTGTGTGCCAGGGGTAGGGGGTGGGGGACTGGCTTTAATGAGGGGTGGGCCCCCCAGCCACCGTGGGGTGACCCTCACTGGCTGCACTCCTCAGGCAGCCCTGGCCGCTGCAGGCCAGCTTTGCTTTCCCTGGGCTGGGTCCCTGGGCTCAGGCCCGGCGTACCCAAGCCTTTATGACCTTCTGTGCCCTCTGCCAGCAGCCGGCCACCTCACTTGCTCCGGTTCCTGCCGCCCTGCACCCTGAGCACCCTTCCTGCTGGCCTAGGGAACTGTGTTGGCAGCTAGCAGAGGAATTCAGAGGTGCATCGCCCTTTGCCGCACAGAACGCAGACGGATGTGAGGATCTCTGCCGGGTAGTCGTGGAAAGCCCTGGAATTCCAACAGGGGTGAAATGAATGCTAAATAAAAGTAAAGGCAAAACCCACGATAGGCCCATGCGGATCGTTGCTTCTGATGAGGAAACAGGATGGGCTTGAGCAAAGATGCCTCTAAGACCTGGGCCCTCAGCCCGTGGATGCCGAGCAGGGTGGCTCTTCCCAGGCTCGTGATGGACACTGCTGGTCAGTCGTGGCGCTCTCTCTGGTTGCACCCAGAGGAAGTCGTAGAACCCTCCCCTCGGCAACTAGAGCCTGCGAGTTGATCTGCCATCTCTGCTCCTGTTCCCCCCTCACTTGAGGGGAGAGTCCAGGGAGTTGGTGACTTGCCCAAAGCCACGTGGCTCCTGAGGAGGCTGGGAAGGCCAGAACCCGGGCCTCCTGACTCCGGGTTCAGTGCCCCACCTGCTGCCGTGATCCACCCCAGGCGCCCTTTCCAGGCGGCTGACAGAGGGTGTAGAGGTGAAAGTGTGAGCTCTGGAGTCGGAGGGGGCTCAGGTCCCCATTCTGCCACTTTTGAGCTGTGGGCCCTTGGGCCAGTCACCCTCTGTAAGCCTCCACATTTTCTTGTCTGTGAAATGGGAATGACATTTCCTGTTTCTCACAGGTGAGGGGAGGAGTCGCGCATTGTGGGTCTGCCCAGGGTGGATACTTTTACAACAGAGCCGCACCCTGCGGCCCGTCTCCTGGGCTCCAGCGGTCAGCTGGGCTCGCTGCCCCGGGACAGGCGGTGTCACTGCAAGGCGCGGATCCTGCAGCAGTGGAACAGGTGGGGCCGGGGCCGGGAGACTAGTTTCAGCCGTCTCCAGTCTTCCCTTTCTCTCAGAAAGAGGTGTGTCACTAGCACCGTGGAACCACCTGATGGGGGTTCTCATAATCTGAGGAACACCTGGATCACTCCTTGCTGTCGCCAGGCACAGCCACCAGGTTGCATAAGCTATCTGCTTAAGGTTGCTCGGATCAGGGCCGAGTGTTGACACAATAGCTTTGATCTCCTAGGGAAGAGAAAAATAGAAGGAGTTCAACTGGGGACATGCCGGGGAGGCAGCTTTTAATGCCACTTGGTGATTTTCCATGCTTTAATTGAGAGCCTTTCTGAGCTGAAGGGTGTTTGAGAAGATGTGAGGCCATGAAGCTCTGGGGGTACACAGGGTTTTCTGGAGCAGGGGCCTCTGCTTCGTGCATAAGCCAGTTGCCCAGATGGGAGCCCCTCCAGCTCCCTGTAGCAGCTCAGAGCATCTTGGCCCAAGTCTTGCACTGGGTGGTAGAGTGAATGACCAGGAACCTGGTGTGGCTGTCAGTGCCCTGCCTAGATGCTGTGTGTGCTGGGCGTCTCTGGTCCCTGGTAGCATTTAAAAGAGGCCAGGTTTCCAGAATGTTCTCACAGCACATTGGAATTGTGTGGCCAGAGAAATAAGCCATTTGAGCTAATTATTAGAGTGTGGGTGGGGTGAGTGTGGGGGACGGCAAAGGTCAGAGTCAGGAAGGGGCTGGGAGGAGCCCCAGCGTGGCTGGAGCAGGGTGGGTGAGGGGGCCAGGGGGCCTGAGCACAGTGGGCCTTCTTGGTAGGTCCTCTGAAGAGGCTTGTCTTTTATCCTCAGTGCAGAGGGGCAGCAGTAGAGAGTGTTAAGCAGGGGAATGACAGCACCCCCTTCCCCCAGAGCTCCTTCAGGCTTCAGGGAGCAGCATGGACTGAGGGGTCTGGGGGAGGCGGGAGGCTGTTGGCAGACATGACGGTGAGCTAGACCAGGGCAGGGGCAGTGGACACACTGATTTCCTGTTAGGGGCTCAGACATTCTGGAGGTGCGACCAATAGGCCCAGCCAATGAGTTGATCTTGTCAATTAGCTTCCAAGTCGCCCCAGTCACAGACCTCCCTGGGCTGAGAATCCATCACCCTAATTTCCAAAGGTTTCTTTCTTTAAGCTACCTTGGTTTTAGAGTTTGCTGATTGTAAGTCCCTCTTGTTTTCCCTCCTGCAGCCCTCACTTTACCTGTATTTCTTCCTGATCTCCTTCTCAGTAGAATTGAAGTGTAGCGCGTCACCATGACTGACTTGTTTTCACAAGTGTCCTTGAAACCGTCCCACCTCCGAACCCTTATTATACATGAGTGCTTTGCCAGCCCCGGCTGCCCTTTCCCACCCCGTGGAGACTCCATTCCTACCTTCCTCGTCACCCCCGTCTCCACGTGTCCGACTCCTTTGCTGAAGCTTCTCTGTCCTTCTGCACTTGACCCTGGGTCCCCCATTCTGGACTCAGCTGGAGAAGGCCGGGGCGGGCTGGGGCGCAGGAGGATTCTCTCACGGCTTTGAAGGCTTGTCGCGCTGGATCTGATCTCAGCTGTCCTGCGTCTGGTCTGTTTACAACGGCTGAGGCAGCATCTCGAGAAAATGAGGGGCCTGCAGTGGCCTCTGTGAATCTCCTAACGGAGCCCAGTGACCCCAGCCCAGCTTGGAAGGCTGCAGGAGAAGAGGCGGGGAGGATGTCAGCGTTCCCTATCTTACTCCTGCTTCCTTATTGGGGATGTCGGGCTGATGCCTCCGGGAAGGAGCTCCAGGCCCTTGGTGAGCCTGTGGGTCTGAGAGAGCCTCAGGGGGATTGGAGACAGGGAAGCATGGAGTGGGGTCACTGAGATGGACGTGTGATTAATTACGAGCCAGGCCCTGAGCCGACATGCCGGGCACCTGCCTGTGCCTTTATCCCGTGCAGACCGCTGGCTTTCCTGGGCACCCACACAGGATGAAATGAAGCCCGTTTTGCCTTTTACAAAAAGTCTCTGTTGTCCTAAGTGTAGCATCACATAGAGAGTCCGCTGTTGACAGGAGCCATTTATCTATAACATGTTTGCGGAATCAGCCATCCTTTCTTGCAGCTTCAGGCCACAGTCGAGAACTAAAGAAAGCAAATGCCACGCAGGAGGGCAAGCCCTTTGCTGCCTCCCCAGGCCAGCAGGAGCTTGGTTCGACTGGACTCGGGGTGGGTGTTAGTTGCCTATTTACGGCGAGAAGGCTAACAGTGCCTCCTTTGAATGTCAGGCATAGTAGGGCCCTTGGGTAATTCCTTCTGGGGACAGGGAGGGGTAGCCTTTTCTTTTCTGTCTTGGAAAAGAAATAGTTGGTTCCAAAATATAATGCAACCGCCAGAAGCTTCATTTGTGAGCACAGCAGTGAGCTCACAGCAGTAATATGTCACTGAAGGCCACCAGGCCCTGCCCCTGCCCTGACACACTGCGGGTCCTGTAATGCGTTTAATCTTTATGGAGTGGGTGGTGGTCGTGGGGGGCTGCAGCTGTTCCCTTGCCAGAGCTCCGTGCGTGGAGAGTGGGGCAGGCCCCTTGGATCAGCTGGGGCCCTGCCAGGGGACAGAAACCACCCCATAGGTCCAGAGAGTTCAGTGTGGACAGTTGTTAACCAGGTTTCTGAAGAACCAAGAAGCCGAGATGTGAACACCAAGTGTCACGGAGGCAGCTGCTGCTGGAAGCTGCCTCCGCCTGGCTGAGGGCAGCAGTGGGAATCGGGGTCCTAACCCCTAACTATGCTGGCCTGTGCTTGTGGCAGTGGCGGGGGTTGCTTGTTCGGGGGCCCTCCCTCAGGTGTGTGGTCCCTCAGCCACCTGGGGGGAACCCTCTCCCTCCTCTTCAAGGAAGAAAATTGAGTGTTAGCTGCCTGCTTACTTGCCCAGGGGCAGAGCGGTGCCAGGAGCCCTGGCCACTCTTCAGCGCCCACGGCCCGTGGGCCACTGCCTCTCTGAAGGGCCCCTTCGGGGTGAGTTCACCACCGCTGGCGAACCGCGGGCCCAGGCGGGTCTGGGACCGGCTCTAGGCGTCGGGCTCCCTGGAGGTGAGGCGGGGATGGTGGCCTTCTCACCACTCATGGGCCGCTTTGACCAGAATGGCCTCAGGAAGCATAGGTGTTATTTATTGTACCCGCTGGGCCCACACCCTGATGAAGTAGCCTTGAAGTTCTAATGTCAGACTGCCTGAACAGGCTCATCCTTCTAGCCCTTGGACAGACTTCGCATTTCTTGAGCTGTGAGTTTTCTGCTTTGTAAACCAGGGCACCGGGGGCTCATAGGAGCCCCGTGGTTTGGCACCAGGGCCTCCCTGGAGATTGCTTCAGCTCTGCCCGAGCAGTGCGGCCAGCTGTCCTGTCCCAGGTCCGTCCATCATACACGGCTGGAGCACAAGGCGGAGCCGCCCTGCAGTTTGCTCTGCTGCGCCGTGGGGCGGCGCCCGGGAAGTATCAGTCACGTTCTGCAGATGGACGTAGCCACAATCTGGAGTAATCCTTTTAGTGCCCAACCCAGAGCCTTTGATGCCCATTTACTGTGATTTACTGGAAGATCTCTAAGCCCCTGGTCCCTGCCATCCCCCCTCATCCTGAGTGGCTCGTCTTGGCAGGTAGGAGAGGGGGTCACAGCCAGTCCTGCACTTGCCCAAGCCCAGGGCCTGGCCGCACCCCCCTAACCCCGAGCCAGGCTGTTCTGGATGCAGGCCCTGGGCCCTCGTCTCCTTTCCCTCCTGGAGTCCTGCTCTCCCTCCGAAATGATGGGCACGCCTGGGCGTCGGGGGAGGAGGTGCGAGGAGTGGGCCTGTGTGTCCCGGCAGGAAGATCCCTAGCAAAGCCCTCACTGGGCTGACTTGACAAATAAGGGGCAAGTTGGCGTTGAGGGTCTGCTGTGCAGGCGGCCCGGCCAGACCAGGGCTGTGCTCATGCTCACATGAGGGGCTCTCCTCGCCCTATCACCCCAGACTTCTTGTCTGCCTCTTTCTCATGTGGGAACCCCTGGGAGATAATGAGACTGGGGAGGGCCCTCGTGGGTCGTCTGGCTTGTCTTCTCTTGTCCTGCCATTCTGTCTTGGAGCATCATGTGTCCCCTGTGGAAGGACGGATCCTGCCCGGGGCTCAGTGCTGTGGTCCAGTCATCCAGATGCTTCTAACTGCTTCCAACTCTGGGCCAGGACAGCCTCCCCGTAGCCCCTTGATAGTGGGGACCAGCTTTAAGCAGGCCTAATCCACCTAGAGAAGTTCCGTCTCACTGTAGTCTGGAACAGTGTTGCACAGTGGAATTTTCCGAGAGTAGATGGCAAATACAAATGGGAACGAGTATGCAGGCGGGGAGCCAGTGGATGAAAAGACCCTCTTCTGTGGGGACAAAGCCACCTGGGCGGAAGCGGCCCAGCGCAGTGTGTTTGGGGCAGGCGTTGTAGCAGATGTGGGCTGATTGTGCAGCTTTCCCCATTTGGCAAGAGAAAGGAGATGGCACCTGAAATGGTGTGAGGTTGTCACTCAGCAGAGACGCCAGAACTTCAGCATGATGCAGCTGGGGAAGCTATGGGCAAATACGTGCGCCCGCGTCTGCCCCAAAGCTAGGACGGCAGGAAGTGGAGAGGTAGGCCTGGCCTGGGTCCCTCCTGGGAGGGCTCTGGGCTCCAGGGCCAGATGGGCCTGGCATGGAGTGTTGGTGTACCACTCACCAGCTGGGTGGCACTGGGCAAGTCACTGTCCCTCTCTGGGCCTCTGTGTCCTCTTCTGCGTGATGTGAGGATTGAACTTGTGAGAGCACAAGGAGCAGGCCTGGCGCACGGTGTGCCCTCGGGGAACCGTGGCCCTGGGATGGATGTTGTCACCATTATCATCATTACGATTTTTTTGACTTCTTATTATTTGTGACCTTGAAGTCATTGTTCTTAGCGTGATGGAGAGCCCAGTGAAGGAAGCAGCACTCTGCCTGGAGGCCTGAGGAAGGGCTGGGAGGCTGGAGCAGAGGGTGGGGAGTGCCGGGCGCTCCCCTACTCCACCCTCAAGTGGCCCTGCCCAGCCCTGGGGACCCAGGGGGCTCAGGGGGTGGCCTCTGACCACGCAGGTGGCATGAGAGGCAGCAGCTGTGGGGCTGCTGACTGTTGGCAAGGGAGGTGGCAGCACATTTGCAGAAGGAACTCATCTATTGAACGTTCTCCTCAAAACAGCCCTGTGCGTGCATCATATCCATTTTAGAGGAGGTGACTGAGTCATGCAGTGGAAACAGATGTGAACTACAGAAATTTATATTTTCTAGCAGCCACAGTTAAAAAGAAAAAAGGAACGGGTGAAATTAATTTAATAATATCTTTTATTTAACACTGTCATTTCAACATGCAATCAATAGAAATCAATCATGAATGAGATACGTGCTTTTTTATACGAAGTTTCCAAGGTCGGGGCGTGTGTTACATTTGTAGCGCATCTCAGTTTAGACTGGCCACATTTCCAGTGCTTAGTGGCTTCACGTGGCTGGTGGCTCCTGTAGTGGACGGTGTGTTTGCCCAGGGTCACATTGCATTAAGTGGCTGAGCCGTCAGCCCCTGGAGCTCACAGCACAGGAAGGCAGGTAGGGAGGCTCTGGGTGTGGACATGAGGGGTGGGACCAGGACTCAGCCGTGGTTTGAGTGGCTCGGCTCTGCCACTTACTCAGACCCTGTCCTGCGTGAGGCCCTAGTGCCGGCCAGTAAAGGCGGGGCTGGCGAGAGGCCCTGCTCTGACGTGCGGGTTCCGCAGGGCTTGCTCTCTCTACCCGAGGACCAGCGTCAGGGAAGAGCAAGCCTGGGAGGCCTGAGTGATGGACTATTTGGAAGCTCTCTCACGGAACCTGGACATCCTGGTCACCTGCTGTGGCCCCTGTGGTCGGGGAGGGGAAGGGGTCGCCCTTATTCTGAGAGCCCACTTTCTTCTCTAGGGAGTTCTTTTCCTACTAAAGTTACTGGACATCTTCAGCCCCACTTTGCTTGATGTTCCTGGTGTGTGGCCAGGGCAGGGCTGGGGGAGAGGGGGTGGCAGTAGCTGGGGTGTAACGAGGAAGCAAGGCTGGCTCTTCTTGTGGTGTCTGGGTGGGGATGCCGAGATAGGCTTTGTGGTGCCACAAGCCCTGGGTCACTTCTCCGTGCTGCCGTCCTGTACTCGATGACTGGGTGGTGCATTTGTACCCACACGTCCCCTGAGCAAGCACGTGAGCCAGGCCCTGCACAGCTGACCAGTTCTAGGCCCTGCCCTTGGTGGTGGGCCACGCGTCACCCAGAACTCGAGCAATGAGCTTGATCCCAGAGCAGAGCCAGGGCAGGTGTGGAACAGCCGAGGCAGAATGTTGTTCCAGAGCTGTCCTGTCCTTGGGGCATGGCAGCCTCCTAGCCACAGTTTTTTCTGGAAAGTTCTATGTGTGGTTCTAGTTTGTGCCCCCTGCCAGGAGAGATGACAGCTGCAACAGCCTGGGAACTTCAAACACAACCCCGCCCACCACGGGAACCTTCTGGGCCCTCAGACTCCAGGCAGCAACGACGCTGTGAGCTGGTTCAAATCAGCATGTATTGATTGAGTACCACCTGTGTACAACTGCCTGAACCGGGGCCGCAGGGGAGACCAGCGTGCGTGAGACCCTGTCCTTACCTTTAAGGAGCTTGCAGGTGACAGAGGGGTCGGGTGGGAGCACTGCATCAGTGCCGCCAGCTCCAAGCCGATGGAGTGGTCGTGTCCTCCGAGGATCTGGACTCGTCCCTCCATTCGGCCACCGCTTACCAAGCACCGGCTGTGTGTCAGCCCCTGTGGGCTCCCAGGCTGCAGCAGTAGACAGGACCATCAGCTCTGGCCTTCTGGAGGCCGCAACATGGACACATCGTCACACGGAAACCTGGGCAGTGTGACTAGCACTCGCAGCTCTGCCCTCTGAGCCTCGTTCTCCTTATCTGTTAGGTAGGATCCAAGGTGGCCGTTGCTGGGGTTCAGTAAGAAGATGAAGGCGGGACAGACACGCACTGACACTTGGTGCCCTCGCCGGAGCGTTCCGGGAGTCTGGCAGCGGGGACCATGGGCACTTGGTGGGTTCTCCCTGACGTGTGCAGGGCTCGGCCCCTTTGCGGGGGTGCAGAGAAGCTCTGTGGTGGGCCTGGGCATGGTGCGCCAGCCACAGCTCAGGCTGCGCCTCAGCTGGAGTGGAGAGGAGAGACATGGCAGAAAGATGATCCCAGGACAGGAAGCTAACCTGTTTGGCTGGATCGTGGCTGGGATGGAGTGTGACAGGCCTGAGAGCCAGCTGGAGAGTTGGGGCCTTATTCTGTGCGCAGTGGGGAGCCAAGGACAGGATGAACAGGGTGGTGGGGTTTGGAACCTGAGTCTGGCTCGGGGCAGGGGTGCAGGGAGCACCCCAGGGCAGGGAGAGAAGGCTGTGTTCCTATATCTGGTGGCCCTCGGTGGAGAAGGCGGGGCTGAGAGCCATGCAGGCTGAACCGCTTGGGCCCAGAGACTTCAGGGAATTCCTTGCCTGGTTCCTGCAGGCCTGTAGGTCTAGGGCTTGGTGCAGACTGGGCGGGGATGCCTGCTGGCTGACTTGACCCCTGTGAGGCCCCTCAGGTGAGCGGTCCCTCTCCCTCAGCAGACAGGGAAGTTAATCAGGAAAAAAGAGGATGACCAAGTTTGTCCTTAAGGAAGTGAACTGAGTCAGAAATGGCTTCCTTTTTCCCTCTTAAGAGCCGAGAAAGCCGGAGGCCACACTCCTGAGCAGTGAGACCATGGGGCCTTCTGCCTTGGTTTGGGTCACCTGCCTGGTCATCCTGCTGCCCACACTGTCCCTTCTCTTCAGGAATGAGGACGGCTTGGTTCATGTTGAGATCCCTTCACCAGAGCCCTCCACCTCATGTGGCCTGGGTCCCACTCCTTGAAACTTTGGTCAACATGTAAATGATAACACTGATGACCCTTGCCATGTGTGGCAGTGCACTTACACTGGGCCTGTGTGTCCCCATGCTCCCTTGCACTCTGGACCAGGGATAAGGCTTGTGTTTGTGTAGTTACATGTTGTCTTTATTACAATCCTGGAAAGTGAGGATTGCTGTTCCCATTTTGCAGAAGAAGAAACTGAGGTTCAGAGTGGCAGCCAAGCTCATATGGCTGGGTGTGGCAGGGCTCTGAGGTCCAGGCTTGTTCTACTCCTTGTCGGGGGTCCAAGGCAGGCCTTGGGGTGCCAGGCCCATGCCATCATCTCAGATGTCCACACAGGGGTCAGGGGCAGTGGAGGCAGGGGTCATGGAGCTGAGGATTGGGTAGGAGCGAGTCTTCCCTCCTTGGCTATGGTGGGTCCTTGGTGGGATAGATCGGACCTGGACACGTAAGGCTCTGAGGACAGAAAAGTGGCTAGGCTCAGGGGTAAGTACCCAGTCTTGGGGTGGCAGCTGGGATTTCATGTAATATCACCAGGAAAGCCCGATCTGGTCCCTGCTCTGCCAGCTGTTGGAGCTGTCTAGACTGTCTGAAGTGACAGTTGTCACCATTCTGGATGAAGTAGGCTAAAATTGGATTATTACCGAAATCTGAAACTTCAGGTCGAAGTCATGGCACTGAGCAAGTGCCTAAGTGGGGGCACTAATGGTGGCCTTGATGAAGCCCAGGGACCTGCATGAGGAGCCCCAGGCTTTTGAAGCAGTGCCTGAGGCTCAGCACGAGGGGCCGGAATGGAGGAAATGAAGGGCACCTCCCTTCACGGACCTTCCTGACTGCCCGGGCCCTAGAGAGACCCTGCCGTGTAGGCTTGGCCCAGAGCTGGCCAGCAGGGAAAAGGAAAATGCAGGCCGAGCATGGGCCTCACCCCAGGTTGCGGAATCCTTGTTGGGCCTCTTTGGAGGCTGGACGTCCAGGGCAGCTGGACTTGCCTTCGTTCTAGTCCGCTGGTCCCCTCTCTTCTTCCTCTGTGGTTTTAGGTGGGACAGAGAGGAGCCACGAGCCCCTCTCTGCCTGGGCCTCCCCTGACCCTCAGCCCTGTGCCTGTGCTGGGAGGGGCGGGTGAGGCCACGCTTGTCACAGAGCAGGACCTTGGGGGATCCAAGGCCCAGCGTCTGTTGAATTCTATATAGGATGTTACTTACCGTTTTATAATGATAGATTCAATATTCTAACTAGATCTCTGCCGAGGAGGCCCCTGGGGGTTCAGTGGAACTCTGTAGTTGTGGCCAGTGTCTTCCAGGAGTGGTGACAGCCATCACCTCAAACCATGTAGCTCAGAGTCGGGAAACCACTGTTAGCCTTTTTTGCAAATAAAGCTTGAGTGGCACACAGCCTTGCCTGTTTGTGTACTGTTCCCTGCGGCTGCTTTCGCGCTACCAGAGAGACACGTGGTTCTCAAAGCTGAGAATGTTTACTGTCGGGCCTTTTAAGAGAATTTTACCAGCCCCTAATATAGATGGCCCCGTGCCTCAGTTTCTCCATTTGGAAAGCAACTTGAATTTGTCTGCCGATTTCTCAGAGAGCAAGTCCTAGAAAGGGCTGGGCACCGTGATCCTGACGGTCAGGAATGTGGGGGTGATGTCACGTGGCCTGCCTGATTGTCTCAGGCTCTGCCGAGCCCAGCCTGGGCCCCTTTGCGGCTCTCCTGCGCTCCTCAATTGGCAAATGAGGAGGAGGTGCTGGCGGGAGCTGCCGGAGCCTGAGTTCTGGCTCACCGGGGCCCTGGTGCCGGGAGTTGCTCCACGTATCTCAGGGCACAAAGGCACGCTGCCTTTTTAAAATGAAACCGTGTTCTCCCAGCGGCCTTGCTCTGGAAGCGTTTGCTGGATTGCCTGTCCAGTCCCAGCGTAGCCATCCTTGGAGAATGTGGGCCAAAGTGAGGAGTGTTCCTTTCCTTCTGATTTCACTTCCTCCCTTAATTTTCTCCTGTGCCTCGAAGAATTTTGGTAGGGCTGTTCCACCCAGGACAGTAGAACAAAACTCAGACCCAAACTGCAGGGGCGGCCCCGGGGGTTCTCATCATTCAAGACCAACCCCTAGAGAGTTCACCCTGGCCAGGGATCCAGAGGTCTCTCTGCTGGCCAGATGCGTTCCAGCCCCCGAGGCGGACAACCAACTCGGAAGTTGCTAGAGGATATTAACTTTGTGGTAACAGAACTTGGCCCGACGAGGTGGTTTTGGAACAGCATTGTGAAAATAAGGGTGGGATGGTTGGCTCTGACGTTTAAAAGCCTCAGATGGCCGTGGTTTTTATCCTGCTCTCCACCTCGGACTCAGTCAACAGAGGCCGGCCTGTCCCAGGCCTGAGGCCGCCCCACGCCTGAGAAATCCGCAGGCACCAGAGCCAGGAGGCCGCGGCCCGCGGCCCAGGAATGTGGTCGGAAAGTTCTTAGTACAACCAAGAGCCACTTCCACCAGTGCTGTTGGCGTGGGCCCTGCTCAGAAGCTGGCGATGGGAGACAGGAGTGAGGGGTGAGGGGAGAGTGAGCCAGTGCGCGCCTCCCTCTAGAGTGAGCCGCCCCACTGGGGATCCTCTCCTTCCCACCTCGTCCGCGGGGGCAGCCGTACCCCGGGCACCCCTGCGCAGACATGAAGGATATCTGCGGCCAAGGAGCAGGAAGACTTTTTGCTGCTTGGGGGTTGAGGGGTGGGTCACAATTTTCCAAAGGAGAATTTTAGCTTCACCGGCTGTGCATATTGTCTAAGTCTTGGCAACTTAAGCTGAGCTCCAACTGGATGCACGATGCTGGGGGTTAGGGGGTGTGCATCAGCCCCAGTCCTGGCCTGGGAGAGACAGATGTGTAAGTTGTTAGCTGGGATGAGGCACGTGCTAAACTGAGGTCCCAGGAGAATTCTGGGGTCCCTGGGAGGGACCGGACGACAATATGAAATTGCAGGCGCTTCTCCAACACTCGCTGTGCACTGGGTGCCACTCTAAATGCCTCCCGTGTCTGAGCTCACTTAATGCTCATGTCACCCCCATGAGACAGATAGTTATCATTACGCCGTGTTACTGCAGAGATGCAGGGACTTGATTAATAACTTGCCCCAGGCCACAGAGCCAGACCCGGCAGGTATGGGATTTGAACCCAGGCAGTTTGGCTAGGAGTGTGGTCTGAGCCAGGGCACCGCACAGACTCGGGAGGTACAGGGAGCAGGGGCTGAAGGCTGGAGATTTTCTAGGCAGAGACAGAGAGCGTGGGTGGAGGTGAAGAATGCAGCCTGGAGTCCTGCCTGTGCCCTTTACCTCCCTGCCCCACAGCCCTGCCTCTGGCCCACTCCCACGAACTCCTTCATGCCTGTCTCCTGAGGTGGGCTGTGTAGACTCTGATTCTGCTGGGCTTGTACAGAAGGTTTTCAAAGCTCCAAGACAGTTGAACAGGTCTCATTAAGGGGAGCTTCTTGGAGCCTGAACACACTTGCGTCTCCCAGAGTGGGTGGAGGAGAATGCAGCATTTCACAGGCATGCGTGGGGGCTGACCCCCTGTAAAGCAGCCTTTGAGAAGCACAGTTAGCATGTTATAGGGCTGGGGTTGCGGCAGTGGGCAGGAGGGGACCCGCTGACATCTGTTCTGGGCTCTATGGCCTGGGACCCTTGCAGAGGTGACCCTGGGCTTCTGGTGCTGATATGTCCTGGGGTAGCACAGTGTGGGGCAACCTGGAAGATGGCCAGACCTCCGCATTTGCCCAGTAGGATACCCATCTACAAACACATACACCAGTGTTTTCTGCAGTTTGATGTCTAGCAAAGCCCCGTCCCCGGGCTCCTGCTAGCCTGCGCCTTTCCCCTGCACTGGACAGTCTGCTGGGTGAGGCCAGGGACTGACCTGGCTCTTTGCCTGTGGGAGGTTAAGTCACCAGTCATGACCCAGACATGTGCAGATTGTCCACCCAGTCCTGTGTTCTCCTAATCATTTATGGTTAGTGTGGCATCTGCTTTCAGTGGCCAGATTAAAAAAGGAGCAGATGGAAAGGAGACCTCAAGTCTGTCAGGAGGCTGAGGAGCAGGCTGGCTGAGAGCAAGGCCTTTGGAAGAAGACAGAACTTGGTGCAGATCTAGCTGTAGACCTTGAGCCTCAGTTTCTTCATCTGTAAAATGGGTTGATAATAGAGAGTTAAATGAGATGACATCTGTCTCACAATCAGGTTATAATTGCATATTAGCTCTCAATTCATGGCACATAGCAGTGTTTTTGTTGGAACTGGGCAAACACTTGTATATCAACTTAAGTAATTTCCAAATTCATTATTTATTGTTCTGGTTACAAAATCAATGCATACATGTGAAAAATTTAAAGTTCAGAAGGTAAAAAAATTACAGTTCAGAAATGTAAAAACACGGAAAGTGAAGTTCCTCTGACATCCACCACCAGAGATACCATCATTGAGTGTTTGGTGTAGATCCTTGCAGTCCTTTTTCTAAACAGCTATATCACTGAATGGAGACCCTTGACACCAGTTCCAGGCCAGGAGTCCATTGATTCTGTAGGTTTAGATACCCTATGTGTGGAATGAACAAGAAATAATTCATTCCTTTAAAAGAGAGAAATGAAAGAAATACTACTCATTAAAATGAAAAAAAAATGACCTTAGCACTGGTTTTTCACTCTATCCAATAAGAAAAGCAGACATAGTTTTTAAAAAAAAAAGTTACCACAAAATTCTTGGCCCTATGCAAAATAGAATTGAATTCTTTTAGGCTGTTTGGTCCAAGCTCTGTGGTGAATGGGTTGATTCTCTTGTATCATGAGTTTGTAATAATGCTGTTCTCCCTTCACCATCACAGAACACAATCCATCAGCTTGGACACCACGCCTCACATGATTTAATCAGCCCCACGTCCGTTCAAGGGGCTTGTTGGCCTGGGTGCAGGAGCTGAGTTGGCCTGGTTGCACCGAGCACAACTTGGCCAGATGTTTGCAGCCAGTCCAAGCAAGAGAGTCATTTCCAATATCAGCCCTGTACCACGGACTTGGAGCAGGATTGCCAGTGGGAAGGGCCCTGCCTTTGTTTTGGTTTTGTTCTTTATGAATAGTTTGCACATGAGTCCAGGGAGCTGGTCCAGCCGCATCATTTTCTGTACATGAACCATTCCATTTTAAGGCCCAGGAACGCATGCACACCCACCATGGCCCCCGTGCTCACACAGGACACACTGATTTGTGGGGCCTGTTGTGCTCCCACGCCGGCCCTGCACAGCCAGGGTGTGCATTTGATGTCAGAAAACCTGAATGCGCCGCCTCCAGTGTCGGCATCCCCGGTTCTCAGGCCTCGCCCTGCGCCGAGGCAGAAGCTGGCTTCCTCCCTAATTTGTTTTGTTCCCATGTAGGGCCCATGTCCAGGGGGCTCTCTGTCACCTCCTGTTCAATCCAGCAACCTTCTTTGAGGACCTACTAAGTGCTGGTGCTGTAGAGTAGGAAAAACAGATGCAAGACCCCATTCCCTTCATCCAGATGGATCCTATTCATTCTGGGGCCACTGCTGTTCAGTGTGTACCTACTGTGTGCAGGCACTGCTCTCAGCACTGAGGATATGTGTGGGGCAGGATGGCCACAGGCCCTGCTCTCCGGAAGCTTCCCTTTGTGTGGGCAGACACATAGTCAGCAGGAGCAGAGAGACCAGGTCAGAGTCATGCTCGGAAGACCAGAAGTTTGGGCAACAGGGGAGAGAGGACAAAAAGACCTCCCATGGGGAGGGGGCATGAGAGACCCCAGAGGCTGGCCGTGTTGGCTGGGGCTGGGGACGGGGTCAGGCACTGGCACTGCTAAGTGGTACCCTGGGTGGTGGTCATCACCTAGAGTGGCCAGGTGCCTCCAAGGAGGGCCGTCTCCCAGAGTCCCTGCTCCCTCTCCTCACCAGCTGGTGTCCTGCAATACTGTCCTCAGAGTCTATGGGAGGGAACGTCTTGGTGGGGGAAGGTGTCAAGTTCAAGGGCCATCGTTTTCCTAGTGACTTTTGGGCCCCTTACCAGCCCAGAGGGTCTTGGTACAAACCCTGGACTCATATGGAGACTCCCAGCCTCAGACTGGGCTAGCTGTCGGGGCAGGGGGCAGGGGTGTCGCCATGGGATGGTCCTGGGGTGTGGGCACGAGATGGGGGCTGACTGTCCTTGAGCTTATCAGCAGCCCTGTCACGTAAACATGACAGGTCATGGTGGGCAGCCTACCCTGTCTGTCTGGGAGCACCCAGGGTGGCAGTGCAGTTATGAATGGGTGGCTGGACTGAGGGCCTGGCGGAGTAGTCCCAGGCCCTGCAGCTCGTATTCCATGCCACCATCAGCAAGCACGTGATTTCCCAGACCTCTGTGTGCCTTGGGCTCAGGTAACCTGGGCTCTGTTTGGGGTCTTTGGCTCATGTCAATCTTGACTATTGGCAGAGTGATCGCTGTGCCCTTCCTGTGTGTCTTCCTTTTAAAAGAAGCCAGATGACCTGCTGTGAACCTGCCCTTGTGGCTCCTCAGGCCAACCGTGGATGGGGAGTGGGCACCCAGGGCTCCTATGACATGGCTGGCTCGCAGACCCGGGAAGTCCAGAGCGGAGAGCATCATGTCAGAGCTGCAGGAAGGCCGAGCCACCTGCAGCCCCACCCAAAACGCACTGCCCCGTCAGCACTGACCATTCTGGTAACGGAAGGGAGCGAGTTCCTGCCATCCCTTCTTTGCCAGGTTGGGAAGGAGGCTGCTCCTGCACGTGACCGGACTGGAGCTTTTCCCCCCAGGCTGCTCAGAGATGGAGTCTGCCTTCCAGTAACTCGCTTCTGTTTGTTCTGCTCTAAGTGGAAAATGAGCTCTCACCACCCTGCCGCCCCTACTGCCGTCCTCACACCTGCCAGGGACCAGAGCCCTGGCCGCAGGAGCGCCCTTCCTTCCCGTCCTCCCTGTGTGGCAGCCAATCAGAAATGCCCCTTTCCCGGAGACTGTGTTCCACTGCAGCCCTGTTCTGGTCCCGGTGTGGAAGGCATCACTGCTCAGACCCAGTGGTTAGGAGGGCCAGGCAGGCCCAAGGCTTCAGGTCCTTTGTTCCAAGATCTTTTCCTGACCACCTTAGTGCTGGATGCCAGGCACAGCATTTAGCTCACAGCATGTTTATCATTTAATGCTTCATAATTATTTCCTTTGATAATGATATGACGTGAGCCTTTTTCTTTAGGATTACACCCAGGAGTTTCCATTCTTTCCAAATAAGGGAGATGCGGCAGCCTAGCTAGTGCCTGGCATCCTGTGAGTGCCTTAACGGCTCTAAGCGTTCATCCTTCCTGCGTCCACAGAGTGACCTGACAGGCTGAGGCCTGGAAAGGGTGCTGACTGGAACTGCCAGAAGCCTGCCAGGTGGAACCCGGCCCCTGCGGTTTGCCAGCTGAGCCTCTGGCCAGTGCTGGTGAGTGTAAAAACGTAAGCCGGAGAATCCAGCCGGCTCTGGTCCTGAACTGGACAGCAGGTATCCCACCTGGCGTGGCCTGGACCCCTCCCATCCGTCCTACACATTAGAGTCACAAAGTGCATTCATGCAGCTTGTCGCGTTTCTTCCTCCTGGGATCCCTCTGAGATGGGCTCTGCTGACCCAACTTTTACATGAGAAGAGTGAGGCTCAGGGGTAGGGCCTGCCCAAGGCCACACCATGAGGAAGTGGCTGCACAGAGGGCATGGAGCCCAGGTCTGTCAGGCTCCTGGCCTGATGCTGTCACCTTAGTGATGGACCCACAGCCCATCCATCCTTGGCTATATTGGCAGAACCACTTGAAAGTAGAGGCTGGAGAGAGAGGCCTGGCTGCCTGGGCCCCGGGGGTGCCCAGCTGTCTCTGGTTCCAAAGACGCCCCTGTTCAGTCAGCATCGGAGTCTCCAAGCAGGGCCCTTCTGCCAGCCCCTGCCGTGCCCACCCTTCTTGGCCTAGAGGAAGCCAGCCGCCCCGGCCTCAGGCATAGCTCTTTACAAAATCTGGAAATATCCTTTCCTGGCCACGAGCTTGGGGCTTCATCAGAGAAACTCACCGAAGCCTGTGTGAGCTGGAAGGGGGCTTCACTCCCCAAAGTGGACATAGAAATTATCAGCCAAAGTAGCTTCAAAGAGCAAAACAGGAGAGTGTGTTTGGGATACTGGGGGTGCAGACAGGCAGCCCCCAAGGCTCCTTTCAGCTGAGTTTTCTGCAGGGCCCTGGGGACCCTATTGGAAAGTACTGTCCTGGCTTCATGGGCTCATGGCTCCTCTTAGGGCTGCCAGCAGAGTCTCCTTCTGGCAGAGGCACTGGGTGCCCCTTGGGAAGACAAGCCTGTTCATCTGCAGTCCCTTGGAAGTATTTGGTTGGTAGAGGCCACACCCACACAAGGCGTCCTGTGCCGGTGTGCAGCCATGGGCTGGAGGGAGACAGGAGGGGCCTGAGGCCAGGGGACTCGCCTGCAAATCTCAGCTGGAAAGAACATGTCTCCTCTCAGTGGCGGAGTGTTCCCCTGGGATTCCTCTGCTCTCCACATTGAGGAAATGGGCCCCGAGCTGGGGACCAGGGAGGGCAGGGGAACACTGCAGTTTCGGCCCTACGCCGCGGTATTTGTCCACAGCTGTGTGACCACAAACTATTCCTTCCCACTCGCACTGGACTCCTGATATTAACCATGGTGCCCAGAAACACCAAACATCACTGGCCTCCTTCGATTCCTTGACTGTGCAGGTGAAGCCTTTAAGGCCCAGAAAAGAGAAGTGGCTGTGCCATGGTCACCCGGCAGCTTGTTGCCAGGGGGAACAGTCTGGGACCAGATTTGTGGGCAGCTTTGTACCAGGTTCCAAACTCCCCAAAGCCCACCGCAGAGAGGCCACGGCCACAGCCGCTGCCACTTGGCAGCAGTGTGCACAGGACACGTCCCCGAGCTGCCCAGGCCCCCAGGGCTGCCGGTGGACAATCTGTGTGAGTGATAAATCCTCTAAGCGCTGTTTCCGTTCAGACCAGTGGAGCAGAAACAGTTGGGAAATGCTTGATCTGTCCCTCTGCAGGGACAGACTTGGGAAAGTCTCAGGCCCTACATGGAGCAGAGGGCTAGAAATGAAGAACCTGGAGAAATAGTCTCAGCCTAAGAATTCTCATTCTTCCTGTACTTGATAAGTCCGAATTGTGCTGGGTTTGAAATTCTTCAGCCACATCCTTTGGAAGGGGGATCCTAGAGGGCAAGGACCGTGGTCCCTGAGTCCATGGAGCTTAGGACAGCACCTGGCACACAGTAGGTGCTTCATCGATGCAGATGAATAAAGGAACCAGTGAGCGAAGGCCCCAGGGGTTAAAAATGGCCTCCAGGCTTAGCTCATCCTGATGGCTGGGCCTGGCATGAACATTCCAGGCTCAGTGGGCAGGGGCCGCATGAGGCACCATGTGTCAGTGTTGGAGAAGCCGGGGATCTGCTGATCTTCAGCAGGTGTCTTCAGCGAGGGTCACCAGGCGGCTCCAGAGTGGTCAGGCCCCAGGGCAGGAGGTCAGCTGACTGCAGGGCATTGCCCTGAGGAGGAAACGAAGAGGCTGCTGGGCTGGGATGTCCGCCCGGGAGGCCAGGCAGAGGAGGAGGCGGCGGGAGAGTCGGGTGCTCAGTTTGGGCCCTGGGCCTGTCTGCGAGCTTGTGCTTTTGTTCAGCAGCTGGGCTTCCAGTTGTGGGGCCTGTGGGTCAGGAGCAAGCCTGGGCCACGGCTGTGCCCTTGTACCGCTCACCTGGCAGCCCTTCTCAGCTCCATCCCTGCCTGTCTTGTGCAGCTCGGAGGCCACAGCATACCCAGGAGGACTCCAGGCAGTGCCCTCGGGCTGCTCTGCCCCTCCTGGCCTCCTACCCTTCGGGCCAGAGGGAAATGGAGCAGGGGATGTGAGCTAGGCAGTCGGCCTTGACTCCTGGTTGCAGGCTGACAGCAGGACCATCAGAGGCTCTGAAAGGGTCGGCCAAGGAGTGACCTTGCTCTGCTCCCTGTAGCACAGAGACAGAAACGGGCCGAAAAGGACAAAGGGTGTGCTTTGCCTGCGTGCTGCTGGCCTGCTCTGCCTCATTGCCGCCTTAACTGCTGCAGCTTTGTCTTTGGGGTGGTTTGGGTGGGAAGCAGCCTCTGAAGGGAGGTTGGGGAGCCCTTGGGGAAGGGAGATGCGTGAAGCCCAGCAGTCCTTGCTGTTCTTCCTTCCTTGTCACTCACGGCTGAGGGCAGGAGAGGGGTCTGGAGCACACTAGGTCCACTTTAGGATGAGCTCTTTCCTTTCAGATGAGCCTCTACATCTTAAAACAAACACCAATGGCTGAGGGAGGCTGACTTGATAGGGGAACTGGGGATGTTTGTACTGTGGAGACAGAGGCTGCAAACTGACCGTCAGCAGAAGAAATGGTTCCTCATCTAGAGTAGGCCCCTTGGGGAGACACGAGATTAGAAGAGGAACAATGCTTTTGGAATTCAGTGGACCAATGTTTGAATCTCAGGCTCACCACTCTCTGGCCAGGTAACCACTCTGAGCCTGAGTTTCCTCATTTGAAAATGGGGATGATAACTTACCTCGCAGGGCTGGTGTGAAGATCACATAAGCCAAAGCGTGAAAAGCATCTAGCACATCTGGCCACACTGTGGATGCTCAGCAGATGGTAGCTGCTGCCGGCAGTTATCACCACCCTTGTGGTCACCGTCATCATCACCGCCATCACCACCACCACTGTCATCTTCATCATCCCCGTTAGCACCGCCACCACCATCACCTTCGTCATCAGCATTATCATCACCACCATCACCTTCATCATCAGCATTATCATCACCACCGTCACCTTCATCATCAGCATTATCATCACCACCATCACCTTCATCATCAGCATTATCATCACCACCATCACCTTCATCACCATTAGCAACACCACCATCACCTTCTTGATCATCATCTAGCATACAGAGTCCAGTCAGGACACTTAGAAGACAGCCTCATGCCTGGCTCTGTGAATCGTAGTGGAGGACACCTCTCACCTCTCGTGTACTACAATGACCTGGGCTTCTGCCCCTTCAAGAAGACTCACCTTTGGCCTGTTCCAACTGGTGGAAAGTTCTTCCTTATAGGGAGAGGCCCCAGTATTAGTGGCTGTCTTCTTAGCACTTACTCTGGGAGCAAGGCAGAGCCTACACTATCTTAAAATTATCCTATACCTAATTATATTACTAAGAATAAAATATCCTGGCTCCATTAGGGAGAAAAGTCATCTGGTAGATAATTATGTCATCTGCACACGTCGCCAAATTGTCTTGTTATGACTTTAGCTTTTAATGCTATAAATATCTCAGAAGGTGACTGGAGACCTGAGCGCACAGAGGAGAAGGAGCTAGCTAGGGGTCATCCCCACCTCTGTCGTCCACTGGCTGCGTGGTCCTGGGCAGGTAACTTCTCTGGGCCTCGGGGGTTTCTGTTTTTTTTTGTTTTTTGGGTTTTTTTGGTTTGGTTTGGTTTTGGCTTTGTTTGTTTTTCTTGAAAAATGGGGCTAACCTAGTGGAGGCATCGTGAGGACTGGAGATACACAGCATCGTTCACGGGGCAAATATGCATTCGGTAAATGTGCGTTGCTTTCGGAGCTGGAAGGAACAGGAGGAATAAAGTGCACACTCCCGGCGCAGACCAAGGGCCAGGAGAGCGCCACGCTGTCAGACCGAGCTCGAGGGGGCAGCTATCTGGTCGGGAATCCTGCCGTCTTCCAGTTGGGCACCGCTCACGGCAGGCGTCCTTCACACAGTTGTGTGAACATGGGCTCAGGCTTAATTTGGAGGTTTGTTTAGAACTGGCATTGTCCAAATCTGTGCAGTTGTTGGGATTTTGGCAGTACCCCATGGTATGCTCTGGAGGAAAAACATGTTGGGAGAAACAGCTGCTGACTCACGTGGAGGCGGGGCTGGCCGGGACCCTGTTTTCCGCTTCCCACCGCTGCCTTTGATGCCGGGGCCAACGTGCCGGGCAGCACCCTCTCCACCCATCCCCCTGTCGTGGTTGGTCAGGTGGGTGGTGAGAGGGTGCCAGGTCAGTCCAGGAACAATGCAGGGACCTCTGCTGAGGGCAGTGTGCTGATGTCTACTGAGACGACAGTTTTTCCTCTAGGAAGACAGCATGAAAACTTCCAATAATCAGGGCAGCTTTCCTTGCTCCCAGTTTTAGGATGAAGAGATGCAGAAGGTTCTAGCTGGCACCCATAATTCTCGGAACTTAAAGGGACCTTCATCTAATCCTTTCCTTGTGCATCTGGGGGAACTGAGGCCCAGAGAGGAGAGCCCCTTTGCCCGGGGTCACATAGTGAGTCAGTTGGTGACAGAGCGGTGACTAGCCCCTGGTCCTCCATCGCTCTGTTGTCTGCCCTCCCCGCCTTGGCCCCTTCCGCAGCGGGCCTGCAGCTGTTCCTGCAAGTTGGCAGGGCTGGGCTCTCATCGCCCACTGGTCTCATCCTGTCTCCCAGGCCCGCACCCTGAGCCTCCAAGTTCCTCTCTTGTTGTGGCGAGCACTTTCCACTGGCCTCTGCAGTGACGCTGCACATTCCTCAAGGGCTGGGATGCTGCTCTTTCTTCCCAGGGCAGCTTCCCACGACGGCTAATCCTTGCCAGGCCTCTTTGCGGCTAGAGGAGCCCTGAGCAGGCAGGGCAGGTGGCTGCGCCCGAGTTCCGCTAGTGCGACTTTCGGCTCTAGGACCTCGGGCAACTTACTTAGCCTCTGAGCCTGCCTGCTCATCTGCAAAGTGAGGATAAGAAGAGCACGTTTCCAGGCTTGTCGCTGGTGGGGGTGCAGTCGAGGTCTCCACTGTCCCTGTGTTAGTGGCCTCTCCCTACCGAAGCCTCGTGACAATTACCCTTGAGGTCTTGTGGCAATCCCACCAGGTGAGCTGGCCAGAGACTATTATTGCCATTTCACAGATGGGGACATGGAGGCTCCAAGGGGAGAGGAGCTGGGTGATGACTTCATTGCAGGTGGTGTAGAGCCAGGCCAAGACACAGCAGGCTGACGCTCAGCCACCCTCCCCCTGGGACCCACCTCCCCCAGGCTCTCCTCTCCACGGAGACCATGGGCTTGGGGGTGCTGGGCACGCTGGTCTGGAGGCAGCCATACCCATCCGCCCTTCTCCGTTTTGGAGGTTTCCTGCCCCAGGCTGGGGCCTTTGCTGTGCCTTGGCCCGTGCTCTCAAACTCGGGGGTTTCCTGCAAGCATTTCCAGAGTTTTCAGCATCTTTGCTTCCCAGAAGCTTCGATGGCCCCAGTGCTCCCAGAAAGAGGGCTTTCTAGAGGAGGAAGTGTGTGCCATTGTGTCCTGCAGAGACGAGTGGATCCTCAACATGAGGAGAGAAGGCAGGAGTCTGGGGGTGGCTTCACAGGCAGGGTTCCCGTGTACTTCCTGGTGTCGCTCTCTCACCCCCACCCACTTCCTCTCCCACCCTCGCCCCACCCTGATCGCCCTGCTGGCTGGTAGCTAAGTAGCGACCAGCATGCTCCTTGTTTGCCTCCCTGGTGGTCTGGGCACTGCAGTAGGGAACCCTGACCCCAGTCCATGACCATCCCTGGGTCTGAAAGCTCTTACTGTGTGTCTCTCAGGAGTGCGGAGGCACTTCCCGGGCACATCCCGGGTCTCGCTAGGCACTTGCAGCCAGGTGCCAGGGTGGCCGTGGGTGCCTTCCCCCTCCTCTGCTGCGCCCCAGCTGGGACACTGGGCTCCCATGGCAGTGTGTGGGGACATGCATTCGTCCCTCCCAGCTGGCTGGTGACTCAGTTGTGTTCGTGTAAAGGATCCAGCACCTGGTGGGCCCTCAGCAGATTACCTTCCCTTCCTTCTCTGGCCTGCCCATTCAGAGGGCGCCCCAGTTAATTTGGGGCCTCAGAATGGACAGACACATCAGCATCCAGCTCGATGTCCTGAGGCACCTGATCATCGCGGTGTGGGGTTAGGAGCAGGAGAAACGGCCACGGCCTAGGGGCCCAGGCAGCTGCTCAGAGGGGGGATCTGCAGTGGCTTTCTGCCAGCCATTCACTCACATTGCTGAGGCTCAAATTCCCCATTGATAATAATAAAGCTGAGTATCTCAGGGAAGTGGTACAAATTAAATGAGATGGTATTTCAGAAGTGCTTGGCAGAGCGCCCGAGACCTTGCCCCCAGCGCCCTTCATCACGCCCAGCCCTTCCCGACTGGACTCCTCAGAGGCGGGGCTGGTCTCCGCCTGCTCTGGGCTCCCAAGTGGGGCTTGGTGCCTGCCAGGAGGTTGACCATGTCGCCCTGTCGTGGTCCCGGGGGCTGATTCCAAGGGTGCCTAGGCACCTGGGATCCTGTGGGTGGGGCCTCACTTTAGACCTTGGGAGAACGGCGTCTGTGCCTTCAGACCTTGGCTCTCTGCTTGTCACAGGCAGGTCTGCGGTGGGGAAAAGATGTCAGCAGTTCTCCTAGGATCCCTGGGCATCCGCCATGCCTGCTTCCAGCCTCCGATAACCGTGTGAATCACCCTGGTGTCACAGGCTGACGTCTCAGAAGGAAGGGAGGTCAGGGTTCATGGGAAGGGGGTGGTCCCTCCGCAGCAGGAGGAGACCTTGGGAGAGAGCCGCAGAGAGTGACCATCGCCACCTGGGCTGGAGGGCAGGGATGCTGAGTCACCCGGAACCCTTGTGTCTGTGGTGAGCCCAGTCTCGTGTCTTCAGCTCTTGGCCTAAGATCCCAAAGGCCCGGGGCTGGAAGCAAAAGGACCGAGGGAGGAAAAGGAATTGGTGGCACGACAGTGGGAGAGCCCCAGTTTGGGGCAGCTGCTCAGAAAGGTTCCGTTTGTTCTAGGATTCCTTCTGTGCATGGCTGTACAATTGCATATCTTCCTCCCTCTCTTGTCAGGCAGTAAAGACCTGGGGAACCCACTGGGGCCAGAGCAGATTTAGCTAGTCTGCACTGAAGTTGCGGTGGGAATGCTCTCTCAGGCGCTTAGCGAACGCCCAGGAGGACAACGAAGCCTCCGGGTCGGAGGGAGAAATGCTACAGTGTTGAGACTAGAGCAGTTTCTCAGCTTCAGCGCTGTTACATGTGGGATGCGATGATTCTTGGTTGGAGGGAGGGGAGCTGTCCACACTGTGAATCCCTGCCTCTACCCACAGATGCCCATAGCTCCCGCCTCCCCTGAGTTGCTACAGTCACCTGGAGGTGATGCTGTGGGTTGAGAGCTACTGACTGGAGTGAAAGAAAGATCTTGGCCTCCCTGGTGGCTATAGCCCCTGGGGCCCTGTTACATGTCTGGCCTCAAACAGGACATCTGATTCTTCTGGGCTGGGCAGTAGCAAGGGAGAGGTGCCTTCTCAGTGCCACTCAGCTCAAGTGCCATGCAGGGCGGGTGGGGCTGGGCCACGCGGCGTCCAGTTACCTAGAGATACGGGCAGTGCAGGGCTTCTGCCCCCGAGACGGCTTTGATAGCTTTGTTCTCCCCATCCCTGAATCTGTGTCCCCGGGGGCTGGGAAGGATGGTGACACTGTCTGATGGCTTCTCGGCCCACTTCTGCCGGCTCCCGGGCAATGCCAGGGTGTCCCCTGAGCCCCTCCAGGGAGGCCAGGCCAACAGGCGTTTTGCCAGACAGCTGCCAGCAGTGCACGTCGCTGCTTTTCATCAGAGACGGCGCCTGAGTCCCCTGCCAAGGCCCAGAGCCATCTTGCCCATTAATCAGGATTTCAGGATGCTCGGGGAGATCTTAGCAACTGCCTGGCACAAGCCCTCTGCGATCTACCGTCACCTGTCTGCCCTCAGAGCTGGCCCTGTCCACTGCCCCTCCGGGGAGCCCGCCTGGCAGGACACTGCCACACCAGGGCCACCCCGCCCCTGAAACCCTCTCAGGGACTAAGACCGCATCTCTCAGCAGGACCTGAGGAGCACTGGTTAGAATTAATGTGATTTTTATTGTAATTCTCAGTTTTCGATTTTTTGAAAACTTGAAAGAGAAAAAAGAAGCTGGACCAGTGGTCTCAGACATCCCCTTGAGGAAGACGCTGAGAACAGGAGAGGGGTGGCCACAGAGCCCGAGGTACACGGATGCCTCCAGGTAGCCCCTGGGCTGGCTGGCCCCAGCTGCTTGTTTCTGCACAGACGGCTCAGCCCAGCTCCTCGCGGGGCCCCAGTGCACCCTGGGGCTCCCCTGGGGAGACTGAGCCTGGTCACTATTCTGCTGGTGCCCCCAAAGCAGGGGACCTCTGCTGGGGTCATTGCCTGGCAGGCCTGACTTCTGCCCCACAGATAGGCAGCCATGTGGTTCCTTTCCCTCTTGCTCAGAGAACGTGAGTGTAGGCTCTGCGGGTTCTGGGTACCCAGGTGGGGGCCACCCTCACCCACTCAGGGGCAGGCACTCTGGGCACGCCATCCCCTCTGTCTCCCCCTGGCCTCCTGACCAAGCAGGCTCTGGGTGGAAAAGCCGGCCCAGGCTGCCCCTCCTCTGCATCCCCCACACCCTGTTTCCATCACTGCTTCCTGCCCTCTTAGATCAAATTCCTGGGCTTTGCCAGTCTCTCCAGATGCCCCTTCCCACCGCCATCTGGGAAACCGGCATTCCCAGCCTGTTGGAGCAACCCAGGGAGGTGGCCTCCGGCCTCCCTCTGTGGCAGAAACTTTTGAGTGGTGCATTTCTGAGACGTTCCTGGGGGAGGACCTCGTGCAGCAGCGCGGATACCCGGGTAATCTGGAGAAGGGCTGCTGAATGCCGTGCAGGTCACCCGGAAGTAACGCACATTTCGTTGAAAGAACAGAGTTGCCACCCACATCTTCGTCCATTGCTGTGCTAGGAGCTGTCCTGGAATTCTAAAGGGCACTGGAGAGGGAGGAGCGAGTGCAGGGAGGGTTCCATTTCTGGGGGTTCTGATTTGCCCTCATGGAGCCAGAGCTCCTTGGTTTGCTGGCAGAGCTTCTGAGGGGGTGGGGGCCACTTGGTCGTGCTGTGGTTAGTGGTCGCAGTGTCGGCTGTCTCCGGCTGAGGCTGAGTGTGTGCCACGCGCTTGTGGCTCTGCAAGGTCACTTTCCTTGTCACAGCTTCCCAGGTGAAATAGGCCCAGAGAGGCAGAGTGACTGAGCCCTGGACAAGCAGCTAGAGAGTGGCCAGACCTGGGGCCCTTCTTCCCCCTGACTATGACTGTCTCCAGATTGCTGTCCACTGGGCATCCTGGGTGCAGGCATGGGTGGTAAATTTACCCAGCAATACATCAGCCCAGAGCAGGTCTGTGAAACTGCAGACTGGCCCAGTCCCACCCACACCAGGTTTGCTCTCTCTTCCTGGGCAGGTTTGGAGGCCTTGGATACACGTAAGGAATGCTAGAATGTTCCAGAGACCCGAGGGGCCAGGCTTTTTTGGGCTGATGTCGGAGTGGGTCCTATTTCTTCCAGAGGCCCTCTGCCTCTGAGGATGGGGTGACGGTCTGAAGGGGACCCATCCTCCCAGACTGCCAGCCATCCCTGAAGAGTCCAGCATTCGCAGTCCGGCCTCGTCTTCTGAGCCTTCCGTCTTCACTCCTCCCCAAGAGCAGCCGGGGAGGGACCAGTCTTTTTAATTAGCCTAGTTTGGGAATGGCAGCTCTAAAGCCCTGGGAGGTGAATGCAGCGGCCCTGCTTTTGGAATCTGCTGCCAGTGGACACAATGTAGCTGTAGGAATAAAAAACGAGGGAGAGAAAGGCCCATCAGCTTGGGTTTTTAATTGGCACCATCCTCCCGGCCCTGCGCCCGCCCGCCAGCCCTCCCGGGGCTCTGTTTGGGCGGCCAGGCGCGGGCTTCGAGTGATGGAGCCTTTCACAGCTTCAGACTGATTTAAGTGGCCCTGTATGGATTCCTGCAGCCCTCGCTGGAAGAGCGCGGCGCGATCGCCAGGCTGATAAACCCTGGGAAATTGATCGGCCACCTGCAAGCGGTGAATGGTGATAACCGCCCGGAGCCCTGCAAAGCGGCCGGGCCTCCCGTGGCCCCAGGGTCCTGCTGGAGAGAAAGGATGTTTCTAAAGCTGCAATTAATTTTTTTCCGCCAATCAATTGGAAGTTGCTCCCTTGTTTTCCTGGGTGAGTGGGGTGCTCGGTTCTGTGCTTCTCCGTTAACCTGAGCGCTCCGACCATTGATGTTTTCTCTCGAGAGACAGAGAGAGTGGCTTTCTTTCTCCTCGGCCATCGAGGAAGGGACTTTTTTGTTTGTGTTTTGTGTGTGTCTTTCTCTCTCTTTTTCTTTCTCTAAGATCATCTCAAGCTAATAGTGAGAAAAAAGGCATATGTGAGCGATTCCGCCTCGACAGGTCCCACAATACCTTCAGGAATGTCAATTTTTCTTGCTTTCATGGAAACACTATGAGGTCTCACTTAGAGGGGACAATGGCAGAGATTAAAGAGGGAGGCAACGTGAGGGAAAACGGAGTAGAAAGGCGGTTCAGCCGAGAGCTTTATGCTGCAATTTAAAGGGGTTTATTCTGGATCCCCCCACCCTGCCGGAGTAATTTGGGGGAAAATTCTTGGCTCATATTTAGTTTTGCGGCGAGAACTAATTTAAAGTGCAAAAGAGAGAGAAGGCCACCCTTGTCCCACGTTTCTGTGAGTGCACATTGTGTGTGTGTTTGTGGCAGTACTGACCCAGCAGACTTCAGGGTCCTTGTTCCCTCAGGGGCTTTGCGACCACAGGGCATCAGGGGGCTGGGGTCATGCTGAGGGGGACACCTGCAAGCCTACCTGAGCGCTCGTCTGTTGGTCTGCCAGGGTGGGGCCCCACCCCAGGCCAGTTCTCCTGCAGAGAGGACGTGCCAGCCTTGAGAGGGTGGCATCTGGGACCGTCTGGGCTATGCCGGGCAGCCCTTCTGTCGCAGCAGAATCACTCTGCCCCTCCACCCACCCTTGAAGCTAACCTGCTTTGGCCACAACAGCCAGGAGAGGCGTTGGCATGAGAGGGGTACCTGTCACTGCCGATTTGTCCACATGCGTGGCTCCGGCTTTCATCCCCTCTTGTCTGGAGTCCCAGCCTCGTTAAGATCCCCTGACCTAAAAAAAGAAAGATTCCCTGAGCTGCTTGCACGGCAGATTGCTGCTGAGCCTAGGCAGGGTCAGTGTCCTCGAGGGAGAGAAGAATGACGCTCTGTGTCCCGAGCCCACCCAGCACAACCCCTGGCTGCAGTTGTAGTGACCTGCCAGTAGGGCCCCATGGCTCATTTTCCCTCCAGGTTTCCAGGGTGGTGTGTGTGTGTGCGCGCGCGCAGACAAACACGTTGCACGCACGTTTGCATGCACGTTTGCATGCCTGAGCCATTTTGTTCAGATGGAGAATGGCCTGAGGCTCCCGCTCTCACTTGGTGACCTTGGCAGGCACCTCAGCCTCCCGAGGCCTCGGTTTCCTTATCTGTAAAGTACGAGCACTGGCACTTGCCTCCTCGGGGTTCTGGAGGAGTGAGCAAGGTGCGTGCACATGGTAGGCAGCCAGGTCAGGGGAATGTGTTGTCAGCTCTGGTCTGAATAAGACCCGCCTGTCTGCTTGGCAGACAGAGGGCAGAGAAGGGGCCCTCTTCCTGGGGCCCAGGGGGCAGGGACCCAGTCTGTTGGGGGTGGACTGGCCTCAGGTCTGCTTCTCTCCTAAGGCCATGATGGTGGCTCCCCTAGGGATTTTAGAACCTTATCTCCCAAGGCTCCTGGGGCTCTGGGTGAACCAGGGCTTCAGCCACAGCACAGTGTCCTTATTACAGTAGCCATTTGGAGATGGAAAGTGAGGGACTGGCCCGTGTGTTCTGTGCTTTTTCCAAATCATCGGACATTTTCACAAGAGAGAAGTAGGCTCATTTCCTAACTTGGGGTCAGCCAGTGACGGTCTGAAGCCAAAGGCTTGGGCCCCAGGCCCGGAAGCTGGTTTCCTGGCGGTGGACACTTCCTCTGCCACCTCTGCTCCATCACAGCTCACCTCCTCCGTCTGGACCACGACAACACCAAGGGGTCAGAGTCAAACTGCATGATCATCAGTCACTGTAGGAATTGCAGCATCTTGAAGTGATTGCCGGGTGGCGGAGCTGTGTGCATCTGTGTGTGTGGTGTGCATGCACACACACATGCACGAATTTACATCGAAGAGGAAGAAGGGAGCGAGGGCCAAGCTGAGACCCTCGAGAAGACGCTGGGGATTCTGTGCGCACCGAGGCATTGTCACCGGGCACTGGCTGGTTTTTCTCGTTCTGTCTTGTTGGTTTGTCTCCTCAGAGCTTTCAGCATTTCTCCTGACACATCATTCATCACCTAGGGGTGACTCCAGGGAAAAGTAATATACTCGTGGCCTTTGCCCCTTTCTCCCATCTGGCTGGGGGCCTGGCCCCACGTGGGGTCAGCCTGGGCACACCCTCCCTCTGGCTTCTTGCCGGGCTGTTGCCCTGCTGGCGTTCTGCACGGGGGCGGCCCCCGTCCTTTCCCGCTTTCTCTCCTTCCTGCACTCGGGCACTGGGTCCCGGGGTCAGACTGCCAGGGTCCAGAGCCTCCCCACTTGCTCCTTGTGTGGCCTTGGCTAGTTCCCGAACCTCTAGTGACGACAGTGCCCCACGGCCCCACTTAGGGGACGTTGTGAGGGTTCAGTGGGACAGCCCTGGGAAGCTCCGGGAAAATGCTTAGTGTCCATTAGTCCTTGTATTATCAGAGCCTCATGGCTGCTGGGACATGAGAACGAACCCCTCGAAGTGCCCTGACTTGGTTCCTGGAACAACGCAGCATCCCAGGGGGTGAGACGGGCGGAATTTACAGAAGCTCAGCCTTGTGGGTCGGTTTTCTTTACATGAGGAAATGTCTGGATTTGAGAGTGATTTAGGGCCGCCCCAGCCCCTTCACATTCCTCGGGGCCGTCTTGGAGCCCTGGTTGTCACAAGGGCCTTGGGCCATTGTAGATGGGGGCACTTGAGGGGTAGAAACCAGGTCGGATCTCCACCCCGGGCTCGGGGGTTCCTGGCAGCAGTGAGGTGTGGCGTGACTGACGCGTGCCGGTGCAGACAGCCTAGGTGGAGCCTGGCCCGCCGCCGCCGCCGTGCGTGGGACCTCGGTCTCTGCGTGTCCGTGGAGATGCTGGCAGGGCCTGCCTCTTGGGATTAGATGGTGAGATAACGCAGGTGAGGGACTCACTGAGCGCTGGTCCTGGGCACCTACCTCAAGTGTATTGACTTGGGCTGCAAGGGCTTCTGGGTGCCTCGAGATGTGGGTGCTGTGTTTGCAAATCCTGCCAAGCATTTCTATGGTAATGAACAAAAGGAAAAAATAGAAAAGGAAAAAATAAGCCTATCAGGAAATTCACAGTTATATTGAGGTGTGTCCCTGGGAAAGTCAAAGAAACAGGGACCCACCCCGGCCAACCCTTCCGGAGCCTGCGGTTTGGCCTCCAAGAGGCAAGCGCATGCTGTCGGCACTGAGGCCGCGAGCTGGGCCTTCCACATGCTCCCTCATGAGGTCAGCATCCCGATTCCCTCATGGCTCCGAGCAGAGATGACTTGTCCAGAATTGCTCAGAGCAGCAGACACTGTGCTCCTGTGTCTGTCTGGTAGCAAAGACCGTGTTCCAGACCACACTGTGCTGCTCAGGACGTGCCTCTGCAGTCTCCTTGGCCTCTCTCTCCAGTGTCTTTACAAAAATGTCTCCTAGGTGCCTGCTCTTGGCCTGGAATCTGGACCTCCTGCTGGGGTGGGTTTGGCCTGGTCCTGGTGGGAAATGCTGGGCCCCTCACCCCTGCGACCCAGGAGCCCCTGCACTAGGGGTTCCCTGCCAGGGTGGCCCTGGGCAGCAGAGACTGAGGAGTCGGGCTGGTGGCCATAAGCGTCTAGAGAAGTCCAGTGAGCACCACACAGATGCCTAGATTTCTGCACCCTCTGGTTCCCACAGGTGTCCCCTGTGGTCCCTTACTGCAGCTTGGAGGAACTGGGCTCTGAAAGGGCGTGAGACCTCAGGTCACCCTTGGGACACTGGGCAGAACTGGGACTCCAAGCCAGGGCTCCTGGCCCTCTGCTAGGCTCCCACCCAGCTACCCAGGCACCCTGAGATGCAGGCCCTGCTCTGCCACTGGGGGATTAGGTTGGAGAGACATGAGTGACATGGCTGAGGGGGCAGGCCACCCCATCCTCCAGCTAGGTGAGATAAAGCCCTCAGGAGAGGCAGTCTGCAGGAGCCTCCGGGGCTTAGGAGCACCAGGGCCCCACACAGCGTCCCTAGCACTTAGCTCTGGCTCTGCGGGAGGGACCACGGACCCACAGAGGCAGAATGTGCCCAGGAATGTCCTGCCACACCCGCCGCCAGCGGGCATATCCGTGGCCACCGGCCCTGCCCGGGCACGCAGGGACATGCTGGCCGAGCCCAGCTGGGCTGCCGCCTCTCCTCACCCCCCGAAGGACTCGGTGTCCAGTGCGGGCCAGCGCACGCCTGGGACTTCTGCTCTCACGGACAGCTTCCCGGTGGGACAGCAGTGGGGTAAACGGCTCTCCACTGCTGCTTCTGCCCGGAGCTGCTTGTGGCAACGCCAGCTCTCTCTCTCCATCTTGGTGCAGCTGGACACCAAAGTGGTGTGGAAATCCCGCTGAGCCAGGCCCTTTTCATGATCTCATTTCAGTCCCGTTACAGCCCCGCAGGGGTAGTTTTATTTCTCCATTTTACAGATGAGGAAGGAGAAACTCAGGTTGCATAGGGAGCCCAGGGGAACACCAGCCATAGTGGCAGAGGCGGGATTCCACCTCAAATGGGTCATCACGTTCAACTCTTCATTCAGCCACCCGACCCCGTGCCTCTAGGCATCAGGGAAATGCCCCAGGCAGACTTGTTCCCTAGCCGAGCCCCCCAGAACGCTGCCTGTTAGCCCACAGGTGTGGGGCAGGGCAGGGCTGTGACGGGAGAGAGAGTTTATTGAGGGGGTGATCCTGGCCGAGGGAGAGCATCTCCAGGAGAACTTCGTGCACCTGGGGAGCCTGAGTGGGCGGTGGGGGGGGGGGGTGGTGCAGACAAGACAGGGCAGCCTCATGCAGGACCAACAACTCTCGTTGTTACATGGGCCCAGGACTTTCCCAGGACATGCCTGGTGCTTGGCAGACTAGAGCCCAGAGCCAGGGGCCCACACTCCTTCTGGGGCATCCTGGACACCATACTGTCCTTGGGGCTTGCCTATTGTCTCCCACCTACTGCAAGGTCCTTGGGGACCACCCTGTCTCAGAACAGAGGACAGAGGGAGGCCTCAAAGGGAGCAGGGTCTGCCTAAGCCCCGGAGCTGCACCTAGACTTGGTTTTAATGCTCCAGGCAGGGCTGTATCTCCCACGTGAGCCCAGTGCCTCCCTAAGGGAGTCATTGCCCATGGACCCTTGAACTTGGGCCAAGTCACAGAGCAAGGGAGTGGGGCTTGTGGCTTGTGGCATGCCCGGCTTTGCAGCCAATGAGGAGCCGCTCTGGATTTGGCAGGGGAATGCCTTCCCAGCCCCGATGCCACAGAAGTGAGTGCAGCCAGATATTTTGTACTGGCCCTACTGGGGCCTTTTCCCAGTGGCCCTGCCGTGTCCCTCTCGGGGACCTGGGCAGATCAGGGTGGCTTGTACGTGGTCCAGTCGGTGGGGAGAGGTCCCCTCCCTTGGGGCCTCTAGCCTGCCCTTCCAGTCTGGCTACGTCCCCAGGCGCCGAGCGTGAGGTGAGTGGGCGCTGTCTGGGACTGGCCAGGGAACTGGCTTCCAGGAGTTGAGGGCTGCTGGGATTGTCCTAAGATGGTTGGCATAGGCTCTCTTGGCCTCGGGTTTGCCTGGAGTTCAGTCTGATTGTGGCAAGTTTTATTTGGATTTTCCAGTATTTGGTCTTGGGAGATGGCCGAGGTTCTGAGCAGCAGACATGGGGACGTGCATTTCTTTTCCTCTCCTAGCCCTCTGGAGGGGCTGGTTAGCTGGGAATCCGTGCTAAGTGGCCACTGCTGTGAAGTCCACTCCTCACTGACGTCGGTATGGACACCAGAAGGAGCCTGGTGTGGGATGGACCCCAGCTATGCAGGTGGCCTCTGGGCCCTGTTCAGGCAGTGTCCTCCCTGAAGTCAGGGGCAGGAGCCTGGAGGAGTAGAGCTTGGAAGGAGTGGAATCAAACCAGAGAGGGCGGGAGTGAGGCTAGGGCACCCGGTGGTCCTTTCCAGGAGGAGGGGAGCACTTTGTCAACGGAAAGGGGCAGTAGTGTGTAAGGGACGTGGAGACTTTGCTTCTGGAGTTTTCATTGCTGAGGCCTGTTGGAGCAGATAAATCAGTCAGTTGTGTTTCCGCAATGTTTGCCTGCCTTTCTTTATGATTTATATTTTATTGTGGAGGAGGAGAGAAGCGGCCCCGCTCCCCCCCCCCCACCAAATAGAAAGGAAATCCAGCTGAAACTGACACTTTGAACTTAATCTCTGCTTCTCATCTATTCGCCAGGTGTAGAAATACGATGACAGGTGGAAATGGGGGCTCCGTGTTCACACGCACCAGAATTGCAGACACCTGGCCCGAATGTCTGTCCTTAGCACGGTCGTTACTTTCCCTCGGCACCGAGGCTCTTGCAGACACCAGGGGGCCGTTCCCCCAGACCATTTCTGACAAACAGGTCACCCCCTTCTTGCCCACCGCGGGCCAGCCCCCGCCAGGCCAGCCTCCGCCCAGGGAGCTGTTTTCCAGGGGTGCCCCCCTTCCTGCGTCTGCAAGAGCCCCTACCAGCCCCGCAGAGCCCTGCGTGGTGACCGCCCCGTGCAGATGCCCAGCACGCGTGCGGCCCATTTGCCGGTCAAGGTTGGCCCTTCCCGATGTTTTCACGTCTTGCGCTTGTGTGAAACTCAGACACAATTTGATTATTAAGTGCGGGAACCCAGTAGGATTTTTGTTTTTGTTTTTTTGGTCTGCACAGTTTTGCAAAGTGCCTTTTTTTTTTTTTTTAATGCATAAGCCTTGTTCCTGCCAATAGAGAAGAAGGAAAGTCAAAAAGAACTTTGGTGGAGAAACATTAAAATGATTTAATACGGAGATGGATGCAGAGGCTTCTTTTTTTTTGAAAATATGAGTGACCATTTGAATAAGATTTTTTGGCCTGTGAGTCATCCCTTTCTTCATTCCTTAGTGTCCCTTCCTCTTAAAATAAACACACACATTTTTTTTTGATAGGACATCCACATGTTCAGAAATTAAAACAATATACAGGGATAGGTCCCGTCCCCACCCCTCCTGTCCCCATGCCCTCAGGTTAACTGCTTATTTGTTTCTTGTGATCCTTCTAGAATTCCTTTATGCGAGCACAAACAAACAAAACTGTCATTCTTGTTTCGTTTCCCTGTCTTATACAGGAGATAGCATGCTAATATCTAGCTTTCTGCCCCTTGCTTTCTTAAATAACAGACCCTGGAGGTGTTTCCATGTCAGAGCCAAGCAGCCGCCGCCTTTTTTCCACTGTGGGAGGCTCTGTTGTGCATGTGGCCCCCTTTCTTTCCCGGGCCCCGGCCGGCGGACCCCCGAGCTGGGGACCGGCTTCTTGGCTGTGTACTTTGTTGCTGGTGAGCCCTTCAGGCGTGCAGGTGTATCCTCTGTGGGCACATCCTGCCCCTGGGGTCGCTGGGCTGCAGGTTGTGTAGACTTGTCATCTCAGAGGACGTTGCCCAGGTGACGTGAAGGAGCTGCGCACCCCGACGGATGCTGGAGGTGGTCCGTTTCCCCACCGCCCCCTCAACAGACACTGGTCACACGTGTGGCTTTTGCCAACCGGATAGGTGAAAAATGGTTTCTCTGTGTCATTTTAGTTTGCATTTTTCTCATCATTTGAGCCTCTCTTTTTATAGTTAAAGGTCATTCATATGCCCTCTGCTGTATTCATTTGCCCTTTTAAAAAAATCGAGTTATTGCTCTCTTTCTTGATTGTGTGTTAGAGAGATTAGTTTTTGCCTGTACTGTGAGTTGCAAATGCTTATTTCCAAGTTGTTCTTTGCCTTTGCTTTGGGCATTCTTTAACAGCTTTACTGAGGTGTCATTTATATGCTATACAGTTCACCCATTTGAAGTGAAGAATTTTAGTGGTTTTTGGTATATTCGCAGAATTGTGTAATCATCAACACAATCAATTTTAGAATATTTTCATCCTCCCCCAAAAGAAACCTCATATCCACTGGCAGTCACTGCCCAGCCTCAGCCACCCTCAGCCTCAGGCAGCCACCAATCTACTTTCTGTCCCTCTGGATCTGCCGTTGTGGGTATTTCGTACAAATGGAATCAAACAATACATGGGTCTCTTGCTGACTGGCTTCTTGCACTGAGCAGCATGAAGTGTCCAAGGTTTGTCCGTGCTGTAGCATGGGTAAATACTGCATTCCTTTTTGTGGCCCCAAAATATTCCCTTGTGCAGATAAACCACATTGTATTTATCCGTTTGCTAACTGATGGACATTGGGGTTGTCCCCACTTTTTAGGTACTGTGAACAGTTCACTGCTGTGAACACTGATGTGCGCGTTTTTGTGTGGGTGTGTGGGTTTCCTTTCTCTTGGGCATATACCTACCTAGGTGTGGTATCGCTGGCTCCTGTGATAACTGTGTTCAACATTTTGAGAAACTGCCAGTCTGTTTTCCAGAGCAACTGCACAATTTTACATTCCTGCCAGCACCTTTGGCATTTTTTGACATGTATATATTTTTATCAAACTTATTATTTCTTTTATTGGCTCTGAATTTTGCCTTTTAGAAAGGCCTTTCTGTCCCAAGATTACGGAGGAATTCTCCTGTGTTTCCTTCTAGTGTTTTTATGGTTTTATATTGCAGTATTTTGGTGTATGTGGAGTTTATCCTAATATGATATGAATACGGAGCCAACTTTTTTTTTTTCTTTTTTAATATAGCTACCCATTTGTTTTGATACCAGCTATTGAAAATTCCATCTTTTTCTCTCTGCTTTGAGATTCCACCTTTATCACATGCTGACCTGGGGCTATTTCAGAACATCGCTTTCTATTTCATGAGTCTCTGTGTGTCCTCATATTGTAACACATTCGTAACGATCGAGGTTCTAGAATATGTTTGAGCATCTGGTAGGACTGGTCTCTGTGAACTGTTCTTCACAGAGGCTTCCTGAGTCATCCCAGCTGTTTATTTTTCCATTAAAAACTCGAGAATCAGCTTGTCTTAAGATGGAGGGGGTTGCTGTTGATACTGTAGTTTGGGATCGTGTTAGACTTACAAATTAGCTTGGGGAGAATTCACACCTTTTTGAGGTCGAGTCTTCCTGTCCACGACACAAGGTGTCTTTCTGTCTGTTCTATTGTGTTTTGTAAGGTTTTCTTCCTATCACTTTTGCCAATTCTTACGTTTTTATTTCCAGAGATTTCACCTTTCATGTTGCTGGTATGTCTTTTTGCTCCTGAAAGCAAGTTTTGGGTAAAAAGGACAGCTGGGTATGACCATCTACAGATTCTTTTCCCAAAGCCGAGCCCTCCGACCCCATGGCTGTCAAGTGCTGTGCACAGACAACCGCGGGCACACAATGTGATCCTGAGCATGGTGGGGTGGGTGGGGGCGGAGGGGGAGCTCAGGTTTGCCAAGCACCTCCTTGGGCCTTCTAGGTGCTCTCAACACAGTTAACCCTTCAGACAATTCTGTGACTGGGGCTCTATTTAACCTCGTTGTACAATTGAGACACTGAGGCTCAGAAGTTTCATGATTTGCCAAGGGCCTCCAGAGGACACACCTGAGCTGGGATTCCAGCCCAGGCTTGTCCAGCCTTTTCTAAGCCACTATCCTGCCTGAGGATCAAATGTTCTCCCGAGCATGGCCCAGAAGTCAAGAGGTCTGGTTGCACATCGGCCAGCTGGGTGATTTGGGGCAAGTCTCACGCTCTCTCTTGGCCTCAGTGTGCCCATCTGCAAAGTAAGGCTGTTAGACTGGTTGGTAATTTGTACATTTTTTAAAAACCATTCCCTTTCTCTGGAAGCCAGTATCTGGAACAGAGATATAGAGCTGCTGGCGTGGGGCCGAGAGGGCCCCAGTGCTCTGCAGCCCCGTCTCCTTGTGCCCTGATGGGGCCCTTAGGGCATCCAGCTCCAGGCAGTCAAAAACCAGTGCCCACCATCCCCTCCGGGGCCTCGGGCCCACCTTCAGTGCCCCCAGTCCTGGTGCCGAAGCCACCCCCAGGCACCTCGTGCGTCCCAGCAGCACACTGGCCTTGGCCCCCCGCCAAGGCCCTGTGTGCTTTGGAAAGGTCCCTCGACTTTTGTCAGGCAAAGCATTCTCTTCACGCCAAGCTGAGAGTGAGGTGGTTTCACAAGTCCTGTCCTGAGTGCACTGGCCGGAATGCTCACCGCAGAAACAGAATGTTTGTTTTCCAAGTGTGAGAGTGCCGAGAGGCCCCCTGGTGTCAGCTCCCACACCTTCTGCATTCAGACAGGCCGCCTGTCACCAGGGGGGCTTGGTGCAGAAGCTGCGTTCGCCACAGCATGGCCTGTGGGGCGCTGGTGGCGGTTGGGGGGGCTCTGGGCCACCACGGCCTGCTCTTACCCACAGCACCCAGGACTGCAGGGCCGCGCAGACACACAAGGTGAGCCTCCAGGGCTACCCAGGCGGTCCTTCCTTCCCATCCCGCTGGGCTGCACCAGCACCTTCTGTGCGCCGGCCCCGGGGCCAGGCAGTGGCTGCATGGTCAGGGCCGCGGGGGCCCACATGGTGGGCTCAGGCTGGCTTCTGTGGGGAACGACGCAAAGCTGGGTTTCAGTGGACAAGGGGGAGCCTGCCAGGGGGACGGGTGCTCTGGGAACATCTGTGGCCTCTGCAAGAGTGAGCTGAGGAAACGGCACAGGAAGGCAGGGACTTCCTAGTAACTGCTAGGGCCATCCTTGCACCTCACAGATATTTCCCGCCCTCCCTGAGCTGTTTGGTTCTAGAACCTGTGATCCGGGAAGAGCCCCAAGTGTCCAGGGGCTGAATCGGGGGTGCTCGCTGGGCCCCAGAGGCTCCCTCAAGGCAGCTTCATTTTGTTTTCAGGCCTTGAGCACCCGGCTTCCCTGTCTGGGCTGTATGGCCTGAGGGGGAGGGAAGCGGTCTAGGCCTGAAAGGGCTGCCTCTTGTGGGGTCCAGAGGTCACCAGGTCACAGAAACGGGCTGGGCCTCGACACTGGCCCGCGTGCGCAGGAGGTGGAGCTGGGCTGCTGCCCAGGCGTGGTGATGAGATGCCTGGAGCGAGGGGCCGGCTTCAGCAGGGCTGGAGCAGCAGCCCCGGTGCGGGGCCAGCCTCGCCCACTGCCCTCGACCACTTCCAGCACCTGCCTGACACCAGGCCGACCCACCTTCTGACCCCTCGGGCCCTGGGGCCTCCTATGAGAGACAGTCCAGCCTTCATACAAAATTCAGATTTACCAAAGATGGATTAAAGAGAGGCCCCAAATATGCTGGTGCCTCCTTCTCTTTTCTGAGATAGTTTAAAACAAAACAAAACAAAACACACACACACACACACCCCAACCAAGGAAACCGCATGCCTTGCCGTCTTGGTTGTCTCTGTGCCAACTTCCAGCATAAATGAGACTTAGAAAATTTCCAGGCCGCTAGCCGTTCTCATGGCCTGATGTTTTCTTGATACTTAGAGAATTCTGCTCTCGTGAAACCTTGGGTTTGGGGAGGAAATGCCTCTGCTTAGCCAGAGCCCCAAGCCAAGCAGCTCCCAGCAGAGCGGCTGCAAGACTCCAGAAGCCTGGGCCAGGCGGGGACCTAGTCTGATCATCTGGACTGGCTGGGTGGGTTCCTTTAGGCCCCTCTTCCTACAGGGATTTGGGGTAGTTCCCTAAAAATCTGGAACACAAATAGGTCCATAAAATTGGATTTAAAAGAGGAAAAGCAAATGTGCCAGCCTTGAAGGACAGTCCCGGAAGAGGGAAGTGGGAGGCTCTGTCATACTTTTTGTCTGAGACACGTGCCTTGGGGAGACGTGTTTTGTCCCAGAACGATGCTGAGAGGAAGTGTCATCTGAACACTAAGCTTAGGACATGGGCTGACCAAGGAGAGGTCCCCAGCAGCCACTGCTCCCCAGTAAACACAAGGCAGGCTGGTTCCGACAGGTGGACACCAGCGGGACCTGATGGTCAGCCTCTGACTAGGCCTGGCGTTCCCGTTCTGCAAGGGGCAGCAGTAGTGATGGGCAGTTGTTACAAAGTGCTTTCGCCTCCCGTCTTGGGTCGGAACCACCGACGGGGATCTGGTCCCAGAGATGGGGAGGCTCTTGGGAGAAACCTGTAGGAAGTGAGGGAAGCAGGACAGGGAAGAAGCCCTCAGCCTAACCAGGGGGCGCCCCGCAGTGTGAGGAGCACCTGGGATTTGACCCCCATGCCTGCCGAGGCCTGTGGCGGCTCCAGAACCCGTATCAGCCAGTCCCGGGGGCGGGCTGCCCCCGGGAGGACGGGACAGGGGACTTGTTACAGCCAGAGCTCAGGTCAGGGACGGGCTTCAGTGGAGAGGCCCCAGGACCCCTGCTTCTCATCCATTTTCTCGTGGGACCCTTGCATCAGCCGAGGGAGGCAGCCGGGCCAGCAACAGCTGTTCTGTTTTCCAAGTGAAAGGACTCTGTCAGTGAGCCCAGACTTTGGACCAGTCCCTCTGACCCCAGACCCTGCATCCTGTGCTGCTCCCCGGGGCCACACGCACCACACTCCTGTGGCTTTCCCAGCCTTGGGGGCTGGCGGGGCCCAGGGAGACAGGAATGAGGAAACCAGCCTGTCCTCCTTAGGGTAAGACAGCCAGGAGAAAGGGCACCCCCACAGCCTTGCCCTTGGCCCTGAGCTGCCCCAGGCTGGCACAGGGAGCCCGGGCACTTGGGGAGGAGACAGAACTTGTGGCCAGAGGCTTGGGGGGAGGGTGGTGGTCAGCTTATGCAGAAAGGTAGGGCTGAATCTGTTGAGTTAACATGAGTTTCCTGAGGGGCGATTTGGTTTTCAGCTCGCAGCTAAGGTAGGGGTGCCGTCAGCTGGTGAGGGGCTGTGTCCTCTCTGGCCTCGTCACAGTGTGTGCGCACAGGGCCAGGCCCTCTGGGTGCTCTCAACACCCGGGTCTGATGGGCTTCTGTCTGCAGTGGGGGCTGCACAGAGTTCCACCAAAGGCAGGGACCTTTGTCTCAGTCCCCAGGATCCAACCAGGGGCCTTCCACCCAGAAGGAGGGTATAAAAGCAAATATCTGTTCAGAAAGGCCACACAGAAGCAGGGGCCATTGCTCCTGGCTGTGAAGCCCTGGAGAGACGGGGTGGGTGGGCTGAGACTTAGCTGGCTGGACCTGAGGTCTGGCAGGTCTCATGGAAGCAACTTGACTTTCGGGGGCTCCATTCCAAAGTCACCCCAGACTGTAGGACTGGGGTGCTGAGTGGTATCTCCAGCCACTAGCCTGAGCCCACATGGATGGTCTCCTCAGAGCTTTGTTACCAGGGCAGGCCTGTGCCCAAGTAGGTGGCCCATCTCCGGGCCAGGGCTGGGCCTCAGGAGAACAAGAATTTGGCATAGAGGGACTGTGTCCCGGAGCAAACACTTCACCCTGGAATGATGTGTTCACATAGTGCTTTGAACTTGTTAGCAGCTGTGCCGCTTTCCCTAGACATTTTTGAGGGCGCACGGGCCTCCAGGCCTCCAACAGGCCCGTGCAACATTCTTCTGTGGGAGCTGGGCTTTTTGGGAGTGAGAGCTCCCAGGAGAGGCTGGGCGGGACCCTGCCCCCAGGGCGTGGTGGGCACAAGGCAGCCCTGGATGTTGGCACAGGATGGGCTCACCGGGGATGGCGCCTGGGCAGGCCACACACTGCCCCACTGTGGCCATCACATTCCTCCCTGGCAGGTGAGGCGTGCCACCGGTTGGGACATTCAGCAGGTGGGTCTTGGTTTTCACTGTGGCTGAAACAGCTGAGTTTAGAGTCAACAAAGTTTTCAAGGTGACACTAGCTTTACAGCCCAGGAGCAGGTGCCTTTGAGGACTGTCAGAGGGTCGGGCTCAGTGGCATCCTGGGATTGGCTTGTGACAACATTCACCAACCAGACCTGGCAGCTTCTTGCCCTGCTGCAAAGCAGAAGGGACTCAGTTATTCCAGACAGAGTGGGGGTGACCCAGGTGCCCTAGGCCCACCTCTTATTCGTCAGGTTGGAGGGTCTTGTCTGAAGCTGTCACACCCATGTGTGGCAGAGCCCAGGCCTGTAACAACCTGTCTGGCCTCGGCCCTCTCCAGGGCACACTTGAGGCAAAAGTTACATCTCTGAAAGTTTGCAGCAAACTGGGGTTCCCCACACCCTGCTGCTGGTGTGAGTGATGTTTAACATGAGCAGTGCCCAGACACACACCCGTCACATCTGCCATGAAGTCAGGTGCCCCCACCCCCCTGCACCTTAGTTAATGCACAAGGTTGGGTAGGACGGGAGGTGAACACAGATTCGGGGGCACTTTCTGTTCAGGTTGACCCCAGCACTTCCCACCGTTTTCATGTTGCAGCTCACAGGAGACGGGGACATCTGCTCAGCGTTGTGGCCAGCCCCCAAGGGCGGAGCACGTCAGTATCTTGGCATCACCTGTGAGCCACCTGCACACATCGGGTTTATCCTGGATGTTAGTATTTGTAATAGGAATCACACTGCACTCGCAGAAATCCTTACAAACGCTGCTTCTAAGGGCAAGAAACACTGCCCAGCTGCCAGGGGCTGGGCTCTGCCTCCCTGGGCCTGGTCTGCTGAGGCTGGGGGTCGGCGCCTTTCCCGGGCTGGGCCATCTTCCCTCCTTCTTGTGCCCCTACCTAGTTTTCCTTTTGCCCTGGCTCTGGTCTAGGCCAGTCAGGGGAGAGGCTGGGAGGCAGAGGGGCCTCAGAGACCTTCCCATCACAGGCATCTGGGGCCTCTGCCTGCCCAGCATCAGGTCTGTGTTCTGACCTGGGATCACCCAGGATCTTGGGGGCTGGTTTGCATGAGGAGCTGTCTCCAGCCCTCTGCCGTGGCAGCGGAGGGAATGTGCACTGTGCAGCCTGGGGCCTCAGTGAGCCCCATGGTAGCCCAGCCGGAGGCACCACAGGGGTCCCCGGTCTGGTGAGGCTGAGGCTTGGGCTCCCACCACGGCCTGGGCCAGTATCTCAGGTCTAACTGGTGGCCCAGCCCTTCTCTCCTCAATCCCAGCGCTTTTTCCCAGAGCTCCCCCAGTACCCCAGCCTTCCTTTTTCTGCTAATCAAAAGACTGCAAGACAAGCAAACCCATCAGAACAGTTTCCTCCTGGTGCAGTTAGGAACAGTGAGTGTGTGCACGCAGGACGGCCACCTTCCTCCAGAGAGAGCGCCTCTTATTTTCCATTTGCCAAGCCTGTTTCAGCAGCTTGTTTGCCATGACAGCTGGTGGTCATCTTTATTTCAAAGTGACATACAAACACTCCAGCCTGTGAAAGGACCCGGGGCCCTTGGGACAGGCCTGTGATCTTGGCATTGGCAGGCGTGCGGTGCTCCCCCGTGCCCCCAGCACCCTCCCCAGTCCTGTCCGGGGAAGCAGCCAAAGCTCAGATTCCTCCCTGCTGTCTTTGCCGCGCATCTCTTCTGTCTTGTCCTAGAGAAGGGACTGCATTGCTACCGGTCCTGTCAGGGGTCAGTGGGGCTGGGCCGTGGGCACCCTGTTCGTCATAGTTCTCTGTCCCAATTTTGTGCTCCACTAGGAATGCAGGCCTTTAACTGAACCCGCTTGTGCACAGTGCTGGGCTTGCTCCCTACTATGAGTGGGTGGCCTCAAGCACCCTTGGGTCATGTTCAAGCTGCGCCTGCTGCTTGGACAGGCCCCAGGCTGCCGCCTCCTCCAGGCCGGCCCCACGCAAAGGCAGTGCTTGGCGGGCGGGGAGCTCTTTCCAGCCACGTTCTTTCACTGGGGCCTCCAAGGGGGACAGGCAGGACCATCACTCGCCTGCTAAAGATGAGGCAGTGGAGGCCTAGGGAGGCTGAGGGGTCTGCCTGCGGTCCCAGCTGTGGGCCTGACCTCTCCTCCAGCAGAGCTGCATGTCCCGCTGCCTGCGGGCCTGTTGAGGGCACAGGAGCCCAGGACTTGCATGGAGACCAGCCCACTGGTGGCCGTGATGTGCACCAGATTGGACGTCAGCTCAGCCCTCCTGGCCCATGTCCCTCTTGCCGTTGTGGGGAGAGGGTGACACGGGCACCATGCCCCTTTGTGCAGCAGTGCAGCCTGGCGGTGTTTCCATTTGCGTCAGCAAACCCACGCCTGCAGTGTTCCTTTACTGGCCAGAGTGCCTTCCCTTGTCTGCAGAGACATGCTTTACGGGATCATTATCACAGGGAATTTGGGTCACTCTCTGTTCTTTCAATTTAACGGTGTGGCAGGGAACATTCATGTCTCCGAATTTTTGCGTGTGTCCAAATTGTTTTCTTCTGATAAAAATCCTAGAAGTGAAATTGCCTGATGAAGGAATCAGACCCATTTTCAGCAAGGCTGTGCATGAAGGGCCCTGAGCCTGCCCCCGCAGTGCCCCCAGACCTGGGCACTGCTCACCTTGTGCCGTTTGCCAGTTTGTAAGTGAGTAACTGCATCTTGCGTTTCTGCACTCACATGGTATTTGTTGGCCAGGGGTATTTCTTCGTGAGTGAGTTTCCATTAGCCCCTTTTCCTTGCCTCGATGGTGGAGGAGGCCAGTCTTCCACTGCCTGGTGGTCCCATTGGCAGATAGTTCCAGAGGCCTTGGCCTGGAAGGTGGGGTGCGTAGTCCATGGGTTTCAGGAGGGGAGTGTGACTGTTGGTGACCTGTGTGTCTGTCTCCCCCACAGAACTGTCAGACCTTCAGCAGCCTCAGCTGCCTGAGCGCGGGGATGGAAGACTGCGGCCCCCACAGCCCCTTCGCCCTCCACGCCAGCAGCACCAGGTCCTGGACCACCTTGCTCTCGGCCTCCGGCACAGGGGGCAGGACCCCCGCCGGGACCCCAGTCCCCGAGCCTCTGCCCCCGTCCTCGGACGACCACCTCGCCTGCCGGGAGGAGCTGTGCTGTGAGGAGTCAGGCGGCTGCACCCTGGATGAGGGCTGCGGCAGGCGGGGGGAGCCGGCCACGGCCTGGCGGGACCGCGGGGCCGCCCGGAACAGCCCCTGCTCCCTGGACGGTGAGCTGGACATTGAGCAGATAGAGAACAACTGAGGGGCCGCGGGCCCTGGTCGGGGGCGGGTTGGGGGTGTGTGTTAGAATCGGCAGGCCTCCCTCCGGGCACATGGCGAGCCCTCGCAGGGGAGCCCCACTCCTGGGCCCGATCAAAGCTTCCTGGAAGACACTGGGCCAGGGAGCGAGCCCATGGCCTCCCGAAAACGCTGTCCTGCCCGCGGGGTCCTGGCCCAGTGCCAGCCCCCTGGCCAGGCCACGCAGTGGGGCGCCTCAGCCTCTCACCAGCACGGCAGCCACGGTCCACGGAACTGCTGTAGCCGAGAGAAGCTTCTTGGTTTCAGTCTCTTTCCCCCTTTTCTTGTGGGACCTGGGCACAAGCGTCCCAGCCGGCCCCGCTGGGCAGTCCCGTGCGCTTCTAGCAGGGCTGGCCGGCTCCGTGTGCTCACTCCCAGCTGGGGCTTCCTCCTGGGCTCAGGTCCATCCAGTGGTGTCAAGGCCCTCCTTGGCCTCCTGCTCAGGTTCAGTGCTGGGGAGTTGGCCCCGCAGCTTCCTTCTTCCCTCAGTTGTATTCCGTGCCTTCTCTCCCAGGTCTCCCTGCTTCAGGCTTGGGAAGGGTCGGGAGAGGCTTCCTTCCATAGTAACATCAGAACCATTTGGCCTTAATTCCAAGTGTGGAAGACCGAGGCCCTGGGGTGCCGGGGTGGCCTCCACATCTGGACTCTCTGGCGAGGGTTCAGGGAACAACTTGGGGTGCTCGTTAGAGGCCGTCTAGTTGGGTACAAATTTGGCGGATCTGTTGGCTGAAAAGACAGACCCACCAGCCCCTCCTGTGGTGTGGACGCCTGGCCCCGGGGTGCTCTGCCTCTCTGGGGGCTTCTTTGGCAGGGTTGGCAGCTGGCAGCCATATTCCATGACTAACCTGTCACCGAGCGGTGAGCTTGGTGGATTCAGGTGAGTGGAGAGATGTCCCCGTTAAAGGGTGATCTCTTGAAAACATCCTCAGGAAGCAGTTCTGTGCAGGTGCGCAAGCCCCGGCCCTGCGCATGTTTCTGGGAGGGTGTCTGCTGGCCGCTCTGGGGGTCCCTGCAGGATTCCAGGTATGTTCTCATTGGTGGGGAGTGGTCAGCTGGGGGAGCAGGGGCTTTTAAGGGCTCACACCCTGCCTGGCTCCTTGAACCCCAGCAGACCCCCCAGCATCAACAAGCAGACTCAGCCCCAGAGATTTCACTCCCAGACAGCTCCTCTCCACATGGGCTCTGCTCTCTTGGAATCCGGCTTTTAGCAACTTGACATCTTCCGCGGACAATAGCAATTGGGTCGGCTTATGAGCAAGTGGCCCCTTCTCCCATGAGGCTAAATACAACTGCACTCTCTTGAGTTGGCTGCCTCGTGACAAAGGTCCGGGTCATTTTGCTCTTGCTCATCTCCCATTGGCCGCAAATGCCTCACTGCTGCAGGTTGAGTGCACACGGGTCCCACTTTCCACTAAAGAGAGACCGTATTTGGGAGACTTCACTTAAACTTTCACTTTTTTACATCAAAAGTGTGGTGGCTCAAGTTCTGATTTATAGTTGGCTTTTCTTAAAAATCAGCCATTAGATGCTTGCAGAAAACCCCAACACCACGGCCCCCCGAGATTGTGGTGACAGCCTCAGGTTATAGAGTGTAATGGGTATGGGGTGCTGGGCAGGTCCTACGAAAGGCATGTCCCCTGGGGACCCTGGAGAGCCAAACCAGGGAGCTGGAGGCTCTGGGTGGATAAAGACATCTCACCCAATCCCCACTGATGGGTCATGGAGACCGTGTCTTCTTAGAGCTGATCTGGAGGAGGCTGGGGCAGCTATTGGGTGGCATCCAGCAGCGTATGAATTCAGAGAGCACATGCTGGTACCTCACGGCTTCAGAAAGTGGTGTGGCCCACACCAAGAGTGGCCACGGAGGGACCACGCCCTGGATAGCATCCTTCCTGTGGAAGGAGAGGCAGGGTCCCATCTCCCTCACCCATGGAGAGGGACAGGGGCTGAGCCAGGATGGACCTGGGCCATGGCTCCCAGCAGCCTTTGCTCAGGGCCAGGAGGGGAAGCACATGGTGGTGGGTGTGTGTCACAGGCCTGTGGTCCAGGTGATGCCCTGGGGCCGTGCCAGGCACCTCCAACCAGGCTGGTCCTATTGATCCAGAAACCCAGCCCCAGGGTAAAAAGGATCCCAGCCCAAGGCAGGGTGTGGCTCTTTCCAGCCTCCTCAGGCCTCTCTTGGCTATTCCCGGCCCCACGGTCCCTTCTCAAAAGGAGTGGCCTTCAGGGGGCTTCATGTCTGTCTTTTGATTGAAGAGAGCAGACCCCATCTAGTGCTGCACACGGCCTGAGGCCCAGCTAGGCTCTGCTCCCCTGGCACCAGGACCTCTGGTCTGGGAACTCTTGGAGGGCGGCCCTCTCTGATCCTGTGGGGCTGTCCCAGGGGCAGCAGGCAGGCTGGTGGGCTCACCCTGAGCCTCACTTAAGCTGGAGCCCTGCCTCTTGCAGCTGATGCCCATGAACTCCTGCCTCTGAGAGGAGACTGAGGAAGTTCAGAGCCAGGAGGGAGGGCTGTGCCGGGCTGTCTGCCTGCCCAGGGGCCCTGAAGGACAAGAGCAGGGTTGTGGCTCCAGGAGAGCTGGGTGGGGAGGGGCTCCCTGTCACGCAGCATCCCCGCTCACTCCAGAGGGAGCACCTGCTAAAGCCGCCCGCCTAACAGGCTGCTGCCAGTGGGGGCCGCACCGGGATCAGGGCCGCAGCCTCGCTGTTTACATTACCGCAAACCCTCTTGCCTTACTCGTGGTGGGGACCGGGCCCGGTGCGCGGCCTATAGGCAGACACAACATCCAGGCCACAGGACAGCTTTTCTGATCATATGTACGGATCTTCATTCTCAGAAAGCCTTACTTTTCAACAAAATTTTTGTAATAGGAAAGTTTTGTGAATTTGTACGCCGAAAGAAAATTTAAAGGAGAAGTCCCCGTTAGAAAAACAAACCCAGTGTCTGGATGGGTCTCCAGTGCAGGGGTGGTGTGGGCGTCTCCCCCTCCGGCGGGTGCTGCCTGAGCCCTCAGCACGCCGCACCCTGGGTGTCCTGCCCTGGGCCCAGCCGGCTGGCCTCCAGTCGTGTGCGTCCCAGCCTCGGGGCCGGTCACCTGAACGATGACCGCTTCAGGCTCTACGGCCTGGGGCGCGAGCAGTACCCCTAGCGCTGGGGCGCAGCCCGGCCTGGCAGGGCCTCCGTGTCGACAGCGGTGCCACACCTTGCCACAGCCACACAGTTGGTGAGATCCCTCCCACTGGCGCCAGAGAAAACCATGCTTCTTTAAAAAAAAAAAAAAAGAAAAAGATTTTAAAAAAACACAAAACTCAGACCGCAGCGGAGCTCTTGTAGCCTAGGTAGGATAGTCTGCCCTCCTAGCGTAGTCTCTTTGGCAGATAAATCGTGTTTCAGTGTGGGGGGGGCGACGTCCTGGGGGCGCGGTGGCAGGGAGCTGGCTGCCCTGGGCCCTGTGTGCTTTCCCAGCTGTACCTGGTTGGCTTCGTGGAGCCTGAGGAAGGGTGGGGGCCAGGACTGGCAGCACTGGGCAGTCCCGCCCCCTCCACTGGCTCCGCCCCCTCCACCCGGCTCCGCCCACCTCCGCTCCCGCTCCGCCCACCGCAGCCTGTCCTCCGCGCAGGCCGTGACTGTCTTGCACTAGAGCCGCTCTAGTCTCTCAGGAATTTGCTTGTTACTTTTACTGTGTAAATAAAGCTTCCTGGTTCAGTACCCAACCAATGGGAGCCGGCTGTGTGGTTTCTGTTGAGTGTGGCAGATTGGCGGCCCCCCTCTGCCTGTGGGACCGTTGGCTCTGGGCTGGCCTGGGCCCTCTGTCCCCTCCGAGCCTCAGGGTCGGGTCGGGAAAATGGGCAGCACGGGCTATCAGGAGGCTCAGATGCAGGAGGCTGTGAGCGACTGTGATGGGAGAACCGTGATCTCGGGGTCCCCAGCACCAGGGCAGTCAGCATGTGTTTCGTGTGGAGGTCCCTTCTCCTCACTCCAGCCAGGAGCCAGGGACCCCAGGACAGCAGAGCCGGGACACCTGCTCTGTGTGACTTCTGAGTCAGGAACAGTGGAGGAACCTGCCTGTCCCAAGCCCTCGTGAGGACATCAGCTCAGCCCTCAGCAACACTGAGGCAAGGGCGCCCAGCGGTTTGCCACAGGTCGTGCTGTTACAGAGCGCCTGGCCTGGAGCCCCGCGGGGCCACCTGCCCACCAGGGTAGCTGAGCAGGTGGCACAGGCTGGGACCCCACGCCCCATGGAGGGCAGCATGGCTCAGGCGTGCGCTGCTCGGGCCGAGGGGACAGCAGTGTTCACAGCCCAGCCCAGACTGGGCTCAGGGGCACATGGACCCTGCGCCTGGCCCCCAAGTCAGGGAGCCCTCACTAACCAAGCTCAGGAGACCAGGATTTTTGCGGCCTTGAGGACAGGCTTCGGGAGGCTTACTTAATTTCTGTAACCCAAGGTTGGCGCACATAATCTGACCACAGAGTTTTTGCCTAGAGATCTTAATGGTCCTGAGGATGCCCCTCTGGGAATGAGACTCCAGAGCGCTCAGTCCAGACTCTTCCTGTTTGTTTTCTTTTTCAAACAAAATGGCCCTTGGATGTCTAGTGCACATAGCAGGTGAAGCCAGGCTGCTATGGCTGAAGCTGGGGGGTGGTGAGAGGAGCCCCTACCCCTTCCCCCAGCAGCCTTTCAGCCCCAAGGCCCAGGGGTCCAAGGCCTCATGTCCCCCATGACTGCAGGGGAGGCTCCCACATGCTGCCCACCTGTGGGGAGGACACGGAGTGGCCCCGATGGACCTGCAGCCCTCAGAGTCCCTCACCTGCCCCCACCCAGGTCCCTGGCTGGGCTCAGTCTGGTGCTGGCCCTGTTGTCGGGGTGCGGCCTGGGTAGAGCAGCCCCTCCCCGGCTCAGCTCACCCCGCGGTGTCTCCTCCGTGGCAGAGGGAGGCTGGCGCCTTGAGCCTCTGTGCCTAGTGCCACTGAGGGCCACCTGCATCTGACACGAGCACTGTCTGTGGGCCTCCAAAGCCTCCTCATGTGTAGACAGGACTTGTAACACTCAGGCTTAAATGAAGAGAACAGCTAAAACCCCTAGTACCACACTAGACAGTTCTGTCCAGTGTGTGTCAAAAACATTTATCTTCGTGTGGAAAAAGGGATGAAAGGAAACACTCAAATATTAACAGTGGTCAGGCTCTGACTTTTTGGTTCTTTTTTATAATTTTCTGTTGAATTTCCTACAGTAATACATATTGCTTTTATAATCTTAAAAAAAAATTGAAACTAAAGGAAAAAATGAGATACAAATTGACCCGTCTGTTTATCATCTAAGGCAGGGCAGTTCTGAGTGGGGAAGCTGGAGCTACGGGATAATCACGCTGGGGTGGGAGGTGGCACCGGGGCACAGAGCAGGTACACACATGGGTCCCTCCTCACCTCTGTGCCCCTTCCCTCCTGCCAGCTTCCCTGCGAGGAGCATGAATGGCCCAGCAGGTAGGCGGAGCCTTTGGAGGGACCTTGTTCAACCTGATCTGGAGGGGAGAGAAGCGCTGACGCTGACGCCACCTGGGCGCCGCGGTGGGTGTGCACCTGCTGGGAGGGCTTGGACCCCTCAGCCCAGCTCCCAGCGCCTGTCAGACGGTTGACAGCGTGGACCTCCCTGCGTTCCCATCCCCCAGGTGCCATCCCCTCTCTTCTTGTGGGAGTTTGGGTGGGGCTGCCTTTGCCCTGTCCCGGGGTCAGTCTGGGAATTTCTTGGGACCCAGATGGACTTGGAAGTCACATGGGATGAAAAACTCTTGCTGGATTAACTGAGTTTGATTGGGGTTTTCACGCAGGCTGGTACAATTGTGGACCCTCAAGTTGGAAGATCTGGAGGTAGGAGAGGCCCTTGTGTCCCCAGCCTGCCCTCCTCTCCACCCTGCCCACCCGACCCCTTCTGACAGTGGGTCTGCTGGGTGCCCCCCAAGCCTGGAACGTTCTGCTGGCCGTGTGGCACATCTGGGTGCATCTCCTGACCACAGACAGGTCCTTAGTCCACTGCCTACCCCGAACTCCAGCCCCACCTGTGGTCAGTGGCTCTGTCTGTCCCTGGCCTGAGAACTGTGCCCGCCCTGCTTAGGGGTGTGGAAGGAGGGTCTGCCACAGGCTGGAGCTGGGCAGCTGGAAGGACCCAGGGGTGAGGGAGGTCAGCCTCACTTCTGGGCAGCATGGCCACCCTGGGTGGCAGCAGGACATGGGTCATCATCCCCAGCCAGGTAACAGGGCACCCTGGTGTGGCCTGGTCCCTGACAGCGCTTGGCAAACGCCTGTAGAGGAAAGGGTGAGGTGGTTGAGGTGCAGTAGGGCTGGACCTCAATTCTGAGGAACATTTTGTCTCCAGAGAGAGGATACCAGTGTGCCAGCTCGCCTGGAAAGTCACAGCCACTGGGGCCACCACAGGCCACATCCCCATGGGGGGATTGTGGAAGGGACTAGAAGGGGCATCGGATACAGGGTCAGACCTTGATTCGTGCTTCAGCTCTGCCTTTGCCAGTTGCTGGGCCAAGGCAAGTCACTTTCTCTGCACCTCAGTTTCCTCATCTGTAAAATGGGGCAACAACAGTGTCCATGTCACTGAACCCATAGCTTGGCGGGGGTAGCATGTTCTCTGCCCAAGATAGAGGTTCTGTGCCTGCTGTCCTTCTGACACCGTCTCTGTCCCCACTCCTGGGCAGCAGCCATTAAGGGGAGGCTCCACCTGACCACAGAGAGTGAGACCACCAGCCTCCTTCCTCCAGGGCTGCACCGCCCTGGCTGCAAGCCCCTGCCAAGGACAGCAGGAAGGGGCAGCCCACGAAAAAGGAAAGAAAGGGAAAAGGAAATAAACCAAACAGAAGGCTGCGGCCAGTCCCCACACAGTCACTGCCCTCCGGGCCCCGGTGAGCAGCCGCCCACTGCATGTCTGCTGACCGCCCGGCTGATCGCCTAACGAGCTGCAATTAGGGACTCCATCCAGGAGCAGGCGATTTGCATGTTTTCCAGCTAATAGGCCAAACGTCCCTCCTCCCTTGCAAGCCAATGACACCAGCCTGGTCGGTGGTCCCTCATTTTGATGAAAAGACTCAGCCACCATCATATCTTCCGAATCCTGATTTAATGGTGGCCGGAATGGCGGGCACAGCCTGGGGACAGCACAGCCCCCGCTGGCCCTGGGCTCCTGTTCCAGGGAACTCGGGTTCCGGGTTTAGCTTTTAAATCTTTGTCTGCCTTCATTTAATGGAAATCTTGTATGGAGGACTCAGGACTTCTCTTAGGAGGAGTCTCCCAAGATTTGTCAGTGGCTTCTGCACTGAATTTGGGGAGGAACAGAGCAATCAAGTTATCTGTTCTGCTGACTGATTCTGAAACCTGAAACCTGGGCTGTGAGTGAATTGGGGAAGCCGTGGCTCACCGCCCCGGCCTCAGGGCTGCTCCATGAGGGAAGGTCCACCTGGTCCCCATGGGTCCTCACTTTCCCCGCCTGTTAAACCAAGAGTTTGGGGCAGGTGAGGTGTCTCAGGACCTTGGCCCCCTGATGTTTAGAGGGTCAAGCACATGGCAGGAACAAGGACGGTGCCCCCTCCCACCCCCGTGCAGTCGAAGCCCAAGTCACCGCTGGTCAGGGCAGAGTTTATTACCCGTTAGTGTCCTCCTGCGCACCCTGGGTGTGACACATTCGGAGTTGAGGCTCCAGAAAGTACTCTCTGCCTGCAACCTGGATTCTAGAGGTTACAATTCTTGCTCTGTAGGATGGTGGTCTTCAGAGTGCTCCATTTTGCTCCAGAGGTGACTTGGGATGAGAAAAGGGTGGCTGCATCAGTAGGGGATGCGTGGGGAATGCTGAGTGTCCACTCTGACAGTGGCTGGGGGCCAGGGCCGCTGGGCAGTCCCGGGGAGGCGGGCTCAGCTCTGGGCTGCGAGGACGGTGCACGGGAGGACTCTGCTTTCTCCAAGCACCTCCCTAAAATGCCAGGACGGTCTGATAAGAGGCAGTGGGCAAACACCTGAGTCCAATTCGGTGGAGCATTTAAAGGATCTGGTGGGAATGGAGAGTGAAAAGGCTCAGGGATTCAACAGGTCTGCCCCACCTCCTGACTCCACCAGGGACGCACAGGCAGGGGACAGGCCATCAGGTGGGGATCAAACTCTGCCCAGGCAGCTGGGAGGTGTGACTGGGGCGGGGGGAGGGTCTGCAGAGGGAAGCAGAGGAGGGGCTGGTGGCTCAGGCCCAGGAACAGGGCAGCCCCGAACTGCCTGGCTGGCCCCTTTCACCTGCCTGTCCAGGGCAGGGGACAGGGCCTTGCGTGGTCTGGGCACAGGGAAGGGTGGCAGGAGGCTAGGGGCCCTCCCAGAAGGCCCGTCACTTGTCTGTGTGCTGCAGCAGCAGGTCCACGGCCTCCGCGAGGTTGTCCACGTACCCATCAGCCTTTACTTCTGGATGGTGCTCATCACTGGGCCTGGAGGGCAGGACCACAGGTCAGTCAGTAAGCCCATAGTGACCCATCTGAAGCCGCTGTCTCCCAGCATCTAGCACAGGCCTGGCGTTGCCCTTGGGAAACTTCCAGGCCCCTCGGTGCCCCGTCAGGCAGCCTGGCTTGTGGCCAATGGCTGTCCCACACCCCAGTCCCAGCCACCCTTACTTGGTCCCACACACCTCCCTCCTGACTGTTCCCTCCACCTGGACACCTCCCCTTCTGTTGGAAGCTTGCTCGGAGTCCTGTGGCAGAGTGACCACTGGCCCCTGCCCCGTCCGTGCCACCACATCCTTGATAGTAGGGCTCTGAGCTCAATCCTGCTCTGAGCTTCCTGCCCAGCAGAGGAAGGCTCCTTGCAAAGCTACTCTCTGGCTGGGATTTGAGGGGCTAGAACCTTCCAAATCCCTCATCCATCCCTTCCAGGTATTTCCTGGGATCTGGCTGGATGCTGAGAACAAGGGGAATGAGGCCACACGATACATGCAGGTGCCTGTGAGGTCCATGAAGCGCCAGGGGGACCCCGTGTGGGGGCTTCATGGAGGAGGGGCTGTGGGCTGAGTCCTGAAGTTGAGCAGGGCTCCAGGTGGACATGTGGGGGTGGGGAAAGGAGAACTGTAACGGGACTGCAGCCCTGGCCACAGGAGGGGCTCAGTGGGCTCCAGGGGACGTCCCTGAGTCCTGACAGTTGTGGGAGGAGCTGGGACCTCATCCCCAGGGCCGTGGGCAGCCTAGGGGGCTGTGAACCAGAGCATGAGGTTCTGGTGACAGGAAGGGCCCTCCCCGCTGCTCACAGGCTGGAGCTTGGTGGGGGTGGGGACCGCCCCGTGCAACCTCCCACGCCGAGGGCCTACTGCTCGGACCACCCCACGGTCTGGCCGAGCGCCTGGGGAAAGCCCGAGGCAGCAGCCCGGCCACCGCCACGGAGGCCCCCGCCCCAGTCTGGAGGAGGCGGCTGGAGCTGGTTCTGACAATGTCCTAAAAGTCAAGTTGTCCCTTTTGAAGGCTTTGGCGTCTGTAGAGCACTTGACCTTAAAATGGCTGTCATGGGCAAAGGCACCTTTTCTTTCAAAGAGTTCTTAGCCCAGTGGCCTGGAGGCCACCTCCCCAGAGGCTGCTGAGGCGCAGGACCTGGGCAGGGGCTGGGGGAGTAGGGAGGGAAGTGGATGCTCCTGGTGACTGAGGAGGGCCCACCTTTGGCTCTGCCCTGTCCCCTGCCCCAGCCTGGGGAACCCCACTCGCTTGCCCACATCCCCGGGCCTTCACACGTCTCATCATTTTCTCCTTCCATCCTCGGGGAGGAGGCAGGTGCCCCCTCCGACAGGTGAGAAAATGGGGGCCCAGAGAGGTTTAGGACTGCTTGAGGCCATGTGGCAGGGAGAGCAGAGCTGGGATCTGACCTGGTTCTTCTGACTCTGGGCCATTATTCTGGGTGTCAGAGCCTCCAGGAACATGCATGGCTGCTGGACATTCCCACCCCTCCAGGAAGGTCCCAGGTGGGCAGCGCCCACCCCAAGCAGAGGCCACGGACAGATGCCAGGGCCAGCGGACATTGGTCCTCCCGCCTCCTCCATGTGGCCACCCTGCAGCTCGTGGATCAACATACAGACAGGCACCCCAGGGGGTGCATGACTCCCCCAAAGGTGGGGCCCCAAATGTAAGCCTTGGGGACAAGGGGACTAGTGGACAGGGACCCTCACCACCACCCACCGGATCAGCTACTCTCTCGTGCCAGCGGAGGTGTTTTAAGGGATTATTATTTCGCTCTTCCCAGACCCAAACAATTCAGTGAACACAGGAATTTAAGATCTCTGTTATTCCCATGTTAGTGCTGAAATACACACTTGTTAATATCAAAAGGTTGTACATGGCACACACTCAGGAAAACCGTGTTGGTACCTACTTATGACCCACCAATTCCAGTTCAAGTATACAGCACAACAAAAATGCATAGACGTGTTCACCAAAACACAAGTACTAAAATGTTCCAAGCAGCTTCCGTCAGTAGCAAAAAGGCAGAAACTGCACAAATGTCCATCAATAGGAGAATGGAAAAACAGAGGATGGGATGTGCGCATGTCAGAACAGCCCAGGACACCACCATCCACAATGAACTCCCCTCCACTCTGCAATGTCTGTCCGCCGTCACCCATAGACACCATGACGGGCAGAAGAAGCCAGGCTCAAGGAACCCAAACTGGACAGCCTGTTTGTATCAAGTTCGGGAACAGGTACAGCCAGTCTCCAGTGCTGAGACCAGGAGATGGTTCCTTCCTGGGGGGATGGGATGGGGGTGCTGGCAGTGTTCTAGAACTTGACCGGGTGGTGGTTACAGGGGTGGCACATGGGGGAAAATGCATCATGCTGTTCATTTTAGTTCACTTTATATGCATATATAACATACTCTTGAGGTATATTATACCTCGAAAATTTAATGAAAAAGTCACATTTAATCTCACAAATACAGGGTGTCTATTTCCCATCATTATGGCTATTTTCTATGGCCTTTGGGTCAAATCCTGCCAGCAGCCTGTTTTGGTACAGCCCTTGAGCTAAGAGTGGTTTTTATATTTTTAAAACTTTGTAAAAAGAAGAGTATGTGCAACAGAGACCACACGTGGCCCACAAGCCTCAACTAGATGCCCCTGGGGCCTCTGCTTGCAGACCCCTGGTTCTGGCGGTCTGCCCGTCGTGGGCACTCCCCTTCCGTCCTCCCAGAAGTGGGCGCCCATGGCCCCCAGCCGCCCAGGGTCTCTGTGGACAGCCCTTCCAATGGGAGGGTCTCCCTTCTTGGGAACCCAGCACCCTCCGCCCAGGCCCTCCTGGTGTGCTGACACGCCCTCCCTGGTACAGACCGAGAGTCTCGGAGAAGGGTACCAGGTTACCCTGCGGCTGCTGCCTGGCCCTGACCCCCAATCCTTCTGGAGGTGGGGGAGGGGATTCTTCTCTCCATCTGAGATGGGGCTGGCCTGGCTGGGGCACAGCCAGGGAGGCCGGCAGGTGGGTGGGAGGGGCCCTCTGAGACAGAGCACCCAAACTGGCAGGAAGTCCTCCCCTGGCAAACTGTCCTGCCTCAGTTTACTCATCTGTGCCCTGAGCATAAGCATGGCTCCATCCCTGACCCACCTGGTGACTCAGGGTGAGCACCGCCCAGCTCTGAGCGGCGGTGTGTCTCTCTGGATGGAGGCAGTAACAGGACACACACACAGGCTCCCGTGAGGAGTGTAGGGGACCCGCGAGGCTGAAGGGAGCAGGCCAGGGGCAGGCGTTCAGCACCATGATCGTGACCAGAGAGGACTCAGCAAGCTGTCGAGAGGGCGCTGTGAACCAGGCTGGGGCTGGAGGCTGGCTGTGACCCGGCCTTGGACCCTGCCCTGGGCACAAAGGCCGGCAGGGGGACTGACAGATACACATCAGCATTTGAGGTACAGGGAAGACAGAGTGATTTTGGTGTGTGTGGGGGGTGTGGGTATGTGGAACCATAGGCTTTGGAGTAGGAGGGGCAGGGAGGCTGGGACCAGGACCCCAGGGGACATCCCAGTGGCCGGAGTGCCCTTGGCCTGTTCTGTATTGCCCGTGATGCGCCCTTGCGGGCTTCCCTTAGCTGCTCCTGGGGCCAAAGGACAGCCCCGAGGTCCTGCTCACCAACATGGGGGGGTGCCCCAGTCCCCACTTACGGGGGGATGGTTGGGGGAGTGGGACGCCTTCAGGACATGCCTGCCCTGGTGCTGACACCTCTTGTCCCCACTCTGTGCCCCTCCTACCAGTTCCCATCAGATTCCTGACTTTTCTCTCCAGGACAGTGAGGTCAGTGGCAGCTCAAAGCAGATCAGACTTCCTCCAGCAAACACCCCCACCCTGACTCGTCATCCAAGTTCCTGGGCAGTTGGTCCCAGAACCGCCCTCCTAGGACCTTCACTGGGCCCTTGGGACAGGTTTACTGTCCACTCAAATGAACTTGACCCTGAAACGGAACAAGAAATCAGCTCATAAAAGAAGATGCTTTGTAGTAAGATTCCAGGCGGCCACACTCGGCATACGGTACCGAGCTGAATGGGTACAGAACTAATTACGTTTAATTACAGATCATTTATATTCAAGAATCTATTCAAAGAAAGGACTGCGTTAGCAGCCGGCCGCTGTTTGCCAACACACAGAGGAAATCATGGACTTTTACGTCTTAATTACCTGATGCTGCCGTGGGCCGCGGCTCTCAGGGAGCTGCTACGTGGAGGGAACTTGTTCCGGGCCTGCCCACCCTGAGGCCCCTGAGACAGCTCTGCTTGGCCTGACTGGGCAGGAGAGACCCTGGGCAGCTGGCGGGCTTTAAGCGCCCATCCACGCTGGCCAATGACTCGCGACCCATGGGGCCTCAAAGGTGTCACACTACAAGGGCTGAAGAAACCCAGCAAAGACATGCCCTTTGGCAGAGGGTGATGGACAAAGGAGCCGAGTGACTCCCTCCCGGCCTTGAGCAGGCCCTGCCTGGGCAGAGCAGGATAAGCGGGGAAGGGGAGCGGAGTGCTTAGCTGGGCTGGGAGAGGGGAAGACAGAAGGACACAGAGAGACACTCAGAGGAAGAGAGAGGAGGAGGGAAGGCAGAGACAGGAAGAAAGATAGAGGGGAGGAGGGGAGAGAGACGCAGGCAGAGGGGAGAAAACAGAGCAACAGGAAAGAAGGTAGAAGAAAGCGGGGTGGAGACATGGAGGGAGGGGAGAGGAGAGAGGGATGGAGGGACCGAAGTGAGAGAGAAACAGAAAGGAGGAGACAGGGAGCACACAGAGGTGGGGGAGAGAGACAGCAGTCTCCTGGGCAGAGAGTGGGCTGTGTCCCTGAGCAGGACCATGTGTGCCCGATTACCCCTCTGCCCCATTGACTTAGGGGAGGCTCCCTTTCCCTGCACCCACAGGGCCCCCATGGGGCTGCCCCTCCCCTGCCGCAGGCCCACACAGGGTGGGCTTTTTGCTTTGTCCCCAACAAGCTGTCTCTTCACCTCCCTGAGCCTCACTTTCCTTATCGGTAAGGTGGCCATGTGGCCTGGCTCTCAGGGCCACTCAGAATGAAGCACTTGGCACTCTGCCTGCAGCTGGGGGCCCTGCAGCCAATGTGGGCATCAGCCTCCTGCCCTCTGCCCTCCCAGGGCTCACCGTCCAGACCCAGACAGACATGACAGGGGCTGGGAAGGAAAGGAAAGGGCACAGGATCTAAGGGAATTTACGGGAGGACATGTGGGGGTCAGGGAAGCTTCCAGAAAAGGGGGCATGAGGCTGGGATCCCCACACCCCCCACCCATACATTTGAGCACAGCCCTCAGGTCTTTTCCTAAAGTTGGAGGCGGAGGCAGATTCCCTGGGCAGTTGTCTGAGGAGCAGTGGGTTCCTCTGCTCTCCTGGGCTCCTGTGTATGGGTGGTGTCCGGGTATCTCGGGCTGAGTCTGAGTGGATCCTCCCTCTTTCCTCTGCAGCTTCCACCTCTCCTGTGTTAACTCTGCTGTGGCTCCCTATTGCCCACGTCACAGCCCAGCTCCCCAGCAGAGTGGATGAGTCTGTCCTAACTGGGTACCCTCTCAGCCACCCTGCATCCACGGCCCCCCATTCTTCAGACATTCCATGCTCTCCCACACTCCTATCTGTGCTGGAATGCATGATCACTAGGTTTTGCTCCACCTGCAGACTCCTACTCATCCTCCAAGGCCTCACCTACTTGTTCCCAACACCAACTCTATGCTCCACCTCACATGGCAAGTTGCTCTCTTTTCTGAGCACCCAGAAATTGCCCCTTATCCCTTGAACAATCTGGCTGGGCAACTGAGGGTGCCCTACCGACCTGGCTGCCTAGAGAGAGGGGCCAGGCTTCCTGCCCCTGGCGGCTGCCCACACAGGCATGGCCCAGAGTAGGCACCCAGGAAGTGTCCCCCCATCGAGTGAATGAACAAAGGCCCCCCCTCCGCAAGGCACTGCCTATCATTAGTTATTCCGCCCCCTCACGCCCCATGAGCCGAGGGAAGGACGGAATGGCAGAGGCAGAGAACAAGGCCAATCTCTGCGCTGGCCTGGATGGCTTCACAGAGGCAGTCTTTGTACCAGTCCAAGGAAGGTGGTGGCCGGACACCCCAGTAAGGACTGTCTCCATGCCCACCTCCTCCACTCTGGCTCCTCTGTCCAGGCGACACAGGTGCAGCCTCTCCCTGAGAACTTTTCCAGGAGTCAGTGCCACCCACCTGCCACTTCTCCACCCTGGTCTGCTCCAGGACAGGGCTGGACAGAGGCCCCTGAGGCCGCAGGCCACAGCACTGCCCGCACAGGGAGGGGCATGCGTCCTTATCCCCATCTGCTTCGCAGGGGCCGGCCGCACCCCTGGTGGCTGAGGGCTGGGCACTGGGGGCGGGCTGCCCAAGTGAATTCAGGGACCCGGGCACGGGCTTCAGGAGGATGACGCCACTGAGACTGAAGCCAACTCCAGGCTGTGCTGACGAAGTCGGAGGAAAAGGACAGAGGGCTCTGATTCATGGGGCTGGAGGTGACGAGGCTGGACAAAGGGTCCATCCAAGCCCCGGGAGTCTGAGACCCAGGGGCCTGCGTAGTCGTTTCTAAGATGGTATGGGCCACAACATGGCCTCCAGCGAATGCCAGGAGGATGGCGCCAGGGCTCTGCCTCCACCCGCCCTCGTCCCCGCTTTTCTGAAGGCTGATTATGGGATTCCTGCCACTAACCATGGCCCAAACATGAGGCCTATGACCCAGGGCTTCCAGCCGTCCACCTGCTGGCCCAGGACCCTCGCCGTCAAGATACCAGCTTGCTGGGACCCAGAGGGCAGCCAGTGCTGCCCGGTCTGCGCTGGCTGTCGGCAGGGGACATTGTACTGGGGTGGCCGGGAGGGCGCAGTTGGCCATGGATCCCAGAGGCGGAGCAGGGCGGGTAGGGCAGGCCCAGACTCGGGCAGACACCCCAGGCGCCTCCGGGAAACACTGGTCCTGCTGCTGACGGAGAAGCTTACGCAGGAGCCGCTTCCCCATGGAACTCATGCCTCATCCTGCCAAGGTCCACTGAGCCCTGCGTCTCAAGGGGACTCTGACACGATCCCTGCTGGCAAGGGGGTCACCCTGGAGACAAAGTCCCAGGCCCTGTGCCATCCTGCCTGGAATGGTCCTCAGCTCCAGCCTCAGATCCCCGTCCTCGCTCAGAAACCTGTTCAGGCCTCAGGCCCCTGTGTCTCCCACCACCCACCCTCAGTCACACCGGCCTAGGCCCAGCCTCTGCCTGACCCCTGGTACAGGCCAGCCTAGAGCCCCCGAGCCCCACCCAGGGACCCTGCAACCCAGGGCACGTCCTGCCACCGATGGCAGAGACCTGGCCTCCCCTGGCCCAACCAGCTCACACAGACGGGGCTTCGCAGGCTGCTTTAAAATCACATGGAGGGACAAATACTGACATAAAAACTCAGGCCTAAGATAGTCCTCACCTCAGGCGCCTCTGAGGACCATGGCTCCTTGGCCAGGAAAGAGAGTGGGGACACAAAACAGTTTGGGTGGCGAAGACCTCCCCTTGGGTCAGAGCTCTGCGGGGGGAGGCGGCTCGCCCCAGAGCTCCCTTTCCTGGCAGGCACCTGGGTCTCCCCCATCAGTCTGGCTGTCTGCTCATCTGTAACGGGCAGGCATGGGGAGAGGGAAGAGGTAAGCTTCCCCCAGAGCACCCCACCCCATGGAGTCTTTGTGCAAGTAAGAAGGCAGAGGTGGCCCCGCGTGACTTGCGGCCTGGTGGGCCAGGCCCCTCAGGGAACTAACAGTGGAGCTGGGCGCCTGACTTAGGGGTGGGGGCAGGGCATCATAGGTTGGCTGCCTCCCACTCCCCGTCTCCAGCCTCTGCTTGTTGGAGGATCTAAAGTTGCGGGAGGGTCCTGTGCCCATCATCTGGGAGACACGCCCTCCCTGCATGTGCATGTGTGGGCAGGGGTGAGCCAGGGTGCCACCCAGAGAGAGGGGAGGGTCACATCTGTGTTTCCCACCTTGCAGCCTTCCCTACTGTCTCCTGCTGTCTGACCCTCATCTGGACGATGATGAGCTGGGGTGAGGGGCAGGGCTGGGCCAACTGGACGCCCCTTTCCTTCAGGCAGGTGGTGCCCCAGGGCCCAGAACCCCACCCTGGCTGACCCATCCTCCAGTGGGGAAGGACCAGAAGTCTCTCCCAGCAGAAGGAGGTGCTGGGACCAGTCCCAGAGGCTCTGAGGCCTGGTGCAGAAACTGAGGCAGGGGAAGATCCGCCACAGACTAGAGCTCCCAGCCAGCCAGCAGGCAAGTCCTGGGATGCGGGCAAAGCTCACCTGGCTCACAGGCGCTGCACCACAGGGACATGGGGACAACAGGGCATCGGCCTCACAGCTGCAGTGGGCGGGCCTGGAGGAGCATTTCCCCTGTACCCTGCATGATGTCCCATGGTGGGCACCAGGAGGGGCCTGTTCTAGAGATGATGACACAGATGCCAGGTGGGGACAAACTTGCCCGAAGTCACAGGCAGTACATGGCAGTTCTGGGACTTAAATTCTGTGTGGGTTTAAATCCTGATTCATTTTAGTGATTCTTCCCTTGGTACATGGCACAGATTCTGCATCTGGGAATCACTGATGTGCTGGTCAACCTCCGGCCACGCTGAGAGCCCTGTGGGTAGGGGTGCACCTTCCCTTTGGATCAGCTCCAGGGCAGAGGGGGGCCCTGGAAATGTATGCAGGCTTCAGCTAATGCAGTGGGGACAGCACGGTACTTGTGAAAAACTGACAAGGAGCATGAAAGAAATGGTACAGTTCACACTGGCGCTGCACAGGGGGTCCCGAGAGCTGCACAGCCTTCCCCATGTCTAGGTGCCCGCCCTCCACCGGGCAGAACCACGGAGATGCCAGAATCCTTTATCCAGGCCTCACAGTCACCAACACCCAGGGCCAGGCCTGTTGCAGGCAGAGGGCAGTGGGGGCCAGAGCCCAGTGGGGAGGGATTTACCGTGGACCCTGGCACCCACCCTGGGGCCACTCTGTCCACAGGGAGGAAACAGGCCTGTTTACAGCATGTTTCAGCCTGGTGGAACCTGGTGGCAGCTTGTCAACCAGAACCGACCCCACGCATCAGCTGTTTCCTGTGTGGTTCTTACTGCTCATCACCTGCAGGCACCTGGAGGTGCTAAAACGAGTGGGTGGTGCCGCATGGCCGCCCAACGGCATGTTGGTGGGCTGCAGAGGCTCCCTCACACTGACAAACCCCCAACCCTGCCCCAGCTGTTGCCCAGTTCACAGGCACAGTGAGGCCAGAGTTGCACAGAAGCTGGAAATTTGGCTTCTTTTAAAAATCTAGAAGATTCAGTAACAACGGTCTGGAGTCCGCAGGCAAAAATGAGTTGTTACAGTGTGGCAGCTGCTCCCTTGATGGGGCAAGTGGCTTCTAGTTTACCCCACTCCCCACCGTTCTTTAGTGTCTCCCTATTCTTAGACCAGTCCCGGTTCACTCCATTACATTTCCTGCCTGCCCCTGCAGGTCTCTGAATTTGCTGTCCTGCCCCAAAGCACTGGCTGTCTGGGACTCACGTCCCAAGGAACAAGTAACCTCCTCTAGGAAGCCCTTCCTGAAGCCCTTCCCCCAGGCCGCACCTCGGTTAGCTGGCTGTTCTGTGTTCCACGGCACCTGTGATGACCCCATCAGAGCACCTGTCACTCTACTGCAGTTGTCTGGTTATGGGTGCGATGCTTCCTCCAGACTGGGAGCTCCCCGAGGTCAGGGGCATCCCTGCAGTGGCCTCACGCTCCCAGCATAAGACCTTGGCTCCTGGCAGAAACAGGAACAGTCAGCCAACTGCCTGAGCAAGTGAGCAAAGGCCTCCTTCCCTCTGACCATCCAGCTGTGTCATCACTAGGCATCTGGCTTCCTGGGAGCCCGAGCTGTCCTAGAAATCTAGGCATGGGGGCCAGTCTGTCCCCACAGTCAAGGGGTGATGGGCAGAAAGGCAAGTGTCTGAGCCTCAGGGCCTGGGAGCCCTGGCCTGGCCTCACCATCCCGTTCCTCCCTAGACCCCAGGCCCCAGCATGTGGGGCACATGCACTCTGGGTCCCCACCTCCTTGGGGAGGCCCTGCCGTCGGGTCCCCAAGCACTGGAGCTCTCAGTCTGGGTGATGGTCCCAGGCCACAGAGATCTTCCTTCTGGAGAACCACTTCCCAGAATGAATGCCCTCTCCCCAAAACCAAGACTATTAGAAGCATGAAAATGCCAAGAGCCAGGCTGGGCCAGCCCTGTCTGTAAGCAGTGTAACTGAACCCTAAGAGGCGAGTCTCCCAGCCGGTGCCACCCAGGACTACAGAACTGGGCCCCTGCGGGCTCGGCAGTCCCCAGCGCCTGAGCGAGCATCCTTGCAGAACCGCAGGTGCTGGTGTGGGAAGCAGCAGCACAGGAGAGCTGGGGGCTGCACAGAAACAGCTGTGAGGGGTCTGAGGGGTCCAGGTGGGCACCCATCACCCTGTGGTTCCCACCACCACCAAGATTCAATCCAGTCTCCCTAACAGGGCCCAGGCGGCTGACCCAGAGCCCGCCAGCCACCACCACTTCTCCCCTACCCCGGCTCTGGCGTTCATCCTGTCACGCTCCCCAAACTGTCCGTGCCAGTGCCTAGAAGAGCCTCGCACACCCACTCCCCTCTGCGAGGCCTGACTCAGAAAGCACCCCCCTCCCAGTGGTCTCCAGGACCCATCCTACCCCCTGAATAAAGGAATGAATGAGTGAACACCTGTGAGACCTCAGGGACACAGGTCCCGGGAACCCAGTCGGGACCTTCTGGAATGGGGGCCCAACAGCGTCCTGGGGAGAGCACCCCAGAGCAGGTGGCTCTGTCTACGGAGCACATGCAGCTCCCTACAAGGCAGGGAACCCCCAGGGCACCCCAAGCCAGGACTGAGCTGTCAGCCACCATGCACCCCTGTGACTCCCAGAGGTTGTGGAACAGCCAGGGCAGTTTCTCTTGTCTTCCCCCTTTCTTGTTCCCAGGAAGCATTTCAGGCCAGACCCTAGAGGTCCCTAACTGCAACCACACCGGGGCCAGGGCATGGGAAGGGGAGCAGGGGTGGGCCCTTTCCTGCCCACTGGGCCTGCCAGAGGGTGCCTGACCAGGGGTTTGGCCTGTGCGGGCCCTGACCGGTGTGACCTCAGACAAACGCTTGGAGCCTCGATTCTCTCATCTGTAAGTGCGGCAGCAAAGCCCCCTCCCCGGGCTGCAGCGAGGGGCAGTAAGACGATGCCCCATTGTGCCCACAGCAGACGCGCAGTCTGGGTGGGCGGATGGATGGCAGGCGCTGGACCGGGCTGGGTGAGGAGCCCTCGGGGCTGCTCTGGCCAGAGGAGAGGGGCAAGGCCTACAGCTGCTCCAGGGAAGCTCACCTGGGGATCGGTGTCTAGAGAGCAGGCAGACAAGGTGGACCCTGAGGACCCCGTATCTCAGGGAGGCTTTGCTCAGGCGCTGCGTTCCTGCTCGGCAGGGGAGGGCAAGCCTGGTATCCTGAGCTGCACAGACGCTGTGTGGCTGTGCCGGGGACTCTGGACTCCTCTGAGAGGGCAGGGGCAGCCCCTGGAGGACACTGACCCAGCCTGTGCCCCGAAGCCCGCCCCTGGGGCCCACTTCTTCAAGCTGACGGGATGCTCTATTCATAATATTATTCATAATGGTGACAGTCACTGAGTGCCCTTTCTGTCGGGACCTGGTGAGGGAACGTACATGCTGTAGCTGCTTCGGTTTGCACAGCAGCCCAGCTGGTAGGTGCCACTGCCCCCACCTTACAGCTGACAAAGTGGAGGCTCAGAGAGGGTGAGTGTCCTGCCCAGGGTCACAGAGCAGTGCTGGGAAGCCTGTTTGTTTTCCCAACCTGCCAGAAGCACCTACAGCATGGTCCAGACCCCACCAGGAGCCAGGGGGCTGGGGCGAGCAGGCGGCAGGTGGCAGACAGGGGTCCACCTCAAAGGCTCGCTCATGCAGAGGGAGGGCCTGCTGGGGGCTGGGCATCTGGCCTTGCAGCAGAGGAGCCCCTGACAGCTGTTCAGAATATTTTGATAAAAACATGTTGAACACCTGGTGTGTGTTCGGATTAAAACAAGCTGGCCCAGCCCCTTTCAGTGCGCTCTCCAACAACCAAATCCCCCGAGAAGTCCACCTGCACCCCCATCCACAGGGACACAGGGCGGGGCACTCATTCCCCGGCCCCCCCAGAAATGCCCCCATCTCCCTCCTTTGGAGGCTAGATCAGGTCAGGGAGACCCTGTGGCTAGTGCAGCCTGCCCCGGGCCTGCACACCCAAGCTCAGGTTCTCACAAGGCGGCCCGGGAGAGAGGGAGGGCACAGGGAGGTGGTGTCCCTCCAGATCCTGAGGGCGGAGGGTGGGACCATCCCACTCATTGGAGGCCTGGTGTTGTCTCCACCAGGCGCAGACCCGGGTGGCTGGGCCAGGGGGTCTTGTGGGTGAGAAGGGTTCCTATAGGCAGGGCACCATGCTGTCCTGGAAAGTGGCACCCCATCCCCCCTTGAGAGGTGAAGAAACCGAGGCTTGGGGCCGGTGAGGAACTTGCCCAGAGCTCATGATAGAGCAGGGCTCGCACCCAGAACCTCCATCCTGTGTGTTAGCTCAGGCGGGGCTTGGGGACCAACGTGTGGCGCTCTCCTTCCGTGGACCATGCAGCCTGAGCTGAGAAGTGCAGTCTTGTCAGCTCCATGGCCTCCCAGGGGGCCTACATGCGACTTCTGGTCTACCAGCCTTTACCTACTTGCTGTGCGTGTTCCACTTAAAAGGGTCAAAACTGGCACTTCACAAACCAGGAGGTCCAGCAGCCACAGGGAGCTCAGAAAGGTGCTCGGCGTCACGAGTAATCAGGGACAAGCAACCCCAGAGCAGTACAGCCCACACGCTCACTGGGACAGCCCCGAGTGCCGGCAGGACGTGAGCAACAGGAGCTCTCACCGCAGCGGGAGAGTGCGGAAGGGCGCAGCGTGCTGGAAAAACAGTTGGCACGTATCTCCTAATGCTAAACACATGCATTCACGTGACCCAGCGATTCCATCCTGGGTGTGTGCCTGACAGAAATGAGGCCATGTCCACCGAGAGACGTGGACAGGAACATTCCATCAGCTCTGTTCATGGTGACTCCAAATGGGAAACAACCCAAGTGTCCACCAACAGCAGAGTGAACAAATAAATTGTCCAGTCATACAATGAAACAACACACACCAGTGAAAAAGAACAAGCTTCTGCTACAGAGAACTATATGGATGAAATAAAGAGTCCCAGATAGCCTGGAAAGGCACACAATGATGTTTATACTAGGATAGTGACAGAGGCCTAGGAGTTTGAGCCAACAAAATTACCTTTGAGTTCCCTGGCAGTCAAAGCAAAGAGGGAAACTCTGTAGATTACACAGAAGCAGATGACTGCTCATGAGGGACAATCTTCCCAGCAGCACAGGCCATGAGGGTCTGGTACCTGCCTGTGTGAGGGCACGCGTGGACTTACGCATGGCGAGGATCCAGCAGAGGGTCTGCAGAAGCTCAGAAGTCACTCTTCCCTTACAAGCAAATCTCTGGCCATCTCACTCCAAGGTGGCTCTCACATGGCTCCAAGACTGGCTCAGCCCACTCACCTGACTTCCTAACATGTGACACAGTGGGTCTCCGGGTTGTTCTGCCAAAGTTCAGAACCAGCTAGTCCCAAACTTGCTGCCGAGTTCCCACCTGGCCACCCCTTGTTCAGAGAAGTCCCTTCTCTTTGGACTTCGGAGTCTCCACTCATAAAACCAGAGGCTTCAGCAGACCTTCCTGGCTCTCCCACTCCTTTCTCCCATCTGGGCATGGAAGTCCCACCCAGGGGCTGACAGGAGACAGACGGTACAGGGCAGGCGGGCCTAGGCGGGCTGGTGCAGAGAAGGCAAGCTGGGGGAGGTCCCAGAGCCAAGGGAGTTTTGGAGCGTGTGTTTAATGAGCCCCATGCAGGATTTTATTGTTCAGTTCCAATCCTGCACGTGACAGGTCTCAGAGGATGCCTGCGTGGAGGAAAGGGGCTGAGCCAATCCACCTGCAGAGTAGGGGGACTTGTGTGCTGGAGAAGTCCCCCCAGAGGTCAATGCGACGGCAAAGGGGGACCCTCACCCTCACACAGAGAGGGCTCATTCCATCATGAAGATGCAGCCGGCCCCATTACATGAGACAGCAAATGAAACATTTGATGTTGGGCACCAAGCACTAATGTGCTGCATTCTGAGGGTTCCAAGTTAATAGCCTGTTACTTACTAACCAGAATTAGGGGCCTCCAGTGCTAATGGGGAGAAGGACCCGCATCCAGCTCCCTCACAGCAGCTCCTGATGTCAGTGCCCTCCCAGAGTCGGCATCCCTGGTCCCATCTGCACTGAGCTCGGAATATAAGCTCCTCACGCACAAAGGGAGGTAGGGAGACCCTCCTGGCCCCTTGGAGGCTGGGGGGGTGGCAAAGTGGGGAGGACCTGGAGGGAGCACTTCACACACAGGCCCTGGGCTGATGCAGCCGGGGTCCACATCCCACCCGAGCAGGTGACTTCCCGTTCTCCATGTGCTGACCAAGCAGGACAGTGAGCACTAAGCACCCAGCTGAGCAGGGGGCTCACAGTCAGCGCGGTCGGGCTGACCAGTGGTAGTCAGCATGAGCGCTTGGGTGACGAGGCAGCGGTGCTAACGGCCATCACAGACGAGAGGCCGGGGGTACAAAAACGATCTGATCGTCCTACGTGAGCACCGAGAAGTGCTTCCAAGGGGCTGCTCACTGAAACAGATGCACCTGTTCATGAGGACTGTCCCCCGCAGGGTGAGGCTCTTTGGTGGCACCCTTGCCTCCGGGACAGCCTCCCCTTCCCCCTGCACGTGACTCCGCAGCGGCTGTGCGGCCTGTCTGTCATCGTGCACCCTGCCCTGGGCGCAGACACACTCTCCTTGCTGTCCTCCACCCGGGGAATGCAAGCTGACAACAATCTATCGGCGGGTAATTTGGCTGTAGGTGTTAAGATCCATACAAAGAATAAAACAAGTTCTTCAACCCCATTCCTGGAAATCTTTCCTAAAGACTTAATTCTAAAGAGACCTCAGAGTCTGACACGTGGAAGGTTTTCAATAAAAGTTTGCTGAATTGAAGGACAGAAGCTAATAGGTCCAATAGAGATATTCACGACAGCACTATTTACAACAGAAAAGGAACGAATCCAGGCCAGTCCAACCATGGGGGAGTGATCAAGCCTAGTATGGTTTATCTGCTCCATAAAATATGATGCGGCTGTGAGCAACGGTCAGGGGAAGGGGGACGTGGAAGGCGAGAGTTGTACACGCACATGACCATGGCTACCGAAGGGAGCTGGCAGGAACCCAGAGGAGACAAACAGCGGTCTGAGTGTGGTGGGACAATGGGTAGGACCGACCTCTAAGTTCCCCTGGAGGCTGCAGTGATGCTGTCTTAATGTACATCATAATAAAAGCCAACTTCCCGGTCTTATCTTGGCACCACTTCACCCAAGATACTAAGGGGGCTGAAAGTCAAGGTCATGCTCCAGCCTGGCCAGACACTAGAGGCACAGTGGCTCCTCCTAGATCCAGCAGTTCGCCAGCCATGGGAGGGGCAGTCCAGGCCAGCCCTGACCTTGGGGCCAAAAGCCCAGCCAGGCATGGCCAATGCCACCTGCTCTGTAGCGCATACCTATTCATCACAGAACACCCCCAGGTGAGGCGAGCTGACCCGGGGGCCAGCGGTTCCTGCAACACCACACAAGTGCCACCTGGAGACCACCCAGGGCTGGCCCTTGCCCCGGACCCTCTGCCCAACTATCGTAGTGTCAGGCCTGATCCCGCTGCCCTTGGGATAGAGAGCCCTGGGGGTCCATGGTAGCACCTCATCAAGGTCCACCTGGAGAGTGTCACATCTCGCCCTCCAGACAGGAGTGAGAGGTTTGCTTCAGGCCACATGTCAGCATGTGGCGGGGCTGGGACTCAAGATTCTGTTCTGAGTCCAATGCTGGCACCTTCCTTGTAGCCACTGAATAAAACAAGACCCAAACAAGGTACACAAGCCCCCAACCCAGGAGCTGGAGGGACTGCAGGGTACAGCCCCCTCATTTCTTAGGTGGGGAAACTGAGGCTCAGGGAGGGGCAGAGGCTGGCCTGAGGCAGCCCAGCGAGGCTGCACTGAGATGGGATGAGTCTGTCCCTCTAGAGAGCTAAGCCGGCCATCCCCTGGCAGAGGCCGGAGCAGAAGGGGCTCCCGGGCTCCCTTCTTGCCAGGACTCTCCCTCACTTGCACTTACAACATGGGGGCCAGGCACTGGGGAGTGGGTGTAGATGGGGAAACTGAGGCACAGACCATAGGGCCTGAAGAGAAACAGCAGTTCTCCTCCGTATTTACTTAGCACCTTCTACCTGGTCGGGTTCCCCGAAAAGCTGACAGTCGCCACCTCATTCATCACAGTCCAGACGGCACCTCGTAAATGGTCAAAGCTGCCATTTTTGAGGGGGCCATTCATTTCGGCCCCCGGGGATGCCAGCCTGCTGGGGCGGCGTGCCCCACACTGGGCCGATTGTGTATGCAGGGACCCCATCCAAGCTGCCCTGGCTCCTGGCGGGCCGCCGCTCCCTGGATGATTCCTAGACGGAACCTTGTTTCCTTCAGTTTCATCTCCAGCCCTGGAAGACAAGCTGCTCCTCCAGAACATTAACTCAACACTGCTCTGATTTCCCTCAGACCCTGGTCCTGCCCCATGATTTACTGAGAAGCCATAAACTGGTCCCAAACCAGCTGGCCCTTTGGCCTCCAGAAAGCCCTGGAAGCAGCTCCCATCTGGCCCTACGGCTGCGGGTGGGGATGGTGGCAGCCTGTAGGCGCGTTTGCTCAGTGATCCTCAGAGGGGTCACTGTCTTCTTTAGATGGAGAGACAGGACCGGAAGGAGTAACCGACCATGGGCCATGGTTTAGGCTCAGAATTCTGGGGCCAGGACATTCCCCAACTTGGGGACACTCCCGTGACTCATCTTCCCCCAACCCTCTCAGCCTGTTTCCCTCCAGTGACCTCTGGGACCTGAGCCCTAGGCTCAGTGTATTTTAAGGGCTCAGGTACATGGGGCTGCAGAAGGAGGGTAACCCGCCTCCTCTGGGTACTGAGTGGGTTGAAGATCTTATGGAAAGTAGGGCCCCAGATGCTACCTGCAATGCTAGTTCTTCCTGGGCACCAGATGCGGGGCAAGGGCCTGGCACCCTAGGATTGCCATCCCTCACTGATCCTTCCGCCCAGGCGTGTGCCAGAACTATACTGTTCCAGTGACTGAGGCTTTGTACTATGCTTAACATCCAATAGGGCCCCTCTCCCTCATCACCCCTCCCCCAAGTCTTCCAGCTATTTACTTATTTTTCTATACAAACTGAAGAATTAACTTGTCCAGAGTGTGTTACAAGGTGGGGGAAGGAGGGAGCAGAGCAGATGGCCCTGCTAGTATCTTAAAATTGTCCCTAATCAAGGTTCTTCAGCAGGCAAAGCCTAATTTCCTCCTCAGAACCCCAGGAAGTAGACTGGGAAGTGCTGTCAGTTCCATTTTCAGAGGCCCAAGATCAGACAGGGGATGAGAATGCTGGTTCTCAAATCCAGCTGCTTATCAGAATCACCTGGGGGGCTTAGAACAATGACTCAGTGTGGTATCAAAGCTGCAGGGTGCAGCTAAAGCGGGACCCAGAGGGAAACTTATAGCACTAAAATGCTTACATAGGAGAAAAGATCTCAAATCCATCATTTTAGCTCCCACCTTGAGAAACCAGAAAGAGAAGAGCAAAATAAATCTCGGGCAAGCAGAGGAAGGAAATAATAAAGATCAGAGCAGAAATTGATGAAATTGTAAACAGAAAAACAACAGAGAAAAGCATTGAAACAAAGAGCTGGTTCTTTGAAAAGATCAGTTAGAAATGCTGATGCCTGAACCCCACCCCCAGAGATGTCACTTAGCTGGTCTGGGACTGGCCTAGGGGCTGGCTGGTCTAATCTGCCCTGGTGACTCAGTTTCCACCCCTGTAAAATGAAGGTGGCAGCACAATGCCAGCCACTGGCTGTGTTGTATCAGGCAAGTCTCTTTCCCTCTCTGAGCCTCAATTTCTATGTCAGACTTTTTCCTAAACCTGGCATTCTCCACCTGTTCTCCTTGAAGCCCCGGCTTCCCGGAGTGCAAGTCAGGCTGCCAGTCCTCCGGATGGGATGGATTCCACCCTGTCCCCCAGGCCCTGGGCCTATGAATGAATCCCCCCTACTCTGCTCCACCACCAGGAGCCCCCATGCAGTGCTATGGTGGCCTACATGGCCCATGTCACCTGTGGTAGCCAAATTCACCTCTTTCCACAATTCTGCATGGACCTTCCTGGCATGGTCTTTTCTCCCAGTAAGCCCTGGCCCCAACTGGACACTCAGGACACACTTCCACACCAGGACGCCAACAGGATACTCACTGACAGGAAGGTGCGGGGAGCTGTCCCTCTTGCCCCACCTCCCCTTTAATTAAAGCTCAGAACCTGAAACAGCAGTGAACACAACATCCACCTGGCCCTCCCTTTGGCTCTTATTTTCCCTTGGGAGGCTGCTGACTTCCCCACACACAGAGCCATGGAGACAGGAATGTTCATGCTCAGGTCAGGTGCAAGCTTCACGAAAGAACAGTGATCTTGGGTCTCAGGACAGTTGAGACCTTTTCTATCTGGGGGAGGGATCCCGTTTTCGGCAAAGAGGTGGGGGATGGTGTTTGCTAAGAACTCCAGTGCCTTCTTGGACATTACAGGGCACAGCCAATGCCACAAGAACGTTCTGCCCCTCAATTTGTGCAGGATTATGATCTGGCTTCTGTTCTATGGACCAGGAAGTAGGCTCAGAAAGGGGCTGTGAACCCCTTGGTCCCCAACCAGATAAATGACAATACTGGGCCTTGGACCTACTCTATCTCCTGGTCCAGGGCACTCCCCTTTCCAGCTGAGTCACTGGGTGCATCCCTTGGGACAGGCCCCCGCATACAGATGTGGGGGAGACCTGGGCAGATGAAATGGATGCTACCCTGCCCTAGCCTGGGGCAAAGTTCCAGTACCAGCACAGTGAGTGGCAAGGTGGGGGGGGGGTCCCCTAACCCGTCACAGAGTGGCTGTCTCAGGGAAGGCCTGGAGATGCTCACCATCGCCAAGGCCCTCATCACACCTTGACTCAGAATTCTGGGCCAGGAAACGTTCTCTTGGCTCTGATGGTGCATTCAGAGCATGAGAAAGTCCCCCTGGCTGTGTGCGTCCTTCATACACTCACCACCAGGAAAGGCAAGGCCAAGTCCAGAGCCTGCACGGCGCCACCCCTCCCACCATGGGGAAGAAGTAGGCATATAAATATATAGATGGATTATTAATTAGGCCAGAGCTTTTTAAACAGCACAGGCATAAAGAGGAATGCCAACAGGGACATCCAGCTGCAGCACACCCCTCGTGGAAGGTTCCAGCACTTCTCTGTGGCCACCCATGGGCACCTCCATTCCCTGGCAGCTGGGCTCTTTCCTTTGCAGGAACCACAGCCAGTGCTTGTTCTGCACCCCCATCCCCGAAATGCTCATGTTCTATACTCTCCCAGTTCCATTTCATGTGCATTTGGAAGGAGAGACAGAGAGACAGAGACAGAGAGAGAATATTATGTGTATCAACAAGTGAGCGGTTCACACTATTCTTTGGAAAGAATGATGGCTTAAAAACCTGCAAAGCTAGTCAATTGCACATCTATTTTTCTAAGAGGAGGTGGGGTGGGGATGGAGAGAACTTTCCTGAAAGGACTTGGCCTTGAAACATTAAGTCAAACAACTGGATTTGGCAGTGGCCAACTTCCGAACACCGCCAGCCTGGAGAAACTGGCGGTCCAGGACGCCGCAGCAGGGTTGGAATAATGAACTCATTCAAAGCCGAGCCCAGGGGTTGGAGAGTCAGTGCATGCAGGGGGCCTGCAGATCAGAGGGGCTGTGGCACCAGGGACCCCTGGGGTCTGAACCGAGAGTTTGACCTCAGCTCTGCCAAAGCTGCCCAGTGGGGAACCCCATACATAGATCTGTCCCCACAGATGCAGGAGAGCTGATGGGTCTGTCGGGATGGGCAGGGAAAGGCATCGTTCTGTGCTATTAACACAGGAAAGAAGCGCCAGTGGATGAAAATTACAGGGGCCGATCCCTAACAGGCAATTAAAGTTCGAGGGGCGAGCCCTCCAGCCCCGTGGCCTTCCCTGGAGGGGGCGCTCATGTGCGTTAGGGGCCCAGCTCCTCCTGCTCATCTGACTCTGGGCAAAGGAGTCAGTGCTGAGCTGATGGGGCCACTGCCCACACCTTCTCCTGTTCGCATGTAATCCTGGGCCCACAGGATTGCGACTCTGCAGCTGAGCCACGTCACCATTTTGAAGTTGAATTTCAATTTTTGCTGATGGGACCTTGTCTTCGGAGGTGGCTTAGGAGCCAGAATAGTGGGCCCAGCTTGATCCAGCAGTTGGCAGCTTTTGGAAAAAATTAAAAATTAAGACCTGCGATGCGTGCTCACACAACCTAACCACCAGCCCACCATCCGTCTGCCTGTTTGGAGCAGCCCAGGTTCACACCAGACAGACAGTCCTGCACACAGTGTCCTGGAGGCTGGATGGAAACCATGCAGCGCAGGAACAAGGTTTTGCCAGGGCCTGAATGAGGCTCAAGAGAAGCCTAGGTCCTTGCAGGCGGTGCCCCGTTTTCCCTCGGACGTTTCAGCAGAGGGAACACCATGAGATCATTTCAGAGTCCCCATTAGCTGCGCTGCTGGGGGAGCCTTGATTTACACTCTTCCTCGCTCATAAATAACCACTTTGCTGGCAACACAGCTGGTCCAGAAAGCGAGGCTCTGGTTCCCCAACCTTTTCTCCTCCATCCTCGGCTCCCAGAGCACAATGCAACATGGCGACCGACCCGTGGGTGGAGGGTGCCCCCTGATCCCCCTCTCGGCTGGCCTCGGTGTGTCCCCCTCGGAAGGCAGACTTATCCCCTCTAAGCTTTGGTCACGACAGGTCCCCAGGCACAAGGACCCACCGATATGGATATTTCTGTGCAGACATTTATAAAAACTTCTTTTTTTTTTTCCCAATTAAAAAGCATAGCTTGCTGCTCTGGGGGCAATACTTCAGGTCAGCTGGACCCGTGGTCACCTTGGAGGCCAGGCTCTGGCTAACACTTACTGAGCCCCTGGCTTCTCTGGGCTGGGAATGCACGGGGCCCCTGAACCCCAGCACAGGTCCGTCCAGGGGGCCGTATTTTCTCAGCCTTTGGTTCTCCACACACAGAGCGCTTGTGGGTGTGGTTTGCTGGGGGTGGAGGGCGGCAGGACACCCCCTCGAGGCTGGCAGGCAGGGGGTGGCATTGCTGGTGTGAGACCTGTGGGTCTGGGATGCCCATCATTCAGAGCCTGGCAGCCCTGTCCCCAGCCTGTATCCTCACTCAGCCAGGGCTTCGACTGTGCGAGGTCAGTGCCAGACTCAGAAACGTCTCAGCAAATGTTTCTGGGCTTTTCTTTTCTTCACTCAGGGTGGGTTCCGGCCACTTGAGAATAAACAGCTAGAGCACAGGCCTTGGAGGCAGAGTTGGGGGACGGTGGTGAGGGTGGAGGAAGCCGGGCCAGTCAGGGTCACCTGCATCAGGTTTGAAGGAGAGGATGGAGAAGAAGGGGCTGAAGGTGAGAAACAGACATTCAGACAGAATTGAGGAGCAGAAGGTAAAGTTACGGAGGCCAGTGTGAGAGAAAGATGGCTTTGGCCAAAATGACAGGAACATCTCCCCCTGCCAGGTCATGTTGGGTCAGGGGAACCTCACTCTTCTGTGGGGCCCCTCTCCTGCCTCCCAGAGGCCCACGCCCCAGCCTGGGCTCCCATGGCACTCGGAGTCTTGAGTGTCCAGCACGCAGGAAAGACAAGGGCTGCCTGGGAGCCCTCATAAAGCTGCCAAGGCACTGACAAGGGCCGCTCCAGGACCCTCCACGCCCAGGTTCTAGGAGAGATGGCAGGAATGGGCACTCTGCACGCTGGCTCCGATGTGGGCTCTGGAAGCAGCTAAGTCCTAGGGGCACTGCTGGCTGGGACCAGGGTCCAGGAGTCAGGAGCAAAGGTGTGGCTGTTCTCCAGATACCTGGCTTCTCGCCCTGGGTGTAATCAGAGTATCAGATGTGGATGGTGCCGGGGCAGAGTCTAGCAAATGCTCCTGCTGGGCGGCATCCTTACAGGATTGGGAATTCTTAGATCTTTCCACCTCTTCCTCTTCCCTTCTCTGCAACTCTCCCAGAACTCCTCCGCCCTCTTCACTGCTGGCTGCGCCATGCACTGCAGAGATTAGAGGACACAGTCTCCTCTCTGTGTAACCCGCATCCATCCCTCCTCTCTCCCTGGGCGACGTCAACACAACCACGACCGCGCCCTGGGGAGGAAGTCAGCTGATTCCTACATTGCTGGCACCAGTTTCACCCCAGAAGGAGTCGTGGGACCGCATTTTCTTCATGGGAACATACATTAAGTGGGTCGCACACAGCCGCGTGCTGCCCTGGTCTGTTCTGACCGGGCACCTGTCTTCCCAACAGCTCACTGGGTGACATCACGCTGGTGGCTCAAAATCAGCCATGATGGGAGTATTTATACCATGGAAAATGGCAAGCACTACCACCAATCAGGGTTCCCCCCGGGCCAAAGAGCTTGTTGTTACATTGAAAGTACACCACCTGATCTTGTTAATCCTCCAAGTTCCTCATAGTGAAAAACAATTCCATGACACATGATTCATACACTTACATACACATAGGCTGGGGTTCACAGATACTTCGTAGGGCAATTTCCAAGATAATGACAATAAGCCTTAATTACTATTAATCCAGGGAAGGTCTTTTTAAATGAGAAAATCTCTAGTTTACAAAATTTTTTGAGTCACTAAAATTAGTATTAGCAGGGCAGAGGGCCATAGGAGAGCTGTGGCCTCGTTCTCACCTGTGGGCCTCCATGTAGATCATTTCCTCCGCTGGACAAACACTCTCTCTGCCTACCAGAGAACTTGCCTGTTCTTCAAGAATCAGGTCAAATGTCACCTCTTCCATGGAGCCTTTCTGGACTTTCACAGACGGTGCTGGCTGTGTTCCTCACTAGGCAAACTCAGTCTTTGGCATAGTGAGGTCCCGGACTTAGCCTTGCCATTCTGTGTTGAGTTAGTGTCTCTCTCATATGGGTAATAGACCAACAGTCCACACTGGTTCAGGTTTGGGGGGTGAGGGTGACTTACCCTGGCCTTCTGCTCTGCTGCCAGGAGAGAGCAATATCAAGGGAACATTTCAGGCCTTTCCACCAGCCCCAGCTCTAGAGGGAGGACTGATCAACCTCACTGATCTTCCCTCCTCCTCCCTGCCTCTCATCTAGACAGAAAGGAAACAAGGCAGAGACTCATCCTCAACATCTGGAACAGCTGCTGGGCTAGGAGGGGGAGGGGCAGGGTCTTTCAGGACTTACCTGCTTCACTACCCGGGTCCTTCAGCATGTTAGCCTTGAGCTTAAGAAAAACTAATTCTAAAATGCTTTTTAATTAAAATGTAATTCCAATTATAATAGCATCAAAAAGAATACAATACTTAGGAATAAATATAACAGCAGAAATGCAAAACTTATGCTCTGAAAACCACAAAATGTTCCTAAAAGAAATTAAAGATATAAGTAAATGGAAAAACATCCCATGTTCATGGACTAGAAGACTTAACATTATTAAGATGGCAAACTTGTCAGACTGAGCTACAGATTTAACACAATCCCTATCAGATCCTAGCTGACTTCTTTGTAAAAACTGCTGAGTTGATTCTAAAATTAATAGGAAATTGCAAAGGACCTGTAATAGCCAAAACAATTTTGAAAAAGAGAACAAAGTAGGATTCACACTTCCCTTTCTCCAAACTTAACCACAGTGCAACAGTAATCGAGTTGGTGTGGTACGAGGATGAACTTGAAGCTCAGTGGAATAGGACTGACAGTCCAGGAGTAAAACTTCATGTGAAGATGAACTGATTTTCAACAAGGGTGCCAAGACCATTCAAAGGGGAAAGAACAGCCTTTTCAACAAACAGTGCTGGAACAGCTGGACAGCCACATGCGAAAGAATCAAGTTGTACCCATACCTCACGTCACAGGCAAAAGTGAACTCAAAATGGCTCAAAGACCTAAGTGTAAGAGCTAAAAATATAAAGCTCTTAGAAGAAAACATAGGGGTAAGTCTTCACGGCCTCAGATTTGTTAAAGGGTTCTTAGATATGGCACCTTTTGGTGAGCAACAGAAGAAAAAATAGATAATTTAGACTTCAAAAAAATTAAAAACTTCTGTGAGTCAAAGGATACCATCAAGAAAACAAAATGACAATCCACAGAAATGAGAGAAAATATTTGCAAATCATGTATCTGATAAGGGGCTTATATCCAGAATATACAAAGAACTCTTACAACTTAGTGATAAAAAGTCAACCCAATTTAAACATGGGCAATAGATCTGAACAGCTATTTCTCCAAGGAAGATACACAAATGGCCAATCAGAGCACGATAAGATATGTGACATCATTAGTCATCAGGGAACTACAAATCAAAACAACGACAATACCACTGCGCCACCCACAGAGCTGGCCAGAATCAAACAGTCAGATAATAACAAGTGTAGGCGAGGCTGTGGAGAACTCGGAATGCTCACACACTGCTCGTGGGGATGGAAAATGGTGCTGCTGCTTTGGAAGACAGTCTGGCAGTTTCTCAAATGATTACAATTAATTACCGTATGACCCAGCAATTCCAGTCCTAGGTATAAAGAAGCCAGTCACGAGACAGCACATATTACACAGTCCACTCATATGTTTACAATATAGGGAGAGCTACATGGAGAGAAAGCCGGAAGTGGCTGCTTAGGGCTGGGATACGGGGGAGGTAACTAAATGGTGAGAGTGGCGCAGGGTCTTTTTTGGAGGTGATGGTATGTGAATGTACTAAAAACCACTACATTCCACACTTCGGGTGAATTGTATAATTATGGACAACATCTCAATAAAGCTGTTTTCAAAAACGTTTTAAGGCACACATTTAAGGGGAGTGATAAAATATGGAAGGTTTATATATGACAGAGGCTTACATTCAAGTCAGTAGGGGAAAGGGGGGCTACTAAAATATGGTATTGAAACAGCTGGTTATCCACAAAGAAAATAAAATTAAATCCCTGCCTCACACCATGCACGCACATCAAATTTAAATACATTTAGAATCTGAACGTGCGAAGAGCAAAACTTTAAAACTTCTGGAGAATTTCTAACTATGGGGAGGGGAGAAGGTCTTAAACCCGATACGAAATTCACAAATCATAACAAAAATGAAAATGAAAATTGGTTAGGTTAATAAATCTAATTATATTCAATTTAAAACTTTTGTTCAATGAGACACCATAAACAAAAAGACAAGACAAACCACAGGCTGGGAATAAATGCTTGCAACACAGACAACTGGCCAAGGATCAGGAGCAGAATGGGCAAAGAATAGTAAAGAACTATTTTTAAAAAGACAAGCATCCCATAGTAAAGCGGACGATGGATATGAACAGATAATTCACAAAGAGGAAACTTGAATGGTCATTAAGCACTGAAAAAGTGCGCAACCACATCAGAAGTGTAAAGAAGGCAGATTATATTAAAACAAGATATTACACACTCTTCAGATTTGGAAAAAAAATTTTTTTTTTAAACCTCACAGTACCAAGAATTGGCAAGGATGTGGGAAAATGGGATTCTTTTCCACTGCTGGAGGGGATAGAATTGGGCGCATTCACTCTGGAGTGATCAGCACATCTAACTAGTAAACTGTGAACCGTGCTCTGAGCCAGGTCTCCTGCTTCCGCATCAGGGTTTGGCTAAACTTCCCGATAACAGGAATCACTGAAGCACTGTTGCAAGAAAGAAAAGATCCCTGAGTCCAAGTCTTGGACCTGCCGGGGACAGAGCTGGTAATGTGTGTACTTAACAAGCTCTCCACGGTGATGCTTATTCCACAGCAAGTGTGGGGAAAATTGTCCTAAAGAAAATCTAGCACATTTTCACAGGAGGCATGCCAGCACCGTTCGCCGCAGCATGATTTATAATCGTGAAAAAATTGGAAACCAGCTACACGTCCATCAACAGGAAACTGGAACACAAATTGTGGGGCAGCCATACACTGAAATGCTACCACGTAACTCTGGCCTGCTTCCTGGCCGACACCTAAATGCTCACTTCCAGGGGCTGGCCAGGCCTCTAAACAAATAGGTGCTATGTACGCTCTTCCCCGGTGGTGCCGTGCGGCATGAACACAAGTCGAGGGAAACTGGAAGGCATTCAGAGCCGGGACTCTTCTACCTTTCCAGTAGCTGAGTCTTTCCATCAGGAGGCGGGAATGGTTCACACTTGCAAGTTCCACGGTGGCGGCAGCTGCCTAGAGCAAGAGGGCCTCCTGCGGAGGGCGCGACAAACCCTGGCGCGTGAGATGCTCCTGGAAAGAAGGGTTCTGCAGTCACAGCTGTCTGGGGATGCGGGCTGCTCTGCCCGTCTCAGCCAGTTACAAGGCCTGTCTCCTGCAGGCCCTGGTGAGACCCACCTTACAGAGACTCAGACCCAATGACAGCGTCTGGACATCTTCGGGAGACAGGCTGGGGCCAATGGCATGTCAGCCTAAAGCGGCCCAGCTTTCCCCAGATTACTTGCCTGCTGAACCCTTTCCAAGTGATCCATTTTCCTAGAAACCCCTCTGGCCCTGGATGGGGACCCTGAGCAGCCAGACATGGGTGGGGCCCCAAATAAGTGACGCAAAAGAACTCTTTTCCCAGAGGCCAAAACCTAATTGTGTGAGCCAGGAGTGAGTGTCCAGAGGCCAGGCTGCACGGGCGGTGGGGGCACCAGCACAGAGGGCAGAGGCCCTGCCCTCCAGGCGCTCACAGGCTTTGCTCAGACCCCACCAGCTTCAGACACACAGCAAAGCATGAGCTCCTCGTGGCCAGTGACTGCGTCTGGGTCCCCTGGGGTCTGCAACCCCTGGGCACTGAGCACAGTTCACAGGTAGGACGCAGGAATGTCCTTCCTGACCACGTCCCCTCCTCACCCCTGCCAAGGTGGGGTCTGACACCACCCTGCCAAGTCCTCAGTCCCGTGGGACCCCGGGCCATGCCTGTGCCCTGCGGCTTACCTGTCAGGGCAGGGTCTGGCAGACGTGGGTGAGGCCCTCGCCCCCTGCTCAGCACACAGCCGGCAGCCCCCAGTGAAGTTATGTCCCAGGAACCAGGGAAGGGCTGGTGGGGAGGGGTCTGTGAGGGATTCCTGGGTGGGGGGAGGCACGGAAGGGCAAAGATAACTGGGGGGAAGAGCAGCCCGATGTGTGCATCAGCTCCTGCCCCAAGGCCTGGGGGCCGGGGGCCGGGTGGGCCGCTGTGGTAAGGCCTCCAGGCCCCTCAGCTGGCCACCACACGGGCACCGAGGAAGGGCTTGGTCCGGCCTCCAGAAAGTGCTCTGGGGCAGAGACTAACCACCTGACCCACCGAATCCTGGTCCACCGTCACTCCCTCAGCCAGCTGCCCTGGCTGGGCTGGTGCTGGGGACCAAGGTGGCCCCAACAGCTTGGCCTGGCCTGGGGACTCATATCTGAGGACAGGGAGGAGACATGCATGAAAGGATGTCACAGGAGCTAGAGCAGCTCATCACAGCATGAAAGGGGCTGCGGGGGAGGAAGTGTCAGCTGCTGAGAAGAGTATGAGGAGTGAAGGCCTGTGCGTGTCGGTGGAGGTGTGTGTGTGTGCGCGCGCGCGTGCATGCGTGTCCGTGTGTGTGTGTGTCCGTGTGTGTGAGCATGTGTGGCAGGCGTGTGTGGCAGCATGTGCACATGCAATGTGTGAGGTGGGGAGGAGCTCGTCATGGCGTTATGACGAGGGAGGCGGGGGAGAGAGAGGCGACTGCAGCGCCATGTTTCGAGGTGGGGAAAGCAGGGCCAGGCCACTTTTCGAAGGCCACCTGGCGTCATCTGAAGAGGGAGGGACGAAAGTCAGACACAGGCAAGCATGCCTCAGGGCCTCGGCTCCCCAGGGCCCTGGAAACCAGAGGCGGCCCTCTGGTGAGTGTCAAGAGTGACAGTTTATGAACCTAATTGAGTTTTTTCTGTGGATCAATAAAATTTCAGGGTGGGCTCATTCCAGGGGATGCCTCTCTTTAAAGGAAAGGTTAGATGGAGGACAGGCTGTGTGGGTGGGCTGTGGCGGGGAGTGCCCCCCGGTGCCCAGGAGGCTGGGGTAGGGGGGCCAGGGCCAGCCCGTCTCTGGCTGGCTGGAGCCTGGGTGAGGCACCCTGGCCTTGGGCCTCAGGTGCCCACCCAGAGGCCCAGGAGCAGCCATCTGGTTCACCTCCTGGTCAAACACAAACCAGGAGGGTTGGCACCTCTCTGGGCCTCGTTCCCCCAGCTCTCAAGTGGGGATGACAATGGCACCTGCTTCCTAGGAGCGATTAAGAGAGCCGGCACCAGGCCTAACAATAGCGAGCACTCAGTGGGCACTGTTGTTGTTGTTGTTGTTGTTGTTGTTGTTGTTATTATTATTATTATTATTATTATTATTAAATTTCCCTATCCTTAGAATGCAAATAATAGCACCTGCTTTGCCTCCTGTAGAGGTTGCTGGGTGGCCGGACGTGCACCCGAGCGCTCAGGATGATAAAAGGCCTGGTCACCTTGACACTGACAGATGGAGGCCTGACCTTGGTCTGGCGTTCAGCTGCCCATCTCAGGCACAGGCCAGATGGGGTGGGGTGGAGGCGGAGCCCAGGGGGTTGTAGGCTGCGGAAGGAGAGAGGGGGATGGCGGGGCTCTCCCCCGGGCAGCACAGACACTCACCGTGGGCGCCCGTCTGGGACAGGCCCTGCCCACCCTGACACCCCACCCTGGAGAAGCTCTCCCCGGTCCTCAGGCCAGGCTTTGCTCAGGGAGGAAGGAAGTTTGTGTGCGTGTGTGCAGGGGCTCCAGGAGACCCCTGCACCCAGGATCCTGGCAGGCCTGGGACAGGCCGTGGAGGGGGGTCTGGCCCACCACCCTGGCCCAAGCGGGCCCCCCACACCCCCTTGCTGCCTCACACTTCACACTAGCGCTTTATGTTCTGCCGGGTTCTTAGCGGTTTTTTAAATATATTTCTGGGAAGGCTGTATTTTTACTCTTGTCCTGCCAGTTTTTTTTTTCTTTTAAATATGTGTGCACGCCACTAGGCAGTAAAATCTCCACATGAAGTCACCCTCAGCAGCTAATAATCAAACCCTGGGTGTTCAGAGAACAAAGTGATTAAGAAAACCAGGCCCGAGTGCTCCGGACGATGTGCAGCTGGGGTCCACGTGGCCCTGCAGCTCCAGCCGCAGTTTCACAAACCACTGACAGCTGAACATCACAGCAGACGCCCAAGTGTGAGCCTCTCAGTGAGCCCGCAGGCCGCCCGGAGTCCTTGCCCGGCCCCTGGCCCTGATGTCCAGGCACGTCACCACTCCTGCTCACACACCCACCGCACCAACGGGATGGAACACTTACTCTTTTGGGGAGAATTTTACTCACTCATCTACACACGTGTCGGCTGCGGAGGCCAGAGTGTGGAGGAAGAAGACACAGCCCCCGGCCCCCGGAGCAGGTGACGCAGGTGGCAGTGGGTCTGGGGAATTTGGTGCCGGGGGAGGAGTGGACAGAGGGGGCCAGTGACACAGCGGAAAGATGGACACAAGACCTGGCACCTTTTTAAAAAAATTGAACTATAGTTGATTTACAATATTGCGTTAGTTTCAGATGTACAACATAGTGATTCAGTCATACATACATATACTCTTTTTTGTATCCTTTTCTCACTATAGGTTATTACAAGCTGTTGAATATGGTTCCCTGTGCTATATAGAAAATCCTTATGTATAGTGGTGTGTATTTGCTACTCCCATATTCCTAATTTATCCCTCCTAACCTCCCCACTTTGGTAACCATAAGTTTGTTTTCTATGTCTGTGAGTCTATTTCTGTTTTGTAAATAAGTTCATTTTTTAAATTTTTTTAGATTCCACATAAGTGATATCATCTATCTGTCTTTGTCCGACTTACTTCACTTAGTACGGTAATCTCTAGGTCCATCCATGCTGCTGCAAATGACAATATTTCATTCTTTTTATGGCTAAATAATATTCCATCGTCTATATATAACACAGCTTCTTTATCCAATCATCTGTTAATGGACATTTAGGTGGCTTCCGTGTCTTACATATTGTAAATAGTGCTGCTATGAACACTGGGGTCCATGTATCTTTTCAAATTAGAGCTTTCATCTTTTCTGGATATACACCCAGGAGTGGGATTCCTGGATCATAGGGTCAGTCTATTTTTAGTTTTTTATGGACTCTCCATACTGTTCTCCACAGTAGCTGCACCAAATGACATTCCCACCGGCAGTGTAGGAGTCTCCCTTTTCTCCACAGCCTCTCCAGCATTTATCGTTTGTGGACTTTTTAATGATGGCCGTTCTGACTGGTGTGAGCTGATACTTCACTGTAGTTTTGACTTGCATTTCTCTGATGATTAGTGACAGTGAGTATTTTTTCATGTGCTTATTGGCCATCTGTCTGTCTTCATTGGAGAATTGCTTGTTTAGGTCTTCTGCCCACTTTTGTACTGGGTTGTTTCTTGTTTTGTTATTGAGTTGTATGAGCTGTTTGTATATTCTGGAGATTAAGCACTTGTCAGTTGCACCATTTGCAAATATTTTCTCTCAGTCCATAGGCTGTCTTTTCGTTTTGTTTATGGTTTCCTTTGCTGGAGCCAGCACCTTCTTAATCATTCTTCCCACAGATGCGACACCTTGATCTAGGACTTCCAGCCTCCAGAACTGTTAGGAGACACATGTCTGCTGTTGAAGCCCTGTCCGTGATGTTCTGTTGTGGTGGCCCAAGCACACTAACACACGACATTTGAGCAGAGTGAAGGGAGGGAGCAAATGTGGCACTTCCCTGGGAGCATAGTGACCGTCTTGTAGAACGTCCCTCAATTTGTTTTTTTAACAGATGTATTGAGCTGTAACTCACATAGCATATAATCCACCTATTCAAAGTGTACAAATCAGTGGTTTTTTTGATATTACATTATTAATTTTCCTAAATTGTGGTAAAATATATAGAACATAAAACCTGCCATTTTAATCACTTTTAACTGTACAGTCCAGTGGCATTAATTATACTCACAATGTTGTGCAGTCATCACTGCTATCTTCCAAAAGGCTTTTATCACCCCAAACAGAAGCTCTGTACCCATTAAGCAATAACTCCTCATTACCCCCTCCCTCCAACCCCTGACAACTCTGATCTACTTTCTCTCTCTGTGAATTTGCCTATTCTAGATATTTTATGTAAGTGGAATCATACAATCTGTCTTTTTGTGTCTGCTTATTTCACTGAGTATGTCTTTAAGGTTCGTCCATGTTGCATCATGTGTCAGAAATTCATTCCTTTTCATGGCTGAACAATAGTCCATCGCATGGAATGACCACATTTTATGTATCCATTCATGGGCTGATGGACATGTGGATTGCTTCCGCCCTTCAGCTGTTGTGAAGAATGGTGCTAGGAACATTCGTGCCCGAAGATCTGCTGATTTCCCTGCTTTCAATTCCTGCCTCACTGTGGTGCGTCTGAGGTTTTCCCATGTTTACAGGGAAGGGCGTCCGGGGCCAAGGTGCCCTTTCAGTGCGGCGCCCAGAGTACGTGAGGTCTTACTGCAGGTGACATTCACCTGGATCACCTGGCTAAGGTGGAGTCTACCAGGATCCTCCACTGTAAATTTCCCATTTTCCCTTTTAGAATTGGTAAATATTTGGAGGGGGGATAGTTTAAGGCTATGCAAATATTCTGTTTCTGCTTAAACTTCCTCTGTTTTGAATCTGCCAGGTTGGAGACATCTCATGATTGGCAAGGACAGAGGTCACAAGGTTACTGATGTAGAATTCAGGAGGGCCAGCTGCAGGCAGAGGTCAGGGGAGCATCCCCTGGCTGCATTTACGGCCACGGCCTGGGTGGGTTACTTGGAGGGAGAATGGAGGGGAGCGGTGGGTCTAGGCCAAGCCTACGGCATCTGAAGACCAGGAAGGAGAAGGCCAGCCACGAGACTGAGAAGGGGCCCTGGGAACGACCCTGTACGGAGCGCCAAGAGGAGATGCGTGGCCTCGGCAGGCAGAACACTGGAATTCATCCTTAGTTCTTCAAGAGGACAGGCCCAGCCAAGACACGGAAACAACCTAAACGTCCATCAACAAATGACTGTACAAAGAAGCTGTGGTATATATTATGGTGAAAAAGAATATGAAAATGAATATATGTATGTTCATGTATGACTGAAACATTATGCTGTACACCAGAAATTGACAGAACATTGTAAACTGACTATACTTCAATAAAGATATATATACAAAAAAAAGCAGCTGTGGTATATACATGTGTGTGTACACACACACACACACACACACGGAATACTACTCATCCATAAAAAAGAATAAAATAATGCCATTTGCAGCAATATGGATGGACCTGGAGATCATCATTCTAAGTGAAGTAAGCCAGAAAGAGAAAGAAAAATACCATATATCACTCATATGTGGAATCTAAACAGAAAAAGAGACAAATGAACTTATTTACAAAACAGAAATAGACTCACAGACATAGAAAACAAACTTATGGTTACCAGTCGGGAAAGGGGGTAACATGGGATAAATTGGGAATTCGAGATTCACAGATACTAACTACTACATATAAAAATAGATAAACAGCAAGTTTCTACTGTAGAGTACAGGGAACTATATTCACTATCTTATAGTAACCTATAATGAAAAAATATAAAAACGAATATATGTATGTATATGTATGACTGAAACATTATGCTGTACACCAGAAACTGACACAATATTGTAAACTGACTATACGTCAATTTAAAAACAAAGAAGAAAGCATTAAAAAAAAAGAAAAAAAAAGAGGACAGGCCTGCCGCTGGGCCTGCCAGTCTTCCATCCCCTCCTTGCTCCGGTCCCTACACACCCTCCCTCTCACCCTACAGGGCCCAACTCAGGTGCTGCATCTTCCAGGACCATTCCAGGTGCCCAGCAGGATGTGACCACTCCTTTCCCTTGCCTAGACTCCTCAGGACTTTGGTTGAGTTCTTGGGACAGCACAGATGCTGGGTATCACTTCCTGTGAACCTGGATTCTCGGGAGCAGGTCCCCACGCCTGATTTTCCACAGTCCTGATAAACCCACCACTTCTGCACACAGGATACCTCATGAAGTTTAAAGTTAAAGATCAGCCCCCAGTAGCCCTCTGGGTCAGGCTGTGTGTGTGTGGCATTCTGGGGATCCAAGGTAACTGTGACAAGGTCCCTCCCTGGAGGGCCCTGCTCTAGGGGGACAAGTCCTGAGGGCACATTCCCACGGGGAGATCGTTCCCAACTCCCACTTTCCAGCAAACCTACCAGCACCGCTCTGCTTGTTTGGCGTAGCTGTGTGTCGAGAGCCATATGTCAAAAATGACTTTCTTTTCTGCTCAACAACAAATATTTTGGCAGGAGGGTCTCATCTACTCATTCTGCAGGTTTCACACATGTGCACACAGACAACACACATTGTCTGACGGAAAATGGAACTCAGCACTGGGGTTCTGAGTCACCTGTGGGGAATGAGGCGTGACCACAGACACAGTTCCCACGGCACCAGGGCTGGGTGGTGGACTGAGCCTGGAGTGTTCACGGGCTCAATGTGACGACCCCTGGGTCAGTGCAGCTGCACCAGGTACCTGGCCCCATGTGCCTGCAGGCTGCGAGGGTGGCTTTTTGTTTCCCAGGTCTCAGACATAAACCTGGACCTCTCAAAGTCTCAGGGGTACGAAATCACCATTTGGGAATGCAGAAATTCAGTGTTTCGGGCTGGGGGTAGTACCCAGCTCTGTCCGGACTCTGAGATTACTCACTGCATAACTGGGAGCAGGAATCTTCCCTCTTTGGACCCGGATTTCCTCATCTACAAAATAACTGAGTTGGCACAAGTAACCCAGAGTCCAAAGTTCCATGATCTCACCCTGGTGACAACTCTCAGCAGCTGGTGAGGCTGGGGGCAACAGGACCCTCCTCCACTCCACAGGATGCTAACATGGCACCGTCTTTCCTGGGGACGATAAGGCAACAGGTACCAGGACTTAAACTATATGCTCCCTCTGACCCAGCAATTCCACTTCTGGGAATTTAGTTTAAAGAAATAATCAAACAAGTATACAGAAATACAGGTTTGTGGTGAAATCCAGATCAAGTCTGGAGCTTCGTTAACAATTTAGGTACCAATGTCAGTTTCTTAGTTGACAAGCGGACCGTGGAGAGGAGTGGAGGGGAGCCCTCTGCACTACCTTGGTGACTTTTCTGTGCCTATGAAAGTATTCCATACAGGAATTTTCACTGCAGTACTGTTTAAAATAGTGAAAAAGTAGAAACAGCAATGTCTACGAGTCTGGGAATTGTTAAGTTCATAACAGTACAACTGAGTCGTACATGCCTTCCAACTGCAAAAAAGAAGGGAGCTCCAGGTACAAAGACACAGACACCTAGGGCAGATGAAGGGGAAGACAAGGTTGCTAAGCTCTATACTTATGGGATAATCCCATTAAAGTAAAAAAGTATGTGTTTATATACACATAAAAGAGTCCAGGGGCACCTATGTCAAACTGGAACAGTGATGATTATCTCCAGGAGTGCAATGATGAGGTGGGTCCACTTTCCAGTGTACGTATTTCTATGTTATTGGGACAGAATATATGCTTTACAATGTGCTTTTATTACTTTGCACAAGGACCACTGCCTCTCGGTGGATTACTGCAGAAGCCTGGTAACTGGTCTCTTGGCTCCTGCCCTCACCCCCACTGTAATCTCTCAACACAGCAGCCAGAGGGACCCCTTTGAAATCTGACATCAGCTCACGTCTGTCCTCCATGCAAACCTGACAATGGGCCACTCCAACCCCCTCACTTCCTCTACAGCTGCACCTGCACCCACAGCGCCCAGCACCCCACTCCTCTGCACCCTCTGCATGGTCTACAGCCCCTCTTGTCTTCTTACATAGAACATAACCTGTGATCTGCCCTCTGTTGTCTGCCTTTCTCCACAAGCATGAGAGTCCACGTGGCAGGGACTTTGGTCTCCCCAGTACGCTGATGGCTCCTGAATGCCCAGTATGGTGTGGACACAGAGCAGCCACCCCTTGAGCACTGGTTAAAGGAGTGAATGGCTCAACAGAAAAGCCATAAAAACTCTTCCAGCTATGAGTTCTTTGATTGCACTGATGACCTGGACCATGTTACCACTCACACATTACTTAACCTTTCCACGATGGCCACCCTGAAAGATTGGGCAACTCTACCTTGAGGTCTTCCTCCCGGGCAAGTCGCGGGAGGGGGAGAAATGGCTCCCAGGTGATGCTCATAGACCTTCAGGGCTGTTTGGGCTGAGGCTCCACAGGCTCCCATTTACCATGTTAACTAGGAAGTTTCTTGAATGGAAGTGAGTACATATAGTCTTTTCCTTACATATGTTTATTCAGTCTTTAAAAATGGCTGCTTGTTCCTCAAAATTTAAACATGGAGAAACCAATTGACCCAGAAATTCCACAACTAGGTATGTATCCAAGACAACTGAAAATATATGTCACCATAAACAAAATGAAAAGACAACCTATGGACTGGGAGAAAATATTTGCAAACGATGCGACTGACAACTGCTTAATGTCCAGAATATACAAACAGCTCATAAAACTCAATATCAAAACAAAACAAAACAATCCAATCAAAAAATGAGCAGAAGACTTAAACATTTCTCCAATGAAGACATACAGATGGCCAACAGGCACATGAAAAGATGCTCAACATTGCTAATTATCAGAGAAATGCAAATCAAAACCACAATGAGATGTCACTTCACACGTGTTAGGATGGCTATTATCAAAAGACAAGAGATAACAAGTGCTAGTGAGGATGTGGAGAGAAGGGAGCCCTCCTACACTGTTGGCTGGAATGTAATTTGGTGCAGCCACTATGGAGAACAGCATGGAGATTCCTCAAAAAACTAAAAATAGACTTACCATATGATCCAGCAATCCCGCTCCTGGACATACACCTGGAGAAAACTCTAATTCAAAAAGATACATGCACCCCAGTGTTCACAGCAGCACTATTTACAAAGGCCAAGACACAGAAGAAGCCCAAGTGTCCATCAACAGATGACTGTATAAGAGAAAGATGAATAGATAGTAATTTTATCTTTTTTTAGCTTTTCTTTTTTTATTGAAGTATAGTCGGTTTACAGTGTTGTGTTAACTGGTGTACAGCATTATGATTCAGTTATACACATATATATTCCTTTTCATGTTCTTTTTCATTACAGGTTATTACAATATGTTGAATATAGTTCCCTGTGCTATACAGTAGGACCCTGCTGTTTATCTGTTTTATATAGAGTGGTCAGTATCTGCAAATAAAGTAGTAATTTTAATGACCAAAGGATTTCAATAAAAACATATACTTTATCCATATTCATAATATTAATCTTAACTAATATCTAACTGATATGTAGATAGAAAGTGAAAATATTGAAGAAATAAAAACAAATTATTTATAAAATAAAGTCATATTATTTTTCATTGCATCTAAAATATTGTTTTGAATTGTTTTTAACATTTTTCCATAGGTATCTACAGTTGTTATTTATTTTCATCATTAAAACATTATTAAATTAAAAAAAAACAGATGATTGCATAAATAAGTTGTGGTACAAACACACACACACACACACGCACAACAGAATACTACTCATCCATAAAAAAGAATTAATGCCATTTGCAGCAACATGGATGGACCTAGAGATTATTATACTAAGTGAAGTAAGTCTGAGAGAGAAAAACAAATATCCTATGACATCACTTAAATGTAGAATCTAAAAAAAGGACACAAATGAACTTATTTACAAAACAGAAACAGACTGACTTGTAGAAAACTAATTTAGGGCAAAGAGGGTACAGCTCAGTGGTAGACTGTGTGCTTAGCATGCCCGAGGTCCTGGGTTCAATCCTCAGTACCTCCGTTAAAAATTTTTTTTAATAAATAAATCTAATTACCCACCCCCCTAAAAAAAAGAAGAAAAAAAAAGAATACCAACTTAAAAAAAAAGTTAGCCTTAAAAAAAAAAAAAAAAGAGAGAACAAACTTGTTACCAAAGGGGAAAAGCGGCAAGAGGGAATAAATTAGGAGCTTGGGGTTAGCAGATACAAACTACTATATAAGTAGTTTGTAGTTAAGTAGATAAACAACCAAGTCCCACTATTTAGCACAGGGAACTATATTCAGTAGCTTGTAATAACCTATAATGAAAAAGAATATGAAAAATATAAATATGTATAACTGAATCACTATGTTGTACACCAGAAACTAACACAACCTTGTAAACCAACTCTACTTCAGCGAAAAAAAAAAGTCTACAAAAACCTGTACATGAAATTTCTTTTGTCACAACAGCCAAAAAGTGGAAACAACCCAAGTGTTCATTATTTGATGAATGAATAAATAAAATGGGGTCTATTCATGTGATGAAATAGTACTTAGCCAGAAAAAGGAATAAAGTTCTCATACAGGCTACGACATGGATGAACCTTGAAGACACCAAACAAATCAAAGAACCCAGTCACAAAAGGACAGATGCTGTATGATTCCATGTGTACGGAACGCCCACACCCAGCAGGCAAATCCAGAGGCTGGACGTAGACGGGAGGTTGCCGGGGGGCGCGGGGATGGGAAGTAACTACTACTGGGGACAGGGTTTCCGCTGCAGGGTGACAGAAACGTTCTGGAATTAGCTAGTGGAGGCAGTTGTGCAATTCTGTGAATAGTCTGAAAAACCCTAAAACCCCCTGAACTGCACACTTTAAGGGGAATTTTATGGTTTGTGAATTATATCTCCCAAAAAAAAATGGTTTAAACCTGGCTGCTATAGAGTAAAATCTCTGATTTCGGAACTAATGCTGGCCCCGTGGAACTCACTCAGACGCACCGCAACTAACGCGCTGTGCCCTGGGTGAGCGGGTGGGCGACCAGGTGCCGCCCACGTGGTGGGGAGATGGTGAGTCTGCGGGCAGCAGTGACGGGCCAGGAGGAGGGCTGGGGCTGCCCTGTGGTGCAAGGGAACCGGACGGGCTCTTCTTCCCGTCCTGGGGAGCAGACTGGGGAGTGAGTGACAGCTGAGCCTGAGATTTGAAGGGCAAGGGCCGGTTAGCTCAGGGCAGAGCTGGGTCTGGAGTTCAATCTTGAGAATAATCCTGGGAGCCACCAAAGATCAAGCCCCCCCGACTTGGCAAGATGCTCTTGTTAGAAATAAATCTTAACCCTAACAGTCAAAGTTTCCTCCAAGCAAAAGGCCCTCCTCACCCACTGTGAGTAGCAGATCGAAGTGGTAAAGCTAGTCTAAATGCTGCAAGTCAGAACAGCGGTCACCGGGACTTGGAAGGGGCAGGAAAGAAACTTCTGGGACTGTAATGTTCCAAGTATTCATCTGAGGGGTGGTTCATGGGCGTACACGTGTGTAAAAATTCACCAAGGTGCACACATCAGACGAATGCACTTTGCTGTATACTAAAAACATCAAGGAAAAAAGAATAGATAAAACTTACTGGCGAAGGTCATTTATCCAGCAAGGTCTTGCTCCCCTCCCCCGCCCCCACCTTTCCCTTCACTGCATTCGTGGCATCTGTGACTTCTGGGTGGGAGACGCCCACGAGGGCAGTGTCTTGGCTACCTCAATGCCCCCAGCAGGGAGACCAAGCGTGTCAGGCCACCCAGCAGATAGATACTCGTCAGCCAGCGAGTCACGGGTGATAAGCTGCGTTCTCAGGCTGCCCTGCCCTCCACATTCCTGCCTGCCTCGGAGACCTGGCTCTCACCAGCAGGTGTGTCCCCCTCACCAGCCTGTGATGAAGGGCGTCAGACGCAGAGGTCCCACTGCCAAGCACATGTCCAGCAGAAATGTGTCCCACGAGTGCGCAGAATGTGTAGGAATGTTCCAGGGCCCTGTTCCTAACGGCCCCCAACACCCACGTCAGCGTAATAGAGAAACAGCACAAACTGCACGGGAATGAGTAGCCTACATGCAGCCACGGGGGGGATCGTACAAAGTCAGCGCTGAGCAGAAGTCAGGACACGAGAGAGCACGCTCACTGCACGGTTCCATCTCATAAAGACACAGAGTCAGTCAGGAACGTGGTCACCCTGGGGATGTGGGTGGTGACAGAGGGGGCTTCTGGGGGCCTGGGAACATCCTGTTTCTTGACCTGGGGCTGGTTACAGGGATACATTTGACTCTGTGAAAATATATCAAGCTGTGTGCTTACAATGCGTGCACTTCTATTAAGTCATTTTTTCAATAAAGTTAATTTAAAGAAATTTTGAGAACATGGGACATTATACGGCTACTGAAACCACGCTTCAGAGCAGCTGCGTGCATGTGCACATGTGTACACAAGTGTGTGCACGTGCATATGAGTACTCATGTGTGTACACGTGTGGTGCATGTATCCACGTCATGCATGAACGTGTGCACGTGTGTGCATGGGTGTGCACATGGGCGTCTAACCCAGGAGATGCTGCTCCTTCAACCACAGGAGATCATAAGCCATGGCTGCTAACACAAGTAGTCACCTGAGGCTGCCCTGGATGTCAACCAACAGTACTGTCCCTCATCAAGCCAGAGCACTGCTTTGTGGTCATCTAGGGATATTAAAGGACTCAAGACAGATCCCAAATTAATAACAATACTAGGTACTACACATTAAGTATTGCTCTGTGCAAGGCAACAGGCAAAGAACTTTACTTGTGTTCTGTTCTATGATTTGTGCCCAGTTACGAGTGAAGGAGACCAAGGCTGGGGAGGGGGCAGACAAAGGAACATGGAGGGCAGTAAGTGGCTGAGCTGGATTTCAATCCACCTGCACCTCTGGTTGCCCACGAGCATGTGCCAACTCCCTGGATGCCAGTACCTCCACCATGGCTGACTTCAAGCTATCCACATGATACGGCTGACCAGAGCTGGGAAGAATGTGCACCGCTGACTCCTGCAAGCTGGTCCCAGGTGTCTCCAACACTCCAAAGGCCTAGATTACAGTCAAACCAGTTACACACATCACCTAAGCCAAACAGCTTAGTGTCCATGTTGGGAAAACCAGGAGAAAGTAGGAAGAAGCCCTGAAGGGGTAGCTGGCACCTCAGGTCTCCTAGCTTAGTGCCCCCCAGGGGACAAGTGAGCTGTGTACCCCTGGGGGTGTGCAAGGACACCCCTTCTGAGAGTGGGTGCCCCTAGGGAGCCAATGATGCTAACCAGACTCCAGGTACCAGGAGGGCACCCGGGCATGCAGAGAAGATAAGATGACATGTCCAGCCTCCAGAATCTGGCCCCTAAGAGAAAGTGGAGAAGGTGCCACCCTCCAACCAGGCGGACTGAGGAACCACCGGGCTCAGTGCACCTGTCCCTGGGCCTTGCCTGCCAAGTGTGGCATGGTGACTGCCCACAACAAATAGGGCACAGTGACCAAGCCTGGCTCTGCAGCCACCCAGGGGCCCACCTCCCCAAGGGCCCTCTGAGGATATTCTCCACCTGGTGCCTTTGTTTTTAACAGGTTTCTGAAGGTGTAAAGTCCAATTTTCTCCACCACACATAAACGCAGAGGGGCAGCAGTGGTCCTCCAAGCCAGCTGGACCTGCTGTAACCTGATCCCTGGGCTGGAGCAGGGAGCTGGCAGCCACATCCCAGGCTCTGCCTGCCAACCTCTTCAGCTGCTGCCCGGTGACCTTGAGCAAGGCCAGATGCCCCAGGTCTGCAGCCGCACGCTGGGACAGGGGGAGCTGTGCTTCCTCCCCACCTGACAGAACCGGACGTGCCAAGAACTGATACTGGGAAAGACCTTGAAATTCTCGGATGAAGGTGGCCACCCAGAAAGCAGGGCACGGGGCCGCCTCACTTCCGTGTCAGGCTTCTGAGCCCCTTCCCAATGCCGGCCCCTTCCCAATGCCTGCTCCAAAGGACATGGGGTCAGACTGAGACTCAGCTGGCAGCTATTGATTTAAAAATAGTGCCCTTTCTAAAAATAGGTGCAAACCCCAGAAACCCAAGCTCAATGGTCCCACCCTCCCAAACTAAACCGTAACCCTAAATATAAATGCACATCAGCGGAGAAAGGCCAGTACATGACTTCTGGGGGACCGAGATCTGCACAACACCTGTGTTCTTTATCGCCCTCCAGTTAAGGGTGCGGGGAAGACTAGTCCTTACTTCTGCATGCAGTTCAAGAACAAGCACGCAGACAGAAAACCCTCTACCCTCAACCAAAAGTCACTTCCAAGGGAGGAAAAATGCCCTCCTCACACTTGCCTCTCCGCTTGCTGCGGGATGCTGCGGGATGCTGCGGGATGCTGTGGGTTGCTGCGGAAGGGGCATTTGGCCCAGAGGGAGCATCTCAGGATGCTAGAACAGGTGTGTCTGGCCCGCAAGGCCCACCACCAGCCGTCTGATTCTGGGATGCCCTTGTGTCAGTAAGTGCAGGGGAAAGCCCCAGCCACAAAGGGGTCAGAGCAGATCCCAGCCCACCCCTACAAGTCCCTAGAACCCAGAGCTGTTGTCAGATGACTGTCTAGTAACGCAGCCCTGCTACAAGCTCCTTGAGAGTGGCTAACAGAAGGACTTTACTTTGCTCATGTTGCTCCCTTTTTAATATTATAACTTCTTCCATCATAAAAATTACTATAACCATATCATGTTTGGAGCTTAGACATAGGAAAACATCATCTGTAATGCCACAGCACAGCGCACTACCCCCATCCCAGACTCAGCGTCCTCCACTCCAGCGGCTCCATTCCTCACCTGTCTCCCACCGGGGAACCAGGAAGGACCAAAGGAGACCGACGTTCAGACAGACAGACAGATAAATGACAGGTCAATTTCAACCCTCTAACTCAACCTGAGCATCTGCGTATGTTGTCTTCTAGTCTCCCACAATAAGTGTGCTTCTTCCAGAATTATCATCACTCAAACAAGAAAGTTTATCATCAGCTCCTGTCACTTCAGGTTATACCACAGGTATTTTTCTGGGTTGCTACATACAAAGAGCCCCACCCCCCATTTCATTGTTTTTTTCAGTAAACTTATTGTTTCGAGATAACTGTTGATTCACATGTGGTTTCCCCCAGTGATAACATCTTGCAAAACTATAGAACAATATCAAAACCAAAATACTGACATTCTTACAGTCAAAATAGAGATTTTCACCACCACCAGGATCCCTCATGCAGTTCTTTACAGCCACACCCCTCCCCTCCTACCCCAACACACTTCTTAATCCCTGCCAACCACTAGAATGTTTTCCATCACTGTAACTTACCATTTTAAAAATGGTATAACAAGAGATCAGATAGGACATAATCTTTGGGAATAGGGTTCTTTTTACCGGAGATTTATTCACTGTATCAACAGATTCTTTTCCTTGCTGAGTAGTATTCTGTGGAATGGATATAAACTTAAAATATTCACCCACTCACTTTTGAACATCTGAGTTGTTTCCAGTTTGGGGACTTGGAGAAAAACTGCTATGAACATTCATGTACAGGTTTTTGTGTGAATATAAGTTTCCATTTCTCTGTGATAAACGCCCAGGAGTGCCACTGCCAAGTCCTACGATAGCTGCACGTTTAGATTTTTAAGAAACGCCGAACTATTTCCCAAGTGGTACATACTGTTTTACATTCTCAGCAGCGATGTGTGAGTGATCCAGATTCTCAGAATCCTCCTCAGCACCTGCTGTTGTCGTCGTCTTTCATTTTATCTCTTCTAACAGGCATGCGGTGATAGCTCATCGTGGTTCTTCTGCATTCCCCTAATGACTAATAATGTTGGACATCTTTGTATGTGTTTATTTGCTATCTGTGTATTATCTTCAGTGAAATGTCTGTTCATTTTCTCAGTCTATTTTTTTCTTTTCTCACTGGGTAACCTCTACTTTTCTATCTTCATGTTCACAGATTGTTTCTTCTGTCCCCTCTAAGTTTTTTGTCTATTGTAGTTTTCAGTTCGAAAATGTTCATTTAGCTCTTCTTTATATCTTCTATTTCTTTGCTGAGATTTTCTATTTCTTTGTTAAGATTTTCTACTTTGTCATTTGTTCCAAGCATATTTGCAACTGCTTGTTGAAGCATTTTTGAAAGAGTTGCTTTAAGAATCTTTGTCCTAACATCTGTATCATCTTGGTGCTGGTGTCTATTGATTGACTTTTTTCATTCAAGTTGAGATTTTCTTGGTTCTTGGTATGATGAGTGATTTTTGTATTGAAACGTGGACATTTGGGGTATTATGGTATGAGACTTTGGATCTTATTTAAACTTTCTCTTTCAGCTGGATTTCTGCGGGACAACTCCAGCAGACCAAGGGGAGGTAGAGCTGCCTCGTTACTGCCAGATGGGGCAGAAGTCCGGGTTCCCCACGTGGCCTCTGGTGACACTGAGGTGGGGGAAGGGCACTTATTACTGCTGGCCCAGGGTGGGAGTTCCACCTGGCTGGGAGGAACAGAAATACTTCCCGATCGCTTCCCACATTGACTGTGCACGGGGGTGGGGGTGGGGGGCCTTACTGCTGCCCGCTGTGGGTGGAAGCACAGGTTTTCCAGTGCTCTCCACGGACACCCAGTTGAGGAGCCCTCTTTATCACCCATCTCCTGGCTCCCTACCTACTTGGCCTTCTCTGGCACCCCCTACCCCAGTGGTGAGGGGCTCATTATAGCCTCAAGAAGGTGGAAGTCTAGTCTCCCCACTGGGCCCTTGCTGGCAGGGACTGGGACAGACCACAGTTTCTACTGTGGTACTTGGCTTAGTATAGAGCGGTTATTGTCTACGAGTTTGTCTTGCTAGGCTGCCTGATGGAGCCGGCTTCTGTGAAGGCTTTTCGTCTGGGGCCCCTTGGTGTTTCCAGGTAGCTGGCCTCTTCAGCTCCAAGTCTGGGATCTATGAGGCAAAAAGAAACCCCAGGGAACTCACCACTGTGTCACTCCTCAGGTCCTGTAGTCCCTAGCCGGGCTGCCTTCTTCTCTCCAGTTTTGAGTCTTATGTTCGTTTCACAGCTAATGTCCAGGGTTGTGAGTTGCACTTAGCAGGAGGGAAAGACACTTCTACTCCATCTTGTCAGAAGCAGAGGTCTCTCCAAGTGCTTTTCATGGTCTAGTTTTTTTCTCTTGTAACCAGGGTAGGTCTTGGGTGAAGAACCAGTGGGTGTCTGACAGAAGATCCCTCAGCTCCCTGTAAAGTGTTTGCTTTGCAGAAGACCCTGGGGAGCTCTCAAGAGGCTCCTGAGGAGGGGGCTGGGATCCTGCACTCCTCCCGTGACAGCCCCTTCCTCGTCTGTGGGCTTGACCAAGAACACAGCATGCACTCTGCGTGCATAACCACCAAGTGCCTGTCAGGAGGGTCGCTCTTAGCCGCTATTCGACCTTAACTTTACTAGAAGGAAAATATAAAGCCATGCTGTTCCTTGTGCAAAGCCAAGGAGAAGGATATTTTTGGACTTCCTTCTTCTACAGCTTCAGCTGAACCTCAGCAATCTGGTCTTCTCTCTGCAGCCCATATTGAAAAGGCAGATGAGCCTATTTCAAAGCTGACAAGTACATGCTGTAAAACTGTACATAAAACACAATCTCAATTATGTTTAAAAATACTGGAAAAAAAAAGGAGGGAGCTGGAAGGAAACATGCCATAATGTTAACTGATGTTATTGGTGGATTACAAAAGGATTTTTTTTAGCTGCTTCTTTCAGATTGTTTATAACTTCCAAATTTTCCAATGTGAACATATTACATCTATAAAATTAAAAACAAATTTTTAAACGAACAAACAAAATTCTCTTCCCCCCGAAAAATCTAACTAGTGAGTATATGAAGCCATCACAGGCTGACTATCTCTTCTGGACCTGGGTTTATAACTTCAGACTGTTAGTTGTGGGCAAGACAGGACTCTGGTGCTGCTGCAGATGATGCAAACCAGATCCAGGACCTGGAAAGTGGAAATTACACCTCTACCCCGGGTGCCTGAAGCTGCTGTCTTGCCAGCCGCAAGGCTTCCGGTTTGACTGGCACCTCAGGTGGAAACACCACTGCAAAGAGTCGCTTTGCAGCTCTGACCAAAGATGGACCTTAAGGAACCCAGAGCCAGCAGTATGCACCTCACACAGGCACCCTCAGGCCCCGCAATAGGCAGTCAGTGCCACCAAAGGACCAAAAGTGTGGTAAAACCCAGCACTGCCAAGAATCAACCTCCCCGCACATGGTCTACACCAGACTTGCTGGAGGAAGTCCTCCAGGATGGAGACAAAAGAACTGTTCATTATTCTGCATAAAATAACTCCACAGCAAGGTGGCCTCCAGCCCAGGCAGACCAGGGCCCATGTGTGCCATCTTCCCCAGCAGATACATCCTTGGCCTGCCACCAGCCCCCTACCCCTGTAGCCTTGGTGGGTGGTCTTCATTTCAGAAGGCAACTTGGGTCCTGGCTTCCCCGGAAGGGTGTGGGCCCTGGGGAAGCCAGCCAGCACCCTGGCTGGGAGCCTGGGACCCACAGCCAGGCGAGTGCAGAAGAGTGAGTGCAGTCAGGGCCAGCTGGTGTGCGTCACCGGCAGGTGCCCTTGGACCCACCCAGATTCCTCCTGCAGATGGTCAGTGCTGCCAGAGAACCAGTGGGCAGTAAAGAACCAGCACTTCCAACCCCCAGGACAGACTTGGCAAACATCCTAAAAGCTCAAACACATCTTCAGTTGGCACTGCCTTGCAGGAAGTCCACTCCTTGGGCCTCGCGGGCAGTGTTCTCGGCCACCCCTGTCTTTTTAGGCCTCCCCTTTTCTCTGCTATTACAGGGTGTGGAAACCTTTCCCTCTGTCCCTCTGCTCTCTGGAAACAATCGTTAACTTCCTCTCCCAGAGGCGGGGCCGCAGTGGGACCCTGTGCTCAGTAACATCTGCAGAGAAACCATCACGGCCAGTTGGGAGAGCAGGGCCAGGCCTGGCCATTGGCTGCATCTTTATTTATAACTTCTTTTACTTCCAGTGTTAAGGCCCCACAATTTCAAGCGAAAAGGTCGAGAGAAAAATGAACGCCTTGACATTTTTTCCAAACATCCTCCCAAAGAGCGCTTGGCAAGGGAACTTGGTTTTGCTGAGAGCATGAGACTGTCTGTGGCCGCAGGGCCCTCCTTGGAGCGGATCTATTTTTGTTTGGTGAGACATCTGTGCTCTGCTAGGCTCGACACTTGGGACTACAAAGGAAAAACAAAACATGTAAATGGAGACTAGAAGCTCTACCAAAATAAAAGTGGGTCCTGAACTGTTGTGTTACGTGTTCGGTGGGTGGTGGGGAGCCGTGGCGGTGAGGTCAGCGCCCCCCGCCTGCTGCCCGCCGGCCCCACCCTGGCTCAGGCACTGCCCCAGTGTTTTCCACAGAACCAGGGGGCTCTGTGTCTGAATTGGGCAAACCCAGGCCAGGCGCACCCACCCACAGGAGAGGCTGGAAGTCCCCACAACCAAGAGGGAGGCAAACCGAGTGGCTCAGAACACAGCTTCTGGAGTCAGCCTGCTAGGGCTGCACCCCAGCTGCCTCCTGCTGGTAGGACCTTGAGCAAGCGGCTTACACCTCCCACCCACCTCTTTCCCTCAGCAGGAACGCGGGCCGCGCAGAGTAACGGTGCACACACATGGACAGCGCACGGCATGAGCTGCATGGAGGCCACTGTGAGTGCGGGGTCGGTGGCAGCTCCCAGGGGATGAGGAGGCCCAACAGCCATGGGAGGACGTCCTCTCGGGGAGGACACGGGAAGCCTTCCAGCCACTCCCCAACATGGGGCTCAGATTCCAGAAGGGTCACCGTGCCTCCCTCCCACCAGAAAGGCTCTGAGAACACTCCCAGGAAGCTGCTGGGCCCATGCCCTGGGCCAGGTGGCCCAGCAGCTGCAGGGCGGCCCCCGAGGCAGCGGGTGCAGCTGTCCAGTTGCAGCGTGAGAACACAGGGCCACGTGGCTCCTCCCTCACAGCTCACGCGCCCTCGACCATCACCCAGAGTTGTCAGGGCACCTCTCTCCTGTGACCGCGAAGTGCCAGGGAAACAGGACAAGAAGGACAAGGGGAGAAGCAGGTGCAAGAGGACAGGCTCCACGTGAGCATCTGAGGTTTCAGGACATGCTGATGGCACGAGGCCGAGGCCACACCACACGGCTGCCTCTGTGCTTCCCCTCGCCCACCCCGTCCCCTTTCTAGACTCCCCGAGGTCTCACTTGTCCCATCAACGTGCTCCACCACTCAGTCCCAGGCTGCCACGTGGGACCCCTGCCCCTGGATCACCCACAGTCCACTCCTGTGTAGCTTCCCCAGCCCAGTGTGCTCTGTGCCCCCTCCCTACTGTCGCCTGCCTGGCCCAACGACAGCCAACCCAGGGGTGAGCCCACCAACTGGGTAATGACAGAGTCCCACGAGGCTTCGGACCCCAGTCCCACCCCAAGGCCAGTACCCCAACCCTCCTCCAGGAAATGGATTTTACAAACGGACTGTGACTTACTCCAAGACAGACAACATTTATTTACACAATCTCGTCCCTCCAATTCCTAGGGACATGAAGGTCTGAGTACAAAGTAAACTACATGAAGCCATCTGTTGACTCGAATTCTAAAAGCAAACACGGGGGCTGGTATGCACGCTGTCTGGGGCTGCAGCAAACACAGACCCCCGGGCAGCACCACTCACCCAGCAAGGGTTTGCCAGGCACTGCTGAGCACCAGCCCCTCTCAAGGCCCAGATCCGCCAGCATGCCTTCATTCATTCATTTGTCAGCTCAAAACTGGGTCTGGAGTGCAGTCCAGACGAGAGGACAGAAAAAGGAAGAGGCTCTGGCCCAGAAGTCCCAGTACTCTTCGGCTGGCTACTCCTCCCCAACTGCGCTTTCTCGGGCAAGTCATTTCCTCCCTGTGCCTCAGTTTCCTCATCTGCAAAACGGGGATAAGACAGCATTTACCTGAATGTGCGTAATTATTAGTGATCATGGTGATACTACTGGTGGCAAACTGGAACAACCATCCTGCCCATCACTCAGTGGCAGGATTTCTCTAGTTTTTCTTCCTGCCACACCTTTGGTGAATCCAGGACCTTCCCAATGGCTTTTTTTTTTTATCACTCCCAATCTAATTAGCATACTCCTGTCCCAGCAGTGCTGGGGCCCCAGCTGGTTTGAGACAAGTTATTTAAGCATTTCATCCTTCCCTCATTTGCCTGACCTCTCATGGCACCAGCAGCTGAAAAACAGCCTCTCACTTCCCGTGTGTCCGGCGCAGTACCAGGCCCATCCACATCCACCTAGACTTCTTGTAACACGCACGGCAGCCGCAGGGGTCCTCATTCTACAGCGCAGAGAGTGAAGGTTCTGCATGCCTGAGAAGCATTCCCAGGTCACAGTGCTGTAAGGAGCCAAGTGGGGATTGGAACCCTGGTCAGTATGACCCTAAATGGCCTCACAAGTTTGAGTAACAGGGATTAAAATGTCATCTTCTCGGCCAGGATCCTTATACATGCTGACTGCCAGTCTCACATGCCGGAAATTAATTTGCCAAAATCTTTTAGTCTTGGTATCTGATTGGATTAGGAGAACAAAAAGCAGCATCTTCTCCAGAGAATAAATGAGCCACAGACTCTGTGTTCCATCTTTGATGCAATGCAGACTTCTCATTAAAAAAAAGCCTTGGTTTTAAAAATATATGATAAAGAATAAGAAAGGATATAAATATGCAATTTCAGAAAGTAAAAAACATCAGTGACCAAGGAAGATGAAAAAAAACCTTTAGTCTCCTTAGCAATCAAAGAGGGTCCCCATTTTTTCTATCAATGGGGACAATTTTTTAAAATGATGATACTGTTCACTGGTATTATTTGTTGAAAAGAATGTGAGATGACAGAGCACTGTCCATACTGCAGATGGGAGGGCAACTCACGTTGGGACGCAGAATTCTGCAGAAGTCACAAAACCCGCCGATTTTTACATATCCTTTGACCCAGCAACGCCATATTCAAGAATTTATCTTAATGCAAGAAAACCACAAATGAGTGCAAGGCCCTGCTTCCAGAACGTTCAGTGCAGCCCTGTTTACACTAAGGAAGAGCTAGAAACAACGGAATACCTAGCAACACAGTGTGTCCGCCTGGAGTAGGATGCAGCCATTAAAACGGTGACACGGGGGGATGCCACTGACATGGACCGGCGTTCTCGAACTGATCGCTGAAGAGAAGACTTTCAAAAACAGTACGTGCCCCTAACCTCAGTCTTGGATGGAATACACAGCCCACGTACTCTGTTTTGGATGGAATACATAGCCCTCAGTTTTGGATGGAACACACAGCCCACGTACTCTGCACAGAAAGTCTGGAAGGTGGACCCCAAAGATGTTCTCGGAAGTCACCTCTGGATAATGGGCTGGTCCGAGGTTTACTTTCTTTTTTCACTTTTCGGGTTTTCTTAAATCTTCAGCAGTGAACATGAGCACAGGTTAGAGAGCTGGATGGCCTGCGTTGGCAGTCTGCCGCTGCCACCTCATAGCTGTGGCCTTCAGAGGTGGTTGGGACAAAAGGAGCCAGTGGATGTAAGGGGTAGGGTCAGCCGGCCAGCATCCAGCCTGGTCCCACTTCGTCCCAGCTGTGTGACCTCCAGCAAGTGGCTGACCTCATCTCCAAGGGGAATAATGAGAGCACCCACATCGTGGGCTCAGCACGAGGGTTCAGTAAAGCAACACATGCGAGCAGCTCAGGGCAGAGTTGGGCCCAGAACAGGAGCTCAGGAATGCCCATGGTTTTATCAATCAACGAGAGAAAAAACGAATTATTACATTGAATTTTTGGGAAAATAAAGAGGCTAATGGTCATGATAGAGTGATTCTCCTCCCTTAAAGCAACTAGAAAATGGGATAAAATATGTGAAACAACAGTATTCAGGCCCTGGACAGCTGGCAGTGCCGGCAGTGCAGGGTGGTGGTCCCAGAGGAGGGAAAGCAACGCGGCCGGTCCCCCAGCTGCGTGTGCAGGAAAAGGGGCTCTCCCACACTCTCCAAGGCCCCGCCCGCCCAGGCTGCAGGAGGGTCAGGTGAGATCCCACCACTCCACTAGTGCCCCCACTCCCACGGGGTCCTCCAGGGAGGAGGTGTTTGGCTGACTCCCCTCCTCTCCCCACAGGCAGGGTCTCCAGGGTGTGGTTCTCATCCCTCTGGATTGGGCGGCTCTCCCCCAGCACCCTGCAGGCTCCTCCCTTGGCCCAACAAGAGGCCGCCCACCTTGCCCCAGGCCCCCTGCAGCCCTGCCCTGCCTACTCCTTCCTGTTCTCTGCATAACCCACCCCATCTCCCAGCCCCACTGCCCATCAGGAGAGAGAGTGGGTGGAGAGCTCGCCTTGGGAGGGAGAGAGCACAGTGGTGGTAAAAATGGCTGCATTCAAACCCTGGCCCAACCACCCCCTTACTGGACGAATTCAGGCCAATCACTCAACCTCTCTGAACCTCAGTTTCCTCATCCATGAAAAGGACTAAAATGCCAGCTGTAGCCAGCTGCTGCTGGAGTCAGTGACTGGGCCTGTGCGGCATTTAGCCCAGTCTGGCACACAGTGCGTACTTGTTAAATGATGACTGTTATTACGAGTTTCATCCCACCCCCCACGATGTGTGTGCCGCCCCTGACAACCACCTGGTTCCCAAGGAGGATTCCCCTCCACCCATTTGTCTCATTGCTCCATTAAAGAACCTGGTCCTGTCTGGAAATTTCTGCCAGAGTTGCAGAGTCTCTGGACAAAGACAGGAAGGTGTGGAGGAATGAAGGGAGAAGAACCAGTGCCGAGGCCACCAGCACACCTGACCCAGGTCACATGGTGGGGACAGCAGAGCCACGGCTCCCCAACAGCCCCCCAGCCCTGCCCCAGCCGACCTGGCCCCACCCGCCCTGGTGTCCTGCTCCTCCACGTCCGGTGAATGACTGACAACAGCAGCATGAGCTGAGCACTGGGCACCAGGCACTATGCTAAGTGCTTTAAACACACTGTTTAATTTAGTCATCATCTTCCCGTTACATAAAATGAGACTTAACTGGGTTATATAACCCCTATCAGGCCAAGGTCATATCAGCTCCAAGTGGCAAAGGCAGATCTGAGTCCAGGCAGCCTAGGCTAATAATGGCCCTGCCACACTCCCTTCTATCTACGCCAGAATCCCTCCCAAAGGATGCATATGGTGCTGTCTAAAGGAGCACCCGGTTCCTGGAGGACAGGGCTGCAAGGACAACAGGACATCCCGTGCCTCCCGGAGCGCCACGGCTTTCCTGCGCAGGAAAAGAACAGATTCCAAATAGATTAGCCTGGGTAATCCCGCATGGACACTGTCTGCTGGGCTGCTGCTTATCTCCTGCTCCGGACGGGGTGAGGGGCTGGTGGGTGGGCCTCTGTGCAGCTCACCAAGCTGACAGTATGACCAGGAACCAGGCAACATACAGGAACAGGAGCCATCGGGCCCTAGTGTGCAGCTGTTGGACTTTTCCTGGGGTTAGACAGGGGTGTCAAGAGGAGAGGGGTGCGGTCTGGAATATTCTGTATTAGAGAGGGTTCCTTTTTCCTGGACACACAGATTTGGAGGCTCTGCAAAAGCCACAGGTGACCAAGGGCATCTGGGCTTCCTGACTGGCTCCCCTGAGCACTAGGCCACGACTGTGCCTCCCTAGTCCTTGCATGGGCTCTCCCCCTGCCACCTGCGGCCCCACGCCCACCAGGCCCGACTCTCCCTTGTTGGACATGCCTGGGGAGGGCCCGTGGGGACAGAATTCGGGCACAGCCAGGCCAGCGTTCAGGGCAGTCTCACCCCCACCTCACTCCAGCCCCAGGGCAGCGAGAGGAGCACAGGTGCAGCCCAGCTGCAGGTGCAGGACATGCGTCAGGAAGGAAGCCCAGGAGCAGACCCTCTGAACCCTGTGAGGCTGGGGAGGAGGAGCCATGTTCCCCCGAGTCTGGCCTTGCCTCTAGTTCAACACATGGATTTCTCATTCTCTTTCTCCAAACTCTGCTTTGTTGGGCTGAGTCTGTTAAGCCAGAACACAAGCTGAGCACTGGGGACAGCTGAGTCACAAGGATCTGGCTCCCCTGGTGCTACCATCATCAGCCAGGTGCCTGTCACAGAGCCCGGGGGTGGTAACGGAGGATGCTGACCACACCCCAGCAAGGTAAGGCGCAGGCACTTGGTACGCGAGGCCCGGTGTGCAGAATCAAAAGGCCCTAGGAGGCTGCAGAGCACTGAGCCTGGCCTCATTATCAGCTGGGAAGGCCAGCTTAAAGGATATTCCAGTAATTGCAAGGTTTTTTGTAAATGTTAATTACGGCTGTCTTAATTAGCTCTGAACCCATTGATCTATGGATTATATTAGGTTTATAAGTGTAATTACCTTAACAGGCATATGGATTACAATTATGCTCCAATTAAACCCCAAGCGTAGAGCATATAAATCAGCAGAGGGGGTCCTCCTAATTCACAGGGTCAGGCTATTAAAATGCTGGTACTTTAAGGGCCTTACACGGGGCTGGCCCTTCACAGGCTCAGGGGCACTTGGGAGTTGGGAGGCAGGGAGAGGGGAGGGTGGCCTACATGGTCTCCCTATCTCTTAAAGGCTGAAGGCCCCACGTCCAGTCTGGGCCTGAAGTAGAGATGACCGCAGTGGCAGGGTTGGGGAATGGCAGGGCCCCAGCCTGCGAGGCAGTGACCACAGGATTAAGAGCTGCGCCTGGCTTGGCCGCTCCTCCGTGAGGACAGCCCAGGTGCCCCCTCTTCCCTCAAGGAGATCAGGACACTGATCAGCCATTAATTACAACTCTCAGCCCCTCTGGGTAGAGACAGTTTTCTCTCCTTATCTCCGGAGAGGGGTGGCAAATATTATTAACCCCCTTTTCAGGGTGGGGAGTGGAGGCCACAGGGCCAGCGGGCTGTGGAGAGCAGGAAGGCAAGGCCCCCTCTTCTGACAGTGGCGATGGAGTGCAGGGAACGCACACTGACTGCCTGGAGGACACAGAGGGTGGTAAGGGGGACTGCAAGGAAAGGCTTGGGAGGACAGCCCAGCAGAGCGGGAGAGAGGACAGGAAATGCCTGCGGTCAGTGGAAGGGGTGTCAAGGGTCTCAGAACACGGACCTGCTCGCAGAGTCTGTCATAAACCCCGCTGTCAGAAAGCCGGACGCGAGACCGCAGCCCAGGAGGCCCAGCACGCTCTCTGGACATACTTTTGTGCCCCAGCAGTGAGCCCGGGCTCCGGGGGGGCCAGAGGAGGGAACCCTTTCTGGGCCAAGCTGCACTGCCCCCAAGGAGGCTGGCAGGGGCCCCGATGCTGGGATGGAGCAGCTGTGGGCCCTTCAAAGCTGAGGACTTTCTTTCTGTGGCTGCCAGCCCAGCTCGGAGGGACCACCAGCATCAGAAACCAGGAAGCTGTGACACTCTGCCACCCTGGCCAAGGCAGCTCCGGGCCCAGGGCTCCAGTCCCCTTCCTGCCTTGGCTCTTGTGGTTCTGAATCTCCCACTCCAGGTTGCGTCCCACCACCTGGCCCTGACGCCCCCCTGGTCAGGATGAGGGAGGAGCCCCATCCAGAACACGCAGCGTGGGGGCGGGACTCCACAACTCTGAGAAGAGGACCAGCTGCTCATCAGTGCAACCTGTTGCCCCTCCTGACCCACCCACCTTGGCCGGCAGGGCCAGGGGCAGGGGGGTCTGCCGTCTCAGGCCTCTGTGGGCTGGCGGGCCCCTCCCTGCTGCTCTGGCTTCCCTCACCCCCAGCTGGCATCCCAGAGCCCCTTTCCCAGATTCGGGGCCTGGACTGGGGAAGCGGGTCTTCTCCATGACCAGTCCTTGTGGGGAAAAGCTGGGCACAGACACGTGCACACGTGTCCACACTAGGACGGAAGCGCCCTGGACACGTAAACACGCTGTGTCTGAGCCACGGCAGCCGAACCACCCCCTGCACGTGAAACCCACCACACCCCTCCTCCCACAAAAGCAGCTGCACCATCTGAGCACAAGCACCAGAGTGGCAGTGGAGATGGGTCCTCTCTCCCGCAGCACAAGAAGGGGTGAGCGGGGGGCAATCATCCTCAAGCAAGGGCTCAACGACCAAGACTGGGGTCGCCCACGAGCCCCTGTCCCACCGCTGCCTGTGAGTAGAGGCCACGAGGCACAGGTCGGGAGAGGGCACAGAACTGATGGTGTTAACAACAGGCCAGGCTCCCCTGGCCAGGAGTGAACCCCCATCGCTGGGGGTGTTCAAGCCCAGGTGCAGGCAGGAAGAGGAGAGGAGTCCGTCCAACCCCTGGGGCTCTGAGGGGCTGGGAGCCGGGCCGTCAGCCTGACGGGCCAAGGTCAGGACATCCATGCCACCTGCTCCCTGCAAGGACAGCACTGCCGTCATGGCCAGCAGGTACCATCGCAGACGCTTTCCAGACACAACGTGAGGTGACTGAATCCTCCTGACACCTGGCAAAGTAGGCCTTACCACCCCCACCAACAGACAAGAAAAGCAACTTGTCACTTGCCCCAAAGCGCCCCACCAGGCAGAGACTGACTCAGGATTCAAACCCCAGCCTTTTGATTCTAGAGACCACGCCCTCTGATGCAGCCAGAGGCCAGCCTGCCTGGCACACTGGTCCACAGACGGAAGCACCCATCCCTGCAAATCACACTACTGGCCGCCGCAGGAACCCGTGCACGGTGCCCCAGTTAAGGGAAAAGAGGACCAAATGGTTCTTCTATGTATTTTTGAGGCTTTACAAATAAGACGAGGACTAAAAAAGAAAGCCTTTTTGCAGAACTAGGGCTTAGAAACTGAGTTCCTTCCTTCTCCTTAAACTTCTGAATTTAGCAGATAATATTCATCAAGGGGCTTTTGGATCCACGATGCCTTGCTGGGGAGTCATTCTGTAGGAAAAATCTAATTAGGCTAGATTTTCATATTAGAAATATTAGTTCCCGTTCAGGCCTAAACACGATAATCACCATTGCTACCTAAAAGTTACGAGAAGCCATGCATTCAAAGAGGCATTCATTTATTCCAAAATGTCCCCCTTCTCTGTTCTTTTCAGGTCTTTTCTGATCTTGGCCTCTGAGAAGGCCACAGTGGCAAGAGGTGACCTCGCTGTCCAGGGCCCAGGTTCCGGCCAAGGCTTTGCTGGACAGGATGTGTGGCTCACCTCAGCCCCAGCCCGCCTCTGACTGGGGACAGAGGCTGGTCTCTCTGCGCACTCAGACCTCCCCAGGGCGGATGCCGGCGTGGGCAAGCCTCGAACTTTTCCGGAAATTTTCTTTCCTCCACAGACTTAACATTAATAGAATTAATAGAATCTAAAGCCCAAACCATTAAGTGAGAAACTGGAAACAGTTTTAAACCATGAAAATAAGCTTAAGGAAGCATATCTTTTGTTTATCGTGGGGGAAAAAAGGAAATAGCCCAAATGTCCATTAACAAGGGGTGGGAGGAGTCAACAGGCGCGCCCGCACCTGGGACACGTGCGCAGCCACCGCAGCGCGTGGCAAGTGAGGGGCACGAGTCAGCCCTCCCGCCGTGGACGTGACAGGTGTCCAGGATGTGAAGTGAGGAGAGCAGTGTGATTCCACTGAAAAACAAATAAGACGCCCCCCCTGCCCCTTGTGTGCACATGTGCACGCGTGGGTGTGTACACGATGGAGCAGAGAGCGAGGCACAGCAGGCTGTTAACACAGAGTATTCTGGGATGGAGGTGGGGGTAGGAGAGAGGAGGGAGAGTAGGTAGAGAAAAACTTAAAAGACCACAGGAAAATGGAACAACATGCATGGTGTAATGTTAAGTGAAAATCCCGGACACCAAATTCTAACTATAAGTATCTAAAAGCTGTTATAAAGGAGATCTAAATATGCAAACAGAGCAGGAATGAAATGAGACAGGTGCAGGGATGTTTGGAAAAGGCGATGATGGAGGCGAGGTTGGCCAAAGCGGGGTTCATAAGGACCTGTGTTCTCCATGGGCCACGAGAAACCTGCAGGGTGTTCACGCCAGGAGAAGCTTGATCCAGTTTGAGCGTTAGCTTCTTCCAGCTCCCAGGCAAGATGAACTGAAGGGTGGGGGCGGGATGGAGACAGGGGACCAGCCAGCAGCCACTGCCAATGTCGGTGTGACTGAGCTCGGGGCACGGGTCGAAGTGCAGAGGAGGGATGGACTTGGTGACTGAGAAGGGGGACTACAGGACACAGTCTGGGTGAGCAGTGGCACCAACAAAAGTGCCCAGGGGGCAGGCAGAAGGGACCGTCCGCTCAGTGACAGGCATGGCTAATGTGAGGGGCCCTGGGTGGAAAGGTCATGGAAGTGCCATCCTGGATGGGGCACAGGAGTCTGGGGAAGGCCTTGAGGTCCTGGGGAGTGGGCACTCTCAAGCCCCAAATGGGCAAGGGCCCTTCCCTGCCGCAAACTCCAGCCTCCAGCCTCCAACCAGGTTTTTGGGAAGAACACAGCCAGAGAGCATGGCTCTGAATCCCACCCCACTGCCACTTGGCTCTGGGACCCTGGGCAGCACGCTCTGCCTCTCAGAGCTGCAGTCCCCTCAACCTACAAAAGAGAAAAGCAAGGAGCCCGCAGGGTTGTTTTCATGACTGGGTGACGCAGTGTAGGTGATCCCGCAGCCCCCGTGCCTGGCCCCGGCCAAGCACTCAGAAAACTGGAGCTGTGACAATCATCGTCATCATCTTCACCCACGCGGGAGCGGGCACCTCTACTGTCACTGCCGGCCATGTGATCCAACAAGTTACTCAACTACTCGGTGCCCAGGTACCTCATCTATAAAACAGGGGTTAAAGCATCGCCTGATCATGAGTTTTAAACGAGCTACATACAGAAGAGTGCCCTGCCCACTGAAAGTGCTCCCTGCACACCAGCTGCTGCCACCGTCACTCTTGTCAACAGCATCCCTGCAAAGGCCCTCAGGTGGAGAAGAGGAGGCTGCTGGGAATCCCAAGGTCAGAGTTTCTGGGGCGCAAAGTGCAAGAGGGGACTGGTGAGAGCTAAGACTGGATTGGCAGACTCTGGCTAAGAAAAGTCTAGTGGACGGTGAAGCAAATGAGTTTGGCCTGGCTTGGAAGGCAGCAGGAGCCGTGGAGTAGTCCTGGGCAGGGGAGTGGCACGTAGATTTGAACTAGAAGGCAAAGTTGGCTATTGTTTGAAGGACGGAGTGGGGGGTGTCATGGAGGCAGAAAGGCTGGCTTTCTGGCTACCCTAACCCCAATTTTGTTTGTGGCAGCCGTGAGCCCATTCTTAGGCAGAGAATCATGGCCGGCTACGCCACCAGTGACAATTCCACTGCCTTTTGCCTTGGCAGGCATGGTCATGTGACCCAGCTCCAAAGATACAACTGGAAGTCTGTTAGGGAAGGTGGGCACCACTGAGAGAGCTTTTGCATCCATTTAGAAGGGACATTCACAGGAGGCAAGCTTACTGGCACTGCCCTGGAGGTGACCATGACACCTGGTGCCATGGCTGCCATCTTATGACCATGAGGTGACAACATGCCACATAGGGGTGGATTTACCACAAAGCTGCTGACTCTTCAGTTTCAGGCCCCTCAGTGACAGGGGCAACTTCCCTGGCCCCAGAAGTATATTCACATAAATAGTCATTTTTTAATTGAGGTAAAATTCACATAACACAAAATTTACCATTTTAAAGTATACATTTCAGTAGCTTTTAGGGCATTCACAGTGTTATGCAACCATCACTGCTATTTAATTTCAGAACATTGCATCACCCCAAAGAAAAACCCTATACACATTAAGCAGTCCCTCATCATTACTGGCTACCCTGCAGCCTCTGAAAACCACTACCTAACCTTCTATCTCTATAGATTTGCCTGTTCTAGAAATTTCATATAAATGGGACCACACAGTATGTGGCTTTTGTGTGTCTGGCTTCTCTCACCAAGCACCGTAACGTTTCCAAGGTCCATCCATGTCATAGCACGTGTCAGCACCTCATTCCCTTTTATGGCTGAATAGCGTTCCATTGCCTGGATGTACCACATTCTGCCTATCCGTTCATCAGTCGATGGACATCTGGGTTGTTTCCACTTTGGGGATATTATGAATAATGCTGCTCTGAACATTCGTGTACACGTTTGTGTGTGGACATATGTTTTCAGTTCTTTCCAACCTAATTTTATATTCATCAAACCTAATGTATTCTTTTTCTTAAAGTGGCCCCCTCCTCCAAGTTGCCTAAACTTCAGGCCTCAGGAAGTCTTGGATCTACCTTGATATTAAGGCTGGTGAATTAAAAAGACAGACAAGATAACCCCTGCTGAAGCGCAGTGCCAACCCTGAGCCAGAATGGCTGACTGTTTTCCCAGGTAAGTAACTCTCCCGATGGTTGAAGCCATCGCGAGCTAGTGTTCCGGCAGCTGCAGCTGAAGTGGTCCTGACGGTACAGGAGGCGACCACAGGGATCAGCTGCAGGACACAAGGAACACAAGGAAGACTTTAGGATGACTCTGGACTTCTCAAGGTGACTTTTCGGGTACAGGTACGACAAAGTCATTCACTGCCTTATTATTTAGCCGATAACATGAGCGAATACTTGACAAGTACGTCCCAGTGCTTGGCAGGGGCCTAACACAGAGCAGACCTTTGATAGTAACACGTGAGTGGCTGACCGCCATCCTGGGGCACGACATGTACGTCACCCAGCGTGGCTCTGGGCACAGCTGGCATGAAGCGGCCCTTCCCACCCTGTCTGCTAGCAGCCACCCAAGGTCAGGACAGGGTGGCGGTCCAGCAGTGTGTCCCTCCCACCTCCCGCTGCTCCTACAGAGATGCCCCCTGTGACAGCCTGGCGGTCCCCCGATTCCAGCAGCATAACTGAAACAGAGATGCCCGCCCCCCATCTCCTGCCTCTTCCTGAAGTTCAGTCAGAGCTGTGGCTATCACTGTCCACGGCTGGACTTCATGAGCGCCTGACGTCAGCAAAGACGGGTGCATTTCTCCCTGACTGAACTTCCTGCCTCGCTCACAGCAGAATGATGACGTCAGCTTTTACAGGCCTGAATTACACCTGAAGATTTTACATTGATTTTTGGAAACAAAAGAAAATTGAAAAGCACAGGAGACATGTTTATAAAAGAAATCTTTCTTTATCCTCCAAGTGCACTTACACACAGACTCATGTGCGCGCACACACGCTCACACACATCCAGACACACTCCCTCACGTACACACACCCTGCTGGGTCTTTCACACTGCCTGCAGAGTCCAGCCCTTCCTCCTGGCTACCTGGGAGCAGCTGTCAGATGCTTACATTTCAGTAAAAAAAGCCCCAGTATTCCTGACACTAACGAGATTCCAGGTTCCACAAAGACCCAGCAACTCCCTGACTGTGAACTAAAGATCAGAGCGTCAGGACTGAACACGTGGCCGGGCCACCAAGGGCAAAGGTGAGCGGCTTCTGAGTGGGCAGCGGGCTGCGGGGTCAGCGGTGGTGAGCGACAGAGAGGAGGTACAGGGCCCCACCTGGAGGCTGAGAGGCTCCTCACCACCCCCACCCACCCCGGGGAGGAGAGTAACTGGAGGCTGACCTGCGGCTGCAAGCTGGCCCCAAACAGGTGAGCTGAGATAACAAGCTGTTTGGAGGCAGCAGTGATCACCCGTGGAGCTTTGACCCCCACCCCCACCCCCAGGCCAGGCATGGTTCTAACTGTGATCCTGGGAGGAGGCTGGGCCCACCCAGCTCCCCAGAGACTCTGCAGGTGGAATGACAAGGGGGCTCCTCTCTCCAAAAAGGACATGATCAGTGGCCCCTGCAGGGTGCGAACCTGACCGTACTTGGTGGCACTTCTTGGATGTGCCTGGCCTCTGCCAAGGTCAGCACCCATCTAGGTCGAAAGTGCAGATGGGCCACTGGCCCTTCCTGCCCCACTGCCCCGCAGAGCAGTGCCTATAATTCCAGGGACACAGCGAATCCCACAACAGCCCCTCCCACAGCTCCTGACCCCAGCGCAGGGCCCATTTACACTGACTCTGCGCTCGGTCCCTGAAGCCCAGCCATGGTCCCGGGTGAGAGCTCTGCCCCACCTCCTGCTTTCCTGCCTGTCCACCCTCCCTGCCACCCACGTTTAGGCACTTAAGGCCTCATAAGGCACACTGCCCGCTGACACAAGTGCTCACTGTGGGTGATGGACAGTCGCTCACACCACACATCTATTCAGGGGGTGGTCAGAGCCAGAAAGGACCTCAGAGACCTCTCTAGCCAATTCCTGCATCTTCCAGTCCCAGTCACAGCAGGACCATGCACCCCATCCCCTGCCTGCCTTCCTGCTCCAGGCTGTCTCCCCTCCCAGAAGCATCTGCCTTAAATCTCAAGGTGGAAGAAAGGAGGTGGGGAGATGTTTTTGATCAGCAGTTTCATCCTCTCCAAGGGCTGGGTGGGCAATGAATGCCACTTTGGCCCCTGACCTGACTTGATCTGCGGTTTCCTGGTCCCAGTCTCCGCAGAGAGAGGGCAGGGGATGTGGCTGGGTCTGCATGAGCCAGGGCCCCACTGAGAAAACAAATGCTCATGTTCTGCCTTCTTCCTCACTTGCCTTTCCCCCAGCTCTCACCCTCTGGCAAACTCTTCTTCATCCTTTAGAACCTCACTCAGGTACCACCTCTTTCAGGGAGACCCTGACCATCCTCTGGGCTAGCTCCGAATCCTGGGGGCTCAGCCTCCATGCCATCCATCCCTAGAAAGGGAAGCTGTCCCTGCCTCATGGACTAAGAGTTTTCTGCAAAGCCAGGCCTCATCATCCCTCACATCGAGCCAACATCTGTAGGAGCAACATTCATGGAGTGTTTGCAGAGTGACTTAACAACCTTGCAGTTGGAAGTGGCATCACTGCCCACCACGGATGCCAGGATGACGCCACACAACCCAGCTACTGCCCAGAACCCCCTCAAAGAAGAGCATTTGCAGCCTGATTCCATTTTTAGAAAGTTCCAGAAGAGGCAAACTAACGTCTGCTGTTAGAAGTGGTCAGGGTGGTGGTTATCTCAGGGGACAGAGTGACTAGAAAAGACCTAGCGGGGCTTCTGGGAGGCTGGGGATGTTCTGCTTATACAGGTGGGTTCATGTAATCAAAACTTAAGCTACATACTTAAGATCTGTACACTTTTCTATGTCAGGTGGCAATAATAAATTAAAAAAAAAAAAAAGAATCCTGACCACAGTAAATGAAACCCCAGCCCAGGAGCTCAGAGCAGCCAGGGGTGTCTGGAGGCCACTCACCACCCCATTAGCCCAGCCGACTCTACAACTCAGGGGTGACCAGTTCTTCATCCTCTGCCACTGTTGCCCATGGGGGTGCGGGCACAGGCCAGCCCAGGAGTAAGTCCACTGGGGCAGGTGGAGCCAGGAAAAGCTCGTGCAGACCCTCCCCCAGGATCTCCACACCCACCCCCCGACACACACATCCTCCTTGAACAATGTAGGTATGTGGTCACCCTGCCTGTCACCACCTGTCACATGCCCTTTCCACTGTCCTGGCCCCCAGATACCCAAGGCTGGCAGGCTTGCCCAGGGCCATGGAATATTCAGGAAGAGGTCACAGTTCCTCCTACACAAGGGTTCCAGAAAGGGGAGGGGTTTCCACTCACTCCCAGGAGACGCGACGGGACATCCAGCTTTACTCGGCACCCAGGGGAGGAGAGGCCTCCTGGGGGGTGAAGGAAGGGGAGGGACATGTCTGGCCCAGACCTTCTCTGCCTCTCAGGTCAGCCTGGGGCCGGGGCAGGGGTGCCTCCAGCCTGCCCTCCCGCTCTGCTGGGCTGGTGGCCTCCAAAGCAAGCTCCACCCTAGGGGGCTAGGCTGGGAGGCGCGGGAACTGCGGTTCTGTGAGGGCACAACCATGTCCCTGAGATGGGAACACGCCCAGATGCAAGTGACTCTTGGGTCTGATCTTAAACCCCAAACCACGCCTCATAAATAACTGCATTTAGTACTTAAAACAAAAACAAAAACAAGCGGAACAAAATGCTAACAGTGGTCCCCTCTGGGAGGTGGGGCTGTGGATTTTCTTCTTTGTGCTTTTCTGGATTTTCCAAAGAGGGTATGCATTTCTGACATAATTAGAAAAATTACACTAATTTTTCAAAAGGAAAAAAAAAATTGGAGGCATTGTCAAAAAACATAAATGAGGAGGATTAACAAAGTTCTTCAGGGTAAAAATGGCTTTTCCATGGGCTATTGTGCTGGAGCCCAGACAGGCCCAACTAAGCCCACCACAGGGCTGCCGAGAAACGCAAGCTCAGCCCCAGCGTGAGCTGGCGACCTGCGGCTGATGTCTGTGCTGTGAGAGGCCCTGGCAGCCAGGACGCTCCAGCTTGAGAGAAAGCCCTGAGCCCAGAAAGACTCCATGTTCCCAGACTCCCGAGTCTCGGCCCTCGTGGGGCCCCCAGACCGCACCTTGCTGGGGCATCTCTGCAGACAGTCACCTGGCACCTGCTTGTCCCAGGGGTATGACACTTCAAGATGGGGGCAGGGTGACGGGGCCTCCGGCTGACCTGGGCGGGCAGGGGGCACCCATGGGCTGGATGACAAGCAAGTGTGTCCCTCAGGTGGGTCATGAATTCTGGTCCTTCCGAGGCCTGTGTCAGCCAGGGAGATGGGGACACCAGTGGTGGAAGGCAGGCACCCCACAAACGTGAGTGAGGGCAGAAGCAACGAGGCCGTCAGGAAAGTAGCATGTAGGGCAGAGAGCACGAGGAACAGCACGGAGGAAGGATTCTGGGAAAGACAGGCCTCCAGCATGGCTGAGCCCCAGGGGGTCTGGGGCTGGGTGGGGGCCAGTGGAAGACCCGCTCCCCCTAACTACAGGCTCCCTGAGTCTGGTACCTGACTTGCCCCAATCTCTGGTCCCCATGTCACAAGAGAGGGAAAGTCAGGAGAACTTCCAGGAGGGTGGGGGCCCCTGGGAGATTCCAGGTCCCCCTGGGCACCACCCGCCTGAGCACACAGACTGGAAACAGAATGCCAGGGTTCAAATCCCACTGGCTCCTGTGTGTCCTCAGGGGGTAATCCAACCTCTGTGCCTCAATTTCCTCATCTGTAAAATGGGGATGTATTAGTACTTTTCACTCCGGGCTGTTGTTTCATATTTGTAAACACATTAGTAAATCAATGGAAGTCACCCTGCAGCTGAGCCTCACGCAGGGTCACATCTGTGCTGTGGAAGGCACAGGCACACCTGGGCCACAAAAGGCATCCACACCTCCCTGCTGGCCCCCACACCAGCCCAGGGCCCCAGCTGCCTCTGATGCCCATTAGATCTAACTGCGAGTCACAAGGCACCACAATAAGGTCAGAAGGGCAAACTGAGTCACAGCAGCCTTTGGGGGACTCCCCACCACAGTCCCAGATCTACATTGCTATCAGGCTGACAGACATGAGACTGGTGAACCGGTCTATTGTTGGAGCTGCTGGGTGGAATTCTTCGAGGTGGCCATGGTCCCCCCTCCCCATCAGGTCAAGGGCTAGCAGGGGCTGGCTCCTCTGTGAACCTCAGGGTTCAGAATTTCCATCATACGTGGCCATTCGGATCAAAGGCAACATTCCTGCAGGCCAGAGAGCCCTGCCCTGGCGCTCTCTCTGCAGAGCCACTCTGGATAAAAGTCATCTGTGTCACTTGATGGAGTTAAGCTCAGACCTAAACTACGACCTAAGACTCCGTGGGCCTCATGGGCTGTCCACTCCCTGGGGGTTCCAAGCTCTCATCTTACAGTGGACATCTCCATCCTGGGGGTGGCTCCCAACCCATGGCCCTCGGGACTCAGCCTTGCGGGGTGGGCAGAACAGGCTCCACACACTCGGACCTGCCTGGGTGATCAATGAATTCAGAGGCTCCCATTTCCATTAAAAATTTTAAAAAATTCAACAGACTTCTATGAGTCTGAAAAATATCATATATTTCTGATGTAAGAAAAGACATTAAAACATTTTCTTTGACCTCAAAAGTTTGGGGATTTTTCCCTTCTTATTTTAAAAGAAATTAAAACACCCTCATAAGTCTCTTAAGGTATCATGGGCCCCAGGTACTCCAACTCCTGGCTTCAATTCCTGGAAAGATCTGGAGCCCTGCCTGCAGCCAGAACCTAGCCCAGGGGCTGGCAGAGGGGATGAGCGTCTGCTATAAGCCACCAAGCGCTCTGACCCGCTGGTCTTGGTACCGTACCTGTGCGGACCCTCAGGCCAGGAGTGAGGCCTGCTGGAGAAGATGCCTGCCCTTGGGCCCCTAGAGAAATATCCACTCAAACTGCCAACGGCAGAACGGAGTAAACAGAGCAGGCTACAAGGGGGACCACGTCGATGGGGTCTAGGGTGCCTGGTGGAAAGAGCCAGGTCTCTGAGGCACTGTGCTCTGTGTTGACAACTTCTCTCAGAACACTCCACGAGCAACTCCAGAGGTCAGTGAGCGCAGCGCTCCAGACCACAGGGAAAGGCCTTCCCAGTGAGGGCCGGTGGCCGCATGGAGGGGCCGGGGTGGGGCCACATGCCCAGGATGCAGCTCCCTGCTCAGGTGGGAGACCCCGGCCTCTGGGGATAGCACAGGCACAACTGCCCACCCACCGGAGCACCTCTCCAGACACAGAGGCTCACACAGCCATAGAATTACTGCGACACTGCAGGGACAGTCAGGCCCAAGGGCCTAGGATGTAAAGCCCTTCCCCTCCTCCACGGTTATCCTGGGCCCTGTTTCCCCAGAAAATCACACTGATGCAAACACCAGTACAAATAACAATAGCTAGTCTCTGCCAACACTCACTCTGTGCTGAGTACTTCCTGCACAATATGCCATTCTGATCGCCCTCCATTGCAGGTGGGGGGTTCGGTACTCTCATTATTCCCATTTTAAAGATGAAGAAACTGAGGCCTAAAATGACTGGATCAGGACATGAACTCAGGCAAGTGGCTCTGGCTGGAGATGCTTTGCTGCCTTTCCTTAAGCGTCCCTCATCCACACCCTCAGGAACTCAGCGAATGGGGCCAATGGTGGGCATTCTGGCCAGTGAGCCACAGGGAATACTCAGGGGGCCCTGAGTACACCTCAGGGGCATCCCACATTTCCTCCAACCATCCAATTGCCCCCAGAAAGAGGACCCCAGTAACCATCCTACACTTGAAGTCCATCTCCCCAAGCTGCAGCAAGCGTATCCCTTGATCCCATGGGCAGGCTAAAAATAATTCAATCCCTACAATATTTTGAGAAATAAAGTGCCTTGAAATACCACGGGAGGTAGCACAAACTTCTCAGGAAGTGCTTCCTTCCTCTGCCACGCCTCCCTGCAGGAATTAAGAGGCAGTCAGCGCCTGCCTGTGCAGACCCACGCCCTTTCTTTGGAAGCTTGAGTCAGTTTCCAAATAGCTGTGTAAACTGGCAAGTCACCAGCCACTTCTCTGTAGGATGGGGTGGGAGGGAAGAACCTAGATAACGTGGGGGCACAAACCACACACACTTGTCGGAGGGTGAACAAGCCCAGCAGCTTTGTTTACGATGCAGCCTGAATTACTCACACCCGGCCGATACCCCTCAGTCTTGGGTAATCACGTGCCCCGGGCGGCGGGCACAGAAGCAGGGCCCACAGGAGCAGGAAATGGAGAACCTGGCTCTTGGGGCAGACCCTCATGCTGGCCACCTGGCTCTCTGGCCTCGGTTTCCTCATCCGTGAAGTGGGGGCCGTGTGATGTGTGAGAAGAGGCCCTGCCATTATCTCTAATAGGCACGGCCTTTGGATGAATCTTTTGATGCACCTGTGGAAGGGCTTGGGGAGCCTCTGGGCTCCTGGCGTCTGTTTCAGGCCTAGGGCTGGGCCGGGAGGCAGAAGAGGCTCTGCCAGTGCCAACAGTCTTCAACAGGTCCCGGCCTTCCCACTTTGCCTGATTGCACAACCAGCTCCAGGCTGGGCGCGCCTGCCACCCACTCTCCGCAGCTCGATTCATGCCGCCTGGAGCCTCCCACCTGGGTGCCCACTTCTGGCAACAAGAAGAAGCCCTGCCGCACAGGTAGAGCTCTGACACCCCCAACGTCTCCCTAGGCCCCATGATATCCCTGAGCACCGTCTCCAGGACCTCTCATGGCAGCCGGGAGGTGGAGAGGGCAGGTGGGGAAACTGAGTCTGGGCAAGCTGAGTGGGGGCTGGGAGGGCTCTGGTCAGACACACCTGGCTTGACTCCCAGGTCCACCAGGTTGTTTGTTACTAAATGTCTCTGATGCTCAAAACCCAGAGACACTACGTTTACCCTACCGGCTTGCTGCGCAGAGGAAAAGTGCTTGCCCTGCTTCCATCGAGAGCTGGGTTATCCTAAAAAGGAGGCTATTAGCCTAGCAGAGGTCAGGAGGCCTGAGCCACCGCCTGGCGGCCCAAAGAAGAACCAGGACCCTAGTCCAGGCACTCAGACCCTCACAGCTCAGTCCACCCATCTCTCAAAAGCGAAAGGAGGGCTGACAGCCAACATGACCCTTCAAGGGCCACTGTCCAAACCAGTCCTTTCCAGATCCATCTGATTCTCCCAGGCTCGGAGCTGCAGCCCAGGACTTGTTTTTAAATAACTCAGGTTCCCAACAGTCTTCAGCCACATGGGGCCCTCACCTGCTTCCTGCCTTCAGAGAGTCACTCCCAAACTGGCACAGGAGCTTTCCCTGCCCTTCTCCCTCAGCCTCACCAGCCATGGGCTCACAGAACCTCAGGGGGACTTCTACTACGCAGGCTCTGGAACACACCAGCAGGTCCCTTGGAGGCCCCGGTCTGTCCCTTGGCCTGCCCATGTCCTGCCCGCGACCTGCCCAGGACCCACAGGCCGGGAGGGCTCACTCAGGCCTGCAGAGAGGAGCTGGGACACTAGGAGGCGCTCATAAGCCTCCATCCGGCCCCAACAAGATTCGTCTGGGGCAGCCTGGGAGTTTATTTTAAACCATTTCATGTGGAAACACTGATGCTTCCTCTTTACTGGCAAGTTCCAAAAAAAGTTAACCTCTTCTTCTCCCTCCTGGCTGACTCTGGCCAGAACAAAACAAGGAATAACTTGGACACGTCGTCTGAATCCTGCCAGGCCCCAGACACGGCATCCGTGAGACCCACAAGGCCTCAGGGTGAAACACTCAGGAAGCAGCCAAGGGATAGGCCTTGGGGGGCTGCTCACACGAGCTGGGGCAGATGGGCCGGGGCGAGGGCCCTGGAACCAGACCCAGTGCCAGCCCCCAAGTCAGAGCCGGCCTCAGCTGCCTCACCTGTAAAAAGGGGCAGGGGTGGGGGTGGGGGTGTCTGGACAGCTACCCTCCTCAAGCTTTTAGATGCTTTCAAAGTAGAACTTCCGGCTCAGCCCAGTGGAATTTGCAAGGAACCCTGATACAGACTAGAGAGCTGCTGAATTAGGGCAGGGTCTGGGAGCTTCCCTTGGTCCCCCTAATTCCCTGGGGGACCAGAGCAGAACTGGGGCTTGGGCCTCAGCCTGAGGACAGACCCCGAGCCAGCTGTTTCTTACCCCTGGGCTCTGAGTTCCTTTGGCAGCTGTAAGCAGCTCCTCTTAACGCCGGCCCCCCACCCAGCAAGGCTCCACAGCACACATCCCTGGAGGTCAATGTGATTAAAAAATCCACGGGACTAACCTAAAACGGTGCAGAAACAAATGGAGAGGCAGTACTCACAAGTAACACTGCACACAGCAGAGCAGTTCAGAGCACCAGCTACGGAGCAGACTCCCAGGGTCCAAAGGCTGGCTCTCACCAGCTCTGTGACCTTAGGCAAGTTACTCAACCTCTCTGAAATAGTATCAGTTAATTGTCCCATATGGTTGTTTTGAGGGTAAATGAGCTAATGGAACAATCTCTGATGGAGTAGGTCCTGTGTCTGTCACTGTCACAATTAGTGACACAGAGAGGTTAAGTAACTGGCCCACAGCCGCAGAGCTGAGTACACGGAGGCAGCAGGTCCCAGAGCCTGTGTGCTTAACCACTAGGCTCCAAGGACCAGGGCACGTGAGACAATATCCAGATCATGTGAAAGTCTATACATAGAGCTATTTGCAAGTCCTAACTGCTACTTCACACAGCCAGGTCAGTGAGCTGTGCCCAGTCCTGTGTAAGCCAGAGCCACGCTACCAGGAGTGTGAGAAACCACGAGAGGTCTTCAGACAGGCACCAGGGAGGGAGAGGGCATGCCCCACGTGGCCTCACCTGCACCTGCCTGGCTCACCTGTGCCTCACAGCATCCTGCAAGCGCAGCCGAAGCACCCGTATTTTACTGATGGAATGGAGCACAAGGAGGTACAGTAGCCCATGCAGGTCACACGCTGGCTAGATGGTGGCTCAGAGATGTCATCCCCTGCCCTCGACCCCAAAACCCAGGCCCATCCTCCAGCCCCCCTCCTGTGGGCCAGGGCCGGTCAGGCTGAGAGCTGCCTGCCCAGGCCTCCTGCCCACGCCACTGCAGCTTCGGACGAGCCAGTGCTGCCCCCTCCCTGCCATCAGCTCTCTTTACAATTTCACATACAGGAGACTCCAAAAATAATGGGAACATGCTCTTCCGCGGCAGCACCAGCCCAGGTGACACTCTTACACCACGTGGTGAGGCTTCCATGGGGCAAAGGGACAACCTGGACAGACACGCTGGCAGCTGCCCTGTAACACACTCACCAGCAAGGTGACCCTGGGCGAATCAGCATCTTCCCCAGAAAACAGAAGGCTTCCTCTGCCTGCCCATGAGCCTTGGATGAGAACCACAATGTGAAAACGGTCTGGGGAGCTGAAAGGGCCCTCCCCACAGGGAAGACCGCTGTCTCTCAGTTTAACAAACCAGAGTGTCTACCACATGCGGGGGCACTGTAGGGACAAGAAAGTGGCGAAACCCCAGCCCCTTCACTCGAGGAGCCAGGAGGGAGAGAGCAAGGAGACAGATGAGCCAGGAAGGTCAGGGGTCTCCCTTTCTTCCTTGTGGGAAGGCAGCCCGGGGTCCTGGCATGGGAGGGCACAGAGCTCCACATAAGCAGAGCTTTGGGCCTGTGCGTGGGATGACGGTCCAGCCGGGTTAGAGATCGGCTACCCAGGGGGGCTGCACAATTAAGTAAGAGAGAGAGAGTAATGAAAGCAGGCTTCTCCCTGTTGAAGGACAAGGGTACAAACGTGCAAAGGCATCAGGCTGCGGTGAAGCCAGTGGTGCTGGGCTGGAATCAGAGGTATCGGTGTGAACTCATGGTTTTCTGTGGATAAGAACAGGAGCAGAGACACACACGGATGGATGTGTGAGTTACATGTGTACACGCATACGCCGTTTTCCTACCTCTGTCCGTGGAGAGCATCTGAGAGCAGGGACACCCAGAGGCAATATAAGAACATCTAATCCCTGGTCTTCGATTCTAAGTATCCCTTCCCGCTCAAAGGAATTGGGGCTCCTTGGAGAAGCGGCTGGCTCCAGGGCACGAGGAGCCTGAGACATCTTTTGTGTCAGGAAGTAAGGAAGGGCTCAGGAAGGCGGGATATGCCAAGGACACAGAGCCAGCTGGAAGGGGCTGCCCCTGGCCACACCGGGGACCACCTGAGCATCAAAATAAATTATGAGAGTAACAGATTATAACCCACTGGATTAAACAGGAATCCATGGGCTCACACTGGCATAAGTAAGTGGGGAGAAGAAAACATTCTTCCAGAACACCAGTAACAAATGTAAGAACAAATGATGGAATTACTTGGCATCTGTTGCAGAAATAATTAACTCAAGAAGCAGCAGCGGGGGGAGTGGGTATAGCTCAGTGGTACAGCTCACGTGCTTAGCTTGCACGAGCTCCTGGGTTCACTGCCCAGTACCTCCATAAAAAAATAAGCAGCAACAGAAATTAAAACTAATGGATGAATGCAGGGTGTGGAATGGGATTTTACACAGTCTCAAAGTATCTCCCCACAAAGTTATTAACCACAAAGGGAAGAAAACCCATAACTTTACATAACTTTACAGCAGCCACCATCCAAATCAAACCATGTCAACATCACCCTAATACTTGGGCAAACTGACACTGCACACCTCCTGACATTACGCCCCGAGATGCATCACTTCTGTGATATTCTGGCCCCACATGCGAAACCTGGGTCACACCACGAGGAAGCATTAGGCAAAATGCCTGTCCTTGTCATCTTCGATGTCATGCTAGAAGAGGCAGGGCCTCGGGAGTGTCCCAGATCAAAGGAGTCTAGAGACAGGACCTCATGCTGCCTGCCCCGGACTGCATCTTCCTCTCTGTAAAGGGGTTCATGGAATAACTCGCAAGGCCCCAACTGGCGAGACCCGGACAGGGCCTGGCTCTAGGAGGACGAAACACGGAATTTGTCTTTTCTGGGAATCTCAAAAATGGTTTGGAAATAAGAAGGCTGTGGGAACTCAAGGGAGTGCTGGATAATTCTCCTGGAGGCAAGGTGTGTTTGGGGTACAACAGAAATGCCCTGGAGTGGGAGCCCCACAGGCCCCGGCTTGCCACGGGGTCCCCTTGACCTTGAGATGGCCCCTCTGCCTCTCTCAGCTCCCCATATGGAGCTGGGGGTCCCCTAAGGCTCTTCCAGGTGGGAGGACCCTGGGAAATCCTTCATCAGAGAAGGCCTTAAAGACAGCAGGATTCAGACAAACTAAGAAGAGAGAGTGGGGACAAGGACGGGAGGGGAGCCTGTGGGCGTGGGAGGGCTGCCTCCTCCATGGAGACATGGTCTCCCCAGCGCACACAGGAAATTCTGGGAGGCCCCTGGTCAAGAACGCTTGAAGCTCTCAGGCCACCCTCCTCTGGGCAGGTGGTGGCTGGAAAAGGAAAAAGGCACTGGCAAGGCTGACGGGGGCCACTCCACTGGCCTTGAGCCCTGGGATCCTGCTGCCAGGAGGGTCTTGCTGGCAGGAAGCCCCTGGGCCTGGCACCTCCATGTTCTCCACGCCTCATCGACTGCTCCCTCGAGGGATGGCGGAGGCGGGGTGTGGGCTGAGGGAGGGTGGAGGGCAGGCTGGGGAGGCCTGGCTCTCAGGGGCAGGAAACACCAGGCAGAGGGGGCGGGCCTGCAGTACGTGGGGGCCAGCATGGGGGCGGGGGTGTGGGGATGTGTGAGCAGCCCCACGTGTGTGTGAGGCGGCCTGCATGTGAGTGTGCTTGTATGTGCAGGTGTGGGACCAGGCGTGGGCACCGGTGAGCATCCTGGCCCCTGTGCTCCCCGTCCCTGGCAGCAAGGTGCCCTCTAGCGGCCCCAGCTGAAAGCTGCATGAGACGAAGGGAAATGAGAGCTGACCCTAAAAGATCTGGAAAGAGGCAGCAGAGCCTGGGCAGGGATGCTGGACGGGGAGTGGGGACAGGAAGAAGGAGACAGAGGGGAGAACCTGGAGAAGAGGACAAGGCCCTGTGTGTCCTCCCCTGGGATCCACCTCAGGGCATGGCGAGTCTTGGTGGCTGACCCTCTGCCCAACCCTCTCGGGTCTTCACCAGGCCCCTCCTTCCTCTGGCATCAGAGCTGTCCTTTCAGTTGACAGGTGCAGGTGGGCTTGGACTGTACTCACAGAGCACATCCAGGCCAGCCTGGGCCTTCATCAAGGAAAGCCTTGAATCCATCCTCTGATCCCCTCTCCAGTGAGGGCTAACGCAGGCCCCTCTGCCCAGAAAGGCCCTTACCAAGTCCAGAGACACGGACCCTGGGCACCCATTCTGTTCTGCGGCAGCTGGGATCCCACCCACAGACAGCTACCCTTCCACAGGTCCCTGTGTGTGTGTGTGTGTGTGTGTGACAGAGAGTTTGTGTGTGTGTGTGACAGAGAGTTTGTCTGTGTGTGCGCACGCACGCATGTCAGGGTGTGGGACCTGGCGGTGGGGATGCTGTGGGGATGTCACAGAGGCTGTGTACGTGTGGTGGCCCAGAGAAGGCACTGATTTCAGTCTCAGGGACCAGAGCCCCCACCCCGATCCTTTCTGGATGAAACACCTCAGAGGGTGCACACAGCTCCCCCGGCCGTCTTTGCGCAGTAGGGGAGGCAGAAGGAGCTGGAGTGCCCGCTCACAGGGCAGGGATGGAGCTCCCATTACAAGGCGGCCTGTGTCCAGCAACTCACAGTCTTGTGTGTGAGCAGGAAGCCTGACAGAGCCTTGAGGGTCAGGTTAGAGCTGTGCAGAGGCTCAGGGGCAAAAGGGTACTTGGGTTGGTTTCTGTTTTTAAACTAATGAAATTGTACTTTTGAGTGATGTTTCTTTTTAAGAATTTTCAAATTCACAAACCTATGGGAGGGGGGTGGTGGCACAAGGGTACTTTAAAACATAACCCTTGTTCTGGAAAGAGTGTTATACTTGCATCATGAAATATTTAGAAGACACCCAAGGATGCAAAGATATAACCAAATCATCTGAAACAAGTAGATGTCTTTCCTCCTGGTCTCTGCTACTTGTAAACCCCTACACCTGCATCTCTACCGCATCTCTATCTGTGGTTTTCACTCCTGGGCTCCAGCTCGGATGCTAACGGCCATGACCTGGACAAGAAGGTCTCAGACTGGTGGGATCAGGCTCGAACGGCAGGTCCAGCCAGAATAACCAGGTACCCATACCCCTGCCCTGTCTGGGCTTCCGTTTCCACATCTGCAAATAGAAGGTGACAACACTGATATTTCAGTGTCTGTCGGTGAAGATACAGGACCGGCCTCCCAGGGACCAGAGGTGCAGCAACGGCTCGGTGCCCACAGGTGCCCGTGAAATGCCAGCAGACTCAGGATGGGCGTGAGGCTTTACTGAGCCCCGGCCCCTGGCCCCTGCAGACCCATCTTCAGCCTCCCAGCCGGAGGTCCGCCAGCCTCCCCGGGTCATCCCCAGTGATGAGGACTCACCCCTCTCCAGGCAGCCTGTTCTATTTTGGGACAGCTCCGACATAACTTCATGGGCAGTTCCCTCTGAGGTTAAATGAGGTTCCTACCGGCACTTTCCAGAGGACAGAGACAGCCAGCAGTGGTGTGAGCTAAAGGCTGCGGGGGTCTCTATCTGCCCCTCAGAAAGGGCAGCATGGGGACTAGGGCTGGCACACCACGCCACCCACAGGTGTAAAGAAAGCAGAACCCTGGGCAGGCTTCCCAGTGGGCATGCATCAGAAAGAAGCCCCGGTGGCCAACCAGCTGGGGAGACCTCAGAGACTGTTCACCCCAACCCTGAGGCACCACAGTGTTCCTGCGGCACGAACAAAAACATTAATTTACTGGCCCACTTGACTAAAAAGGCCAGAGATGGGACCGGCTTCAGGCAGGGCTAGATCCACGTGCTCAAATGACATAATTGGGAATTTTTCTATCTCTAGGCTCTGTTTTCCTGCTTCACCCTCAGGCAGGCTTTCCCCTGGGGGGACAGAGATGGCCACTGGTACTTCTCAGCTTGTATTTCACTGGCCACTTTCCTAAGGGTTCTGGAAAATCCTGGGCCAAGTCACTGACCCAGCTCGGATCATATGCCCATCACTGCAGCCAAGAGCCCTGTATGCTCCAGACTGGCCAAGCCTGAGTTTCATGCCCAGTTCTGAGACCTTGTGGCGGGCTGGGGTGGAGGAGGAGGACCCCAAAGGAAGGCAGGGACTACACTGAGAGCAGGTGAAGCAAAAGGGCCACCACCCCCATCCTGTTTGTGTAATTGCTAGGGCCTGTCACCCCCAAGAATTCTGGCCCCCTTGGGGGGCAACATCAGCCCTCTGTGAATGAATGGGCTAAATGAGAGGGCCAGACACTGAGGTGAGGAGACCCAGGCCCACAGGCGAGAGCAGAGGGGACCACTAGGCCCAGCCTCACACCACCTGTCCCCTCGACCACCACCAGTACGTGAGGCGGTCAGCTCAGCTGCCCCAGGGACCACTGCCAGGCAGGGGCCACTGAAGTGAGGAGGGCTGGGTCCCAGTCTGGTGGGAAGATGGTCTGAGCCCAAGTCTCGGGGACCTTCTGAGGGACTGTTTCTCACAGGAGCTTCCTAAGAAAGGAGTCAGGCCCTGAGGAGGAGCTATGATCTGAAGACACTTGGTGGCAGGGGCAGTCCAGGCCCCAGGAAGGATGTAAGTGAGAGCAGACCTGAAAGGCTGCCTGCTTAGGGACCAGCTGCACAGAGACAGGTGAGCAGGTGGGCAGGGGAGGAGGCTGGCGGGCCAGTCAGTGCCAGGAAAGGGCCCTCCACTCTCTGGAAGGATCTTGCTCATAGGTTTATCCATTTGTTTACTGCTGCCCTCTCCCAACTAGAAAGAACAGCCCAGGAGGGCAGGGGGGCCCCTTCACAGTCCCCCACCCCGTGCCTAGCACAGAGCAGGTGCTCTGTAAACATCTGGGAGAAGGAGAGGAGCACACAGGACAGACTTGGGCCTCTTCCCACCGGCAGTGGGACCCTGGAGGTTTTAAAGGCAGTGGGAAGGATCAGGTATGTGCTCTGGAAAACCACCATGACCACCTAGCTGGGGTACCCATGGTGTGGAGAGCACCCCAGAAGTGGTGAGCCCAGTGGGGAGGCCCAGGGAGTCCAGAACAACAGGGGGTGGGGTACATCCCATCAGCTGGTCCAAGCAGGGCCAGGGAAGGTGACCTCGAGCCATCACCCCGAGGGGGACGGCGGCCTAACCCTCTCCTGTGCATCACACACACAGCTGGCATGTCCTCCCCAACACTTGACACATGAGGAAATCGAGGCCCAAAGAGGGTGAGCATCATGTCCAAGTTCACACGGTTGGCAAGTGTTGGAGCGACTGGGACTCACACCCAGCTCCTGGAGGCTCGGCTCTCACTGCCTCTAGACCACTCTGGTCAGCTGGACCAGACGGTCTCGGAGGCAGGAGCCAGGCCTCCCGGACTCCCTGTTGCTCTGGCCTCGGCACACAACCTCGTGCATGGTGAAGGCAGAGAGAGCCCTCTGGGGTCAGGTGGGTCCGACTTACAGGCCACAGCATCCAGCCAGGGGCTTTGGGATGAGGCAGGGGTGGGGCTTTGCCTCTGGCTGCCCTCAACCAGAAGACCTCGCCAAGGCTGGGGAGCAGCCTGAGATCACACAGGCACAGCCTGGGCCTGCCCACAACTCAGAGGAACCTCCGCACAAAAAAAACCAAGTACCCCATGGTTGTCAGAACTGAGAACTGCGTCCAGATGTGTCTGCGGTGGCGGGGGGGGAGGGGTCAGGGGCCACTAGCCACTTTTCATTTTTCAGGAGAAGATGTAGAAATCAGAGATTCAGTCAATGGGTCAAAATATCCCTTCCCCGGTGTGCTGATAAACAGCAGAACAGTGAAAGCTCTGGGGATGCCCCCCAGTCCCGGGCGGCCTCACCAAAACACCGCAGCGAGAGGCTGTCCCCGGACCTCAGAGGTGCTCCCCCGGCAGGCAGGCTGTGACAGAGGAGCCCAAGTGGCCAAGGTTGGTATCGGGGTTAGAGGCCACTCTGGGCAGGCGGCCAGCCCAGCACAAGGCGGCTGGGCCACAGGTCCCGGTGCACCCTCAGCTCAGTGTCCCCTTACCCTGCTGCGGTGGCCAGACTGGCACCCCCTCCTCCGCCCCACCCCCACACAGGAGGCAAAGGGAAGGCTCAGGTTGAGCTGGCTTTAACCACAAAGCCAGCAAAAATGTGACTTCTGGGGCTGCCACCTGTCACCTCCCCCTGCCAGGCCCTGGGGTGCGGTAAGATGACCAACTCCAGAGCCAGGCCCTGCTCAAGTCACAGCTCACCCTCACGGGGCCCCTTTCCTCCCATGGGGCTGAGTGCAGGGTGTTGTGGGGGGGACAAGGAGAGCCCCATAAGTGCTCACTCTTGTTTGGTGAGACACGGCGCCGGCCCAGGGCTCCAGGGAGACTTGGCTAATGGGGGTCAGCAGCGCATGATTGTGCTCAGGGCACAGGCCTTGGAGTCAGGCAGAGCTGGGTTCAAATCCCAATAGGCACACCAGCAAGCTGTGTGGCCTTGGGCAAGCTACTCTACCTCTCTGAGCTTCCATTTCCACATCTATAAAGTGGGGTAAGCAGAGGAGCAGCCTCCAGGGAGGTTGTGGGGTTTAGATGAGCTGAAGTAAGATGCCTGTAAGCAAGTGCACAGGCTCCGATGTGGGGCACGCCCTCTGTGAGGCGCCACCCTGTTCCTGAGCTTCCTTGCCACATCGCGCAGCAGTGCAGGAGCCGTGACCCCGGCCCCCTTCACGGGCTGTCGTGAGGGTGAGAAGAGCGAATGTGAGCGCAGCCCCAAAGCACACACCTTCCGACGTCTGCTGAGGGACGCCTGGAATGTACCAGCCGGGCCCAGTGAGACAGGAGGGCCCTGCTGACCCTTCCTCCCCGCGCCGTGCCACCCCTCTGGAGCCTCCCAGGACTCTCCGAGTTACCTGCAGGTCCCCAGGAGACAAGTTCCTCGGGCTAGGAGGCTGCCAACGGGGGTCCTATCGGGGCCACCCCCGGGCCTCACGGCCTCACTCTGCAGCCACCTCCCGGCCTCCACCTGGGACGCCCTTTCTCAGCCCAGAGCCCGCCAGCCCTCAGCAGGCTGGTTTCTGCAAGGTGGGCGCAGAGCCCAGCAGGGCTATACACAGTTTGAAAACCTTTTCCCTCTTGCCCTGGGCACAAAGCAGCCATGGTCAGGGGCCAAGGAGGATAATGAGAGTCAGGTACCAGCAAGCACTACTGTTCCTTGTTCTGTCCCCCAGCCAGCAGCCAATCAGAGGGCCGGGAAACCAGGCAGGTGCGAGGAAGCTGACTCAATCCAGGCAAGGCTGCAGGTGGGAGGGATGGGGAGACGGGAACGTCGGGCCTGCCAATCTCACCCTGCCCTGCCCCTGCCCCTGCCCCTACCCCATGTGCCTATCTCTCCCCAGCCCCAACGCCCTCCCACCGAAGGCCCCTGGGGGTTCCTCCTCAGTCTCCCAGGACAAACAGGCCACAGGTAGAGCACGTGCGTTGATCCGGTTAGATAAAGGGCAGCACAGGAAGACCGGGCTCCACTGTCGAGGGAAGCAGACCCACTGGGGCACCACAAAGAACACCAGGAAGTAGCGGTGACCAGGGTAGCCCGTGGTCCCCACTGCAAGGCAGGGGTCTTCCGGGGAGCTGACCATGTCCTAGGTCTTGAGCTGGGCTGTTTGCTTCATTATTCATGTACAAAGTATATATTCAGAGTTTATTTTGTTTTCAAACGGCAAATTTTACGTTACGTATGTTTTACTATGATAAAAAAAGTTTTGGAAAATGTTTTTAATAAAAGTGCGACAGAAGGTAGATTAGTGGTTTCCCGGGGCTGGGAAGGATGACGGGGGTTCGGGAGCGAGGGCTAAATGGTACAGAAAGATGAAGTTTTGTAAAACTGACTGTGATGACTCTGAATATTCGAAACACTACTAAATCGTATGGCATATGAATTACTTCTCAATAAAGCAGTTATCAAAAAATTAGACATGTAGGTTCAAATCCAGGTGTGCCCCCCTTCACTGTGTGACCCCCGGTGAGCTGAGTGAGCTCTCAAAGCCCAGGAGTGCCCACCCACAACCTCCATCCACCTGCAAGACCGAGGCTGCCTGGCGGGCTGCCTGGCGGCTCACTGACGTTCCACAGTTGATTTCCCTGAAGATTTGTTCCCGGAGCCCTCCCACAGGGAACAGCCAGGACTGGAGCCTGGGGGACCCAGGGGGGTGCCCCCAGGGTCCCGTTCTCCCCAGTTGGGCCAGGTCTGGCTGCAGCCAGGCAGGCTGGCCATCTCGTTTCTGTGCCTGGCCTGCAGCCCCACCTGAAGCTACCTGGGGCCTCCTCCCCACCCAGGAGCATCCTCCTGGTGCCCGGAAAGTGTTCATCCACAAGGGCAGGAGGTCCTGCCTGTGCACATGTGGTGATGCCTCATGACGGGGCACCAGGATGGAGGGCCCCCGACTCCTGGGTCTGCTGACCCGGCCACAACCTGCAACCCCAGCCTCCAACAGCCTCAAGGTGACAATTGTGACTGATGAAAAATTAACACCCAGGTTCACTCGCTTCCCTCAAGTACCACCTGGTGCTAGAATAAAAATCTATTGCATTCCAAAGAGAAAGAAGAGCCTCCTCTTAAGAAAAATCTTTGAAGTCAGTGGCTACAAAGTCACGAGAGAGGCAGTCAAGGACCACACTTGAGCAGAGGCTGTTTCAGAGGGCAGGCAAGTCGGGCTCTGGGTGGTCTCACTCCAGCCTCTGGTTCCACCATCAAATTCTCTGCATCCCACATCCTCCAGCCATATGCAAAGTGGGTGGAATCTCAGATCCTCCGGCCACCCTGCTGGGTGGAAAGCACCCAAGGGCCCCCCAGCCCCAGCTGAGCTTCAGTGCAGATGGAGCCGCAGCCCAGGGACAGCTGGAATCCCGGGCCCAGGGAACTTTCCCTCTTGAGTCCAAAAGGGCAAACTGCTTGTCAAGAACATTCTGGGATCATAAAACATCTTCCAGCCATGAGTAAATAACAAATAAGGGAACACCCAAAGCAGGCTCCACTTGGCCGGTTTATTTACACAGCACGATCAGCGTAGATTTTCGGCAATGACACCTGCCACTGTGCTGGCACACCAGGCGCGCCTGTTGTGTGGCATGGAATGGGGAAGACAGCGATGGGGGAACCGTTCAGGGTGTCCTTGCTCCAGTTCTGATGTGTCCCCAGGAGGAGGGGTCGGGAGGGGATATAAAGAGGACCGAAGGGTCAGTGACATGTGCTGAGAGCTTCCTCTTCCAATGAGGACAGGCAGGGCACCTTGCTCCTGGGAAGAACGTCCCTTGCCTGAATTTGCCAGAATGGGGGTACACAGGGCCCAGCCCCCGCCCCCATGGAAGACGAGGCCTGTCCTTAGCAGAGAGGGGGGCCTACAAGGCCTGGGGGTGGGGGCAGCAGTCCTCCCAGCCGAGCCCCCATCATTCAGCCACAGAGCCCTGTCTGTGCCCTGAAGCAAGGCTGGGACTCTGACTGCCAGCTCCCCAGAATCTGACCCCAAGGGCTGGATATTCCCAGGAGGACAATGGTGGCCAAAGCGCCCACGAGGGTAGGAGCAGGCTCCAGCCCAGCCTCCGCCAGACCTCACCAGGTGGCCTCGGGCACGGCTTCAGCCATCTCAACTGGAAAGGCCTCTGGCAGTGAAGGAGCCAGTGCCCTCGTCTCCAGGACTCCCTTGGGACCATGAGGACTTGCCACCCACGAGCACAGGGCCCCCTCGGAGTCGGGATGGGATCTCCAGGAGTCTGGAGGAGCAGCAGCCTCTTGGCCTCAGGTTCTGCCAGCAGGCCCAGTGCGTCAGACATGCCAGGAAGGTGCAGGTGGGGAGAACGCCCAAAAGGCCTTCACCTGCCAGCCAGGTGAGGGCCGCACCCTGGCTGGGCCGGACTTCTAAGCAGAGCAGGTATGAAAAGGAAGCTTTGTGTGGCTCCTTCTAGGGCCCCAGGCTGCCCTGCTGGGCGGGGGCGCATCTGCAAGCTGTCTGCCCTGGGAGCCTCTCTGGCTCCAAACGGCAGGGTTGCCGGAGGGGACCCAGCCCACTCCCTGCGGTGAGCCTGAGGCTTCCTGGCGGTCCTGGTGGGGCAGGCCCTGTGAAGCCCTTCTTCCTAAGCTCAGCGCCCTGCCCCTCCCCTGTGATCTCTCCCATCTCTGAGACTTCGCCCTTCTCTCATTTTGCGATAAAAGAAGAAAGAAGCCAGGGGAATGAAAACATGGAAGGTCATAGAGAGATCTCACGGCCACGGGCAAGTTCAAATCCCACACCCTCAGCAACGCCTCTGACACACAGTCTCGTGTGTGTGTGTGTGTGTGTGTGTGTGTGTGTGTGTTTGTGTGTGTGTGTGTGTGAGCACATGTGTGCGCACACATGTGCACACTAGAAGGCATTGGCGCGAGGGGGCATCCTGCAGCGGGGCTGTCCAGTGGCCCTACGAGGCCTCCTCCAGCCTCCCTCCCCTTCCATGGCCAGACAGGCAGGGCCCTGCGGGATTCGGACCTGGCTCAGCCTCCCTAGCCTGCCTTTGGCCTCAAGCCAGTAGAGAAGCCACATGGCCAGGTGTGAGTGCCAAGCTTACTCGCTTGTTGGCTCTCTGCCACCTGTATCCAGTGACAAGGCCATCCTCCACCTGTCTTGCTTCCTCCAATTCAGTCAAGGCTGGACCAAGGCCACCAACAGAGGACCCGGTGCACGAGGCCTTCCAATGCTCTGCTGACCCACCCACTGGCCCTTGGCTCCTGAGAGGCCACTCACGGCCACTCAGAGGAGAGGCCCAGCACACAGAAAGGACACAGACCCTGCCACTGCCTGGCTCATGTGTGGCGCAGATATGGGCCCTGATGACCTTCAAACTTAGCATTGCCTGTTCACAGAGGTAGCCAGAGGGGTGGAGAACTCCAGGCACGGGCAGGGCAGCTCTAGAAGGAGGAGCCGAGTGCTGCCCGGGAGGCTGGGGGGAAGGAATGCAGGCCTAGTCCACAGGGTGCCAAGGAGCCAAGGCTGTTCATTGGCTCCAAGCCTGCCACTCATCTGCAGAGAGCACCATGCAAGGTGCCCTGGCAGCCTCTGTGCGCCGAGAGTGCCATCTGCAGGGAGAAGGGGACAGTGCAGGGGCCCCCACTGTCCAACAGAAATGCGCTAAGCCCTGATTAGAGGCACAGAAGCAAGCTAAAACTTTCTAGTAGCCATATTAACAAAAATAAAACTGAGCAGGTGAAGTTAACATAAGACACCAGGATTGCAACAAGTCATCAGTACAAGACATTAGGAGTGAGCTTTTTCACATTCTTTGAAATGTGGTGTGTGTTTGCACTTTTAACACATCTCGAGTCGGACCAGCCACATCATAAGTGCTCCTCAGCCCCCGGAAGCTCGTGGCCACCGCATCAGACAGCAGGGCTCTGGACAGCAGCCGGCGGCAAAGAGGTCCTCCCCCTGCCTCGGTGAGCACAGAACCCGGCCTCCTGCTCCCGGCTCACTCACCACCTTACCTGTAGTGAGGCTCTTCTCTCTCCGCCCTGCTTGCTAACAAAGGCAGAGGTACATCCTCATAACAAACAGATCAAAGGGTCTGACTTCTTAAGTACCTTCAAGAAAAGACTTGCTAAGCCCCTGCCTCTCCACTCAGGTGGCTGAGGTACAGGTGAGGCTGTACCTGGTCGCAAGGTGACGTCACCAACAGCACCATCATCACCTCTCTTTTGCCAAGGGCAAACTGGTGGCCACACACGAAACAGCACTTACCTGAAGTATCGCCTTAGGAATTTAAAATTAGGAAGGACAGCCATGGGAAGATGCCACAAAACATCGTTCAAGAAAATGTCAGATTGTAACATAATATACTCCCGCTTTTGTAAAAAGAAAAAACCTCAACACATTAGCCATATGTTATCTTCACAGAGAGGCAGTCCGGAAGGATTCTGCCAACTATCGATGGGATTTATCTCTCCGGGAGACAGGGGGATGGGGGACTCAGAAAAGCGCCAATCCCAGTGGTGTGAGGTGGGACACAGCCACCCGCACGCCCGCCAGCCCGTTTGTGAGCTTCTCGACTGTGTGTGTGGATGGCCCTTCCTCAGAGACCCAATGGCCCAGGAACACACTGGGGGCCTGGGGCAAGGTCAGTGCCTTCTCAGTTTACAGGGGCACGGCTTAGACTGGCCGAAGACCCCAACTGAGGCTACACTGAATCGGAACAGACTTGTTTTTCCCCCTAAGACACCAGAAGCAGCAGCCAAGTGCAGAACACTTTATAGCTCTCGCCTTCCACCTCACTCTGAGCCACACCACTGTGTTCTCAGTAAGGAGACACCACTCTGGTACTCGTGTGTCCAAGGTGCTCACTGAGCTGTGCTGGCTCCTGATGAGATGGCACCAGGGGCTGGGCAGCACCATGTGGCAGAGCATCAACCAAAGGACACCCCGTCCCACTGCTCAGCAACTTTGGGGGAAGGGCAGTTGGGGACCTCGGGGCTCCAGGCTGGCCTCTGGGAGAGAGTGTTTACAAGGTTTTGACTGGGGTTTCCCTCACTCTCTCAGGCCAGACATAGCAGAGGAACCCCAGGAAACTCTCGTGTGAGGAAGAAAGGAGGTCCATATTTGAGGTGGCTTCAAGGTGGCTTCTGACACCCTAGGAGGTCCAGAAGAGGGCTGGGGGGAACTTTCTAGCCCCGGACCCCAGGTGCACTGAGACTTCCTCACTCACCTGCGTCCATCTACCCGCCCCAAACCCGAAGGCGCCCTGTGTCTCTCGAGACTGATATAATCCATCCGCACTCCCTACATCCAAATACCCCCGGGTAACCATGTTTTAACTAAGCCTCTCCAGCATCCACAAAATTGTAGTTTTTCTGAGTGAGCACAATCAAAACCATCTAGAATAAGGCAAGACAACACTCTGACGTCTGAAACACTCTCAAGGCTGAGCAGGCCAGACCTGGACACCGCAGGGCACTTGCACACGCTGCAAGCATCCTACCCCAACAGGCGCCCATCAGTGTGATCTGCCTGACGCCAGCCTGACTTCTGATCAGGTGAGGAAAACGTAGCTCCTCCAGAGACGGAGGTTTGGCTCCAAAGTGTCCCTGACTCATCCCTGACCACGGACCTGCTGTCTTCAGGTTCTCTGTCTCTCACTGAATGGAGACGGTGAAGGAAAAGGAGGGGGACGGTGACCAGAGGGGCTGGGCGCCCAGGAGCTGTAACCTCTGCATACAGTGGAGCATCAGCCGCGTTGCAGAGAGGAGCTCGGCCAAGTTCAGCCCAGCTCTCTGCAGGCAGCGGGCTCCACGGCCAGAGCCTTCAATCTGTTATCTCCGCACTAGGCTTGATTCAAATCTGTTTAGAAACTCAGACCTTGTATCAAAAGCTGCTTTATCTACCACTTTCTGCTACAAAAAGTCATCCAGGCCCATCCTTGGGGGACAGTTATATAAACATCATCGGCTGCCCACATACTGCTCTTCCATTTGGAAAGTATAGCCCGTTTTATTTTGGAGAAGAAAAGAAAATGAAAACCTGGCCATCCCAGGAATCCACGGAGGCAGGCAGGCAGATGAAGCCGGCCTCGCGTGGGGCACTCACCTGTACTTCCCCGTCCGCACCTGCAGTGCCCTCATCCCGCACCGCTGGGCACCGCCGACGTCGCCCACGATATCATCTCCGATCATGACGGCCTGTCGTGCAGGGAGAGGCACTCAGAAATCATGTCGGGAGAGTTTTATTCCTTCATCTTTTTTGACACCATTAACCTCTTGATTTGATGTTTGAAACCACCATCATACAAATTAAACAAGGTAACACTCACTGTACTGATTAAAAGTCAACCCACCTTGAATATATCTCCCACTGCCCACCACGGGCCGAGGCTCTGAACGGTGCGTATCTGGGCAATTTAAAATCAATCAGTAGGTATCAAAGTGAGCTGGTGCCACAGGGACACATGGGGAGGCCCACACTGTCTCACCGCTACTTGAACACAGGCTGACTTTTACCTTCAGCTAAACAGTGTGTAACCAGGTTATTTTCCCAACTGTTGGTTCTGTGAAAACTAAGTGAATTTCTGGCAAATCTTTGTAGCCCAAGTTTAGACGGTTTTGCTTTCAATAGTGAAGATACAACTACAAAAAGCAAGATCTGGAAGGATCAAACTGTTTCCAAGTGCTTTAACAAAGAAAAAAGCACAAAAATATTTATGGGCATATAGAAAGGTAAAGTTCACAACGTCTGGCATCCCAGTTGAAAAATGATCAGACATGCAAAAAAAGACAAACAGTACACACAATGAAGAGGGAAATGAATCAAAACTGACATGGAACTGACACAGCTGTGAGAATTAGCATAGTAGGACATTCAATCAGTTATTGTAACTGTATCCATATGTTCCCAAAGTAGAGACACGGAAGGGAAAAGAAAAGATACAAAAATCAAGGTTCTAGAGATAAAAACTACAATCTTTAAAAAACAAAACAAAACAAACAAAAAACACTGATGAAATTAAAGCCAGACTAGACAATGCAGAAGAAAACATTAGTGAACTTGAAGACACAGCAACAGAAACTATCCAAAATGAAACACAGGGAGAAAAACTAATTTCTAAAAAATGAACAGAGAAACAGTGAGCTATGACAGCACTTCAAAGGGCCTAGTGTAACTGGATGCCCTGAAAGTAAAATGAGAGAGGAAGAGACAGACACAACACTTGAAGAAATAATGGCTGAAAAAGTTTCTAATTCAACAAAAATGATAAATCCACAGCTCCAAGATTCTAATCAACACCAAGAACAAGAAACACGAAGAAAACTACATCAAGGCACAACACAATCAAATTGCATATGACAGTGACAAGAAAAAAAAATCTTAAAAACAACTGGAGAGGAAAATAAAAGACATGTACAGAGAAACAAAGACATGAGACTTCTCATTGAAAACAATGCACATGAGAAAACAGCGGAACACCATCTTTCTGGAGCACCGTCTTAAAAGTACTGGAAGTGGGGGGAGTGCTTACCTAATACACCATATGCAGCAAAATTATCTTTCAAAAGCAAAGGTGAAATAAAGGCATTTCCAGACATCTAAAGCTATAAGACTTCGTCACCAACAGATCCACACACAAGAAATGTAAAAGGAAGTCCTTCAGGCAAAAGGAAAATGGTACTAAATAGAAATATGGCTCTACACAACAGAATGGACACCTGTGGAAAGGATGCCCATGGGCACATGGTGACCTTTCTAGCCTGCTTCCCCCTCTTCTTCCACTGGCCAACTCTAACCATCTTTTGGGACTCAGCTCAGATGGCCACCACCTTTCATCCCCGAGGCTGGGTTCTGGGGCCTGCCCAAAGCCTCTGTGATTACCCCCTTGCATTGTGTGCACCTGCTGCTTTATAATGGTCATTCATCTCACTCCTCCAAGAGGTGTGAGCCCCTTGAGGGCAGGCTCTGTGCTAATCCTGGGACTCAGCTGATGATTGACACAAGTTTGTTGAGTGAGTCAGTGGTGGTGGAAACACGGTGAGTCACAAACATAGTCCCCACTCTCATGAAGTTCACAGTCAAAGGCAGGTAACTGCACAAACACATAGCCAGGGAGGAGAAGTGCAGGGGTCCGTGAGGCTTGACCTCATGGGATTGATGGTGGTCAGGGAAGGCTTCCTAGAGGTGAGATTTTGCGCTTCAATCTCAAGGGCAAGAGAGGTCAACCAGGTTAGGGGGCTTAGGGGAAGGTGTCAGAGCCTCCCCGGCAGGAGATCACATTTGTACCAATGACCCATCTGCCACCGTTAACCAGGGCAGGTCATACAATGAATTCCCCAAAGCACAGGTCAATAAGCTTGAAGCAAATGTCCTTGGAAACTTCTCCCCAGCAGGCCTTCAAATAAAGAGGAATCAGAGGAGCTTGTGGAAAAGGACAAAGGCTGAGCTGGGGCCGCATCAGGGAGGTAGTTTCAGGTAAATAGGAGGCTTTTCTAACAGTCAGCAGGGGATGCCTCAGAGGGACCAGGCCCCCATCACTTAAGGACACTCAAGCAGAGGCCAGAGAGGAGGGATATAGTTCAGTGGTAGAGCCCACGTGCACAAGGTCCTGGGTTCAGTCCCCAGTACCTCCATTAAACAAACAAAAAAACAAAAGAAACAGAAAGCAAAAAAACAAAACAAAAACAAAAACAAAACAGGCAGAGGCCACAGGGCCTCCATCAGAGAAGCTACAGGGGGACTCTGGCCCCCGGGAGAGCTTGGGCGACACCTGATGCCCACAGTGCCGAGAATTCTGCCAGCGGCAAGGAGCCACACCCGCCGTGTGAGACGTAAGATGTACCTGAAATAAACTGCATTTCTTCCCAGTGAATATTCTAAACTTCATACTTTTCACTAATTTTCTCTGATCTTTCCTCTGCGTTAATGCACGTTCCCCCAAGTGTGTTATGCGTACGGGGCATACATACACTATTTGGTTTCAGGTAGAACAAGGATGTGCATCTTTAATGTAATCGTTTACATTTATTTTTAGAGTAATCTATTTATGGTAAGTGATTCTGGTTTTCCATTTACAGCAGTGATCAAAAGTTCCTTTTAAAATACATTGAAGTGAATCACCTTAAACCACCTTTAAGTAAATCCTGCCACTAAGGACGAGCACCCAGACATGGTAAAATTGGAATTTCTTTTTCCCTAGAATGACCGATGCTGGGGAAAACACTGCCAAGCCCAAATGGGGTTAATTTCGTGTCTACGAGCCCTCACACAGCTGTGTGGAAGTATCAATCACCCAAGCAGCAGCAGCCAGTGGAAACGCGTGTTCCCTGGAGTAGGGGCAGCCACAGAGACCACTGTGAGTCCAAGGGTACCTGCAAAGCCAGGGTCACCTGGGCGACCACACTGCTCACCTGACAGAGGGCGGGGGCAGGGGAGCACCTGGCTTAGGCAGCCAGGCCAGCCACAAGCCCCAGGATGGGATCTACTTTGCCTTTCTCAAGGAGTTGTCTTGACACTGCTGGGTCAGCCTCTGAACATCCACAGCGTTCCAGCTGTCCATTACTGGGGGCTGTATTGCTAGAGAGTGCCTTGGAAATGAAACGAGTCTTCCACTTACTAAACGTCATGCCTGGCATCCTCCAAGCTCTGGGTAAAATAAAATTTTGTGCATGCACACATGTGCTTGTAGCAGAAATTCCCAAGGTGGCAGAAATCCCTCCCGCTACAGAATACTGACTCCCAGGTCTTCCCGGGCCAGGACATTTGTCAATGTGGCCGGTGGAGACGGACCCAGAGAAATCTGGGCCCTTGGAGGAAGAATACGGAGCAGGAGCAGCAGCAGCAGTGGTTCTGCGTGACAACCGCTGCCCAGGCCGAGGCAGAGCCCAGAGCCGGGTGTGAGGGGCGGGGGCCAGGGGCGCCGACGGTGTGCAGCCGCCCGGCGCGGTGATGCCTGTCTGGCCAGCTTGTGGGCTCCGCATACCTAAACGCCTCGGGCCCCTGGGGATCTCGCAGATTTACTGTCGGTGAAAGGCAATAATCACACAAGGAGGAGCAGTTATTGCCAAATCATTTAGGATTTAAAAAATCATTGGCGAGAAGATAGAGGTCAAGAGGTGCGCCGTCGGGGGAAATAAAGAAACCCTACCTGTCAGGCCTGGGCTGCACTGCCTTTCTGACTGCAATATGGCTCAGGGAAGACGGAGACACGCGCCAAGAGGTCGGATGGAACGGAGATATGAGAGCCAGAGGCGCCACCAGAGCCCTTCAGGTGGGTTTTCGGGTTTGGGTTAAAAAAAAACATTCATTTGCCCTTCTTAAATACTGGTCTGTCTGCCCTTGTCTCCTCTTCACCATCCCAGGTGCCAGGGTAAGAACCCATCCTCACAGGGGACGATGTTTGGAACACACACTTCCAGTGCCAAAGAGCTTTCCCAGGAAAGCCCATGTTTCCTGAAGTTTCTAGCCGTCCCGGGGCTCTGCCGGGAGGGGCACTTCTCCCTCCCACGGGGCAGCACACAGCAGGGCTGGTGAAGGAGCAGTGGGTTCAGCCTACACTTCAGCCCCGGGGACACACCCCCAGTCACAGAGGCCTCGAGAGGACATCTAGCACTGAGAAGAGCCCAAGACCCTCCGTCTGCAGGCTCAGAGCAACCAGGCCTTCTCGGGCACCTGGGGGTGCTCAGCACTAAAGAATTTCCCCCACCGTCTGACACGTTCATAAGGAGTAAGATCAACACAGCAAAACTCAAAGAAATTATTTTATAAAAAGTAAGAAACAATGGCGCCAGTGAAGATGCTGGGAAATGAGCACATGCATATATTGCATATACAGCTGGTAAGGAGGCTGAACTGACACCACGTTTCTGAAACAGAAATAAACAACGTGCACCATGGCCTGACAACTACGCCACTAGGATTTCTAAGAAAATAATTTGAAATGCACAAAAGGATGTATGTACAAGGGTTATGTACAAGGCAGAAACTGGAAGTAATCTAAATGTCCAACAATAGGGGATGGGTAAAGTGCATTACGGCAGTAAGGATGGGAATACAGCCTGGTGCTTAAGAAGGTTATGGTCGTCCATATGACGAAATGCTATGCAGGCACAAAAATTACTCTGTGGAAGTGCTTGCATTTGCACGAAGGAAACTGTTCCCAATACAATATTAAGGGGAGGGGGGGATCAGGTTTCAAATAGCAGGTACAGGATTATCCCAATTTTGTGTTAACAATGTATATAGACACCAAAAAAACTGGAAAGCTTGAGCATGATTTCTGTTATTCCAGATTAGTGGAAGGATGAACAATTTTTTCCCTTGTACTTTCTGAGTTTTATCCATCTCCTTTAACAAACAGGAGTCACTTCATAATCAAATTTTTAAGGATTTTTAAGGAGAAAATAAAATCAACTTTTCAAAAAAAGGCTTTAGGGGAGGAAATGTCTTAGGGAAAATAAAGACATGAGATTTTAAAGGTGCCTTATGACCAAGACAGAGCACAAAGGCAACCTCAGAGCTGGCAGTTCCTGGAACTCCTGCCCGTGGCTGGAGGCAGGGGGCTGCAGGAGTCACTCCTCCTGGCCCTCTCTCTCCCGGTGCTCACGGCAAGTAACCCTGAACAGACGCCCAAAGACCAAAGACCATGAACACAGCTTGGGGGATGGATGGGCCAGGGGAGCATTCAGCCAACAAACAGGAGAAGACAAGCCTTCCATACACATACCTGAGGCGAAGGAGGCCGTAAGACAAATGAGTGGCCCCAAGTGGCCCCACGTGGACATTCATACCTCACCCACAGGCCTCCCCACCAAGGGCACAGGCTCTCTCCACGGCCCCGTAGCTAGAATCAATACCCTGAGAACCTGCGAGCAAAATGATGGAGCAGGTCCTTGTTTTATGCCCCGCTCTCTCTGGATAAACCTACAAACTTCGCCCTCTTTTCACCTCCATTTTTGACAGGCTGTCCTGAAGATGCTCACCCTCACCACCCAAAATCTTGTCTAACTTTATTTTCTATATTGGGCCAAAAAGATGTATTTTAATATTTTTCAAAAGAGAAAATGCTATTGTACGACTGAACCTAAACATTCTGGTATGTTGCTGGCCCCTCCTAGAGGACTGGGCACAGCAGAGACCTGGAGGGGACTGGGTCCTCGTGCCTCATCAGCAGCGTAACACTGGCTTCAATAGTTGGCTTTTCTGTGACTATTCCCCAGTGCCCTGGTTCTCAACGGGGGGGGGGGGGGGGGGGGGGCTTTTGTTCCCCTGGGACATTTGGTAATGTCTTGGAGACATCTGTGGTTTCACAACTTGGGGAGGAGGTGGGTACCTTCCACCACAAATAATGACCTGGCCCCAAAATGCCAATAGTGCAGGGCTGAGAGATCCTGCCTTAACCTTAAGATGGAAATGCAAGTACCTGTGACAGGGGATTGGAATAAGGATTTCATGAAATACCTGGATATGCAGGAGATCCCCGGGGTGCCCAGCACATTTGGTGTGCCAAGTATTTAAGGCCCATCCTCTCCAAGCCTCGGGCTCCTCATCTGTGAAATGGGTGCGCCCAGCTTCCAAGCTGCTGCATGTTGGCTTCTGGTGCTGACCAAGCACTCTGGTCTAAACAGTCCCAATTTCCATTAAACCTGCACAACTGGCAACTGATGGAACCTCTTAGATTATGGAAAGTTGCCAAAACCTTCATATCATTGGGGCTTTAGTATGAAGCTATAAAACCGCCCACTGATTCAGAAGCCTTAAACCATGAGAATTAGGTATTTCTAGAAGCAACCTTTAAGGTATGTTATTCTCTGCCTTATTACTGAATCCTAGAAAGGGCCTGGTCACCTCGAGGAGGTTTGAATTTCCAATCTATTAGAGTAATACCAGCAATCTATTATTTCTAGGCTATTGAGGAAAGGTTAAAATGAAGATTGGATTTGGGGAGTTATATCCATTCTGACTGCAGGCTGGAAACTCCTCAGCTGCAAGAAGCAAGCCTAGGTCTGGGAAGAAGCAGTTACCAAGGGAAATGACTGGTGATAACTTTATTGATTAAAGCAGCTTGAAAAATGTAAGGTTTGCCACCGCCTGGCACTTCAGCAAGACAGCTGCTCACAGCCATTTTCATTAAAAATAGAGAAGCAGGAACAGAGAAGTATTACGTTGTGCATAAGACACAGTTCATTCAAAATGGTCTAATTTTGAAATACTGCTTTGAAATGTCTATACATCCTGAGGCTCAAATACCATTAATGAACACTGTAGAAAAACGGTGGGGTTGGGGTATTAAGAACACGCAACTGCCACTCAACCGTCTGTCAAGAGGAGAGACAGTGATGACATCTGAGGGCAAAAGAGAGAATGATAGTGTGGGAGGTAAATAAGATTCAGCTTTGCCACATGAGCTCAGAGCCACCAGAGAAAGCAATTCCTCAGCTCCCCAGAGCCACAGATGCTCGCGTTGCGGGACAGCACAGGGACCACCCAGTAGACAGCAGACCCGCCAGGAATCCAAAACCCTCAGCCCTGGCCGCAGACGCCCTGGTACCTGCCAAATGAGAAGCCTGATCAACTTGACCCCCGAAAGGGCCTCGGCTCCTTTTTGGGGTGTGGGGAGGGCAGTTTCTCATTCAGAATGTAAAAGATGCCAACCGTGAAAGTAACTGGAAAATACCCAACAAACAAAAGTCGGGGGGGCAGAGGGATTAACCAAGGTCAGCCACATAAAGACAACCAGAGATAACGTCTTACTCTTCAGTTCCTCTGGTCTTATGTTCTAGGCAGCGACAGGCTTTTATTTTGTTTGTTGGGGGAGGCATGGCATTGGGGGGTAGTTCGAGATGGTTGTGAACACAGTGCTTATCTAATCCTGAATATTGGTTTTTAAACTCAAATTCCAACAGTCAACCTTGCTTCCTCTTGATAACAAATTATCTTCAGAATTCATTCTCTCAAATGCATCCTATGAGTAGGATACAAATATATACACAGTTGTTGATATTTAAGAAATGGAAAGATAAGCCATAGTATTTATAAAAATGGCTACAAGGAGAGACGTGGCAGGAGGCATCAGAAGGGAAAGGACAGAAGCCAGACTTCCTGGAATATATCTTATTTCGTGGATTTGATTTCAGACCTACGTGAAATTTTACATAACTATGAAAAAAAAATTCAAATACTGAAAAACCAGTCCCTTAAAAATTGGAAGAAAAGTGAATTTAAGGAGGGTCCTTTTGGTGACACACCACCCTCTGCCACCCAGAAAGGAAAAGAATAACCTTAGCTTGAAAAAACAGTATTTGGCTGAAAAATCTCTAGAAGGATATGCTCTAAGCAAACAAACAAAAAAACAAAACAAAACAAAACAAAACAAAACAAAACAAAACAAAACAAAAAACTGTCAGAAAAAGAAATCTTTAACAGTACCGGTAATCAGCCTTTCTGTACTCACTAACCAGCCATCACAGAGATGCCGTGTCTTGCAGTCCAGCCCACGCCACTCACACCACTATCCCAGTCTTGGTGGCACTGCCAGGACTGGTGGTGGCACCCACTCTTTTGTGTCTGGCTTCTTTCACACAGCATCGTGTTTTTGAGATTCATGACTCTTGTGCGTATTATGGGCTAAAACAAATGATTATGTTGGTATTCTACAGAGACAGGATTTTTGATATGAAGAAAGGAAACAGACATCTGATGGATGGAATCAAGTGAAAACCCACAGGCCTAAGTCTGAATCAGAAGTTTCAGTATAAACTCATGATGTACTTCATGTTTAAAGATACATATTTTTTTGACCCTTGTGGACTAATAAGGCTCGGAAATGATGACCAACTCAGTAGCGGTAAGAACCATTAATGTCCTGATTGTGGTTTCTAAATACTATTTTCCACTAAAGATAAGCATGGCTCCTTGGAAGGATGGCAGATTCCAGGCCTAGCACAGCGATGTGCAAAGCATATGGGGCTTTGATTCAGTCTGTCCGAACAGCTCATAACACCTCAGAGACCTCTGGGGTCAGGTCAACAGGACTCAGACCAGCTTGAAGAGGCTTCCACTGATCAAAGATACAATACTTTGAGCATGAATTATAATGGTAATGGATTGGAACACATCAAATGTGCTTTTATCCACTTATTTATAGTGATGTATGTAGTTTTAAATCTCCTTTGTTACCTTGGAAGGTGTTAGAGAATCAACTCATTATTTTGAAAACAAATAATAGGAAAGAAACAGGCGTTTATCTGGAGTTTCCGATATGAACTGTCCTTCAGGGGAATAGATAGTGAGGAATTTCCTATATGGAAGAAATCCAGAGAGAAAATGAAGAAGGGATGAGAGAATTCAGACATCCCATTCTGCAGCCCTTAATGAACGAACGGAGTTATGCACCGACCATCAGTAGCTGCTAACACCACAGAAGCAGACAACTGGATGCTCTGTGCCTCCCAGTGGGGGTCACACCACCCCTAGAAAGCAGTTGTCAAAAAACTGACACAGACTCTGAGCCTCTAGATCTAAGCACCCACACACAGGAAGCAGGGAGGACGGGAGCACGAGGAAGGACAGCACTGGAGTGCAATCCACAAAACCCAGGGAAACAAAAGGGAGATGGGGGGGGGGTAGTGCGAAGGGACAGATTAGAAATCACTGGAGAATCCCACCCACCAAGCACAGTGCAAGGACCTCACTTGGATCCTGATTCAAACAAATTGCAAGCACATAAATAATTATAAGACCATTAGGGAAATGTGAATAATGACTGGATATTTGATGAAATTAAGGCATTACTGTTAGTATTATTTAGATGTGATCATGACATTATCAACATTTTTAAAAAAGAACTATCTTTTAGGGACTTTAGAAATATTTACAGATGAAGTGATATGATTTCTGGGAGATGATGCAAAATAATCTAGGGGAGAGGAGTAGGTGGAGGTATAGATAAAACAAGCGGTTATTCATCTAGAAAGAGGTCCTGATGGCCAAAGATGGGACAATTTGAGCAACAAAATAACAATAGGAATGGACTGTGACTCATGGAATAAAACAAACTTCCTTGAGCCCACGTTGGAAAGAATAAAAAAGTAAATGAGAGAAAAAGGAAAGCTCTTCCTTATGGTAAATCTAATCAACAAATTAGAAGGAACGAAGGAAACAGAAATCGCCATTTTGGCAAACATGGTAATGAACTGTTTCAGGTAAGAACTGTCAATAGATGCTCAAGGTTGGAGGGGAAAGAATGACAGGAAAGAGCATATTTACATAGTGTCAACCTCCCCCATCCCTCACCTCCCCCCCACACACGATACTGATTAGTCACAAATGGACAACAGTAACTCTGCAGTGGAGAACAGGCACCTCCGAAGAGGGTCAAGGAGACCATCACCCATCATGGGCAAAGCGCTCTCATGGGCCTCCCGATGGCACGGACCAGGAGGGCACAGCACTGTGTCTGGGAAATGCACAACCAGGATTAAATGTGCCAGAAATGCATAACCTAAAATTACATCATGAGGAAACGTGAGGGACATTCTACAAAAGAACCAGCCAGGACTCTTCAAAAATGCCATGGTCCTAAAAGATGAAGACAGACCGAGGAACTGCTCAGAGTAAAGGGCACTAGGGGGCGTGACATTAAACCAGCGTGGGGGTCCCTGGGTTAGCCAACTCTGTTTAAGGCTAATGTCCTGATTTTATAATTGTTCTGCGATTGTCACGTAATATGTTAGCATTTGAAGAGGCTGGGGTAAAGGCACATGGGAATTCTCTGTACTGTTTTTGCAATCTCTTTGTACATATGAAATTGCTTCAGAGTGAACGGTTAAAAACGATTATTAAAAGGGCTAACTAATGATTACTGAAGCTCAGTTGTGGGTACCTGAGGGTTCGTTATGTTACTCTCTCAGTTTGCTCAGGTATTTGAAATGTTCCACGATAAAAAGTTAAAAAGAAGCGGGGAGGGTGTAGCTCAGTGGTAGAGCACATGCTTAGCAGGCACGACATCCTGAGTTCAATCCCCAGAACCGCCTTAAAAAAAAAGTTAAAAAGAAATGTTTAGAGACAAAACCACCGCATGTAAGGTATAAACCTTTCTGGATCTGATTTTAAAAAGAAAAATCAGAGTAAAAAAATATTTCTGAGACACCCAGGGAACTTTAAATAAGGACTGATACTAGATAACACTAAGGAATCACCATTGATTTTGTTAGGTGGGGTTTTTTCAATGTGATAAAATTTACCAACACAACCATTTTGAAGTGTACAATCAGTGGCATGAAGTACGTTCACAACGTTGTGCAATTGTCACCACCATCTACTTCCAGCCATTTTCTTCCCCCGAAAAGGAGACCTCACACCCCTCGGCAGGCACTCCCCACCCCTCACACTCCCAGCCCCCGGCAACCACCAATCCGTTTTGTCTCTACGGATTGGCCTATTCTGAACATTTCGCATAAATGTTAAATATATTAAAATGTGGCCTTTTGTGACTGGTTCCTTTTACTTACCATAATGTTTCCAAGGTTCATCCACACTGTAGCATTTATCAGCATTTCATTCTTTTTATAGCTGAAATATTCCTTTGTGACAATAAACCGCATTTTGTTCATCCATTCATTTGCAGATGAACATTTGCATTATTTCCACCTTTTGGTGATTGTGAACAGTGCTGCTATGAATATTCATGTATAAGTTTTTGTTTGAACACCTGCTTTCACTCCTTTTGGATAGACACCTAGTAGTGGAATTGTTGGGTCAAATGGTAATTCTATGTTTAATTTATTAACCCACCATGGAACTGTTTTCCACAGTGGCTGTTTTTCATAGTGGGTGCTCCACTGTACATTCCTGCCAGTATTCCTATATGTGGGTTCCAATTTCTCCACATCCTTGCCAACGTTTCTCATTTTCCTTTTAAAATTATGGCCATCCAAGTGGGTGTGAGGTGGGACCTCACTGTGGTTTTGATTTGTATTTCCCTAAGCACTGATGACGCTGAACATCTTTTTGTGTGTTTGTTGGCCACTGTCAGGTGTCTTAATGCATTGTAATTAGGTCAGAAACAACCACCATTTTTTGAAAGGCATACTATAATTTGAAAGGATAGGATAACATTAAAGTATGAGGTTTGCTTTAAAATACAACAGAAAAAAAAAACCAAGTAAATTTTTAAAAAGAAAAGGGACAGAAGAAGGGAATATGACAAAATCTTTTCATTGTTGAGTCTGGGTGACAGATGTATGGGGAGAATCACCGTATCCTTCTCTCCGCTGTTGTGTATGTTTAAAGTTTGTCACAGTATAAAACAAATTATAAATGTTGTCACTATGAAATGCAGCCGTGAAAACCAGGTTTCTATCCCTGCAGGCTTCACTCATTCAAAAACATAAGCCTCTCCTTCTCTATCAGCCTCACAGGGCATTTCCCGGGGATTTCTTGGGGAGCCACAAGACCTAGATTTTCTGACATCTGTGACTCTCCGGGGAGGTTTGGGTCCAGAGGTTCCAGACTTTGTGGCTGTGGGCTGTCTTTCTCTAAGCATCATGAGCAATTGATGTCCTAGACCAGAACACATGTGGGAAATTCGGGTCCAACAATAAAGGAGCACCACGGTGATCCTGGGGGTACCAGCCTTGCCACAGCATGTGTCCAAACCAGACAGCAGGGCAGCCCTGGCCACCAGCAGACATATGCCCATTGTTTCTTCAACAATACTGTCAGGAACCCATCGGCTGGAAGGGACCAACTCACACTACCTGGGAAGGGGAGGTGTGAGGATGGGCACTGTGGATACTAAAATTGTAACTGCTTTTTTCTTCCTTTTAAGATATATGTTTGGAAAGCAACCTCTCTCAAAAAATAGTTCGAATGCAAAGGTGACAAGATGCATGATTTTATTCTTACCTAGTCTTTAAATCTTGCTGTATATTGTCTTTCCAATGAAATACTTTTAATGTGCTGATAGAACCTGTCTATCATCCTTCCAGAGAAGCAGCAAAAGTCACTTAGAAAAAGCCACGGGTATTTCTGTTTCTCACTCTTTTACTGAAACTAATTTAACAGGTTGAAACCATTCTGTGCGCCTCCTTTGCTGTCTTTTTTCCCCCTTTCCAGTCTAATCAGATCTCATGGCGGGTGGCGGTGGAAGGTCCCAACTGGGCTGCCTGGCCAACCTCAAACCCATCTCAGGCATGGAGGCGGCCTCGGGGTGAGCACTCTGGGTATCCCCCGACAGCTGCCTCTGCACACACACTTTGTGGGGAGCCATCCTACCTGGTGGGCCTCCACTCCCATCTCTTGCAGGGCAGACTTGAAAAACTCGGGAGAAGGCTTCCCCACCACCTCCGCTTCAATACCACAGGCATACTGCGAAAAGAGAAAAGGACGTGACGGTTGGGAACAAGTAACAGGTGAATGAACCACCTGAGCTGCAGGGAAATCCTGCCCCATGTGTGCACCCATGGGCCACAGGACTCCAAAGGGCAAGACAGACGGGGCTGAGAGATCGCTTTGCAAGCAAGTGTCACAACTCTACATCGGGCTGCCCAGGGTGCTCGGAGCACCCACCACCAGACGCCCTGCCATGTGCTTGAGCTCGCCAGGAGGCGGTCCACAGCGGGCCACACATGACCATGCTCTCACCTGCATTCCTGCTTCTCCCTTCCTTTCTCCCCCTGCCCACTCCCACCTCTGTCAAAGGTCCTCCAGGGAAAAGCTCCAGGGCCCCATCTGCAGCCTGTCCATCCCTCCCACCTGAGTGCACATAGGCAGGAGCCGATGTAGCAGTGAGGACGGGCGGTGATACGAGCTGACCTGGGCAGGAGCCCGGGCTGGGGCAGCTGACCGGGCACAGGTCAGAGCAGGAGCCCCATCTGAGCCTTGCCTTGGAAACTGGAGAAAGGAGTTGGGAAAGAGGCCAGTTGGGATACACTGAGCTCGAGGTGCTGCAGACAAGCAGGGTCAGGAATGAGGCAGGTGGTTTGCACATATACAGAAGCCAAGAATCCGAGAGGAGAGTGGCAGAGAGTGGGCGGGGAGGGCCAGTGGGGTCAGCAGCAGGTGGTGCGGTAGGGGGAACAGACTGATGACCAGGGCAACTGAGGGCCAAGCTACAGAGGATGGGGGTGCCAGGCTTGAAGCCTCAAACAGGGGGGTCTATTCTGAAAACATAAAAGGCAGTTTGAACATTGAGCACACCCCCTTCTCCAGAAAGACCAGAAACATCCCAGTCGGCCCTGAGATCTGAAGAGGATGTGGACAGACCCAGGGCAGGTACCTCAAGCGCCTTCATGTAGGGACCAACGTCCAGCAACAGGCCAGAGGTCTCCTTGTAGTAGCGTCTAGAAAAGAGAAGAGGACAAGGTGAGATGAGCCCAGAGGCCTAGGAAGTTCTGTCAGCTCAAGAGAGGGTGACGGTCAGTTCAGACACCATGCTGAGAATGACGGACGGAGGTCAGCAGGACAGAGCCCAGTGGTGATCACCACACCCGGCGCCCGGGCGGAAGGGGCGGAGGCCAGCTGCTCGCGATCAGAATGGCCCCTGCTGCCAGCCTCGTGGGGACCCCGCCGCACTGACTAACAGGGCAGCTGGGTCCAGGTGCTAACAAAGAGAAACACAAGTGATCTGTGTTCTGGGAAAGGACAGCAGGTCCACAGAGCATGTGGCGAACCCCTAATTGCTAATAATTAACCCCTCATGCTGCCTGGAGAAAAAAAACTCCATTAGTTCCACAGCCCCCTGCTGCATCTCCTGTTACCCAGGAGTCAGGGCCCAGATGCTTCTAGGAGAAGACAACCTCACTGGTTCTTCCCGCCTCACTGGAGGCCAAGAGAGCTTGGCTCACAGGAGCTTGCCTTCTGAAGACGGTTTCATGTCTTCACTCTTGCGAGCGCTGTGCTGCGGTCCAGCTGCCACTGCCTCGCCCACCCCAGGCCACACACAGGCCTCTCAGGACACACGGTGGACCAAGCCCAGTTCCCTCTGAGCAAAGCCATCTGACTACAAAGTGGGGGGAAGGTAGTTTACTCTGTGCTGCTGTGAAGACAGGGTTAAGGGAAACCCAGGACTGTTAAAATGTTGTGAGACCCATCACATCAGGTACACGACCTTCGAGTTTGGGAGACATTAAACAACACGTATGTGGAGAACCAAAGAGAAGCAAAGTGAAGCACTTCTTTTTAACTGTGGGACTCTGGGCTGCTTAAGCCCTCTGGGCCTCAGTTTTCTACTCTGTAAAATGGGCAAAAAGAAACTCCAGTATCTAACTCATACATTGTGAGGCTTGAGCAAACTAACACAGGCAAAGTTCTTAACGTGATCCCTGCAATGCAGAAACTGCTCCAAAAACGTCAGGGAAAATTGTTATAGACACCTGTTCACCTAGACTGAGATGAGCAGTAAGACAGGAGCCGGGGGAGAAAGAACGAACAGGGTCTTTCCAATTTGTGGGGGCTGAAACCTGTTCTGTGCCTACTGGAAATGGCAGAACTGAGCTCCTGGAAGCTGCCCCAGGGCTGTGCCCTTCCTCCAGCCCTGCCTGTCCCTCTCTGTACCCAGCTGAAGCCTTCCAGGATGCAGGAGCCTCACCGTCCGTGGTATTTACCCGGCGCTCAGGTGGACAGGCGCTCTCCTGACCTGCATTCTCCCCGGCTGGCCTCAGTAGCTTCAGCTAGGCTGCAAGGCTTCAGCCAAACCCCTGGCCTCGGCAAGGGCTGGTCCCCTGCCACTCACCCGTGTCAGGTGGATTAGAGCCCGTTTGCTGAAGCCATGGGGGCATCTCCCATCAGGATAGGACTCAGTCTCCAAGTGCACCCCAGGCCTCTCGAGCGGGGTCCGAGGCTCTGCACCCCAGAGGCCCAGCTGGGACACCGCACACTTTCAGGAAACCACGAGAACTAACACTGCTTACTGAGCCAGGACCTGCAAATGTGCCCCTTTTTAAAAGGTGATCCCAAAACACAGGCTTTGAGGTCCCTACCTGCATTTGTCTTAAATCTGGAATTCAGACATCTATTTTGCATTTATATAGCCTCAAAAAAGTGTTTCTTCTCATTTTTCTCATTTCTACCATAAATTGCTTTGGTATGATATTTCCTCAGCGAGGTCCAGAGTCAGAAGGAAAGGCCAAGTAAAGCAAAATCTGGCCAAGAGGCAGAGGGATACACTGGGTGCTGGGGTCTGTGCTCACGGGGCTGCAGCTGGCATCTGTGAACTCAGTCCCTCAAACATTCAGGACACAGCTGTCCCATACCCCTTTGCAGGGGACACTCTCAGACCCAGCATGCTCCCCAGGGATGCCTGGTCTGGTGGGGAAGCAGGCAAGTCCACAGACAAACACAAAACGGCAGGAAGTGGGCAGTGATAAGGGGGACCCTGTGCTCTGCGCACTCTGACTGAGGAGGCTGGACATGCTGGGGACGGGGAGGCAGGGAGGCCTCCTAGAGAAGGAAACATCAAGGCTGAGAGGGAAGGTAAAGGGGGCGGAATAGAAGAGTCCAGGCCCGGGAGCCTCTCGGAACCGGTACCCTGCTGGGGACCCTCGGACCAGATGCTCCTCCAGGTGCTGAGAGCCACCCTCCTCACAAGGGGGCAATGGGAGGGGGTGTGGGGAGGGCCTCTCTGAGGACAGGGCATGTGAGCCAGGCACGGAGGACCGAGGCGAGGAAAGAATGCGGCCGGCATAGCAGAGGCTTACTCAGGCGCCAAGAAAAAATTATAAAACAAGGCTGCTCTGTTGCAACACGCACAGCTCTGTTTGGAACTGAGGATTCTACAGGCCTCTGGCCCAGTGCAGCCTCAGCTCCGAGACAGCTGGAGGAGGCAGGAGCTGGTGCACCTCCCCCAGGAAAGGCCTCCCAAGGACACCCCCACGGCACTGCTTCTGCCCATCTCCTCCTTCTCCAGGTCTTCCTTCCACAGTGTCGGAAACCTGCACTTTCTTAGGTTTCAGTTTAGTCCTGATGGGAAGGAAACACTCAACAGGCCGCTAAAAGTACCCAATCAAAACCCTGTCTTTGGACACAACATTGTAAAATGACTATACTTCAATAAAAATATATATACACCCCTCCCCCAAAAAATACCTTTGTCTTTGTTACACTAATTTTTTGACCCTAAAGAAAAAATTGACTTCCATAAATCAAAATTAGAAATCTCAATATTTCTTTTTTAACTGTACCTGGGCTTGTTTTTATAGTGCCCAGAATTTGTCTTTATTTCTTGCTCATTCAGGAAAACAAAAAGGCATCTTGAAGGCCATCTGTTAGCTGTAAACATTTTCAGAGATACAGTAAATACAAGTAGCTAATCAATTTTTTAAAATATAAAGACCCAAGTTACTCTTGAAACACAAGAGATTTGATATATTTATCTTTTTTCACTGGTGTACTAAAAGCAACAGCAGGCCTGGCAAGAATGGAGTGTTCCAGCCACAGAGAAGAAACTGTGGATTCTGGAAAGACAGGGAAAAGCTGGGGAGCAGTCAGATAGATTTTATGCTTTATTCTTCTGCCCTTCCGATTATTCAGCACAGCCTCCCTTAAAAATGACCACTTGACCTCTCCCACAAGAGCCATTAACCTTCCATAGTCTGTCGCGTAAACAGCTTAATTTTCTGACAGCGGCATGACAGAAGAAATTACAAAGGCAATTCCCACTCTTGGTCCAAACAGATGCCAAATGTAAATCACTCCGTTTCCAGGAGGAGGATATTCTGCCCCAGCGCCTCCGCCATCCTGCCTCCTTGGGGGCACCACGCGGCCCTGCTCTGGTGGAGGACAGCCCCTCACCATCGGCAACCCCCACTCCGATGTGACAGCAACTCTTCGTGGATCCTTGGGCTGTCCCAAGAAGCTATAACCCAAGCCTGAAAGCTGTTGGTTCCTTTCTCTGATGTTTGATCACCCAACCTATAGCCCAAGCCAGAAGCCCCACCAGCTGGAGGCTCCACTAGTTGCTTATTTGGAAAACAAACCCTTGCCTTACTATTGAATTTACTGCAGAATCACAAAGCTAAAAGAAACCGATTCCGTATTTTTTTCTTTTTCAACATACCTATTTTGATTGCTATCCATAATCTGGAATTATAGCTTTTAATAATTAGAGACAATTTTAAAGAAAAAAGTTTTAACAGAAATGAATTACAGCAGAGCTTCTTAAATGTGTTGTTCTCTAGTGACAGGCTGGTAACTTTAGGGATGCAAACAGGACACAGAGCATAGCCAGGAGCGTAAAAGGGTTAAGCAGGCCAGGTTCTCTGGTTGGCAGGGACATAAACTGCAGAAGGTTGTTAGGTTAGAAAGGGGACAGTGACAGTTAATTTTATGTCAACTTGGCTGGGCCAAGCTACCTAGATATTGGTCTAACAGTACTCTGGATGCTTCTGTGAAGATGTTTCTTAGATGAGATTAACATTTACAACAGTGGACTTTGAGTAAAGCAGATTTCTCTCCATAATGTGGTGGGCCTCGTCCAATCAGCTGAAGGCCAGACTGGAACAAAGTCTAACCTCTCCAAGCAAGAAGGAATCTGCCAGCAGACAGCCTTGGGATTCAGACTGCAACTCTTCCCTAAGTCTCCAGCGTGCCAGCCTACCCTGCAGATTTTGGATATACTTAACCTCCATAATCAACTTCTCTTTATATACAGATCTTCCTCGACTTACTATTGGGTTACATCCTGATAAACCTATCGTAAGTTGAAAATATAAGTAAAAAATGCAATTAATAAACCTTACCTACCAAATACCACAGCTTAGCCCAGCCTACCTTAAATGTGCTCACTTATATTCGCCTACAATTGGGCAGAATCATCTAACACAAAATCTATTTTAGAATAAAGCATTCATGATCTCATGTAATTTATTAAATACGGGAACAGAACAATTTTAAGTGTATCAGTTGTTCACCCTCACGATCGCGTGGCTCACTGGGCTCTCCACCACTGCCCAGTATCACAAGAGGGTATTTACTGCATCCAGGAAAAGATCAAAATTCAAAATTCAAAGTATGGTTTTCACTGCACATGCATAGCTTTCACACTATCATAAAGTCAAAAAATCCTAACTTGAATCATCGCTAAGTCAGGGACTGTACATATATGTACCTCCACATCCTACTGGTTCTGTTTCTCTGGAGAACACTGACTAACACAGGACACTTCTCATTTACATGAGAAACACACTAGAATGTTTGTAGTTCCTAAAAGAAATATTTCTCCTCTTTCCTTTCTTGAAATCGCTCTCGTTTGCCTATTTTGAAACAGACATAACCATGCAAAAATATTTCTCTACTGTGAGAAAGACAAACAAGACGAATGGCAATCGACTCTGAAGCTTGGAGAAGGAGTAACAGGAGGTGGTGGGGTCTGTGGTGAACCAAGACCAGTGGAGGCTGTGGCTCCAGCCAAGCTGTGGTGCGCTCGGGAATGCGGGGCCAGTGCTGCCAGATCTTCTGATTTTTCAGAAGAATCCAGAAATTTCGTTACTTTATGTAAAATCTCCCAATTTTTAAAACAGGCTCAAAAAAAATTTAAGATCTTGTGTGGGCCAAATACCTGCTCTTGAATGTTGCCTAGAGGTGACACAGCACAGGCTCTCGGTGGCACTCTGGCTCTGCTGGCATTTATCGATGGTGGAACCACAGTTTACTTCACCTCCCTATGCCTCAGTATGCCCCATCTGTAAAATGGCAATGATACTGCCTACAGCTTATGGTGCTATGGTCAGAAGTTAACACCGCGAACTACGTAAAGTGCTTAGCAATGGCTGGTGGCCAGATCAAGTCCCTCTCGTGTCTACTGGAACAGCCACTGTGTTCAGCAGACAGAGGTAGGAAGCTCCCAGTCACCAGGAGCACCTAAGCCAGGAAACGCTTCCTCAGAGATGGCCACAGAATTCTTGCCCCGCACGAGAAGCTGGGGTGGGACCCCAGTATCCTTGCAACCATCCTTAGAGCCTATGATTCTAAAATGCTAGTGCTGCTTCCATGGAGAACAGAATAAATCTGCTCGGCTTTCTGGAAAGCAACTTGGCAACATGTGTCCAGAACCTCAAAAATACACATCATCCGAAATGCACGAAGATACTGATCACAGCCTCACTTTGGTAGAAAATCAGAAACAACCTAAGTGTCCATTAGTAGGCATCAGTTAAAAAGCTACAGGAGAGACTGTTAAAAAAAATTATAGGAATAGCCTTGCTGCAGAGATATCTACTTATTGTATGGAAAAACATTTACAAAATATTATTTGGTGAACAGTTAAAAACAGGCGAAGACATCACTGTTGCGAACACACCCATCCGTGATGATCCACCTGCACAGGGAGCCGCGGAGGACACGCACCAAAACGCGGACAGCTATTTTCTCGGGCGGTGGGACTGAACATTCTTTTTGTTTTTTTCTTTTTGTTCATCTGTATTTTCTAATTTTTCTCCAATAAACGTGTGCAGTCTTGGTGGTAAAAGAGGTTAAGGAAAATAATCAACATGGTTTTTTAAAAGAGATGGTGAGGGCTGGGCTAAAGACTCAGACAATAATGTTGGTCACAAACTCATGACCTTACAGAGACCGTGCTGTGCAGATGTGGGGCCCAGAAGAGAGCATCCCATGAGCCCTTAAGCCTGTTTTCCACTATTAGGTGTCCCCTCAGCACAATCCATCCATGCCTTGTACTGAATCCTGTGGAAATGGACCTAAACTTGGGACAGTTAGCATGTGCCCCCTGAGATACCCAGGGGTCCCCTCTGCAGTGACCCTCCTGACCCTCCCCTGCCCCAGAGCCTCTCCCAGCCTCAGAGCCATGTGGAAGCTTGACTGGCCAGCTCCTAAAGATGGGGCATTCTAATAGCCTCAAAAATTATCAAAAGAGAGAAATGAAGAAATGAAGGGGGAAAAAAGAAAGAAAAAGGGAGGCAAGGGAAAGGAAGTCACTCCGTGCCCACTTCTCCCATCTTCTCTGAGGATTCTCTAAGTCAGAGATGCATGCAGCATCGTCCAAAGAGCCAGAAACGACTCTCCCTGCAGCCGACTTACCCTTTTCCCAGTGAGAGGAGCACAGGATTTTCCAGCTCCATGAGCACCTGGAAAGCTTTATTCATGTTGTGATAAGAAAAGCTTTCTCCTGCATCTGCAATTACGACACAGTTTGGGTTGGACGTGTCTATTTGATCAAATTCTGAGCGGACTCCTGGAAAGAGAGAGGAAGAAGGATGAAGCCAGGGGTGGCCTTCCTCCCATCGCCCACCAGCGACACCTGTGCCCGCAGTCTGCCTGTCCCTTTCTCAGGTGCTCTCTTCCATCCTCACAGCTGCCATGGGAGGTGGGCAAGGAAGGGGCATTACTCCCATTTTACAGATGAAGGAATTTTGGCTCCCCACAGTTAGAGGGCTTGTTAGGAGAAAGACGGACCTATCCCTGGGACCCCCACCCCAACACTAGAATCACCCCAGGAGCTCCCTTAATTCAGTATTATAGTCAGAATATCTGTAACTTTGCAACCAAGAAGGGAAATCTGTCTGGAAGGCACAAACTCCTAACTGGAGGGCAAAATGAGGCTGCTTGCAACCTTTCCAGAGTTGGTTCTGCTGGCTCCAAACTGTAAGAACCACTCTCATCTTTCAGCCAAACCCCACTGGAGACAGGACAGCAGGACACATGTGCGTCCTGAGTGTATGAACTCATCCCCGCCGGCCTCAGCACCAGCCCCCTCAGGAGTCTCCTCCTCCTCCTCCTCTATCCTCCCCATTTTAAATTAAAATAGGGAAAGCTGCAAGAATAAATCAAGTCACTGGCCTAATGTCTTAGTTCCTTGGAAGAAACATGCTCTCACCTCTCTTGGTATTAGATGTTGACCTTTCTGAATTAAAAAAAAACAAAACTGAAGTAGGGGGAGTATATAGCTCAAGTGATAAAGAGCATGCTTAGCATGCATGAGGTCCTGGGTTCAATCCCCAGTACCTCCTCTAAAAATAAAGAAATAAACCTAACTACCTCCCCCATTAAAAAAAAAAAAGAATTTTTTTAATTGAAGTAACCACAATGAGATACCACTTCATACCCACCAGAATGGAGAGGCTGACACCACCAAGTGCTGGTGAGGCTGTGGAGCAGCAGGAATGTAAAATGATACGGGCCCTCTGGGAAAGGGGCTGGCAGTTTCTCATAAAACTGAACACATACCTACCCTATGACCCAGAAAGGTCACTCCTAAGTGTTTATCCAAAAGAACTACGCAGGAATGTTCACAGCAGATTTATTCCTAATGGCCTAAACCTGAAACAACTCAGGTGTCTAGCAACAGGGGAATGGATAAACAAACCATGGGATGTTCACGCAAAGGAATACCACTCTGCAGTCAAGCAGAAGAGACCTGCCGGTACGTGCAGACGAACAGTATGCCGGGGAAGGAAGCCCTACACACAAAGAAAGGGGTAACTCGGCAGGCCTGGGCAGCTCACGCCCTGCATGGCCAGAGAAAGGCGGTCTTCAGGGTGGGCCTGCCGTCAGCTCCCAGGAGACCACCTCCAAGCCCATGGAATATTCTGCCTGGAAGGGTGTTTCTGTGTGCCTGGGACCCCAGGCCACGCCGTATCAGCTGGTCACCTGCGGGGCTGGAGACTGAGTAGCCAGGGTCAGGCCCACGGGGGCTGTATGCCGTCCTGCCTGACCCTTAACAAAGCCCTGGGCACAAGGCTCCACTGAGCTTCTCGGGGTGACAGCACTGCACACGTACTGTCACACATCGCTGCTGGGAGACTCAAGTGCATCCCAGCACAACGCCACTGGACGCTCATGCCTGGATTCTCCTGGTCTCTGCCCACACACCTCTTCCCTCTGCTGAGTTTTATCTGTAGTCTTTCACTGAAATAAACCAGATCCATGAGTAGGACCAGTTTTCTGAGTCTTGTGAGTCCTTCAAGCAAATCACCAAGCCTGAGGGTGGTCTTGGGAACCCCAACAACTAGATGTGCTATGATTATATGAAATTCAAGACGTGGTAAATTTATTTATAATGGAAAAAATCCGAATAGCGGGTGCTTCTACAAGGGCTGGGGATGAAGACTGACAGGGAAAGGCAAGAGGGAACTTTCGGGGCGATGGTAATGCTCTGGGTCTTGATAGGGGTCTGAGTTACACAGATGTGTGCATTGGTCAAAACTCAGCAAAAGTACACTTGGGATTTTTGCATTTCATTAATGTAAATTTTACATCAAAAGAAAAAACTAAACAGCTGATGAACTCTAGATCATGATGCGAAGTGTTTAGGAGAAGGGTACCAATGTCTGCAATTTACTTTGAAATGCATCGAAAAGATAAAGATGGACAGACAGAGGGAGGGATAGGTAGACACATCATGAAGGAAAAATAGCAAAATGTCCTTTGGTAAAATCAAGGTGATGGGCATACAAATATTCCAAGTAAAATTCTTTCAGCTTTGCCGCATGTTTGAAATTCTCATAATAAAACATGGTGGGGGGTGGAATTCATCAACAATAAAACTTAAAAAAAAGATTCAAAGTCTGAAAACACAGGTACATCCGTGGAAAACACAGACGCAGAATTACAGGTGAAGGGCATCCGGCTTCTCCTAGAGCGACTCCTGCTCTAATATCTGCCTATTGGACTCACTGATTAATGTCACCTTCAAGGCAAACCCTGAGTTTCCCTCTCATTTCTGGTTGTCCCACCCTCGCCCCTCCCACTGCCCTGGGGAGGGGGGATTTTCTATCTTAAGTCTCTCTCTTTCTTTGAGGATCTGTTCTAAAGACACTGGCAAGGATCCTAGATCCCAGAGGAAGCATTTTGAGAAACACGATTTCTAAAGGCTGGGCATGTCACCCTTGACTGGCACCAGAGCTGTGCACTTGATGCCCGGACCTCCAGGGAGCTCCCTCCATCTCTGGGACTGCCCTCCCATCCCCGCTGCCTGGAGGCAGAAAAGCATGCCTGTCTCTGCCAGAGGTTTCTAAGTAAAAATACCAAGTGCAGGGGAAGGAAGGAGGGGGACTCAGTGAGACGATAGGGAAGTGCCCTGAATTCTGAGGCGTTGCTTATAGCTCTGCTTTTTTAAGTATTCAGAAGGCACCAGGTAATATTGTTCCTTCCTCTTCATTCCAGAAAAACTCCCCTCTGAGGGTCAAAGGACTCTTTTCTTGCATTCAGTCTAAAATCAGGAAGTAAACATGTGCCATCTGCCGGAGAGCGGGGCTGGTCCTCACAAATACAGTTCAGCCTACGGGTCCCAGAACCCTTCAGACCTCAGTCCAGCTCTTCATCCGCTTGCTTGCTCTCTCTCTCTCTCTCTCTGACACACACACCCACCCAGAAGCTGAGATTTTGCCCCCTTGACAATTCCCTGCACTCTCATTCCACTCCAGGTCCCAGAGAGCAAACTCAGGGCCTTCTTCCGAGGCTCCATCTGGAACCTGCCTCTCAGCATCGTCTGGTACGAGGTTGGGGTGGGGATGAATGGGGCCAGGTCCCCAGCAGGGAGCCCACAGGTTTCCACCCTGAAACCCATGGGTGCCACCAGGAGCCAGGTGTTACCTCTATGTCCCTCCAGTGGTTTGGCGCAGGTGACAAGGATCCCCCCCACCGCCCAGCCCCCACCTGGAAAGGAAGCGCCTTCACCCCCACAAGGTCCCAGGGCACCGCAAGCCTACCGTCATGGACAAGCAGGTGTGGCCGCAGGCCTCGCTCCTTCAGGATCAGGCAGGTGGCTGGGGCTGGGGCCGTCACCTCGCCCTCAGAGATGTCAAAGCCCAGCCGCCGAAGCAGCCCCACCAGGTCTCCCCGGGACTTCTGTGACTCATTGGTGCAGAATCTCACCTTCAGCGGGGACCGCTTCAGTCTGGAAGTGGGGAGACAGGTGGAGGGGCTGTCAGTAGGTGGAGGGGCTGTCAGTACGCGGAGTACGTGGCCCCCTGGGGAAGGGGCTGGATGGGCACTCTTCCAAGGGCAATGGGCACGGTCCAGGGCAGACCAGGCCCTGAGCTGGGCCTCGGCTGACCCGGCGTGTTCAGGCTGGGGATTCTCAGCTGGAGCAGACTCCACAGCCGCCTTCTCACCCTCACTGAGCTTGGCACACCTGAGACTCCCCAGGTTCCCACCTGACCTCTGCCCAGGCCTCCCTGCCTACCTGGGACACATCCCCACCCCTCCACCTGGAATACGCTGCCAATTCTCCCACCTTCCAAGACCCACTCTCGACAACTTCCTGCACCACACCACGCCGCTGAGCCTGGCTGGAGGACACCTCCAACTGTCCTGGCCGCCCCTCTGGACCTCCCACCACAATGAGCATTTCCACTTAGCATCTGAGCTGAGTATGCCTCGCCTTAACTCTGTATCCCTATTTCCCAAAAGTACAAGGGCCAAGGGACTAAGCTGAGGTGTGTTTTCTCATCACTGTCACTAAAGAAAAGTGTGCAGACAGAGTTGTCAGGCACACAGGTGAGTTAACGTGACGTAAGCCAGGGATGTCGCAAAACACTGGCCGCACTGACATCCTTCCCGTCCAAGCTCACGGGAGGCTCCACGTCCTGGCTGCACCCAGGCAGGTTCTCTGAACGAAAGGCTGACAAAGCAGATATCTGAAGATGCCTCCATGAAATAACACTGGACCTTCTACAGGCAGCTACTGAGCACCCACTGAGTGCCTGGCTGGGTGCACGGAATTGCAACAGTGCCCATGGGTGAGCTCTCTGTCCCCGGGACCCTCAGCAGGTGGGTTCAGTGGGAAACTGCACAAAGGAAGGAGGATTGGTGATGGAGACAGGAGAGGTGCTGGGAAGGATCAAATGGGAGAAGAGACAGGGTGGCCAGGGAGGGTGGGAAGGTCGGGGAGGCCTCCTCCGGGAGACAGCCCAGGAGCTGAGACCTGAAGGCAAGCAAGAAGGCAAAAGAACAGTGACCAGCAGAAGGAAAGGGGACCCGGAAACAGTCAGTGCTGCGGGCCTGGCTGCGCAGGAGAGGAGGCTGGAGGGACCCCAAGCAAGGCAACCAGCAGGCCGGGAGAGGTGGGAAGAGGTGGGCCAGCCACACAGGCCTGGCCCAGAGCACACAGCTCTCCCTGGATAAACCCCAGCCACAGTGAGGGAGCCATCATATCTTGCATCTGCAGAGAGCACAGTGGGGGGTCTTGGAAGATACCAGGCTGCAAGTCCAGAGGCTGGGGAAACCTTAGGGAAAAGGTGGATGGTCTGTCCAATGTCCCCTTCTCTGACCATCCTGTGTGATGCTGCCCCCGCTCTGTCTCTACCTTTTTCTTTCTAAGAAGAAACAGTATCTCCAATCATCTCATTTATGCATTTGTCCGTCATCTCTCCCCTGGACCCATGTGCTCCATGAGGTCAGGAAGGGGGTCCGTTCCACACTCCTCAGCATCCCCAGTGCTTCACACAGGGCTTAGTGCACATCAGGCCCCCAAAAAGCGTTTGCTGATGACTGAGTGATGGAAAATCCAGATGACAGCTGTGAGATGACTCCTTCCTTAGGACACCTACTGCTTCCCCTGGAGGGTATTCTGGGCTTGCAGCCCCCTCACAAGCCCCGATGGAAACAGACAGGATTCAGTGGTGAAAACATGCACTCCCACCTTATCACGAGCCTCCAGACCCTCCGAGCACTGGAGCCGGCAGGTGTGATTTGGGAACAAATTGATAGATCAACTGACAATGGGGTGAATGCAGACAGAGAGGCTGACAATGTCGGAATCAATAACCCAGGTGATTCAGTCCTTTCTTAGTATTTGTCTTTTCTAATCAGAGGGTTATGAATTATCAATTACGTTTAGTGCTTAATTGCCCTTCATAAAGACAGCTTTTGTATTTTTAAATTAGGCAGTTAATATATTGTAACTAATAGCACCACCTTGTACATTACGGACAGATCTTCACTGATTGGCACCCGGGATGTGTGATTCGCATCCAAGTTAATGGAGCAGTTGAGAGAAGAAGTGCAGGGGGTGCCGGGGGACTAATTATTGCTAATGGATTACGTTGTGACCTTCTCAGAACAGTGAGCAATCGGTGTGACAGCGAGATGACAGTGCCTCACATCTGCTATTCCAAACACAACTTCCGTGCCCATAAAAAAATGAGTAAATAACGGAACTCACTTCAGGACACCTGAGCCACTGCTCTCCCCTGGAACACCAACGTGAGTTCATCCAAAACACATGCTTTAAAACCAAAGCACTAGCTTTAGGATTAATTCCATCCTTGGAACACCCGGTGGGAAGAGCCTGGGGAAGGCCCCTCCCTGTGGGTCTGTTCATTCGTGCCCTGGCCGCAGCCTCTTTGGAGTTTGTGACCGCTTGGGACAAGTCCCAGGTCCTCTCTTCATTTTTCTTAATTACTGAAAATAGCACGTGTTCATTATGATTATTAAAGGAGTGAAGCATGAATACGACATCACCCTGAGCCTTGCCTTGGGCTCCATGCTGTGATCTGCTTTCATCCTCACTCCCTGAGGGCAGAGCCACAAGGTCTGTGTCCCCTATGAGCACCCCCAGGGCCAGGTGCCTGGAGCACAGGGGGTGTTGAGCATGTGCTGAGGGGGTGAGAACCATGATCCGCATTCCAGAGACAAGGAAACAGAGACTCCAGGAACCAGAGACCTGAGAAGGTCATGCAGCTTGTCAGGAGTGAAGCCCACAAGGCCACAACTGAGGATGAGGTGGCGGGCGGCGGGCGAGGCCCTGGCTCCCTGGCTCCAGGGAGCCAAGGCGCTGGCGCTTTCCCAGTACGGGAAGCACCGTGCCCAGGCAAGGCCCAGCTCCTCCTCGCTGGAAGGGAAACTGACACCACAGGAGGGGAGGCTGTGTGTGCTAGCAGGACGGAAAGTGTGAAAAGGTGGGTCAGCACTGACCGGGGTGCCCTGAATGTCCAGTGCTACGAGCTGAATTGTGGCCCTCCCACAAAGTCATATGCTGAATCCCTAAGGAGGTAAGGAAAGTTCAATGAGGTCATAAGGGTGGGGCCATGATATGATGGGATTAGTGTCCCTACAGGAAGAGACACCAGAGCTCTCTCTGCCAGCACAGAGAAGAGGCCAAATCAGGACAGAGCAAGACAGCGGCCCCCTTCAAGCCAGGAGGAGGACTCTGGCCAAAAAGCCGCCCTGCTGGCACCTCGATCCTGGATGCCCGGGCTTCAGAGCTGCAGGAAGGTGAACTTCCGTTGTTAAGCCCCCCAGGCTGCAGTAGTCTGCTGCAGCAGATGAAACAGGAACCAAGCCCTCGGCATCTCCTGGAGGGGTCTGCTGCCAGATGTCAGATTCAGCCTAGGGAGGCCTGGAACACACAAATTCAATGTCAGGAAAGCCCAAGCCAGGTGTGGCTTCAGCTGTGACACGGCCTGCAAAGGGCCCCCCAGGGGGAGCGAAGTCCAGAGATTCTGGCATCGGGATGGGCCCAGCTCTGGGACAGGCCATGTCATCCCGAACCCCAACACCCAAGAACCCTCGGAAGAGGGGGCCCACCGCAGGGCCCTGGCAGTGAGGCTTGGGTCAGACAGCCCTTCTGAGACTATGGCCTCCGCCTCAGTCCACTGCACCCTCCCTGGGTCTCCCGAGAGGGTGGGGACTTGCCCCTACTTCTTGTGGCCACACCAGATCTTTGAACTGACCTTTACCTCATCCCGGAGGCCGGGACAAGCTCTGAGTGACAACGTCGCCTGGTGCAATTACCGTGCATCATATGAACCGGTCCCTTGCAAATCACCTCAGACCTCACACATCTGCTGGCTGTCGGCATCTGCCAGGGGCGCTCACCCGAAAATAATGGAAACCCTCTCATTATCGTTCCGTAGCAGGTAGAGTGCTAGGACGATTACTGGACATCCTGACTGACCTTGGCACAGCTCCACAGCCTGCTGCCCTCTAGGCTCGCCAAGCAGCAGCTGGGCAGGGGACAAGGAGGATGCCCTAGACAAGGCCCCTCCTAGCTGCGTCCGTCTCCCCACCCCACTCCAGCCTTTGGGAATCTGTCACCTTCATCTGACCCAGAAGGCCCTCTGATCACCTTGAGTCTTTGTCTTCACCCTCCCCTGTGGGCAAATCCTACTCATCCTTCAAAGCCTGGTTCATATGTCCCCTCCTCCAGGAAGCCCCCCCAGACCCCTTTCCCTACCCAGGCAGAACCCATCCACTTCCTGCTTGGCTGTCACAGCCCTTGAAGCACAGCAAAGCTTTTCTGTGAGAAGCACCTAACTGATCGAAATTCCAGCTGTGATGGGCCCGCCTGGTGATGGAACCAAGTTATTCTGGTACCCAGAGAACCTCGGGAAGAAACTCCATGCTCACTGCCAGTCCTGCCCATGGGCAACACTGCTTCACCACTGCTCTAGCGTCTGTCTCTAATCCTTTCTGGTGCAAGATTTCTAGAGAATTCCAGAGGAGAAAGCACAGTGAGCAGGATGAGCCCAGGCAGGCAGACAAGAGGATGGGCCTATACACACGATGCCAGAGCAAGGGACTCCTTTCTGCAGGCTGAGGAACAAATGTGTAAGAGAGGCACTCTGCTACTGAGCAGAGGGCCAGGTGGCCAAGTGGTGACCAGGTGCTTCAGAGTATGACGACTGTGGGCTGGGTCCCAGCTCTGCCACTTAATGGCTGTGGGACCTCCAGCGAGCTATTTATTCTCTCAGTGGCTCAGTTTCTTCATCTGGAAAATGGGGACGATAATAGCATCGATCTCACCCCGTGAGGCTCCCATGAGACCTGCAACGTGCCTGCTCGGGCCTGGCCCACGGGAGGTGCCTACTGAATGTGAGCTGAGAACACTTGCCAGTGGCTAGGCATCGTTCCCCACTCTACCTGCCCTATTTGCTCAGAGCAGGTTGGGGCGCTCGCGCACCTCACCCCAGCCACCTGTTACCAAGCAGCTAAAGTAGAGAGGCCCGCAGTTGCCAGGACCTCCCCTCCCTTGCACCCACCTGGGCTTCCAAGGAGCACCTGAGGGGGGAACGTGTGGAGGGTCTGAGAGACCAGACTAATCATGACTCCAAATTCCACGCTTCCCCCGCCCCTCAACAGGGGCGAGACCCTTACAGGACAGTGGAGGGGAGAAGGCCTCAAGTTGGGTGGGTTCCTGGGTGGGAAGGTAAGGCCACGGACTAGCAGGTCACACTTGAAGTGACAAATGAGGTTAGCGCCCAGAGGGGATGGGTGACTTTCTCGCCATCACAGAGAAAGCTGGATTTACCTTTTTTGATTTGCTCATCCCTGGGCTGGTCTTCAAAAGAGCTGTGTGAGGCCCACAGGCCCTGCTCTGGGCTGGAATTCTGGTCTCCTACCGAGGCCAGGGCCACCTCTACTTCAGTAACCTGGAACCCTCTCCTGGGTGAGAAACTCACCAAAAGGGAAGGGGAGTGTGGGGGAGGGGAGGGGTGTTTCCCCTCATTCCTGTCTCCCTGATCCACAGCCGTTCTGCCCCTGTGGCCACAACTCAGGATGCTACCTGGTAGGGTGGAAGGTCCCTGCTACTACCGAAAGGCCCAGAGCTGCAGATAAATAAAACTTTATGCCTTGGTTTTTCCAGGAGGGAAAGGACACCCACAACACTTCAGAGGGTCATTATGAACTGAAACGCAGGCGGCAGCGCTCAACCAAGATCCTCAGAGAACATTCGTCTCAGCCGCCCAGTCCATTGGTATCAAGATCTTGTCACGCAACAGGGCTCCCGGGCAGCGCCAGCCGCTGCCTGCCTTTGAGATCTTCAGCTGCTTCCCTTTGAGAAAGCCATGGAGACTGAAAACACATATTTGGAAAATTGAAACTTGCATATTTGTTCCAAGAACCCAATTTTTAAACTAGAAGATCAAACAGGAGCCTATGAACAGAGCAGGGAAGGTTCTGCAGTAGAAAAATACAGTCATTCACAGAGACCAAGGGGCTCCCACGTTGATTCAGGGAGGGACCTGGTCCAGCTCCCTGTGTGCCCAGATGATGGGCATCAGCTCGGGGTCAGGGAGCTGCCTGTGGCTGCAGCAGCAACAGAAAGGCTTTTGCCCCTGTGAGAACAGGTCTGGCTCCCCAGCTGGGGTCCTGCACCTGCACCTGGCCCATGCCCTTGGCCGCACATCCACAGGCCAGACGCCTGGGGGTCTTGAGTCCTGCTCATGAAACGGGATAACGGTACCATGTAGTCTTCTGGCTCTCCAGGGTGGGGCACACAGGACACACCATGAGCCCTGCCACGTGCTAGCATCCCCACCGGACCATGCACACTGAGGGGCCTGGGAAGGGCCTCTGCCAGGAGCTCTGGCTGTGACTCCCCCTTCTTTCCACTGGCCCCACCAGAGCAGACCTTTTGGCTAGGCTGATGGCCAGCAGTGACGTCCCTTAGGTCCCGCCCCACTCTCCATCTGATACTCTGCTGGGCAGTGTGTCGTCAGAGTCCAGACAAGGAATGGAGTCCAAAGTCAGGACAGAGAGAAGAGAAAGAACATGAGAGGCAATGACGCACGTAGCTGGCCCTGGCTAAGCCTCTCAGTCCAGTCCAGGCCAGCCAACCCATGACCTTGGGGGCAACAATGAGGTCAAATACACATGGGGCAGACCCCAAAGCCAGGGCCCTTATGGAACACATGGCACACCCCACCATGCCCAGGCCGCCTGAGCTGTCATCTAGTAGCTTCTCTCTCTGACTTGCCTGAGCCTCTGAGCTCAGATCAAAGGGACAAGCATTGCCCACAACGTCACTTTACTATTTATTAATAAACACAATTTAGAATCAAGTACATGGACAGCAAGGAAAACCATAAACAAAACAAAAGGACAGCCTATGGAATGGGAGAATATATTTGCAAATGGTGCGACTGACAAGGGCTTAATTCCTAGAATATACAAACAGCTCATACAATAACCAAAAAACAAAGAACCCAATCCAAAAATGGGCAGAACTAAACAAGCAATTCTCCAATGAAGACATATAAATAGCCAATAAGCACATGAAAAAATACTCACTATCGCTAATTATCAAAGAAATGCATATCAAAACTACAATGAGGTATCACCTCACACTGGTCAGAATGGCCATCATTAAAAAGTCCACAAACGATAAATGCTAGAGAGAGTGTGGAGAAAAGGGAGCCCTCTTATACTGCTGGTGGGAATGTAGTTTGGTGCAGCAGTTATGGAAAACAGTATGGAGAATCCTTAAAAAACTAAAAATAGACTAACCATATGATCCAGCAGTCCCACTCCTAGCCATATAACCAGAGGGAACCTTAATTCAAAAAGACACCTGCACCCCAGTGTTCATAGCAGCACTATTTACAATGGCCAAGACATGGAAACAACCTAAATGTCCATTGACAGATGACTGGATAAAGAAGTTGTGGTGTGTGTGTGTGTGTGTATATACATATATACACATATTATATATAATGGAATACTACTCAGCCGTAAAAAAGAATAAAGTAATGCCATTTGCAGCGATATGGATGGACCTAGAGATAATCATTCTAAGTGAAGTAAGTTATAAAGAGAAAGAAAAATACCATATGATATCATCTATATGTAGAATCTTAAAACATGACACAAATGAACTTATTTACAAAATAGAAACAGACTCACAAGAGAACAAACTTATGGTTATCAGGGGAGAAGGTAGGAAGGGATAAACCGGGAGTTCCAGATTTGCAGATACTAACTACTATATATAAAACAGATAAACAACACATTTCTTCTGAATAGCACAGGGAACTATATTCAGTATCTTATAGTAACCTATAATGAAAAAGAATGTGAAAAGGAATATATGTACATATATGTATAACTGAAACATTATGCTGTACACCAGAAACTGACACAACATTGTAAATCAACTCTACTTCAATTAAACAAGAAAAAGAAAAAAGAAAAAAAGGAAGAATCAAGTGCATGGGAATCTAGAAACCAGAGGAGAACTTCAAGACTGTCCAACCCAGCGGCTCATTTCACAGAGGGGGAGACTGAGGCCCAGAGCGACAAGAAGTGCCTGAGGACACGTTTCCAGGCATTATGGGTTCTTTGGACCACTCCTCAACCTTGGGAGGTCAGCCACTAGCCCGTCCTCCCCTGAGCGCGGTCACAGGTGGTCAAGTGTTTAAGAGCTGCAGGGGACAGAGGCCAGTCATTCTCAGGATAAGGTGGAAGCCTGCCCTGTGGGAGACGACACACGCACAGCACCTCTGCCACCTCCTTCCTGTGTGGCCAAGGCTTGTTACCTAACCCTCTCCAACCTTAGTTTTCACATCTGTAAAATGGGGCACTAGCAGTCACTACTTGATAGGACTATAGTGAAGCACCTGGTACACTGCAAATACTCAAGGAATGACAGTGAAGACGATGGTGCTGACAACGACAACCACACCTATGGTAAGCCAGGTACTGGGTGCTGGGGACATCGGGACCCTCTAGGCAGGTTGTCGGACAGGAAGCCAGACGCCCAGGGAGCCCAGGACAGCAGAAGGAGCCAGCAGGTAAGGGAGGTCTGCTAGATGAAGCCAGAGAGCCTCATCCAGGGGCACTGTTAAGGAAGAGGGTAAAGTTCAATCCAGCAAAGGGAGCCTGGGGTAAAAACTCAGGGCTGAACTGTCCTGGCAGACATCCCAGGGGCACCCAGGACAGAGGGAGCCCCCACAGTAGTTACAGCAGCTCCCCGTGAATGGCTGCCTCCCGCTGACCCCCATGTCCCTCACATGCTCATGATGAATCCTAGAGACGGACTGAGAAATGGGTCAATGTTCCCATCTGCAGATGAGGACCTGGGGTTTGGAGGGGCCAAGTGACTTGCCAGGGGCACATCTTGGACAAGAACCCTTTAATACTGCCCTCATGAAAATATATACAAATGAGAAAAATACAATTCCCTGGGCAGAGCTGAGCGATTTTGTTTTGAATTTGCATGAATTTCAACTGAAACTCTTCTTATCTTCTTATTCGTAAAATAACCATCTCTTCACCATTAACTGACCCTTCAGGCAACAAAATGCTCCTCTGGCTCCCAGACGGGGACCAAGTAAAGTGTTGGTTTAAAAGGAAATGTCTGACTCAACTCTTACGCCCCATGACACAGGTGTTACAGGTGGGAAACTGAGGCACAAAAAGGCTGAGGCGCTTGCCTGAGACCATATTACAACAACAGGGCGGAGCTGAGGCTCGAAACCCAGGCCCTCACACACCAGAGCTGACATCTACCATTTTTTAGGGAAGGGTGCTGGCCCCCACTCTCCTTCCTCATGAGGTGGCTTTGGGCAAATCCTGTCACCTCTCTGAGCCTCAGGCTCCTTTTCTACAAACTGGGCAGCATCCTGCCAGCCCCAGAGTGGTAGAAAATCACCCTGCACAACCACACAGGCAGTGCCTGGGCAGGGCTGCACCAACACGGCTTCCCTGTACATTCTTGGGGCGCTGGGCAGGGGTCACAACTCCATTCGTGGACTTTATGAGTGATCCGCGCCATTCTCACCCCCTAAGCGGCCAGGGCCTTCCTACCAGAGGCAGCATCGTCGGGATAAACCAGTAACTCTGCTCCAAGATCCCCGGCCTGGCTGCCCTTGATTTCCATAGGCTGGCCCCTGCCCGCCGAGGCTGAGATCAGAAACAGCTCTTGTCACGACAGTGTGGCCATGATGCAGCCTCACACATCCCCCGACGTCCCTCGGTTTCCCTCCACACAAGTCAGGATCACAATTCTGTCATTACTGTACCCGAGGGTGGGTGTGTCACCTTTATCTTTTTGAACAAAAGTGGTATTTCACACACAATATTCCATAAACTTTTCACTGACTATATACAACATTCATGTCACATCAACTAATGTCAACTCCAAACAGAGCTACCGTGTTCTTTGTTAACAGCTGCGGAATATTCTGCAGTCGGGATAAACCATAACTTGTTCCCTCATCCCCTCCTGATAGATGGGCAGGTTGTTCAGCCACAAATACAAAATTATACACACGTATATACACTGTTGAGCTCTCTACTACCCCAGACTTCAGCACTGTTATTCATCAAGACACTTTTGTCATGTTCACTTAACTCGTAATCAATATTACATACTTGAACAGAGGAAAATATACACTATTCAAACACTGCTCTTTTATCTGTTTTTTAAAATTTGGGGGGTTCTGCCCCAGATTTCATTTAGGAGATAAACGCTCTGAGGCTCCATAACTGGAAACCCCTGGCTCGGGATATGCGGGGAACTCCAGCCTCCAGGGGCCTGGAGCATCAGGGCTGCCCCCGGAGTGTGGGGGCCGTGGGGGTGTGATGGGAAGACTATGAGGCTGGACCAGAGCCAGGAAGGGGAGGGGCTGCTTTTTAAAATCCTCTGTGCTTTTGGGGAAACAGAGGGAAAGGAGTGGAAGGAAGCACAGGGTCCTTCCTGGGGGAATGGGGGAATGACCAGGATGGAGCAGGTGACAAGGATTTGGACTTTTTACTTAGCACATTCATGCACAGTTGGATTGCTTACAAGAAGGAAGCCACCTGTGACTTGCGAAGCTTGAACTACAGATATTCTGAAACGAGAACTCAGCCTGGGAGGAGAGCATTGTGCCCTGCCACCCGCCCCAGACCCCTCCCCAGCTCTGAAGATGGCCTGCTCACCCCCGGAGAGCAAATGGCAGCCCAAGTGACAGGGCATTCTCAACAAACACCCCTTGTCCAAGGTCCAGGCTGAGTTAGGAAAGCTCCCATTGGCCGAAACAAACTCAAACAAACGGCCAGCCCTCTGAAATCCTTAAGGGCCCCCTCTGCCAGGTGCTGGGCCACGTGTGGAGGATGGGATGAGGCAACGCAGTGAGGTGCCTGGCTCTCCCGCAGTCCTGGTAGCCACTGTTACTGCTGCCACTCCTGGGACCTGCATCCCCAGGGCCCGTTGGTGCCTGGGTGGCCAAGCATCAAGGAGGGGGTTGGTCCTACAGCCGCACTTCAGACTAGGCTCCCTGGCCCTGTTCCTCGGTTCTAGGACCTGCTGGGCGGGGCCTGAGCTTTAACAAGGTCGAGGGCTTCCGGTGCACACTTGGAAGGAAGGGTCTCAGGTCTGTTAGTCCTGGGTGGGAATTGCTTTATGAGGCTGCCCCGGGCCGAGGCCGAGCCTGCTTCCTTCCGCCCGGCCGCTAAAAGGCTGGGCCGCACGGGCCCAGCAGATGTGCTTTAGTGTCCTGAGACAGGATGTAGTAAATGCCCACTCGCTTTCACATGCAGATGCCTCCAGGGCTCCCCTTTGTGCCGACAAGCCCCTGGGACGGCCCCTGCAGCCCCTGCTGTGCCCAGCCCTGCCTCTGAATGGCTCCCCTGGGGGAGCCCAACTGCTCAAGAATAGACTCCAATAAAGGGCCTGTTGGGGGGGACCCAGGCCGGTTACAGCTGTCCCATGACCACGCCCGCCCACAAGTTCCAGAGCAGTAAGAGGGCCCCACCTGGCCAGCACCAGCCCCAGCAGCTCCAGGAAGGAATCAGCATGGCCCAGACCTTCTGTTCTCCCATCTGGGATGCTCCTGGCCCAGATGACAGCGTCAGAGCCCAGCTCACACACCACCGGGTCTGTGAGGCCGAGCCCCCCAACCCTGGCTCCGCATCTCCCCACCTGACACTAACCTTTCCCGAGCTCTGCACGCTGATCTCCCCTGACTTCTCACACTGAACCATCAGCTTCACGAGGGCAGGGATTTCCATCTGCCCCATTCACTGGGGCCTCCAGCAGTGTCTTCAGTATAAAAGCAGCACTCAGTAAATATCTGTAGGGTGCGTGAGTGAATGAACAGATGAACGAGGGCATCTTTAATGAGAAGCAGGGCAGTCCTGTGGGGGAAACTGGGGCTTGGAGTCAGGTGCATTGGGGGCTGGGGGTGCGGGGGACCCTGGATCAGCCACCTTCTCCACTTCTGCCGGTTTCCGAATCTCTCTGGCTCAGTCCTCATTTAGAAAAGGGCTGGCTGTAAAGGCAGTTTCTGTGGTCAGACACCTAACTGGGACCTTACAGGCCTCCCTCCATCACTGGTGACCGCTATTTTAAAAGGCAGAGTCGGGAAAAAAAAAAAGCAGAGTCGATACTCCCCAAGTGCTCTGTCTCCGCAAGAAGGTGGGAACCGTTCAGAAAACCTGAGGACACCTACTACCACAGAAAGGCTAGGGAGAGGAGTGAGAACCTGCAGTGTTGGGAGCCACCATGGAGGCACACGCTCCCCACGACCCCGGGACCCCCATCAGGCCGTCCCTCTGAAGCGCTGCTCTCCCCTAGGGGCTTCCTTTGAGCTCCCTCGAGACTTCAAAGCCAGCTCGCACATCAAGGAGGCACAGAGAACAGGGGGTGGCTGCCCAGTGCTATTCACCTTGGCCCCCGGGACCTGTTCCGTCAAGCTTCCTGGGAGAGTCTATTCTTGGCTTAGCCACCACGATAGGGAAAGAGCCATATCCCCATGTCTGACATCACCACGGAAACGCCAAAAGCTGGCGGCTTTTCCCGGGGGATGTTTGTAAGCTCATTGAGGGTCTAGACGCCAGGCTTGAGGAGGGCATGTGGGGCTTCCTCAGGCCTGAGTGTGATCAGCCGGCCACTGGAGGCCAGGCCAGTCTTTCAAGAGCTGGCACAAGAGCTAAAGAGAGAAAAGGAAAGTGGGTGAGAGCCAGAGGGTGCCGCAGTGTGAGGGGCCCAGGCTCTGTGGGTACTGGGGCTGCTCAGGGCTCTGTCAGTGAAAATCCCAGCCAGGAGTCTGCGCAACTGGGAGCAAGGTGGTGAGGTGGGGGGAGGGGGAGGGGCCACAAAGGTCACTTGAGAAGGCCCTGGGGAGTGGGAGGAGGGATGGGGACAGGGTCCTGTGGCATGCAGCCCAGGGGGGTCTCAGAGGGACCAGACCATCATTCTCCAGGCTTCTGGGCAGCATTATGATAAACTCCCCTGAGATAAAGAACAGTGTGTTCCCTCCCTGAAAACAACCCCACACACTCCAGGGAAGATGCTTCTTCACTCCCTCAGCTACAAAACTGGCTGGGATGTATTTTAGGACTGTTATTACATCTCTGCTAGATTTATTCAGTGTAGCTGCTACCAGAAACACTCCAGCTAGATAAACCAGCTGAGTCAAAGCAAATCAAAACTAAAACTTGCGGTGATCCGTTGGAAGATGCCAGCACAGAACCCACAGAGGTTAATGGACCCGGGACCACCCTCCTTCATGCATGCCACACCCCGGAATACGTGCAGGCTGGACAGTGTGTCGGGGTGAGGGAGGGGGAGCATCACCCAGGAAAGGCTGTTAAAGAGAAGCCCCTGACTTTTTAAAATGCCTGCCTCTCCTTCAAAGGACTCTACATATGGGTCCTGCACAGAAGGTAGGAGTCAGGCAGATCTAGGTTCCCATGATCCCTGGGCCATCCCAGCTGAGACCCTGGCAAGCCTTGAGCCACAGTGGCCTCAGCTGATCAAGGGAGATAACAGCCCCTCCCACTCCTGTGCTGTTAAGGGGGACTAAATGACATAGGCATGAATGCGCAGCACAGAGGACGTGCTCTTGGAGAGCACCCAGCTTTGCTGGTGCTGGGAGACACCTGGAGCCTCACCGGCCCAGGAAGGGTGCACATCAGACCCACGTGACTGACTGGAAAACAAGGGCTTACAAGCAGCCCTACCTATTCCAAGGCCACTGCTGAATCCACTCTGTGCTCCTCAGCAGACAGTGGATGCGGAGGGACGGAGGCTTTGTCCACATTCTTGACCTACTTTACTTTTCAGGTGTTTTATATACAAAAGTGACCCTGCTTAAATGCAAAGGACTGACAAACCCACGTACTGTTGAAGACATGGAGCAACGGGGACTCTCGCGTAAACCGCTTTGGAAAACGATGCAGCAGCATCTTCTAGCGCTGAATGTGCACCGATCTCGTGACCAGCAATTCCACCCCGAGGTCTATGCCCAGCAGAAGCGCATCCATGCATTCACAGAGACATGTCCCAGAACCTCATGGCAGCACTAGTCAAAAATAACTGAAGCAGGAAACCACACTCCCTCAATAGTAGAATATATGTGTATATTATTTTAATACAAAGTTGTTTTCAAGTGGCCCTCATTTTAAAAGAATTCAAGGCATATATAACAGGAATTTCTGTATTAACATAGGACGTGAGACTTAAACGTCATACTCATAGGGTCTATTGTGTGCCAGGCACTGGGCCAAGAACCTGACACGTGTCATGAGCCGTCATGACACCTGCCTGCATCCCTCTCTGCCCCACTCCATCCCCTCAGATGCTCCAGTCTGACACAAGAGTCTTTCGGGTTTTTTTGCTTTAAATTTTTTTTTGGTTATTTTTTGGGTGGGGGAGACAATTAGGTTTATTTATTTATTTACTTTTTTAAGAGGAGGTACTGAGGATTGAACCCAGGACCTTGTGCATACTAAGCATGTGCTCCACCACTTTGAGCTATACCCTCCTCACCGGAGTCATTCTTTATTTCATCTTCTCCCTGGTCCCCACAACATCCAATGTATCGGTAGGTTCCACTAGTTCTACTTCCAAAACAGCTCTTTAATTCACCCCCTTCTCTTCACCTCCATTGCCACCCCCCTAGTCCAAACCCCATCTTTTCTCCCTGGACCACACAATGGTCCCCAGGGAACTGGCTGTCCTGTCCCTGTTTCCTCTGGAGCCCTGCCATCTGCCCCACTGCCAGCCATTCCCCACGCTGCAGCCAGAGAGATCTTCTTAAAACATTTTTTGTGTATGTATAAATGAATCACTATGCTGTACACTAGAAATTAACACAACATTGTAAACTGACTATACTTCAATTAAAAAAATTTTAAAACTTTTGGTGTGGTATTTTTTCTAGCATTATTGAGATATAGTTGACAAAATATTTGTAATTTATTATCTTGAATGGGAAATACATTCACATAGTTCAAAACAGTTTAAAAAATGTTTATATACAAAGCTACACAGTGAAGTCTTGTTCCCACCCCTCCCCCTAGCCACCCAGTTCTCCCCAGTCACTTGTCTCCCAAGTCTTTATAAAGGGAGTGAAGCTCTTCCCTCCAGGTTCTTTATGCAAACACACCAACAGGAATACATGCCTGAATGTCTGCCTTTTCCACTCAGGAGGCAGTACAGTGCACACCCTGCCCCGTGTCTGCCATCTTCACTGACGGTATGTCTACACGGCAGTCGTGCTCATCCTGTTTCATGCAGCGTGGTACTCCACCATACAGATGGAGAGATCATAATACTCCCCTATGGATGGACAGCTGAGCTATCTCCAGTCTCTTGCTATTTCACCTAGCATGTCATTTCTCATGGATGAGGTAGGACAAATTCCCAGAAGTGGAACTTCTAACAGGTAATGCCAATGCACCTTCCATGAGCAATATAAGACAGGGTCTGTTTCTGCAAACTCTCACCAGGAGGAAGCGGTCCCAAAGTTTTGGATTCTTGCCAATTTTCTCAAATGGATGAAAAGGCATCTCAGTATTGCTTTAATTTGCATTTTTCTTATTTAAGTAAGGCTGAGTTCCCTTCCTATGCTTTTCCTTTGTCCTTTTATTTATTTTTCTTTTCTTGTGAATGAATTATTTACATCCTTTGGGCATTTTTCTTTTGGGCTGTTGATCTTCTGTTGTGGTTTTCTAGATTTTGAGGCACAGCTGCAAAGGTCTTCTACTTCCAGATTTCAAAGGGAATCTCTCCTGTTTTCATTTGCTACGTATATGGTTTCACTTTTCACATTTAAATTTCCTTAAAACATAAATCAGATCACTCGGATGGCCCTTCTTACTCTCTGGTTCAGTCCCATACCTCCTCCTCACAGCTGTCCCTGGACCCTCTGCAGCACAGGCCAGCCTCACCCCTGTCACACTCTCAGTGCCCACCTTCCTCACATCACTTACGCCAAGCTGGTGACTTGGTTTACTCATTGGTGTCCAGGTTTACTGTCCATCTCCCCTCCAGACATGAGCTCTGTGAGGCCTTGTTTGCCCCAGTCACAGCCCTAAGACTCTGGCCTCCTGCTCCCCCATACGGGGCCTGCTTCATCCCCAAAACACAGCCCAGTGCCCTCTGCCCCATTCCCACAGGTACAACCCACATAATGCTCTAGACTGTGACAGAGCTGGTCTTAAGTCCTGGGGTAAAGGAAGATCACGACAGAGGCCAGGAAGGCATTTAAACCTAGATTTTGACCCCAGGGCCGCCAGGAGTCTCCTAGGTCTGCCTTCTATACACGCGAGACAAGGCCTTGTCTCCCTTTCCTGAGTTCCTGGCTCCCCAGACACCCCCTGTGCTGCTATGCAGGGCAGTTTGGCTCCCATACAGACAGGTGTGTAGGGTCTCTGAAGAGGGCCAAGAGGCTCACTTAACTGCCAGCTACAGGTAGGTAAACTGAGTCCCAGCAAAGTCAGGCCACCAAGCCAGGGTTCCCCAGCTAGTGACCCTGGGAGGCCAAGTCCTGTGCAATTAACCCTGCCTGACAGCCCATCAACACCATGGCAGCACCGGCCTGCGATGCCAACAGCAATTACAAAGCGCAGGGTCCAGGGGATCCAAAGGTGGTTCTGACAGTGTCCTCTGTGCACAAGACCTAGGGGACAAGATACCCTCCTACCGTCAAAACAATCAATTCAGTCCAACTGAATTATAATGCCAGGTACATGTGTAATTTAAAGTTTTCTGGTAACCACATTAACAGAAGTCAAAAGAAACAGGTGGAATTAACTTGTTTTATTTAACCTAGTATATTTAAATTATTATCACTTCAATATGCAACCAATACAAACCAATACAATGAGCTCTTTATCTTTTCCTCATTAAACCTTCAAAATCTGGTGTGGATTGTACACTGACAGCACATCTTAACTCAGCCTGGCCACATTCCAAGAGCTCAGCAGCAACCAGCAAGGGGCTGCCCTGTTGGACAGCGGCGCAACTCTAACCAGCAGAGGCCGTGTGCTCGCACAGGGGCGCCGGGTCCCTGGTACACCTGGAGGCTGCAGCGGGGTCCTCCCCTGGGGCTACCCCTCAGCTCGCCGGGCAGCGGCCGGCGCGGGACCTGCTGAGCGCGGAACCAGGCGCCCAAGGCGGCAGCGCGGCCCACTCACCTGGCCACCGCCTCCACGGAGCCGGCGATCGGCTCGCCGCCGCCCTCACCGCCGTCGTACAGCACGCCCGAGATGTCGAGCAGCACCCCGCGCACGCCAGCCAGCAGCTCGCCCCAAGCCGCCATCGTGCCCCGCCGTGCGCCTCGGGCCCCCGCGTCCCAACCCGTAGCTGGAAACCGCGGCCGCGCTCGCCGCGCAGGGGCACCTGGGAAGTGTAGTCCCGCGGGACCCGACCGGGTGGGGCGGGGCCGGCGGGGAGCCGCGGGGCTGCGCCTCCCGACTCCGGCGTCACGCGCCCCAAAATGGGACCCTTTCCCCCTGCAGATCAGTGGACAGAGCGCGGAAAAAGCAGAAAACAACCCACTGGGAAACAATCAACCTCCCTAAAAGATCAGAGCAAGGCAAAATGGAACGACAAGGAGGCACCTACCTGTTAAAGTAGCAAACATTAAAGAGACGAGGCAAGACCTTCACTGGTGTTCTCAGCCTCTGGTCCGTCCGGTGACAGTCCTAAAAGCAAGTTGATAGTTGGGCCCATTGATGGGACAGTCCTGCGTGCCTGAGAAGCAATAATAAGAAAATGAACCTAAAAAGGAAAGAAAGAAAGAAAGAAAATGAACCTAAAGACAAGTCTGCAGTGTAAGCTATAATTCCAGAACAAGCTGGAAAAAAAGTGCGTTCAAGGACCGGAATTGTTCAAGAAATTATAGGATGGCTACTGAGAGAAATATTATGCCACCAAAAAGGAAGACCAGGTTACAACATGGAAAATGCTCATGTTATGACATTGTATGAAAAAGCAGAATAGAAAATTGTATGTAGACCACAGTCTGCAAAAATAAAGATGCACAGGAATGGGGCTGAGAAGAAAATGGGAATATTGCAGTGTGTTGGCTCAGTGAGGTTCTGGATGAATTTTTACATTCTATTTAATGTTACAACATTTTTGTAACACTTTTATAAAAAACAGGTAGAAAAGGGGGAAGAGTATCCTTGGCTGCCCCTCTGACCCTTTCAAGTGTTTAAGTTGAAATTTGAAAAAAAATTGACTTCTCTTGTCCTGACTTAGCTTTAAGGTTTCAAAAGAAGACCATGTTAAGATGGCCACTTTGTTTCAGGCTCTTGACTCACAGATAGGACAAAGACTTCATCAGCATATTAGAACTTTAATCCAGTTCAGTGAATTGTGCATGTCAAGTTGATAAGTTTACTGGAGAAACTGTGTGTACTCTGTTGATTATACAGGAAAAACATAAAATGTAGTTCCTGCCCTTGGGGGATTTACAATCTGGTTAGGGGAGAAACAAGCATGAGACCTTAAATTGAGCATGGTTCTTAGTTGCAGACAACAGAAACCATACCAGCTAGAGGGGTATGTTTACATAGGGCATTAAGGAGCTCACAGACTTCCAGGAGGACTGGAGAACCAAGCTCAAGGACCACATAGCCAAGAGCCATGCAGCTATGAGAAATGGCCAATTGTATTGTTCTATTGGAAATAAACTGCCCCATCACTTGGCTCCTAAGATAACAGGGATGTGATAGTACAGCCCCCAAAGAACCAAATCTGCCACTGTACCTTCTGAAGATTCTACCTGTGGCCACCACCTCCCTTTTATGATGTCTGGCTTGGTGGAACCTAATCCAACCTGCAAGGGAGTCTGGGAAATGCAGCTTTTAGCCTTCCAGATTCTATGGTACAGGAGCTGAGTGAGTCAGTCTGGATAATCTACCACAAACATCATGATCCATACATCATCCATGCATTAGGCCCAGTAGGACTTAGGGGTCCAAAAAGGTTTCAAGTGAGATCTTTGCCTTTGAGTCAAGACTGGACCAAAAGTGGGTACACTTTTAAGATGACTGACCATATGTGGGCCGAGTGCCATTGAGTGACAGACACAGCCAAGAGGATGGGCTCTGTGGGCCGTGAAGGGCAGCAATGGTCTCTGAGCAGAGGGGCAGCCTGAAATGCACCTTGAAGAATGATTGGGCTTTAGCTTCATGCCAAGGAAAAGGAGGAGAAAGGGCATTTCTGCCTGTGGTGGTGATTCCATGCACAGTTCTCCCTCCTCCACTAGCTGTACATGACCTTGGGCAAGTCACTTTCTACATCTAAGATTATGGTAGACAGAATAATGGCCCCTCGAAGATGTCCACATCCTACTCCCCAGAACCTGTGAATGTGTTACTTTACATGGCAAAAGGGACTTTACAGGTGTGATTGAGCTAAAAATCTTGAAGTGGGAGATTATCCTGGATGATCCAAATGGGTTTAATCTAATCACATGAATCCTTATAAAGGAAAAAGGGAGGCAGGAAAGTTAGAGTTAGAGAAGGAGACATGACAACAGAAGCAGAGGTGAGAGAGATTTGAAAATGCTACGCTGCTGGGCTTGAATACAAAGGGGCCACAAACCAAGAAATGCAGGTGGCCTCTAGAAGATGGAAAAGGCAAAGAAATAGATCCTCCCCTTGTAGCCTCCAGAAGGAATGCAGTCCTGCTAACACCTTGAGTTTCGGACTCCTTGACTCTAGAACTGTAAGAGAATAATAGGAAATGAATACAGGGACCCAGGTCCCTCACTTGAAGAATGACAATGATGGTCCAAGACAATAAGTCTCTAAGTGTGGGCTCAGACCTGACCCAAAAGTCCACGACCTTTCTTTGGCTGTAATAGGAGAGGAGCATTGTGTAAGTTAGAGTTGCATTTGGCTGCACATAACAGAAACCCACTCAGACAGAGTTAACTTTTTCTCATATATCAAGAAGCCCCGAGAGGAAGACAGCCCTGGGCAGGTACAACAGCTCCAAGGACCATCAAGAAATAGGCCACTTCCATCTTTCTGCTCCACCATCCTTAGCGTATATCTTTCACCCTCATGCTCTCAAGGTGCCTGCTGCACCCTCAGGCATTACATCCACATTTCAGGCAAGAAAAAGGGAAGGAAAATGGAAAAGGGTCTGTGACAGCTGGGTCTTGCCCTTTATACCAGGAAAAACAAAAGCTATCCCAGAATCCTGACCCAATAGATTCTTGTTATATCTTTTGGGCCAGAGCTTGTCAAGTGGCAGATTAACACTCCGGTGTGCAGGGATGCATATTTCATCAACAAACCTGGGCCTCTTGCATTTCCAATAACAAGTCTACAAATCATGTCTGAATTTCAGCTTAAACATGAATCCTTCCAATCTTCTATTGCTATAGTAGGTGTGTGTAACCCTTAAGGCAATGGTGGTAGGAGGTGGGGCCTTTGGGAGGTGATTAGATCATGAGGGTGGAGCCCTCACAAATGGGATTAGTGCCCTTATAAGAGAACCCAGAGAGCTAGCTTGTTCCTTCCACCATGTGACAACACAGTGAGAAGTTAGCAGTCTGCAACCTGGAAGAGGGCTCCCCCGCCCCAGAATCTGAACATGCTGGCACCCTGATCTGGGACTTCCAGCCTCCAGAACCATGAGCAATAAATTTCTGTTGTTTATAAGCCACTCATTCTATGGTATTTTGTTTCAGCAGCCCAAATAGAGAAAGAAAAGAGAAAGAAGGAAGTAAAACTGTGCAGGCAAAGTTAGCTGGTGCCTACTACCCACAGGGACTCTTTGTTCTCACCAAAGTCTGTCTTCCCTGGAAAGTGACACCAGACCAAGTGAGGCCTACGTGGGCCAAGGGGTCTTCTGTTTTACTGAGATGGGCCATAGTGAAAAAAAGTAGAGATCCCTTGATCTAGAAGTGCCTCTCCAGCTTTAGTGTGCATTAGAATCACCTGCGGGGCTTATTAAGCGAAGTAAGTCAGAGAAAGGTAAAAATCATATGATGTTGCTTATAGGTGGAATGTAAAAAAAAAAAAGATACAAATTGTATTTACAAACCAGAAATAGACTCATAGACATAGAAAACAAACCATGGTTACCAAAGGGGAAAGGAGGGGATATATTAGGAGTTTGGGATTAACAGATATACATTACTATATATAAAAATAGATAAACAACAAGGACCTACTGTATAGCACAGGAACTGTATTCAATTTCTTGTAATAAGCTACAATGGAAAAGAATCTAAAAATACATGTATTTATGTATATATATGTATAGAACTGAATTACTTTGCTACACCTGAAACTAACATTATAGATCAACTACACTTCAATAAAAATAAAATAAAATAAAGAATATGAAACAACAAACAAACACAGGTTTAGATTCAGGAGGCCTGGGATGGGCTGGTGAACCTGCGTTTCTGACAGGCTCCCAGGCAATACTGATGCTGTTGCTGTCTGGATAAGGACCGTGTTTCTCGAATTTTAAGGTGCATGTGAATTACCTGGAGACCTTATTAAAATGCACATTCTGATTGAGTAGGTCTGGGGTGAAACCTGAGATTCTGCATTTCTAACGTGCTCTCAGGTAGGCTGCTAGGGCTGGTCCACAGACCTTCCTTTAAGTAACCAGGGTCTAGATTCTAGACTCCAGAGTGACCTCTCATGCCTCTGGCAGCTCTGATAGTCTATGACCCTGTGGTTTTTTGATTTCCTAAAAAGAGATCACTTTGCAGGGGAACAGCATGTTCACAATATTGCCGGCATATGTGCATGTTGTTAATAGAGGTGCTGATTGTCCCGGTTGTAAATTTTGCTCCCCGCTGGCTTCTTCCCTCCTTCCTGTGGCTGCAGCACTGTCTCCAAGCAGACAATGCGGGGAGGCTCAGGATCTCTGCTCAAGTGCTTCTGAGTAACCTGAGCAAAGGTTTGTGGGCAAGGATACAACAAGTGATGCTTTCCTGGGATTTCCATTTTCCTTCGGCCTTTCTTTGGCCATGGAGCCACCTGTTCCCTGTTCATATAAAGAGTGGGGAGTTGGCAGCTTTCAATCGGTCTGCTGAATTAGGAGGATCTGGCCTCAAACCATCAGCACACTCCCATGAGACACTTTTTATTTACAAAGATGTGGGCAGGGGTAAGGGAAAGCTGCAAAGAACTTGTACTCGGAGGCTAGCAACAGCAGAACCTTTACCACCCCGAGGCCTGAGTTCTTACTACAACCATGTAAGACCTACAGCTGCACGAGAGCTGTGGCCTTTGGTACAGGAACGTGGCCGCTGACCTGTAGCTGGGTGGAGGGAAGTCAGTAGCCACTTTCCTCCCATCTCTTCTGTCCCTGCAGTTTTCTTTTGCAAAGAGCGTGGTCACCCAGTGTAAGAGCATAAGGTTGTTCCACAAATGCATGGGATTTTCCCTAAGGAAGTTGGAGCCATTGTAAAACCATACCTACATCTAAACATTTCTAGATCTTATTCTTATTTTCAACTTAGCCTGCACCACCTCTTAAGGTGGGGGGTTTCCAGTCTATCTTAATCAGACTGGGGAGCCTTGGGTTTATGCTGTTGGGCCACAGTTTATTCCTTTCAACTCTTCAACATGCTAAGCACCAGGTGCTAACAGGCTCAAAGACAAGTGCTGTGTGGCCCTGGCTTCAGGACTGTCTGAGGACCAGGCATTCTCTATCCCACACAGTGGGATAAAGGCTGTGGCAGTTAGGGAACTTTGACCCCGGCTAATTGAATTTCAGAACTGGGGAGGGGAGCAAGGGGAAAGTTGGGAAGGTCATAAGGCAATTTACAGAATCAAAGGAAATGCTCAGCAACCAGACCTCAGAAAGTACCAGAACCATGAGTTCCAGGAGTGGGAAATGGCCGATGGTTTCTTTCAGGCATTGTTACTAGATGAGGCAGCCTCAGGCCAGTGTCAGTCACTCTGCTTCAGATTCCGGGGCTGGGTGGGGGGCCTGATTGGTCCTGCAGGAGGCCACTCCCACCCGAGGCCCTCGATTGGCAGTCCCACCACTACTGCACGTAAGGGGGATATCTGAGCAAAGTAAAACTACCAGTCCCAGGAAAGGGGGTGAGGATGCCGATCCAGCGAAAGCAAGAGAAGTCCACCCAAGCCAGATGGACGCCTGTGGGAAGGAGCACCCGGCTCAGCCTGGACAGTCGGGAAGGCCTCACAGAAGAAACAGAACTTGAACAGAGGAGTCTTGAAGATGAAAGGAGGTTCCCAGATTGGCATGGGATAAAGAGAGCATTGCTGGAAAGACATGCACACAGGTCTGAGAGTGAGTTCTACCCAGGGCTCTTCCAACTGCCAGGATTAGAATGCCCCTCAGAGGTGTGTGGTGGTTAGTTTCATGTATCAACTCAGCTGGGCCATAGGTCAAATGTTGTTCTGAATATATCTGTGAGGGTGTTTTGGATGTAACTAATATTTAAACTGGCAGACTGAGCAAAGCAGATTGTCCTCCCTAATGTGGGTGGGCCTTATCCAATCAGTTGAAGGCCTGAATTGACCAAAAAGGCTAACCTTCCTCTGAGTAGGAGAGTTCTTCCTGCCTGACAGCCTTCAAACTGGGACAATGACCCCCCTCCCCCACCCCCTGCTTTTCAAGTCAAATTGGAACACTGGCTGGCTCTTCCTGGGCTTTGAGCCTGCCAGCTCACCCAGATCTTAGGACTTGCCTGTCTTCATAATTGCATGAGCCAATTCCTTTTTAAAAAATAATCCCTTTGTATCCATCTCTATTTCCATCTCCATCTCTATCTCTATATCCTTTTGACCCGTTTTCCTTGTCCATTGGGCTCAAATACCCACCACTGGCAGGAAACATGCTCCGAGGGCTTAATTCCAACTCCTGGGAGAGGGATTTGACTGGTCCAGCTCAGCTGGTTAAGCTGGCTGCATAAGGCAGCCCAAGGAATAGGCTAGCCCATGGGTCAGGTGTCTATCCCCCCACAGCCTCCACCCAGCCCACTGCCCACTCACCAGCATCCAGGGGCTGGCCAGGGTCTCTGAGAAGGGAGCATGCGTGGGCAGGGGACCCACACACATCTCACCCAGAACACAGCCTGTCCAGGGACCAAGGCTGAACAGACAGCTGGGTTAGATAGTCAAGAGCCTTGCATTCGGTGCTAACACCTTTAGTCTTTACCCCACAAACCACAGTAGCCATGGAAACACCGAAACAGTGAATCAGGTGAGCTCACTTGACAAATGCACAGTGGGGATGGCAGACTGCTGACCCACAGACCTGTTTCTGATAGCCTGTTTTTCAACATTTTGAATTAGTTACCAGCTTGAAAACTTTGGCGATGTCACATAAGAATTCAGATTTCCAATTTCTTTGGGGCAATACAGAGATCTGGCAGGACTGATCAGCCTTCCTGCAGGGTCACTGTGCACCGGGTGGAGGAGAAGCAGCCCCTCGAGTGGAATGAGGCCACTTCAGCCTGCCAGGGCCCTCAGCCAGCTGGCCTGCTTATGGAGGCGAAGGGCTGGAGTTTGCATACCTAAGTGAGGTGAAAAGCCTGCGGGCAGCAAGGCAAGGAGAACAGGGAAGAGAAGATTGAAGGCATGAAATCTGGGCACAGATGTGGGGACCAGAGGACTTTGTCACCTGCCTTGCAGGAGATCATCCAAGAATGATGGATCATATAGATCTTCATTCAACCAGGAAGCAGGTACTTCATACACTTGCCAAGTCCTGCCTTGCTCTCTTGTCTGTATTCTGCACGTGCCTCTCTTTGGAACAGAGCGTGAATGTGACATGTGATGCTCAGGGTCAGACAGAGCCCAGAAAGAGCCTGTATTCTGTCCTGACTCCTCTTGGCCTTGGCCTTCACCAGTTCCCTCCTCACATGGCCTCAGCTGGTCACTTGGCATTTTTTTCCACATTCTTTCTCCCAGTGGCAATTTTCTACTTTTCCAGATGCAATTTGGCTTGCCTGGCAATTCCCTCCTCTTGGACTCCTCCTGGGAATATCTTATAATGTTAGGAAATACTGAACACAAGAGCTTCCAAAACTGGATCCCAAAACCGGCACCACAGTATCCTCCCAGGCAGTGCTTGGGCTCAGTAATTTTCTCTGACGTCCTCTCCTTTATCCTGGATGTACGTAACTTTGAAGGAAAGCCATTTGATAAATATCTGCAACTGGATTTCACCTTGGGGCAGGAATGTGATTTCCTTGATAAGAACCTTGCTGAACCAGGCACTGAGATCTTGCTTCCTGGTTCAAGTCTCAGCTTCATCACTTCCTAGCTCTGGGATCGTGGGCAAGTTACTTTAGCTCTCTGAGCTTGGTTTTTACGACTGTCAATTAGGGATATAATAGTGCCTGCTTTGTAGGGTCATAAGGAGGGTTAAATGAAGTAAAGCCAAATAAGCAAAAGGCTTAGCCAAGTGCCTGGTCCAGAGCAAGTGCCCAAGGAAGAACAGCTCTGATTGTTATTACTAATTGTCATTATCAGGATCAATTGACATGTATTCTACTTATCAATACTGCCCCCATTGCTTTATCACCTTCTCTGATGCTTCCTCCACATTTCTGAAATAAAGAAGTTGATTATTTTTTTAACTTGTTGATTTCCAAAAAGGAGTACTGATTCCTTAAAGCAAAATGTATTGCGTAAACATTTCAATTTTGGTTGCAGTCTGGGGACGGGTAGGAAGTCTACACTTTGAGCTTTCACAAATCAAAGTCTCTGAAGTAGGTTTTTAAAAGGAATATTTGCTCTGCTTGGCAGCCAGAGTTCAAAGCCCTGGTGGGAAATGGTAAATGCTAGCCTTTAATTGTAAATGAACTCTCCAGCAACAAGGGGTATAAAGTCAAGCAAACATTTAACAACTGATTCTGCTGCTATCAGTAAGTAGTATCCTTTAAAAAGCCAGTGCCTCCCCACTCCCGTTCTGCAGACCATTTTTCGAGTTGAAGAAGTACATCTTGGGGAGAGCTGGCTGAGGTCAGGACTAATGGAGGTGCTCACACAGCTACACGCTGTTAACTTCTCTCCTCTGTCACCAAGCTGTGCCTTATGAAGCTGTCTCTTTGGCATCTATGTTCTACCCCATGGGCTGGCCCAGACTACAGGGTGTTACCTGGAGAATTTAAGTTGTATTTTATTTCAGGAACATAAGATTTTATCTAGGGTGCTTTAACGCTGCTCATAATACTGCTCTCCCTCTGCATAAACTGTAAATTCTTTTCATTGTTAACTCTGGTCATGGCTCAGGCAGCATCTCCTCAAGTCTGTGCTGGAATTATAGGCCACTTTGTTTGTGGAATAGCACGGGAAGCTTGGCACCATTGATTTGCATCAGTGCCTCCAGAATAGCCTTTGCCTTCTCCTTAAAGATACTATCTAAACTGTGAAATTCATTAAATAGCCCCAGAAATGGATCAGGTTATTTAACACAACATCCCTAATGGCGCAATATCTCAGCTGTCTGCACTGATAGTGAACATTGTCTTGGATAGTGTTATCAGCCCAGGACACCCGCTATGAATATTGATCCCCAGCTTGTTACAGCCATCACTTGCCATCAGGACAGGTCAGGGATGGAACCCACCTAGCATCAAAGCAATTTAAAGACAGCACTCAGGCGGAATTTTAATGCCCACACTGAAAACACAAATCAACTCCATGCAGGGGGAAGGTGGCTTGCTGGATATGGATGTGGATCACTTATTATATAGGAACCCCTTGTGTATAAATACACATGGTAGATATGGATATATTTATCATATAGGAAGCCCTTGTGGATAAATACGCCCGAGAGGACATTATCGAGTCAACATGCCACCAAATTGTTCCTACAGGAAGTCTCACTGCCTTCTGGTCATTTACAAAGCAGGTGGCCAGAAAAACAATTCCCTAAGGCAGCCCCTCCTCTCACCAAATTGAAGGATTTAGCCTGTTCTTTGGGTGGGGCATTTCTCTTTAAGTTGGGTGAGTAAGAGGATGCATTTTATTCCTTCAGTATTGATGGGAGACACTGTGATGTTTCCTGTGTCATCTGTCTCCAGGAGCCAAGTATTGAGTGCAAGGGTTCACATGAGCTTGTCCTGCACTGAACACACATATCAGAAATATAGGAAAAATAAAGGACAATGGGGGGAGAAAAAGATAATTAATAGAGGGAGCTCTGAAAGATTCACAGTCTTAAAGCCATGGGCCTTATGTGGTCTTGACTTTCCAATTTTTGCTTCTCCTCTTTCTGCTCCCTTTCCCCCTATATTTAATACCTGTGGACCTCAAAGGACAGATATTTTTGGAGACAATTGATAAAGTGAAATGAAAATGATCTGGGTTTGGGCTGCCCCTTGGTTGTCTGTGGCTTCCCTGTCCCCCTGGGTTGGGAGTATGGGGTGCCCCCGGGAATACCGGCTCACCTTCCCATGGAAGTGGCCTCGATATTTCTTACAGGAGAACAGATAAGAGAGGGGCCATGGGAAGCCAGAAATGTCCACCTGGAGCTACCTTAAAGAGGTCTATTTCTAGCTACCCTGAAGAATCTAAATGAGAAAACATGAATGTGGTGGGGAAAAGTAAAGGAGGGCTAGGATCAGTGGGGAGGGAGAGAGAATGAAAAGAAAGTTTAAAAAAAAAAAAGTCAAGTGAGAACTGGGTGAGAAAGAGTTGTCAAAACAAAAAATAAACTACCCTATCTGTGATCTGGAAGGTCCTGTGATTTGAAATCCAGGTTCCTGGGTGGGTATCACCGTTTAGAGCCACCATGACTTTCTCTGGTTTTGACAAGTTGTGCATTCCCTCTGGTGGGAGGTGGTCCGGGGGCTTGGGCAGAGCACTTCCTTTCCTGATTTCCTTTTAAAGCACAATCCATCTCGTCTTTAGGACTGGAGCTGGCATGAATTTCGGCAGGGCTTTAAAGTCCCCAGGGAATACAGTAGCCACCTCTGGGAGGGGTCCCAAGGTTTGAATGAAAAAAGCTCCCAGGAGCTGGCCCTTGAGGCCTTCTCATCTATAACAGATGGGATTAGCCGCGCCCCCCCACCCCGCCCCCTGCACTTTAATGAGAAGGGTTCTCCTCCCCTTCCTACTCCTACCTGCTTCGACAATGTTAATTGCCAAGTCATTGTTTGGAAACCCCATGGGGCAGGGAAGAAAGGAACAGCAGCCTTAGAGGTGGTTCTAGGCAGAGGGGTGGGAGAAGCCTCAGAATTTGCCGCTGAGATAAATGCTTAGCGCTTACAGACTGCTCCCCAAGTGACAAAAGGGAAAAAGAAACGTTAAGAAGGGCGTGGCAGGTGGAAGCTTCACCAAGGACTGATGGGCACTATCCCACCAGACTTGGTGGGCAGGTAGAAGCCGATTCAATCATCCCTGTTCTCTGACCTTAAATCCAAACCAGATAAGCACCTTTTAACCTTTTTTCTTTTTAGGTCAACTGGGAGGGTGGGTGTCAAAATGCAAGATTCCCAGGGACCCAATATTTGTTGCAAATGATCAAATCTGTGACTCTGAAGAATGCCTGAAGGGCACCTGGGACTGAGCTTGGTGTCTCCGCAGGCCGGGGCTGCCACCCTCAGCTGGCTCACCTGCCCTTACCAGGGCTTCTCACCTGGCTGTGAGACCCCAACCTGCCAAGGTTTCCAAAGCGGTGCGGCATTTTGGCAGGGGCTCAGACATCTCTCCAAAACCCTTGCTGCTCCCTGACCTAGCTAGGCTCCAGGATGGAAGGGAAAGCCTCTGACGCAGTGCAGGACTTTCGCTGTTTCCTAGAGAGCAGAACGTACTGAAAAGAATATTGGTCCGAGAAGGGAGACCTGGGTTCGAATCCTGACTCTTATCACCAACCAACAGTGACCCTGGGCAATGGCACTTCTTATCTCACTTCTTATCTTTGAACCTTAGTTTACTCTTCTTAAAACGGGGCCAACAGTCCTGTCAGGCCACGCCCACTTCACAGGGATGCTTAGAGGACCAAATGAGATCGTGCAAACCGATGAGCTTTGTAAACTGCGAGAACACGAGAGCTTTTAAATCCAAGGTGACCAGGTCTGAGGCTACTACTGTGATTCACTGGCGAGGCATAAGTTCTGAACGTTACCTTGAAGTAATCACTGCTGGCCTCAGTCGCATCCCCAGTCAAAGGCGGGTGCACTGCGGGAGGCGAGAAATCCAAGCCCAAGTCAGAGTGCGTGTGTTGGGGGAATCTCCCAATGAAGGCGTTCGGACGTCCCTCCCTCGCGCACCCTGACTCCCGGCAGGTTGGGAGGAGGCGCGCGTAGCCGGCGGCGCTGTCCGGCCGGGCGCGCGCACCGGGCGCAGCAAGGCGCCCCCTCGCCTGGGCAAGAAGGCCCCGCAAGGCGCGGGGCAGTCTTGGGGCTGCTGCGGGAGCGCCCTGCACGTGGAGGGGACCTGGGTAGTGCAAGTGCCAATCCGCGCGCAGCACCCCGCGGCTCTCTCCCCGCTCCGCCTCCAAGCCCCCCTCCCCAGCTTCACTTGGCCGCCTCGACCTTCCTAGCGGCTGAGAGTTGCCGCCGAGTCACAGGCGAAGGCAAGCCTGAGCGAGGCCACCCCGGACCCCGCGCAGCCGGCCTCCGGCCTGCGGGCGGCGGGCATGCTGGCATGGCAGGACGGCGGGGCCAAGGCGGCTCCTTCCCACCACAAGATCTCCTTCTCCGTTCTGGACATCCTGGATCCTCAGAAATTTACCCGCGCTGCGCTCCCGGCCATGCGCCCTACTCCCCTGGAAGCCAAGAAAAGTTTGGCAGAGGCGGAAGCAGGGAACGACGCCAGCCAGGGGGACCCGGCTGGGCAGCGAGAGATGCCTGGTAAGGATGCGAATTGGCGCACAGCCCTGGAAAGCCCCAGCCTAGATGATGCGATGGTAAGGCGGGGGATTGGGGGGGGACAGCTGTGGACCGGTGAGTAGCCCTTAGAGGCATCTTCCCCAACGCGAGAAGGCGTATAGGACGAGTCGTGAAGTGCAGCCCCTGTCTCGTAATTAAGCTGAGGTTAAAAAGAAGGCCCCTAGCATCACGGGTCAGGGATTTACCACCGAAGCCTGTCCCTGCTCACCTGCTAAGCGAGTAAGCAGTCCAGCTCTGATTTACTCTGAGTGGAAACTAATAGTTACACAGCACCCACCTTATCCAGGCTCATTCATTTATTGGGCATGTAATGCGCCTGCCACATTCCAGGACCTGGGCTAGAGACTGGGATGAAAGTCATGAAAAACTTCAGAACCTGCGAGGTAGACAGCATCACCTCCACTTTCTGGATCAGGGGGCTGAGGCTAAATCATGTGTCCAGGGTCTTAGCAGGCTGTGAGGTCCGGTTTAGAAACCCAGTGCCCACTTCCAACCATCCAAATACAGCTGTAGAGACTCCGCCCTACATGCTCACTCGCCCCAGATCCTGTCTTCGACTAGGCTGGGGTTGGGGTAGGTGGGGTGGGGTGATAGGATGCTTTTGGTCCTTTCTCCCGGAAACCCTTTTTGACTTAACTCCTAACTTCGGTGGACACCTGATGAGGGGTCCAGGAAAGTTTGTGCCTGAAAGGAAAGACAAAAGATAGCAGGACTCAAGCTGGGTAAGGCACGAAGTTCCCTGGAGGGACGCCAAAGGTCAGAGGCACTGATCTGGGAGAGGCTTGATATCTCGGCCTCCCGCCCCGCTCACTTCTCCTCCCCAAGTTTTGTGGTGATTGTCTGGGGCTCTTGGCGCCTCTGGCGGCTGGGCTTGGGCCTGGATGGTCCGCCTGGTAATTGTTCGGATCGCCCCTCGCAGGGGCTGAGCTCCCCTTCCCCCACCCCCATGATCGATATTCTATTACTGGCGCCTGCATATCTCCTGCCCGCAGCTTGCGGGTACCGACTTCAAACCCCCTTTCCCTGTCTGATCCTAATATTGTTCGATTAAAACTTACCTTTAATAGATGACATCTATCGATCCGGCCCCGCACAAATCTGAAACTCCATTAACACGGCAGGAGAGAGAAGATGGGAAAGAGAGAATTTCACTTTAAAAGAGAGGAGGGGGCGCTTAATAACTTCATTTTTAATTGCTAGGAGTTCCAGGCCAAAATAGGCTTCTAGGGACTGGGAGATACAGCCCTAAACGCACTTGACATCTTGATGCCTTAATGTACAACGATACTATAAGGTTGTCCAACCTTATGGTAGTTATTTTTTCTTAATGCGGGGTGTCATTCATTCATTCATTCATTCAAAATACACTTCTTAGACGTCTACTACGTGGTAGATGAGTAAAGGGACACTGCACCCCTAAACCCCAACTCCTGGGAAGGACTTGCAACTCTATGCGGTCCTGGGGATGGGGGGGGGTGGTATCGGGTAGCGGGGAGAAGGGCAAAGCTGAGGTCTGGATTGGGGAGAGAGCTGCATGCTCTGAGGAGGATAAGGAAAGGTCTGTGGACCCGGAAGGGCCGGGTCGTTCCGGGCTCCTGATCACGGTCCCCTTCTTCTCTAGATGCTGCGGGCCGAGGCGCGGGCGCGGCGTCCCCCCTGGAGGGCTCGGAGGCGGAGGACGCGGAGGAGGAGGAGGACGTGGAGGACGTGGGGAGGCGGCGGCCGCAGCGGGCCGCGCGCCTGCAGGCGGGCCCCGCGCGCTCCCCCGAGGCGCGGGCCGAGGCACTGGCGGCGGCGGAACGCAGCACGTGCGGCCTCGCGGCCTCCCCAGGCTCGCCCGGCTCCCCACGGCCCCGGCGCCGGCGAGCCGAGCCCAACTGCGCCAAGCCGCGGCGCGCGCGCACCGCCTTCACCTACGAGCAGCTTGTGGCCTTGGAGAACAAGTTCCGGGCGACGCGCTATCTGTCTGTGTGCGAGCGCCTGAACCTCGCGCTGTCGCTCAGCCTCACTGAGACGCAGGTCAAAATTTGGTTCCAGAACCGCAGGACCAAGTGGAAGAAGCAAAACCCCGGCGCCGAGGGCGCGGCGCAGGTGGGAGGTGGCGCGCCCCAACCCGGAGCGCCCGGGGCTGCGGCTGGGGCGGGCGGCAGCGGCGCGGGGGGCAGTCCAGGTCCGCCCGGCCCGGGCGCGCTGCCTTTCCAGACTTTCCCCTCATACTCCACGGCAAGCGTCCTCTTCCCCACCGCCACCTCCTTCCCGCTGACGGCCGCCGCCGCCTCCGGGGGCTCCTTCGCGCCCTTCCTCGGGCCCTCCTACTTGACCCCTTTCTACGCCCCTCATCTGTGAACCCGGAGCCCCTCGGGCCCCACTTCGTCAGGACTCACGAGTCACTGGAGTGGACTTGTGGTCCCCACCCCGCGGAGCTGCACCGATGCGCAGGGACCGCCCCCTCCCGGTGCGCGGGTGTCTGCACGCCCCTTCCATTCCAAACTGCCAGGAGGCGCCGCCAGAGGGCCGGGAGAGGCCGCCCGCCGACTCCCAGCCGCGCGCCTTCCCGCCGCGCGGAACCCCTGAATCCACGCGGTCCATGAGAGGGGGCCAAGGATCTGCCATCTTTAAGTGTCCAGAGACTGAGGCTGTTCTCAAGCCTTCCCGTTTATGGACCTTGTTCTTCACTTTTGGTCAGGCTTAATTCCGTTCAAGGGCTCTTTTTGAGGGCCTGGGTATTCCGCGCGGGGCTCACAGAGCGGCGGGGATGGAGGCACCCGGAGCCAAGCCCCGCCCTCCAGTTGCTCAAACCTAGGGTGTAATTTTCAAAGATTTTGGCTCACTCAGAGGGTAAGGCGCTTTCCCTTCTCAAAGCAGACTGTTTCCCATTTCATACTTAATTATTGGCCCAAACCCAGCGATTCCTCCCAAATACTGAACAAAGTTGGAGAGAGCTGAGTCTGTGAACCACACTGCCGCCGTGAAATGGACAATTTTTTAAATGCATAAAACTCTACATTTTTAGATCTTCATTTAAGATTCGGACTTGAGCGCAATTCTTGTTCCAAGCAGTCTCTCCACAGGCTATTCCTGAGAAAATGGGTACCTTATTTTTCTGAGAAGACCAGAAATTCGTGCTGGGAAATGCAACACCTATATAGCTAGACTTGCCTGCTAAAGTAGTTCAGCACCACTGCAAGTTTTGAGAGCAGCTTTGACAAACCACGGCAGTGGCCCCAAAGGCATAAAAATGATTAACAAAGGGACCAATGGCTCAGCTAAAATCTTGAGGTCTGTGCATGAGACTGCCCATCTTGATTTGCAGTATTTGATCCTGTAAAACTTCGGTCCTGGCTAATGTCTCTGTCCCGGTAAGTCCTAGGCTTTCAACAGTGATCAAAGCTGGGGGAGAGTTAGCTTCTCCAGCACACACGGCGTCATGAATTGGACTTTTATTTCTTTTTTTTTATATAAGCACAAACTCAACATTATTAGAGCTTCATCTAAGATTCTGACTTGAAAGATACTCTGTTCCACACAGACTCTCCGTGATGGTATGGTGAACAAGCAAAAGGTTGTAAGGGGCTGTGAAAGAAATAATTATTGGGTGTAACAAGCTACCATGGAAGTAAAAAGTATTTTCATAATTGATTCAACTGCAAGAACTTAATATATGGACGTGAATTCTGCTAATTTTATTATCTCCCTAAAGAATTAGTTCTATAAAATTCTCTTGCCAGCTTTGTTTGGAATACTCTTCCTTTAGTTTTTTATGTAAAATGATTTGCAGCCCATATCTCAGAAACCCAGACTGCCCAACTAGGTCATGTATGTTTCACTCTCACCTTTATTTGATGACTTGAGGCCCGGAAATATCTATATGGATACCATATTCCTTGCTATTTCTTGGCATCCCATGTCATTAATAGTTAAATTTAATGATCAATGGCTTCTTATAAAGTAAAAGCACACTGTTTGGTATTATGAACTTGAAATAGCTACTTGTATTATTAGGATGAGAAAATACCCTCCCTTTCTTACAAATTAAATGAAGACTTCATATTCATGTGACTCTCATAAGATCTGAGAATATGTATTATTTAATTATAATTTATTAATTAGACTCTTTTCCCTCTATTCTAGAGAAGAAAAGTGTCCCCAAACAAGGCATTATAATTTTCTAAAAGACAACGGATGCCAGATGTAGTAGAAAATATTATTCACTTTGCATGTTGATAAACACTCCCTCAGTGACTATTCCTTGGTTTCTCAAAAGCAACATTCCACGTATCATGAACAGGCAATTCAAGTGCACAGAGGCAAGATATGTAACAAAGAAGCCGAATTTCTGTAAGACATGGGAAACATTCCATTCCTCTCAGATACCAGAATCCAGAAGACTCCAGTTGAAGAGAGGAACTAGGGAGGGAAGTGGGAGGCTTATCTGTCTGTGGACTAGCATGAAGTTCTGTAATTCCTGACCTTTGTCGTTTCTACACGTTTTAACGAGTAATGCTCAAAGTATGTGACTTTGGACTTCTGCTGCTTTAAAAGGCCCAGTGGCTTTCCAACCAAATCCTGACACTCAGTCTATTGACGTGTTTGTCTAATAAATTTTGTTTGTAATAATTTCTGGCTTATTTCTTGTCCTCCATTAGCGAACCTTTTAAATAATTATATAATAGTCAGAGGTTGTATGCATGTATTCCCCCCACCCCCCTACCCCCACCGCTAGCCTTGAGGGTATTTCTACTCCAATGCTACTTTCTTAAGTCATCCTTTTCAGACCCTTGCTAGATACACACACAGTGGTTCCATTTGCAGGCAGTATACACAAACACATTTAGGGCCATTTTTCATAGCAAAAGCAAAGCATCTTTACAGAATTTTAACTAGTGGCTACAAATTAAATCAACACCAGATTTCTAGGACATTAACTTCTAGCTTTACTTTACAAGTTCTTAATACCCCATAAAGGCTTTTGCAGATAAATTTTCAGACTTGGGGCATCCACTGGTCATAAATTTTTGATGTTAAAAATGACCATTTTAGATTCCCACTTGAAACCATATAGCCAGGGAACCTCATTTAAAGGAGTGACTAGAAGTATTTCTTACATTGAGAGACCCCTATCCATTTTATGGGCACATATCAACTTAGTGTACTTGTTTTTTAAGAAATAACTCTTAGGAACCTATTTAACTAGCTTTTAAAGTTTTGAGTAGACTAACATAGAAGTGCTTCAATAAATAATAAGTACATTTAAAAATGTAATTCCATCTTAGGTCAATTAAAGGCAAGCATCTAAGAGTCTACGAGGAAGTGGGAAGACACAAATTCAGAAAAAGAAAAACAGGGAAAGAGAAACAGAAAGTGCCCCCTCTTCCCTCCAGCGTGAGGAAAACTCAGAAGGAACGAGGCTGTGGAGAGAAAGGGGGAGACACTCAGTGGGAGATACCCAAAAGGGTCGCTTTTGCTGCACCCAACACCTGGTTCCCCTGGGCTGTGGTTTTCAAGGACTACAGGTAAGGTCCCTGGCCCCGGAGTGGCTGGGCTCAAAGCCACCTCCACCCCTCAGTCGATATGTGAACTTGGCAAGTTCCCCAGTGTCTCGGGCTCAGTTTCCTTACCATAGTGTCCGGCTCAGAGGACTGAAGAGAGGACTAAACGTGAGCTTGTGTGGGAGGCACTTAGCTTAGTGCCTGACACAATGAGGTAGTTATTATCCCAGCTGAAGCTGCAAAGGACACTAAAGATGCCGAACGTAGCCCAACCACCTCCTCTACAAAACTTTTATGGCAGTGTAATAAATGCAGAACTGAATATATCAGATGTGTACAGCTTGGTGTGTATCCACAAACAGTACCCAGATCAAGAACAGAACATTGCAAGCACCCTGAGCCCCGCCCCTGTGCCACCTTCCCATGCCTCCCTCCCCAAGGGTGACCACTATCCTACTTCTAACAGCATAGTAGCTAATGCCTGTTTTTTCCTTCTAATTATAAAAATTGAATCCTACAGTCTGTTCTTTTTTGTGTCCGGCTTTCTTTGCTCAACATTATTTGTGAGTTTCGTCCATGTTGTGTATAGTTGTAGACTATTTATTTCTATTACTGTTGGCACATTACTGTAAACACCTGCCACAATTTATCTATCCACTCTACTGTTGATGGGTGATCAAATACATTTTGCCATTTTGATTAAACAGTCTTATACGTATCTTCTGGCAAATACATCTTCATGTTTCCTTTGGGAATACATCTCGGAGTGGGGTTACTGGGTATGCATAAGTCTAGCTTTAGTAGATACTGCCCATCAGTTCTCCAGTTGTTGAAATTTATGTTCCCACCTGCAATGGGTAGAGTTCCTGGTGTTCCACATCCTTCTAGGATTGACCACCTTTTTTATTCCAATGATTCTATAAAGCACGTAGTAGTATCACATTTGCATTCCAATGTTCATTTCCTGATGGGTAGTGATGTTTACTCTCTCTTCATATGCCTATTATTGGCCACTTGGTATCTGTTTTGGTGAAATGTAATCAGCCCTTCTGCCCACTGGTTAACTCTCTCATTTACTGGTGAATAAACTGAGTCTAAGAGAGGAGGAGACTTGCCCAAGGTCACGCATCTGGTAAGAAAAGAGCAGAGCCTGAAACCTGAGCCTAATAACCCCAGAGTGATTTAAATTGTATGTGGGGCTGCCAATCATGTAAAATGTTTGGTAAAAAAAAAAAATTGTTTTAAATGATCTGAGAGCTATTTGGCATTATGTCATTACAGGTCAAGAGTCAGTCTTGGAAAGAAAGGGCATCTGTTGTTGCTTCCTCACTCTCGTCCTTTCTTCCTGCCACACCCTGTCCTGAGCACCCATTTTGTGCCACCAACTGTTCTGGATGATGGGAATTTATTAAGGCAAATGATGTCCCAGGCACAGGGATAATTCCAGTTTGTGTATTCCTTTCCTTTCCTATGACTACAGTGGTTTGTGGAGTGAAAAGAGTACGGCCCTTTATTTCCTCTCTCCACCACATACTAACTCTGCAATCTGGGGTTGGTTTCCTAAATTTTTTAAGCTTCTGAGAGGCACACAGTATGTGCTCAGTAAATGTTAAGGTTCTTCCTGCCAATTTATAAACTAGTGTATTTAGGTAACTGCAGGGCTTGGAGCTGGGCCCCAAAGCGGAAACTGCATTTTAAATAAACCACTCTCCCAGGAAGCAGCTGATCACATGCAGGGGGCCTCCTCTGCAGGACTTCCCCTGGCCAAGAACACTAGGGGTAGGAGTCAGTCTGCACAAAAAAGCTGAGTGGGCTATCTTGTAAAATTACTTATTTTAAAAAATCAATTCCCTTCTTGGGACCTATTTTCTTTTATCTGTAGTAATACATTTACAAAAGGGGCTAATGTTCTCCTTGCTTCTAAATAACCTGCAGATCATAGAAAGTAGAAGGGGCTGGATCTGGGGGAAATTTAGACACCACTTTCAGAAGTCCATACTCATGACTAAAATTGTCACAAATATGCAGGAAGGTTTTAAAATAACTGTTAAAAGGAAAGTTTCATCACTTTTTGAAAGTTCTATTCTTTCACTAACGTATTTTTTTCTAAGAGGATCTAGTTTTGCACAGGGGGCTTTTTTTGGTACATCATCATGGCTGACTAAGTCCCTTTAAGTTCTCAGGAATTCAGGATACTTAAGTCCTCCACATCTCTACAGGGAGAATAAAGCTAACCAACTCTACTTTGATCCTAAAAAGCTCCTACTATCTCCAAGAAGGATTTTTTTTTTTCAAATTGAAATATAGTCAATTTACATATCGTGTTAGTCTCTGGTGTATGGTATGGGGATTCAGTTACACACACATATATATTATTTTTCATTAAAGATTACTACAGGATATTGAATATAGTTCCCTGTGCTATACAGTAGGACTTTGTTATCCAAGCAAGATTTTGATGGAATGTTTTTTAAACACGTTTGAAAAAAAAGGTTGGGGGAGGGAAATAGCTCAGTAGAGCTGCATATTTAGCATGCACAAGGTCCTGGGTTCAATCCCCAGCACCGACATTAAAAATAAATAGATAGATAGATTAAAAAATTCAAGCTGATCTCTAATTTAAAGTTAGTTTCCTTCCATATAAGCCAATTCAGTAATTGGTAAATAGCAGCTAATAACAACTATTCTAGAAATAACAAAAAGATAACATGTCTTGTGTGATAAATTTATAAGCTGACTTATTAAAAATACCTTACACTTCCACTCATCTATTGATGTGCACTTAGGATGCTTCCATATCTTGGCAATTGTAAATAACATGGCTATAGGATTCCCTTTTCTCCACATCCTTGCCAACATTTATTATTGGTTCCCTTTTGGATGATGGCCATTCTGACAGGTGTGAGATGATATCTCATTGTGATTTTGATTTGCATTTCCCTGATAATTAGTGATGCTGAGCAACTTTCCATGTTCCTGTTGGCCACCTGCACTTCCTCTTTTGGAAAAATGTCCGTTCAGTTCTGCCCATATTTTAAATGGGTTGGTTGGTTGGTTGTTTTTAATTGAACTACAGTTGATTTAAAATGTTGTATTAGTTTCTGGTGTACAGCATGGATGGACTTGGAGGGCATTATGCTAAGTGAAATAAGTCAGACAGAGAAACACAAATACTGTAAGGTATCACTTACATGTGGAATCAAAAAAGTACAACAAACTAGTGAATATAACAGAAAAGAAACAGACTCACAGATGTAGAGAAGGAACTAGTGGTTACCAGTGGGGACAGGGGAGAGGGAGGGGCAATATAGGGATGGAGGATTAAGAGGTACAAACTAATAGGTATAAAATAAGCTACAAGGATGTGTTGTACAACATGGGGAATGTAGCCAGTATTTTATAATAACTATAAATGGAGTATAACCTTTAAAAATTGTGAATTACTATACTGTATGCTTGTAACATATAATATTGTACATCAACTATACTTTAATTTTAAAAATATGATATTGTAAAATAAATACATAAATAAATTAAAAATTAAAATTAAAAAAATGGCACTTTTAACCACACCCAGGCCATCCACAGCACAGAATACATGAGCTCATCACACAGTCTTTCCAAAGTGCTTCTCAACTTCGTGTGGCGTTTGGGTGAATTGGATCTGGGTGAGGCTTGGCCTCTATATGCAATTTTGATGTTATCGTTCCATTTCTGACACGGTATTATCATAGCATTTTGAAAAAGGAATTTGCATTCCATTCATTTCAATCATACAATAAATTTTACCTACATTAAGAAAAAACAAAAACTTACACTGAGGTCTGCGGCGGTGTGGTCTTCATCTTCGTAGTTCCTCCCCGCCATCGTGGGGTCTGCCCTTTGGCACCCAGCAAACTACAGAAGCAAGGACTGGCTCCTCAAAAACAAAAAACAAAACCTTATATTGAATCACACTTCTAAATCTCCCAAAATACTAAGTTTTTTTTTAATTGTGGAAAAAATATACATAAAACTGACCAGTTTAACCATTATAAGGGTTTGATTTAGAGGCATTAAGTAGATTTACAACCTGTGCCCACTGAGTAGTTACTATTTGTGCTGCTGCCCTCCTCACTCCCCCAACCCCTGGCAGTCACTAATCTGCACTCTCTATGGAGTTGCCTCTTCTGTATATTTCATATAAATGGGAGCATATAATATGTGGCTTTTCATGTCTTCACTGAGCATAATGTTTTTAAGGTTCATCCATATCTGAGCCTGTGTATGTCATTGCTTTTAATGGCTGAATAACAAGCTAATTGTATGGATAGACAATATTTTGTTTATCTGTTCATCAGCTGATGGACATTTGGGTTGTTTCTACCTTTTAGCTATCTTGAATACTACTGCTATGGACATTCATGTACTAGTTTTTGTTTAAACGCCTGTCTTCAGTTTTTTAGGATGTGTAACTAGGAATGGAATTGCTGGGTCATATGGTAATTCCATATTTAATTTGTTGAGGAGCTGCCAAACTATTTTCATCTGTATCATTTTACATTTCCTGCAGCAGTGTAGGAGGGTTCCAATTTTTCTGCATCCTCACCAATGTTCTTCTTCTTCTCCTTCTTCCTCTTCCTCTTCTTCTTCCTCTTCTTCCTCTTCCTCCTCTCCCTCCTCTTCCTCTTCTCCTTCTTCTTCTTAAAGTTAAAACCATCCTAGTAGGTATCTCACTGTGGTGTTGATTTGTATTTGCCTAATAACTGATGATGTTGAGCATCTTCTTATGTGCATGCTGGCCATTTGTATATCTTCTTTGGAGAAATATCCATTCAAATCCTTTGCTCTTTTTAAATTGAGTTATTTGTCTTTTTTTGTTGTTGAATTTCAAGAATTTTTTCTATATTATAAACACTTATATCCTTTCCCCCGTATTTCTTTTGTACATTACCATAAATAAATGGTCCAAATATACCCTCCTCCCTTCCTTTGCACAAACACATATTGGGAGCCAGCTGTGTGCCAGGCAGTACCCTAAACTCTGGGAATGGAACAGAAAAACTCGAGTTGGACATGGGTGAGAGACACAGGTGAGGGAAAGTCACAGGTGGGTGTGCAGTTGGTGTAACAGAGTGTATAAAATGCCATGGCCTTCTCTTCAGCTATTTCTGTACAAAGAAACACTCTTCTTAGCTCTGATGTCATTTGGAATTAATTCAGGCTCAAAACAAATACATTTCACCTTTGCCATGCTTGTGTTATATAGATCTGCTTTGTGTTTTAGGAAGGTCTTTCCAGGGATTTTTAACTCCCAAAGTGTGGTAAAACATGACTAACAAAGAAGGTGATGGTATCACCAAGATAAGTTCAAAGGACCAGAGTTATTTGTTTTCCTGAGATGAATCATAACTTTTCCCCCTTATAAAGTTGTTAGCTCTCACAATGGTCTTCTAAAATAAGTTGACATAGCGTGACTTTCAGTGGTTTAGAGAAATCTCTGCCTTCCGGGTAGCAAGAGTCCATTTGTTTATGGAGTGTAAACCCATGTAACTCCTTCTGCCAGCTGATTCCTAATTTTTCTTTCAACTCTAGAAGGCAATACTACATCTGAATAACAACTTCACGGTAGGACAGATACAGGATATTTTGTTTTATCGCTCTCTCTTTGGAAGTTTAAATATGTAGCAACCACACCTGCAGAAGCGTCTGGGCCCTTGATGCAGGTGCTGATCTCCAAGGATGTATCAGAGCTCACATAATTCTTCTCTGCTTGCTCTCTGTCAGGCAGTGTCCCTGGGGGTGCAATGGTGACCAAGACACACTGGGCCCCTTCCTTCCACTCCTTGCACAGATTTAGTGCAGCAGTCTTTCAGCTCTTTTGATCTCACACCTTTCATAATAAAAATTAGTGAGCCTGCATGCCCAATATACATATCTGTTTAAGTTGAGTATGCATCCTGCAGTGCTAACAGATTATTTACGTTGCAAAATAAAAGGATTTAAAAGAATAAGACAATGTGTGTCTAAAAGGCTAAGATAATAAAATTAAATAGAATTTCTAACATTTTCTTCCTGCATATCCTTATTTCATCTTACACCTCCTTCTCACTTTTTGGAGATTGGTGTCCTGGCAGACACGATGATTGCTGACACATTGCTTTTTTGCTTGGGTGGCCAGATCCTTCTGTAAAAAGGTGAGGCCTCACCACATCACTTGGCACCTACCTCATTTTGTATTGTGTCATTGTCTACTTGTTTCATCTGGGAGGTCCCCTACCCTGCCCTGTCCCTGGCAATTCTTCTGTATTTTTTGTGAATCTTACATTTCCTACACCAGAATGTGTTGGTATTCAATCAACTGCTGTAGGCAGATGGGGCAGGGGGTCCCCAGTGAAAAGAACCAGACATAGCTTTTTGACTTAAGAGAAGCCATTTGGTCACCTAAGCCTGGCCACAATGTTTGTCCTTGAACAGGTCTGAGTAATTATTGATCTTAAAAGAACAAAGGAATATAGGAACAGAGGAAAAGCAGTCAAGAAACAATAGTTCAGCAATACAACAGAGTTCTAGTTCCTCCTCAAGGGCTATACATAACAATCTGATACATACCTTTGAGTTCTATAGAAACAAAGGCCCCCACCCAGGTGGAGGATGGTTAACTCCGTGCCAAGACCCCAGACTGGTCATAAGCTAAATAATGAGGACTTTGGCCTTTTCTGATCCGTGTGACTTCAATCAACTAAAGTTTGGACACTACCCACCTTTGCCCCAATTCTATGCTGAATTCTCCTCTGCTCAGTCCCCTTCATGAATCTGCGTGTACCCTTAGCTTAAAACTTCCCCAATTTTGCCGTTTAGGGATATGCTGCTTTGTGAAAGATTCCCAGTGTTCTCCTTACTTGCTTCAAGTAATCATTCCTTTCTTCTCCTGATCTTTGGCTTGCTTAGGGCTTTTAGCTCAACAACACCCATCAAGAGGTGAATCCAGTTTTGAGGTAGCATTGCTGCTAAATGACTGAAATATGTTTTCCCTTTTTGGTTAGTCTAATTTTGTTTTACTCTTTCATGTTTAGCAGTAGTTCTATTTTTCAAACTCTTCAGAAGTTTGGATAGCAAACGTCATTACATTTGAAACGATTATAAAGGACAACTCAATTTTTTTAAATTTTAATTTTTGTTTTGTGGTGGGACGTAATTAGGTTTATTTTTTTTTTTTAATGGAGGTACTGGAGATTGAACCCAGGACCTTGTGCATGCTAGGCAGGCACTCTACCACTGAGCTATACTCTCCCCCGCCTGAAATGATTTGAAAGGAAATCTCACCATAATAAAGAAGTTGTTTGTGATTTTGCATAACCATAGAAATCATTTTTTCTTTTCAGTCATCACAGACAGATAAAATCGATAAAAATAAACTACTTAGAAAAATGATCATACATTTGGATGTCATAGTGAGATAGGAAGGAAGGGGGCAGGGCACAACCATTAAAGGAATGACACAGCAATGAGCACCAAGATCCTGGACAAGTCAACTCCCAATAGACCTTGAGGCCCAAGGTGGTGGGAGGTTTGACTTCCAGTAGACCTTCAGCTTCATTATTTGCTCATTGTAATATATTAGCATGGTAAATGACACTCCAACAGGCTCCATGACAATTCCAAGGCGGACCATAAAAGGTCAAAAAGTGCGTGGTGGCTCAATTCCTGGGAATCCCTGCCCCTTCCCCAAAGTAGTTGGAATAATCCATAATCCTCCCATTTGTTAGCATGTGAAATAACTGAGCCCATTAAAAAACTATCTATGGAGTGTGCATCTACTTTTACTTTATGCCCCACCTTCCCATGCTCCACGAGTCATGGCCTCTCTTGTCCTTCTGAGATGGCCTACAGAGTTTGGTCTATGGCGTGTGCATTTCCGGATAAACTTTTACTCTACTACTCAGCTATGGCTCGCTCATGAATGCTTTCCTACGAGAAGCCAAGGACCCTCACTTGACGGGGCACGTCCCAGGGACTCGTCTGGGACCTGGGACATGGCCATCCTCTCATGCCCCATTTCCCTGTATCAACAGCAATGGAAAGTTGCTCTAAGTTTTCTCCCTACTCTCAGTTTCTGCAACATCTCATCGCAGAGACCAGAACCAGTTCATGGGCACGGACTGAGTGGCCTGCTTTACTCTCCTCCGAGCCCTGGATTTAGACGTCTTAACCATGAAATTGGAAATACAGGCCAGTCCTTTGACCCAGCAGTCCCACTTCTAGGACTTTACCCTACATTTATACCCTCATGAGCTGTCAGAGATGAGGTTATCTATTGTGACTTTGTTTGCAATAGCAAAAGACTGGAAATAATCCAAGCGTCCAGCAATATGGGGCTATTAATGCAGCTATAAACAAGGAATGAGGGCGATCTCTCTGTGTTGACACAGAGAGAGCTCCAGGGCACATTAAGAGGCAAGGTACAAAGAGCACATGTAACCTGCTGTCTCAGGCGTCACAAAGTAGAGACTCAAATAATGACATGTATTCATATTTACTTCTATTTGCGTGAAGAATAATTGGAAGGATAAACAAGAAGCTAATATAAAGGGCTGCCCTTGGTGGGGACAAGGGCTAGATGAGGCTGGGGCAGGAGGGAGACTTCTCAGTGTGTACTTTTTAATTTACTTTGATTTGTAAGGAAAGTAAATGTATTAACTACTTACAAAACAAAAAGAAGTTGCTTGGGGGAGAAAATGTCAGAGAGGAAAGTAATTCTACAGAGAGTTATCTAAAAAAAAAAAGGAAAGAAAGAAAAGAAGAAAAGAAAAGATACTTTATGTAATCTGAAGGTTTCCAAAGTTCCTTCTAATATCAACCTTTGGATATTAAGGGGAGAATGGAAATCATCTTTCAACAACCTGCCCAGTAGTTCCCTGGATTTATCTCAAGCTTCATTTAGAAAATTAACACATGTGGGAAGGTGTTACCAAAGCTTGTCCATTGACCAGAAGAAGGCCAGTTCAGAGCGAAGTTCCTAACATACAATCCGGCCCAATGGGGCTTCCCAGCTCCAAGGAGAGGCATAGGGCCAGTGTGGGAACAGTTCCTGAGCTATCTGTGTGACACTTCAAGTAATATTAATTTTAAAAATTGCCTTTTCTACATAAAATGTACTTCTGTAGACCCCAGTGATTAAAATATTCTTGTGTTTTTAATCAACACTTCTGTTTTTCTAAGGGTAATATACATTATTTATTTAGATTTCAATAGGAATCTGTAGAAGAGGGAAGATTCAAGGCAGATGATGATCATGAGACTTGGAAAAGAACCTTTACTCACCATTGCCAATAAGAACAATAACACTACCAGATACTGAGCTGCTGGTTAGCTCAGGAGTGGCTGGATGTTTCAGAGTACCACACCTATCACTGATCCTCCAGCTAACCCGTATTACAGATGGGTAAGTGAGCCATAGGATCTTACAGTACCCAGGTAAGGATCAGTAGAGTTCGGACTGAGTTCTGGATTGTCTGATTCCAAAGCCTGCATCTTTGCCACTACCTGGCCTGGATGCTAGATGCTCTAGCACCCGGCTAACACATGTATTAGAGCACCAATCACAGTCAGACTCACACCTCAATCCTTTGATTTCTCTCAGAGCTCTGCACAGAGCTTTGTGAATTAGGAGGCACTGCAGAAACAGTTCAAAACTGATTTGAAAATGAGGACACCATGGTAGTGGATATCTTCTGGTGCTTTAATTTATATTTAAATTTAATATAGATATCAGAAAACAAGCGTAATTTGTTCAATCCATTGAATAAGTCAAACCTGAAGTGTCAGGGCAGAATATAATTTCTCATCCTTAATTTAAAGACTTAATTCATCTTTACCATTAAAATCTTTTTAGAGGAGAATTCAAGTCAAAAGAAAAGAGGACCATAAACCAGTTTTGAGGATGTGAGAGTCACAAACACAGAACATACTGGTGACTCAAATACCAGACTGGCGTTGCTCTCTGTGACGCGACTTTCCAAAATGGTTAATAACTCTTGGCAGAATTCAGAGCAAAACAAACACTAAGTGTCTTCAACAAAGATGAAATGATTTTATAATATATCATACTATATTTAATAACATTTAACTTTGAGATTAAAAAATCTTAAAATGACATTTATTTAGGTCAACAATGTTAGGAGAAAAGTTTGAATTACTTTCAATTAATAAATCAAGTTCTTTTAGGGAGGGTTTTTTTTTTTTCCTATAGTCCAACTAAAAAGAGTCAAAATTAAAATTCTCAGAAGAAAAGTAATAAAAGTTATCAAGTTTCACACTCAGTTGGCCTCTATGGAATCAATAAAAAAGAAATCATTGCAAATACACTGAACTTCTTAGTATCTGAACAGATAAGAATGTAAATATTTAACTTAGTACTTGAGGTTTCTCTTATTTTATTTTTTAATTGATCAGCTGTGTAAATACTTTCCAAATAAATGCTGCTGCTAATTCACTAAATTTTTGTCAAAAATTTTATTAAAATTTATTAAAATCACCAGAAACTGATACAACACTGTAATTTTTATTAAAATTTTTTTACTTTAACTTTTTAAGTTCTTAGTTGAAATTCTTACTTCTGATTAAGTGTCTCAAACATGGAACACGATGCGATGGAGCACCTGGCTTCTCAGCTATTTCATAAAGCTGGCTGGAGCCCTCTACCTTGGAATATTGGATTTCTCTGCCCTTAAAGTGCTGGATTAGGTCTTTAAGGCTCTTTAGCTCTAAAATCTATTACTCACTTATATCTCTTAATTCATATGTTTAAATAACGTATGTTTCAATATTGAGAAATAGCTGATTTTTCAACTCCGTGAATTGAGTCTCTTTTTAAACATCTGCTAGTGAGCTGATCTGAAATGATCTTCACCCAGTCGGCCTGGTTCACCTCCATCCCTCTTCTGCTATTTTCTGTTCTCTTTCCCTACTCAGGCTGGCAGGCATGCAGTGTCCTCCATCTGCAGGCACCTACCCCAAAGATGCTCTCTCAGAGCATCCCCTTCTGGACCCAGCTTGGTTCCAGATCTCATGCCCCAAGCTAAGAATTGGCCCAACCCCTTTTCTCTAGTACATGACTTTATAAACTTATCAGGCCCAGGTGACACTCCTTCAGCACTCAGACAAGTAGCAAGGTTTTAATGGACAATAATGGTTTGAAGTAGCCTTCCTTCAACCCAAGTTTCTGGGGCTTTGAATAGCTGTTACTGTTCTAGGAATGGGGAGGGCTTTGGGCCATCCAGGCTTTCAGAATCCCAGGATCGTGCTCCAATAATGGCCACTTACTCTGCCTCTAATTCCTGCCTACGGGGATAAAGAAGAGTTGGAGCAAGTGCAGAATAATAATTCCTACTAAAAGCAATATGGAGAGATGGGTTCTGGGAGGCTGTAAAAATCCTGCAAGACATGCTCTCCCTTCAAGCACTTATAGTCTGGTTGGGAAGATAAGACATAGGTTAGACAGAGCTAGAGATATGCAGCAGTTACCCAATGACCACAGGCAGTGCTATGACAAGTGGACAGGCAATGCTGAGGGAGGGGAGGACCCTTTTGACCTGCGGAGTCAGGGAGGGTACCACATGGGGAAGGACTGGAGTTCTTAGGTGGAGTTCAGCTACGGAGGAGAGAAAACAAGGACCCTGAGGAGGCATAGCCTCAAATCAGAACTGATATTTTAACTGCACAATTTCTGAATCTCGACTTCTGGTCCCCAGTTCAGATTTAAGTTTAGAACATTTATCAGCTATCTCCTTCTCTAAATCTCCTCACTGTTTTGCCTGACTTGCTCCCGCTAGATTCCTGCCACTTAGGAAGTAAGGAGGTTGATTCTCCCCCAGATATAAACGCCTGCCCTGGCTCAGTGCAGTAGCAGAAGGAGGCATCAGTTATGTATGTCTGCTGAGTCTTCTGTTGAAAGACATCTTTCAGGGTGAATATAACCTGGGGGAAAATTTTCCTCCTGCTGGATAAAAGAATCACTGAACATTTTCTGAGACTCCTCATGAGACTTTTCTCCTTGGCTGTCGGCTTGGATTTCCCTTTTTAATCATTTCAAATCTATGTATATGAAGGCTATACTAATAATGAGTAATAACAAACTGGCCCATAAAGGAAGTAATGGAAAGCAAGAGGCTGGCATAATCCAGGAACTATTTTTCTGGTCACTGAGAGTTGCCTATATAAGAAAATGAGTAATTCTTTCCTTTTTTGTGACGCTGTGGCTTTTTCAGCTGGTCAAAGTTGCAAGAGTTCAGTTCACGCTTGTTGAAGGGACATTTTCTGAACTTCTTCCTCCCACATGCTCTTGCCTGATGTGAAACCCCTTGTAGGTCAGGCACGTAGGCACTCAAGGGACATTTGTTGGATGAACTAGTGAAATTAATTTAGGTGCTGGATAACTGTGACGGGGTCAGTCTTTTTATCTTCCAGTTTCATAGTTCCCATATAGTTAATTACTTGAATCTATGACTAGTTTTAGAGGCTTAAACGTCTTTATAATGTATGCTCTGTCCTCACGTGTTTCCACACTGTACAAATAAAATGCATACAAACAGAGCAGCTCTGTTTCTTGGTTGAAAACAAGCTGCTTTTGATACTAATTATTACATAAAAAATAGATGAACAAGCAAAATTCTACTGGATAGCATAGGGAACTATATTCAATATTTTGTAGTAACCCATAATGAAAAAGAATATGAAAAGGACTAAATGTATATATATATATATATGACTAAAACATTATACTGTACACCAGAAACTGATACAACACTGTAAACTAACTATACTTCAATTAAAAAAAAATTATCAAATTAAAAAAAAAGGAAAACAAGCTGCTTTCAAGTCTAGGTCTCCAAGGCCACATTAAACTGAAAAACAACTGCTTAGTTATTTTTCAACTAGCTAGAAAAGCCATAAAATATTTCATGCTCTGTACCTGTTGCATTTTTCTGATAAGAGAGAAGAGATAAAACTCAGACATTCTCAGCAGGTTTTGGCATGTGAACACTTTTTCATTAAAAAGCAGCTTATCTGTAAGGCGTTGCAACACTTTCTGATGTTACACTCAGATCTGGAGTGTCATGTTCCTTTCATGAACTCAGAAGTACCTGCTCCTACTTGCCGAGGCAGAACTAGGGGTTTCTGGGCTCTGTAAGTATTCTAAGAGTTGGGTTTGGCTTGCCACACCCGCCCAGGTTTGTAAAGCTGGACCATGGAGAAACAATTCCTCTCTGATCCTGTGGGAAGAACAATCTAACTTCCAAGAAATTAACCACACTGTGTTATTCAGGGTTACAGAGGGACATGAAAAAAATAAAAGGCAAAGTCCAGCACTCAGTGAGCTTTGTAGAGGGCATGGCCATAACACTCAGAGTTCGTGACCTTGGTCTAAGGCAGTGGGAGCCAAGGAGGACTGAATCCCTTTTGGTGTCTTGCTCTGGACATCTGCAGACATGCACTGTGCTGTTTACAGCTTGCTCTGTGCCCACACCATTTTCCAGCCTTTACTGTATAGCTTTGACTTTCTACTCAGCTAAGGGTTGTCTTAGTTGGTTACGTGTGTTGACTGAGTTCCATCTGTCCTCCTACCCCATCCTCCCCACCCTGCCCCACCCTGCCCAGGAGGCTGACCTGCAGGGACTGCCCTCGTAGGGCTCCCTAGGTCTCTGGCTTTCTAAAGGGTTCAGTCCATGGAGAAACCTGGCTGGAGCTGAGAGGTCAGGATGCTCATCACCCCAGCTCCCTTCCTTGGAGGTCACTGATGACTACCGCCCAGGCAGGTGGCCTCACCTTTCTTTTTGTCTTTGGGCTCCGGAAACAGCTCCCTTTAGGCTTATAGTTGACGAAGGCCCTCCCTGGTGCACTAGCCCCAGGTTACTTTCTACCCCTCGTGGTTTACATGTTCACACTCAATAATAAGTGTGAACAAATACACCTCAATTTTGATTTTAGAGTGTGCCATCACTTTACGGGTGGGACCCTGACGGATCGGGGTGCTCTAACGGAACATGGTGCTGACTTGCAGTCTTCTGTCCCCTCAGCTGTCTGCGACTGCCCTCAGAGAAGGGGGCGGCTCACAGGGCTCCCTCACCTGTGGGATAACCCCAGGTACGTCGCTCCCTCCCTGCCAGCTCTGTCTCCCCCAAATGGTGTAGACTAAACGTTGTCCTAGGCCCTCTTGAGTCTAGCATGAGATTCTCCTGGCCTATACTTTCTGAGTTCTGCGTTTTCTAACGAGTTGTGGAGGGTGGCGCGGACAGACTTACAGATTGTGTTGGCGCCATTTCAGTGTCCACCAGCAGCCACGAGAAGGTGGGCACTGATTCCTGCGGCAGTGATGCTTCTGGGGGTGGGTTCAGAGGCGCAACAACGCCGCCGCACACCAGGGCCGCGGCATGGGCGCCGCCCCTTGTCTGGGCCGGCGCCGCTCGGAAGGCTCTGCGAGGCGAGGGCCTGCGAGCGAGGCCGGGGGACGTAGGGCTGGAGGTCCAGCCTGCCGTCCAGCCCCGCGAGGCGGGGGCCCAATCGACGTTTCAACCCTTCGGACCTTGCTTTCCTGCTAGCAAAGGACAAGCAGTGAGCGACAGAGGAAAGGGCGCTGGCCGGGCGAGCGCCCGAGCGCAGGGACCTGACGGCAGTCCAGAGCAGCCGGGTCCCGGACGCGAGAGCGGGGCTCGAACCAGTGGTCCCGAGCAGAGCCGGCGACTCGCGGCGGCAGGGCGGAGGGCGGGCTCACGGCGACTGGGGCCTAGCCTTCCACTGCCAGCCAATGGGCGGCGAGGGCGTCCCTGGGCGGGGCACAGGCAGCGTCTTAAGCTCAGTGACGCGCTGCCGTCGTCTCTGCTGCTCAGTTGACTTCGCGTGTCCGCGGCTGGCTTCGGAGGCGCCCCTAGGTATCCGCGTCCGTGCCGTGGTGCTGGGGCTCGGGAGACTCCTGGGCGCCGCGGACTGCGGCGGGCGAGGCGGGCGGGCGCGGGCGGCTCCGGTCCGGGGATCGAGGGGGAGAGGGCTGAGGGAACGCTGGGCCCCGACCGGCTTGCAGGCTCCGCCTCCGAAGTCGGTTTACGCGGCGGGCGGTGGGCACCGCGGGGCCGCAGAGCCGCGCGTCCGCGCAGAGTCCCGGCGGGCAGGGGCGCGGCGCATCCTGGTCGGGAACGGGGGAGGCAGGAGAGAGAGGCTGTGGATGTGGCACCTCCGCCTGCCAGAGCGGGCGGAGCCGGGCCGGTCCTTTGGCGCGCGGCCCAGGGGAGCCGGCGCTCTGCCCTCCCGGCCTGCAGCCCCCGAGCCCGCGCCGCGGCCCCAGGAGCCGCGGGGTCTCTGCGCCTCGGAACCGAGCCTCTCGAGCGCCTCCGCATTTCCGGGAAGGAGGTGTTTAGGGCTCCGGCGCGTGGGGTGGGGGCTCCGGGCCCCGCAGGCACCCCGGGTTCCTGATGTCGGCCAGGAGGGCGCATCCTGGATACTGGCTGGACTGCTCAGTAAACGGTGGCTTTTGTTATGGGGCCAGGGACCCGATGGAGACTATTGAGAAGGGGTCCGAGTCCTCCCAGTCAGCTCCCAGGACCTGCCGCCAACCTGCCCATCTCTCCCCTCCCCCAACCTATCTCCTTGAACCTTCCAGCGTTTGTCCAAATAAAAAATTAGGGACGTAGAGCCTTACGTTACAGTAACGTGCAGGTTAGTTACGTGGTGTCAGGGGATGGGGTCAACAGGGCTTCAGCGCGAAGACTTCATCCCTTGAGCTTCTTTGGCAGCAGTGCTGAGCGTTAATAAATTCTGGTTCAGTTCGGTGGTACACTTGTCCTCAGTGACCTACAGTCTCTTCCCTTTGTCACTGTATCTCTCACCTTCTTAGTGTTCAGTTTTACTTCTTTGACAAGTTAAGGTGATAAATTAAGGGGGAAAAGGAGTGACTTTGGAACGAAGTGGCTTTAAGAAATTACTAAACTCCATTTTCTCAATTCTGAATCTCTTTTTCAGGTTTGTAAGAGTTTCTGAAGATAAACTATTTCTCTCGACCTGAGCCTGGAGCTGTTCTTTAGGTATGTAATCCAAATTCTTCGTCTTACCCATTTGGAAGAAACAATAGACTTCTTTCATTGGAATATCCTGGTTCTGTTTTCAGAGAATCTGGTTCCTGAGTATAAAAAAGATCTAAGTAGGAAAGTAGAATCTTTTAAAAAAAACAGGACTTAAATAATAAAGCTTATTGTTTTGGATTTACAGATTTTCATGGTGTTCAAGATTAGTTTTGGATTTGTTCCCCAAAAAGAATAATGGTAAAAATTCTTGGAAAGGCACGTTTTTCCTCAAAGAGGCTGTCTTATTTGTATTTCCACCCATACTCTGCCTTTATTACAGTGATTTGAGTGCATATTTTATGCCCTTTACTGAATTCTTGGGGATGGGTGAAATCTCATACATTTAAAAGTAGTGATGAATGGATTTTGGAGGTGTGTGGAGGGTGTGAGCTAATAGAGCCAGTCCCTTTTCAGTAGTAACGCTTACGGTGTTTGCCAGTGACGCACTTGAGTTGAATTTTAGCCAGATTACGTAAAAAAAAAACCCAAAAAGCTTTTGTTGGCAGAACTTTTCAAAAAGGACTGTATTTGTGAATGGTTACCTCAAGAGAAGTAAATATTTGACAGATGTAGTAAAACCAAATTTATTCCTCAAGTGGAATATTTTAAGTGGCTTTTTGATGAATTTACAGTTTTTTTCTTTTAAAGTGATTTAGAAAAACAGTATTTCATAGGGTATGCTAAATTAACTCTTCGCCATACAGCCTTGTATGGAATTCTGTTTTAAGTGTGTTCTAGTGGAGATAGGATGGATCAGGAGGAAATAATAGTAGTTTGAAGAAGGACTTTGTTAATTATGTGGATTCCTGAAAACATTCAGTGTTAAAGTTTTTACTGTCAGTAATTGTCCTTTTCTCCAAGACCTGAGCGTGTGCCTGTGTTAAATGCACAGCCTGGAGTGAACTAATCTAATGAAGTGAACTCTTGATGGAAAGATTATTCTTGGTGACGTCATGCTAGCCTCCTCTTAGATGCAGCTCCATGGGGGTGGTGGGTGATTTAATCATATCTGGGGCCGGCCTTGCTGTCTGTTGCTCCCTTGACTCTCTCAGAAGTCCTAAGTCTGTTTAGGAGTGACCTCGTTCTCTTGGCAGACAAGGAATGCCCAAACTTGGGCTAGGTTCTGGAGATGCAAAGTGAACTTTAAGACATGGTTACTGTCCTTTTAAGGAGTCTAGAAGGATTCTAGTAGGCATGAAAAGAAGTGTCCTGAAATATTAGGACTTGTGACAAAAATCTGCAGGTTTCCTGGGAATCTTCAGAAGGTCTTATGTGGTAAAATTCTATAGGGAAGGGTGAAATAAAACTAACATGTATAATATTTGTAGAAAATGAAAAGTTAATGATTACTATGCAGTTCCAAGTAATTTTCTTGTGTTTCTGATTTTTTATCTATAGAAAAAAATTTTTTAGAGAAAAAAAAGAAACTCTAGCACTGTTGATTTTTATGTTGCAGAAATTGGCTAATTCCCTTATGAATTTAAGGGAAGAGAGAACGATTTGAGTGGCCATTTTGTGCTAAGTTTGGTGCTAACATAACATTATCTCATTTAGTCCTCAGCCATGGCCTTGGATGGCTTCAACCTCATTTTACAAAAGGGGACATTGAAGCTGAAAGAAATTGACAAAACTGTCCAAACAAAGATACTCTTTAAGAGCCCGAGCTAAAATTGAAATCCTGGTCTCCAAACTCTGAGGACTTACTCTCCGGGTTTCCCAAGCCTTTTTGGAAGAGGAAATTGATGATGTTGGCTATTTTTAAGCCTATCTCATTTCTGTTCTAATATTTCTTATATAGTGCCAAGCACAGTAACTTGAACACAGAAGGTTCTTTAATAGAAATGTGCTTACAGGATTCTAGTACATTTGATGCATCAAACCACAGGACTTTCCCCAGTTGAATTTAAATATTCAGAGTTCATCTTTAAAAACCTTCAAGATGGGTATTAGTAATGTTTTGGATGTTCCTGTTTTGTCAGTAAGTTGTAATTATTTTTTAATAAAACTGCCTGAACTCTGCATGTAAATGGATATTTTGTCTCATTTCTGTTGCAAAGGAGCTGAGCAAATGTCTTGTATGAAAGGAGAGTGTTGAATTTAGGTAGTTTCAAAGATTACTTTCATTCACAGTATTGAATCAACTTGTTGATTAACTTAAAAGATGCTACTTAGAGAGTTTATAGTATTTTTTTTAATACCTCATTTTTTCAGAGCCTCTCTGCCAGCTTCTAGAGAAGTCACAGAGCTGTAGACTCTGATAGAAAAATCATCATAGAGAATCGTTTTCATTTTAGAATTTGCCCCATCCCTTAGAGATGACTTTTAAGACCTAATTGCTGTGCGTCCAGAAGTAGTGACTTCTGCTTTTCTTTTAACCACAATCCGTGTTCTCAGAGCTTCTCAAAATCCTCTTTTTGTCTTAGTTTGGTTTTCTTTGTTGTCTAAGCTTTCTCTTTGTCTAATGTGACAACTTAGGCAGACAGTTTCATTTTTAATAACTTTTTCTGATTATAATTGTAATTCTCGATCATTAGAAAACATGGAAAGTATAGAACAGTAGAAAGATAACCGCAGTGAGCTTTCTTGTGTATAGTATTTTTTTGTAAAGTTGACCTTTCTGTATATATAGGATTTTATTTTCTTCACCTAAACATATCCTAAAACATCTCCCCGTGTCATTAAAATCTATAATTATTTTAAATGACAGTATATTGTGTATGTGACTATGTTGAACCATTCTCATATTACTGAACACCTTATATTTATGACTATTTCTTCACATTCCTGAGTATTTCTTTAGGACAGAATCTTGAGAGTGAAATTCATGGTCTAAGAGCACAAACATATCTAAGGCTTTCATTGTGGTTACAGTTCTTTTCTGAAAGTGTTCAAAGAATATCTGAGTAGCACTGTTTTACTGCTAATTTGACCGAGGCAAAAATTAATTTGTTTTGATTTTGTAGTTGGTCAAATGGTATTAATTCTTCAAGAAATAAGGTTAAAATTGATGTTTTTGACTTAGCAGTAGTGTTTTGGGGAAGTTGTGTCTAGTATAACGGAATTTTTGCACTTTTGCTAGTGGCTATCTCCAGTCTTAATGATTCTTACGTAAGTTTTTTTGTTATTACTACATACTTCTTTGAAATAAAATCTAGTGGAAATTAGGGACTTTCTCCCTAGAAAAATTGCACTTATGCATATAATTCTGCTTTTTCTTTCAGGAGTTAGTGGACCCTCTGAAGACTGTCCCTGGGTCTGTTCTATCTGAACTGTGGGAAGAAAAAAGATAGTTGGTAAGTCTTGGCAAACCAGAGTGCTGGATTTGTTTAGCAGTTGGCACATTCCGTTGGATTTACTGGGTAGTGCCAAGTTGAAGGGGAAGCAAGCCAAGCTCCAAGTATTAGGTTCGGCTATTTGGCAGCTCAGATTGAGGGCCAGGAGATCATGCGTGGCATGACTTGTCATCGACAGAGTTCTGTTGAAACATGAGTTAGCTAGTTAACTAATTCTAAAAAATTAAGTATAGACATATTAAGTGTTTGGCAACTTTCCACTAATCTTGAATTCATCTTCAAAACAAAAACACCCCCTCGCCCCCGATGTGATTCCTATGTATTTTCCCCAATTTCCTTATTTATTCTTGGATTTTTCCATAGCTCAGTCTGCACTTCATGGCTTATGGTGACTATTAATGGTACAGTTGGATACAAAGCACGGTGGTGGGGCTGGTTTTAGGACTGCTGGTAGTGGGTGAGAAAAGCCATGACCCTGAAATATATAAATAGATTTGCTCAGTGATGTTTAGGTTTTATTACTAAGCTTCTTACCTTATTGTAGTTTGATGTTCTCTAAATTCTAATTGCCTTTTTCCCTCCTTTGTGGCACTTTTTTGGGGATTAATGTTATAGAAACAATCATGCTAACAGAGTAGGCTGTTTCTTTTGGGAGGTGCAGCTTTTCATCTCATATATATTGTTTTATTTTGGTTTTGGTCTGTTCCACTTATTGTAAAAGGTCTTCAAAGCGTATTTATTATAAATTACAAAACCTTTTTTTCCCTGTCTTTTTACCTTTCACATTTGTTTATGATAGTTTTGACCTGTGAAAGTTTTAGATATTTGTGGCTAAATAGCAGATTTTACCTTCTGTAGTTTCTGTCTTTGGTGTTACACTTAACCAAGCTCCTCCCATCCCCCAGTAAATCACTCTTCCCTCGCCACACCTAGTCCTTTTGCCTTAGGATGGTCCCTGGTATCTTTGTAGGAACCAAATTCTTCCTTGATTTCCTTACTCTTCAGGTGTAAGGACCAAGTCCATATGCAGAGTAGTTCTCAGTCCCTCTGTCCCCTCCCCCGTGGCTACTATGACTGGGGTAGGCAGCCTGCTTTTCTGATTTGGTCTCTGCCTCTGGGCTCTAGTCTGTAATCCATCTGAGTCTCACACCCCCGCATAAATACCTTTAGAATGGTTGCTCAGTCTCCAAGATTAGGTACCGCCTCTTCAGTCCCTCTGCGGGTCAGCCTTGCCTGACTGCCCCAGAGCGAGAGTGTGTGTGTGTCTTTACTATAAACTGTCAAGTGGCACAGAAGGTGCTCTGCCTTTCTTTGCTGTCCTTGCAGATGCCCTCGGGCTCCTAGCATGTAGCACTTTGCTCACACCCCGCTCTAGCACTTGTCAGGTTCCCTGTGACTGTTTACATACTTGTTCCCCCTGTTGGCCTTCAAGCTTCCCAAAAGGTCTTTAGTTCTCTTATTTTTCTGATTTTTTTGTCAGACTGTGGTAAATGCTCAGCACATAGTAAGTTGACCTACACCTACTCCGGGAAGATCCTTACCCTCACTGCCTTTTCTTTTCACAGGTTAGTGGTATTCTTCCTTGAAGGCCATCATGTTTTCCAAACTAGCACATTTGCAGACCATTGCTGTCCTTCGTCGTGGAGTTCATTCTTCAGTGGCTTCTGCTACATCTGTTGCAACCAAAAAAACGGTCCAAGGCCCTCCATCTTCTGATTCCATTTTTGAACGGGAATCTAAATATGGTGCCCACAACTACCATCCTTTACCGGTAGCCCTGGAGAGAGGGAAAGGTACATTCTAAACGCTCCTCCCCTCATTTGCTTTAAGCTTTTGTAGAAATTGCTTTTATATTTTCTCACTATACATTTTCCCAGATGCATTTAATTTCCATGTTGCCAATGTGATGAATTCAACATTGATTGAGTGTCTAGTGCTTGCTGTGTTAGGTGCTGTGGGAAACACAAAGGTGAACTTTTTCAGTCTTTGTCATGATGGCCTTGCCAGCAAGGGATGCAGGATGTGCAAATAAAGTTCTATTGTATTGCTATTATTTTTTTCTTTCACTTTTACTTTGTGTAATTTTAGACTTAAAAGTTCCAACAGTACAAACATTTTTCTTTTACTGCGATTTCTCAAGTGCTAACGTTTTACCACATTTGCTTAATCTTTTCTCTGCAAACACACACACATTTTTTTCTCGAACCGTTTGAGAGGAAGTTGCAGACATGATGCCTCTTTGCCCCTATATACCTCTATACCCCTACTTGGTGTGTCTTCCCTGAAACACAAGAACTTTCTTTTACATAACAAATTGTAATGATCAAAGTCAGGAAATTGGCACAGCACCATTATCTAACCTATAGGCCTGATCCAGTTTTGTTTGTGTCCTGTGGAGCAAGAGAAAATCTCAGATGATGGGTTGTAGTCAGTTTTCAGGTCTGTTTAGTCTACTTTAACCCAGACCAACTCGTCAGTCTTTGTCTTGGCCTTGAAATTTTTGAAGAGTACAGGCCAATAATTTTTAGACTGAACCTCAGTTTGAGGTTGGCTGGTAAGGTGGTGTCTGCCAGGTTTCTCCACTGCAATGTGGCTGTTTTTCCCTTTTAAATATCTTACAGAGACATGGTTTGAGGCTGCAAATATCCTGTTACTCATCAAACTTTTACTCCCCCTTTTAGCATCTGTTAATGATTCTTGCCTGAATAAATGATGACTGATTGTTGCCAAGTGGTGATTTAATCCACATTTTGAAATAATAGCGATAACTGAATAAAACCAAAGTTTATTACTTAGCTTTGGGCCAGAAGATGATGCATAAGAGTATTCAACATTTTGTATCATTTGCCTGTATTTTATTTGGAACCAGTACTGTAATACAGATATATCCCCTTTTGAACAAATGAAAGTCGAGATTTGTATATTACAAATTTGGAAGCAGTTTGGTTTGCAAAAATATTCTGATAGTAGCAGAGTGTGCACTCTAGAATCTGACTGCCTGGGTGCAGGTCGTGGTTCCAAGTGTGCCAGCTTGGGCTGGTTACTACTTATCTCTGCTGTAGGGGTGGTGGCACTCTCATGGGGGTTTTTGATGGGATAAGCTACAAAAGCACCTAACACAGTGTGTTAAGTACATGGTAAAAGTTAGATGTTAAGCCCCCAATATATTTTAATATCTATGGTCAACTAAAAAAAAAGTTGCAAAATATACATAATATTTACCACTTTAATCACGCAGTTGAGTGGCATTAAGTAACGTTTACAGCATTGTACAACTGTCACCTCTAGCTAGTTCTGGAACTTTTAAAAGTTACCCCAAAAGGAAACCCCATGCTTATGAAACAGTCCCTCCCCATTCTCTTCCTTCTAGAACCTGGCACTACTAATCTGCTTTCTGTTTCTGGGAATTTATTTGCCTATCTGGACATTTCTTATAAGTGGCATCAGATGATACATGACCTGTTGTGTCTGGCTTCTTTCACATAACAGTGTTTTCAGGGTCCATCCGTGCTGTAGCACGTGTTAGTACTTCATTGCTGCTGTCTAGGGTTGAATTACATTCCATTTTATGAACACACCGTATGTCCGTCCATTCATCAGTTGATGGACATTTGGGTGGTTTGCACCTTTAGGCTATTTTGTGTAGTGCTGCTGTGAGCATCGGCGTACAGATTTTTGTTTGAACAGTTGTCTTCCACTTCTTTTGTCTTCCACCTCTTCCTAGGAGTAGGATTGCTGGGTCATATGGTAATTTTCTGTTTAACTTGTTGAGGAACTGCCAAACTGTTTTCAACAGCTGCTGCACGATTTTGCATTCTCACTAGTGGTATGTGAGAGTTCCAGTTTCTCCACATCCTTGCCAATACTTGTTTTCCTTTTTAAAAAAATGATAACTATCCTAGTGGGTGTAAAATGCTATTCTTGTGGTTTTGATGTGCTTTTCTCTAATGACTGATGATACTGAGCATCTTTTCATGTGCCTGTTGGTCATTTGTATATTTTTGGAGACATGTCCATTCAGATTCTTTGCCATTTTTTAATTGGGTTGTGTGTCTTTTTGTTGTTGAGTTTTAAGAATTCTGGATGTTAGATCCTTATTGGATAGATATATGATTTGGAAATATTTTTTTCCCATTCTGTTGGTTTTTACAATCAATCAGTTGTGACTTTTATGTTATGCATAACTTACTTTAAATTCCAACTTTAAATTCCAAACTGGTTTTTCCAGGAATAAACGTTTCACTCTAGAATTTATAAAGTCTTTTCATGTTTTGCTATTTTTGCTAAACGTGTAATTTGAAGCTGGACAGGTAAAGTAGGATTCCTTATAAACCAGAGTTTATCATGCTTGTGCTAAAATAGGCCTTAACCACAATTCTGCATTGAATAGGGGTTCATATGTAGGTATTCAGAGGGCTTGCTAGCCATCTTATTAATCTTTGAACTTTGTGTAATTTAGTGATTTTTCTAAAATTATTTTCCTTATATATTTCAGGTATTTATGTATGGGATGTAGAAGGCAGAAAATATTTTGACTTCCTGAGTGCTTACAGTGCTGTCAACCAAGGGCACTGCCATCCAAAGATTGTGAACGCTCTGAAAAGTCAGGCAGACAAACTGACCTTAACGTCTAGGGCTTTCTACAACGATGTGCTTGGCGAATATGAAGAGCATGTCACTAAACTCTTCAACTACCACAAAGTCCTTCCTATGAATACAGGTAAGATGCTTCCTTTTTCTTTTTTTGGTTATGTAGCCAAGAAAATACTATTTTCTGATATGTAAACATTTTTTAAAAGTGAAAAATATTCTCTTCTGTAGGAGTGGAGGCTGGAGAGACTGCTTGCAAACTTGCTCGTAGATGGGGATATGCTGTTAAGGGTATCCCGAAATACAAAGCGAAGATTGTTTTTGCAGGTAGGTGAAAGCCAGCATTAACTGCTGTGATTTAAACACAGAATATCATTTACCATTTTAATTTACTGATGAAATATTTCTAATATGTTTGCCTCATATATGTTATTTGCTGAATGTTTCATAGAGTTGAGGGATTTCCTTTCTTGGGTTTATTCCCAAGCATTTCTTCATATATGGGATTTTTTTTTTTTTCCTAAATAACTCCGTGCTCCTCCCGCCTTAAAATGAGTCACTGTTTGATTTGTTTCTCATCTGCTTATCTGGTTTTTTTCATAGCAGTTTTCTGGTTAATTAGGTGGTCTTACTGGTAGAGCATTTTTGTGACGTTGTTGGGGTTGAGTTATTTTAGGGTAGGGCCATGTCCTAGGTACGATATGAAGCTTGAATCTTAATATTTAATGTATTATTGTATCATGTTGTTAGAAGCTGTTGGAAGAGGAGGGCCAGAGTTGCCCTGGATATATTTCCGGGAGTGGTGGAGAGGGGTGACTTGAAAACTGAGTGGAGAGACCAACAGTTAATTCAGATGATACAGTCTAACTTTTGGGATCTTATAATAATGTTCAATGGCTAGGTTCTGACTTTTTAGAAACTTTGATTTTCGCTTTTAAAAACATAGAGTATGGATAAATTTGTCACTGCATGTGGTCAAGATGCATTCACCTGATTGTTGACATCATTAAATATTTTGCCTTGTGAACACATGCAAGTAAATTGTAAACACCATAATATAATAGAATCCAGAGTTCAACTGACAGCCAGCCATAGTTGGTATTTAAGGGAGTGACAGATTCCTGTTTCTGAAGAAGAAAAAGTCTGTGCACAGCTCTGTGACCTGCCACTTTGGAATCTTGTGCCTTAGTTGTAGGACAACATCACTGTCTCTTGCAAACAAAATGGCCTTTCTGGTGATTTTCGTCCTTACGGACTGGGTCCAGTCTCTCTCATGTTAGCACAGGGTGCAGAGGTGTTTCAGCTGGGTATTGAAAGAAGTTGGTGAGTCAGTGGGTGGAGACTGTCCCCAGCTGCAAGTCCCTTAATCTGCAGGGTAAGCGGCAGAAAGGAGACTCCTGAGGCCACATGGAGGAGAGCGGAGAGAGAGGCTCATGGTCTGGTTGGTGCATTTTCTGTTAAACAAGCCTGGGCAGAATCAATATGCTTTTGCTTGTTGACAAGTCAAACGGGGATTACTCACAGCTGAAGAGAAGCTTTGCAAGAGTCATGTTTAGAGCTGCTGTGAAGCCAACTTTGAATCACTTGGTACTAGGTTAGTTGAGTTGCTGCTGGCAGAGGTGGTGGGAAGATACTAAAAAAAAAAAGGGCGAACCTCCAGCCCTCTCTTATTCTACTTTCTTTCCTTCCTTGAATTTAACCACATTGAAATTATCTTGCCAGTCATCAATCTATCCCCAGCGCCTAGAACAGTGTCTAATATATGGTAGGTCCTCAAATGATGAGTGAAATAAATTAATGGGTAAAAATTGTTCCTGAGCAAAGGCAGATGCCTGCCCTTTAGCACATAACAGGTTATAATAGCAAGGAAGGCAAATTGAAAGTATTTGGACTGCCTGAGGATGTTTTATCCAAATGAAATTTAAAACTCATTCTGTACTGTAGTTAGACTATAGTGTTGGATTTCTAAAAGGAAACTGCTAATTCTCTACAAAGGGTTGTCTTTTTCTCATATCACTGTCGTAAACGTGTCTAGAAAAACATGCATTGAATGCCTCAGTCGTTAGGGTTTGGGATTACTGAAAGAAAAGTCAGATGTTGGCCCTCAGGGGCTGTATATCAAGTCGGGAGGCTTGGTGGAGAAGTGCCTAAAATAGTCATTGCGAGGCCGGACGGTAGTGATCATATGAACCAGGGTGTTCAATGTCAGATTTTATTTAAACGAATGGGCTCCCTGGAGGCTCTCTAAAGCAAACCTTTGCTTTTTTAAAAATCAAGCTTCCTAAGGTATTTTTAGGGGACAGTGGTTATTAAATTTGCTGGTTTGTTTGAAATAATCAGTGTTTATTTCTTCTTTCTAGCTGGAAACTTTTGGGGTAGAACATTGTCTGCTATCTCCAGTTCCACAGACCCAACCAGTTACGATGGTTTTGGACCATTCATGCCCGGTTTTGAAATCATTCCATATAATGACCTGCCTGCCCTTGAGGTACCTCAGTGAGCACCATGGCCCTTTTGCCCGTAGTAAATAGGACTTAAATTTGTTGACTGTATGAATTAAAAACCAGAGATGTGGCTGTACTGAGAATCGGCTGTATTTAAGTTAGGCCAGGACTTCAGACTTGTTCTCTGTAATGGTCAGTTTCCAACATGGGGAAACCAGGTTCTGTGGTCTGTTCCTGACAACCAGCTTCTAGATTTGTCTCCTGCATAAGTATTAATTTGGGTATTACCTGTTAATTACTTTAGTCGACAAAATTAGTCAGTTTTCAGCTAGCTTTCTAAAATTACGCAGTGAAAACAAACAAACCAAACAAAAAACTAGGCAGTGGAAGACTTGTAAAATCAAAAGAGAACGCTTTTGATGTATCTATTGAATGGCTCTTTAAAAGGCCATTTTCATTAGTTTTTATTTATAGTGCATGTAAGTATGTATTAGAAAATGTAAGATGCGGTAGCTTAAAGCTGAAGTGTTTGGAACTTTTGGTAATCAAATGTCAGTCAGAAAAGGTATACTTTGAAGTTAGAATATAAGTTAGTGCAAAAACCTAAACTGTACACTGATCCTCTGTGGGGAAATACATGCATTATGTGATTTCAGTTTTCTAGGTAGGTTGGAAGGGAAGTTACTGAAAACATATCCATGCTGTTTTCGTAGCGTGCTCTTCAGGATCCCAATGTTGCTGCGTTCATGGTAGAACCGATCCAGGGTGAAGCAGGCGTGGTCGTCCCGGACCCAGGCTACCTCATAGGCGTGCGAGAGCTCTGCACCCAGCACCAGGTCGCCCACCTGCCCGCCTGCCGGCATCTGTTAAGGGTTCCACTGATGGGATAAAACACGGAGATTACATCCTCCCTCCACTAGAGGGAGACGCCATCTAAAAGCTTCAGAACCTTCCAGGGCGCTCTCTCTATCAGCAGCTTACCGACTGGGCCCTGACCCTGGTGCCTCCCCTCCACTCCAGCAGCCTCTGCTCTGATCCTTCTCAAACTCTTTGTCGTGACCCTTTGCTCCAGAATTTAAGCTCTCTTCTCCTTTCCCCACCAACCTAAAAAGTATTTAATAAGAAATAAATATTAATAAATATTAATGGAATGAGCAAGGGGATTAATTTATTCCCAGAGAGCAATTATATTAAAAAAAAAAACAAACCCCACAAAGCCGTCACTTTGCATAAATGCTTTTCCACTGTGTAGGACAGTGCAGAATGGGCCTCTGGGGAGACAGTGGCCTGACACAGGCAGTAATTAGTGTGTCCACAGGATTCTCATAGGACGCTGTTGAAGTTGGGTGGGTGATTCAGATGTTTTCACAAATCTGGGGGAATGTCAGAATGACAGATTTGTGCAGGGAAGAGTGAAATAAAGATCACTGCTTCCCTATGGAAATGAAAATAATAATTAATGCTGTTTTGTTATTTTCCAAAGGTTCTGTTTATTGCTGATGAAATACAGACAGGATTGGGCAGGACTGGGAGATGGCTGGCTGTTGATCACGAAAATGTCAGACCTGATTTAGTCCTTCTAGGAAAGGCACTTTCTGGTGGTTTATACCCTGTAAGTTGAATGTTCAACCTCTCTTTCTATTCCCTGCTCATGAATCCTTAAGATATTTTTATATTAGCTGATTGTGACGATAATGTCTTTCTGATGGTTTGGTTTTACTTACTGTGCTATGTATATAGGTCCCCTGGAATATGTGTAATAAAAATGTTTCAGAGTTCCGTGGGGTGACCCACTTAGTTAATTTTAGCTGAAGAATTGAGTGTGCCTTGGGATTTGCTCCATGGCATTTGTTTTGCATGCAAACATTTTATCCCAAGAGTACTCCTGTGGACCCCTATGCTCTTCCCCCATTGTTCGGGAACATAGCATTGTGTTTCTCATTGTTTAAACTAATTGTTCAAAACCACGACGGACTAATGTAGAGGTTGGAAAACATTAATGTTTAATTGTAGTTCTTTCTTTGGGTTTGCTATTGAGAGCCAGTAATTGGTGCGGATCAGCGGGCCCTGAAGTGCAGTGCAGGACATTGTTTTCTAAGCAGTTAGGCAGAGCATTGCACTTTGAGTGTGGAAAGAATTCTTAATTATGTCGTTGCAGATACAGCTTTCTTTTAGTTACAGAATGCTATTCTGTGCCATCAAAGTGTGCCTGGTGTGGCTGTAATGTGTCAGGGCATTAACTCAGTTTGTCACTGGTAGTTAAGGTGGCACATGTGTAGCTTTTGTTGGTTGGAACTTTGTCACAGTTAATTTCAGCTTCATAAATATTTGTGTTCCTGGTAAGAATAAGAATAGTTCATGTGATTGTGCTGTGCACCAGAGATTGACACATTGTAACTGACTGGACTTCAGTTGAAAATAAATAAATAAATAAAAATTTTTTTAAAAAGGAATAAAAAAGAGTAGTTTATCTGAGAAAAAACTCGGGCAGCACTGAATTCTGTGTCTTTCAGGTGTCCGCAGTGTTGTGTGATGATGAAATAATGCTGACCATTAAGCCAGGGGAGCACGGTTCAACGTATGGTGGCAATCCCCTAGGCTGCCGAGTGGCCATTGCAGCCCTGGAGGTGAGAACTGCTGGCAGCTGTAGGGTATCCAGTCCTTTTGGTGGCATTGAAGAGCCTTGAGTTTGAACCCACTGGTGAAATGAGAAATGTAGTAAGATCACCAAGTATTACAGGACTCAAAGTACAGAGGGAAGATTCTAGGGGCAAGACATTCTCAAAAAGTAATTTAACCTTGGCCTAGGAGACAGGAATCCTCCGTGGGCTTCCCAAGTTTGCGACAACCTGGGGCTTCGGGCCCAAAGGCCCTGGCTGGTCCTCACAGAGCTCTCACTCTGGCCAGGCCTGGCCTGTCGGGCTTGGCACACGTGGCTTTTTCTGTCGTTGTTGTTAAAGTGGGGACTTGAATGCTTTTAGACTTATTCCTTAAGTGCCTCTGAAAGGCATTAAATTAGTGTGTAATCTCTGAGGATGAACTTTTTAGGGAAAAAGAACAGAGGAAACTCTATTGCAGTTCAAAAATTAAAGTATATTAAGTCCATTCATTTATTCAGCTAATAAGAAAATACATCATTTGCATTAAACAAATTTTAATCCTCTTTTTGCCACGGAATCAGATTGACCATGGACTTGTGACTAAAGCCAGGCTCTTTGTCTGAGCTTGTATATGTTTGATTAGAAATCAAACTGGTACAGTCTTTGAAAAATAGAAATGAAATTTAAGTTACTCTGGTCTTTATCTGATCATGTTCTTCCTTTGCTCATAGTTCACATTCCTCTCCAAAGGACAACATAAAAAAAGGCAATCTTAACGTTTGTGTAATTTCTCTTTGAACGTAGGTTTTGGAAGAAGAAAACCTTGCTGGAAATGCAGAAAAAATGGGTTCCATCTTGAGAAATGAACTCATGAAGCTGCCTTCTGACATTGTAACTACTGTAAGAGGAAAAGGATTATTAAATGCTGTTGTTATTAGAGAAACCAAAGGTACGAGACGACGTTTTACCAGATACTATTTTTATAGGAAGAGCTAAAAACACATTTGATACTTTATCTGGTCGTTGGAGGTCTCTGTTTGTAACTCTGGGCTGGCCTCCTATTGACCAAGTCTTCCAGGCAGAGTATTACCTGATTTATATTAATGGGTTTAAAACTATAGTTCTTTCATACATTAAGGCACATTTAACTAATCCACCTATTGTTTATCCCTGTAAGTCATTTGTTACTCTGCCTCAGTTTAGTTATGCAGTGCTTGGAGATTTCAGTTTATTTTCTGTTCGTGAGTCTGCGCAGTGCACTTGCCAGTCCACTTGCTCTTTGCCAGTCTTTTCCTTCCTTACCTGAATACTTTGCACATCGGCAGAGGCTGTAGGAGCAGCAGTAATACGAGGGATGATGATGATGATGATGTTGATAATAAAAATAACCCCAGCTGCCACTTCATTGAATGTTTGGTGTTTAACACATCATTTGTAGCCCTTAAGGGTTCCTTGCTGGATTTTCTTGCCATAACTCTTCCTTTTAAAGCAGTGATTTTTAACCTTGACTGTATTTAGAATCACCTGGGGAGCTTTTTAACAAATTAATCCAAGTCTAGCCTTGGTGCGGAGACGCTGATTTGATGGGTCTGGAGTGGGGCCCAGGCACTGGCGACGGCCCTTTCATGATTCTGATGCAGCCGGGGTTGAGAATCATACAATGAAATGAAGAGAGTCTCAGGAAGCAGATCCAGGTTAGGAATGTGTAGGGTTCACTGGGTTTTGGGTACGGCTTATTCTGTGCCAGTTACTTATCTGTATCATTCCCCAGTTCTTTTGTACTGATTCCTCGTGTAATTAATGACATCTGCCTTAGCATGTAATTTTTTCACTTGGTCTTTTTCACTTACAAAAAACTAACAAAAATCGTGTCATTCGAACCATTGCTGAAAAGTAACTTCATTTTGATGAGTAAGAACAAAGCAAGCTTGCAGCTCGGCGCTGCCTTTCTTGAGTAGGCACTGGGAATTCTGTCTTGCCAGGCCGCCCTTGCCCACACATGCTGCAAGAGAACGTTTAAACATCTGGCTTTGATCAGCATATTATGTTTGACGTCTTTTCTTCAGATTATGATGCTTGGAAGGTGTGTCTGCGACTTCGAGATAATGGACTTCTGGCCAAGCCAACCCATGGCGACATCATCAGGCTTGCACCTCCGCTCGTGATCGGGGAGGATGAGATTCAGGAGTCCGTGGAAATCATTAACAAGACCATCCTGTCTTTCTGAGGGTGTGGACAGTTTCCAGTGGTGCCTGGGAGCCAGCCGGAGACGGGCAGGTCGTCGACATCCTGCGCAAAGCTCTGCGCTTCTATGCTTAGCACTTCTATGCTTAGCACAGACATACTCCACTCCCCCGGGTCAAGGGCTTCTTAAAAAGATATATTATTATTCAGTTCATATGTAATAGAATGACATTTATAAACATGCCGTTTGCTGTGTAATGTAACTCAGAGAGTGTCCTGGTATCTGTGCCTGATTAAGGGTTTTGTGTGCACATGTGCTTTCTGAGGTGCGATGCATCTCTCTGTATATAGACGGCCTTCTAATCAAGCCTTTCAGCATAGTTTATATATGTTTTTATAATTTCCCTGCTGGTATAAATGTTTGTATTTGAAAAAGTTATATGAGGGTATTGCATAGAAGACTTATTACCTAACCTTAGAAAGTTGGATCATAATCATTGAATTTTAGGAAGTATTAGTGGTTAAGCTTATATGAAATATTGGATTTAAGGAGACTCCATATTGACCAACACCAGGGTGAATTCTATGAATGTCATTATTCTGAATTAAGAATTAATGTTTAACATTCCTAGATTATGTTTTAAGTGTTTGGTATCATTTGTAAAGAGTGCTTATTTCCAATCTTTCTTTAAATTTAAAATAAAGCTCATATTTAAAAAGTCTACCTTGGGACCAGTACATGATTACTTCAGTGTTAATTACCTCATATTTTTAAGCTCTCCTGAGAATGTTCTTGGTTTTTTTCATGTGTTTCCTAAGAACATTTGGGCGAATCTGGTAATCTCTAGAAAAACAGAAATTATAAAAAGAAAGTCTCTACTTTCTCCCCTATTAAAATAACTGCTTTTTTCCCATGTGTATACTGTTATTTACCATTTTTATTAAAGTATCCTTATTCATGGTTTTATGCAACCTTTTGTTTTGTTTTCTTCATCCAAACAGTATAGTTTGGATGTTTTTCTGTATCTGTAATTATATGTTTATCTCATTCTCTTGTTGATGAAAAATTAATCAGTCAATCTAAGAAAGAAATGGAAAATTTTATTCAAACCAAATTGAGGATTATAACACGGGAACAGCCTCTCAGAAAACTCTGAAAACCATTCTGCCTGTTAGAAGTCAACACAGTTATACAAGTTTTTTGAGACAGGGCTGTACATTAGATGGCGTATTATTGACAGTTTACACATTCTAGCAAGTGGTGGATCATGGGCCCCTTGTAAGAGTAAGAAGTTGTCTTGGTGGTGCTAGAAAATGTTGCTGTTTGTGGTTGAGCAGTTAACTTCTGCCAATTTGGGGAGGTTTGGTCGATGCAAAATGCAGATAAGCAACACACAGTAGAGGGGCGAAGAGACCAAAAGGCAGAGGAAAACTTTCATGTTTACATTTTTCTTGGCTTGCCATAAAATATGAATTTGATTTCACACTCTAATGAGTATAGTATTTCATCTTAAGTGAATATAATTTCACATCAGGGAACATTTGAGTTGTTTCCAGTTTCACTTTCTTTTAGAAGTGGAGCATAATGCTAATAGCATTGTCTTTTTCCCCCCAGTTTTACTGAGAAATGACATACACCACTGTGTAAGTTTAAGGCATACAGCGTGATGGTTTGATTTACATATATTGTGAACAGTTTTTCACTTTAAACAAAGCTCCTTGTGGCTGCTTTCTGTTTGTATCTGTACAGCCGTGTGAGAGTTTCTGGAGTGGGTTGCTGTGACAAAGAAAACGAACTTTTAATCAGTAGTGCCACATTGCTCCCTGCCCACTCACAGGTTCTAGGGAGTCACCTCTCAGCAGCAGGGGAGTTAATGACCAGATCTGTGAGCCAGCGGTTACAGGAGCGTCTGCTCATACCAAAGGCAATGCTTATTGATTGGGCTGACCTGCCCGGCCCCTGCAGACGTTCAGTCTATATAAGACACATGGCAAACGAGTGTGAGGTCCCTCCTAAAATGTTCAGAAGCTGCCAATTCTCACCCCTGATCGGGAATATGGGACAGGGCTTATTCCTGGTGCTGCTCCCAGAATCCTCCCAGGTCACGCTGTGTCGGCACATTAGATTCCCCAGGGTTTCCCAGGCCTTCCCCGAGACCCGAATCCCTGGGGTAGCACCCAAGCATCAGGAACCTGAAAGCTCCCCAGATGGCTCTGGTGTGCAGTCAGCTGAGAACCTGTTCTAGGAGTCTCACCTAAATGCAGATTCTGACTCAGCGTGTGTGTGGGTGACAGGGAGGGAGATTCTGTATCTCCAATAAGCTCCCAGCAGATGCAGAGTCTGATGCTGCCTTGAGGCGTAAGATTATCAGAAGACAGTTTAACTTGCGTTCAGCAATTCTCACCCATCAGAGAAGCTCTAAAGCCTAGGTGAATTTAACAAATCAACAAGCTTCCTGCTAAATCCTTCGAAACTCCTAATGGTTTGAAAAAGTCCCTGTAGGAAAGCAGAGGGGGCTGTGGAGAGCAGGGAGAGCCTAGCATGCAGTAATGGCCAATGGTATTAGTGAGTCTGGAATCCTGGACAAGGAGGTGGGACTCTATTTGGTAAGAGTGGGGTCCCTGAGGGGAGGGAGTTCAGTGGAGAAATGGGAGGAGCCCACATGGGTTAGGAAAGCCCACCAGGTTGCACGTTGTGCACCTGTTCACCCAGCACATGCTTACTGTTCGGGGCTGTGAGTGTGTGGGCAGCGGAGAACAAGGCAGGAAGGCCCTCGCTCTCTGTAGTCTCCCTGGGATGAAGTGGGGGAGCCTGGGTGGTGGGGAGGCAGGAAGGAGGCAGGGCGTTGGAATGGAACTGGCGTGAAATGTCAGAGCTATTGCCACATCTTAGAGCCTCACTTTTCTCATCTGAGGAACTGGGACAATACCCCCCTTTCAGGAGAGGTCTGAGGATGAGGGGAGATGGTAGCAAAGCCTGTAGATGAGTGAATGAGATGCTCACCTAGGTGCAGATGCTCCCGTGTGGCATGTGGTCACCGTCAGGAGGCCCCGGCCCACACAACTGGGTGGGTGGGTGGGGGACCTCTGGATGAGGGTGACAGCCAGAGGAGGAAAGAAGGGGCGAAGGGGAGGAGTGGCCCAAAGTAGAGAACCACAGAGGGTATGGGATGCCCAGATACTGGCCCTGGTTAGAATCGTCCAAAGAAAGATAACCCAGGAGCTATTTTGTGTCCCATGTTAATCTGCTAGGGCTGCTGTAAAGCACCACAGGATGTCTTTAACAACGGAAGTTTATTTCCTCACGATTCGGGAGACTAGAAGTCTGAGATCCCGAGTCTGGAGGGCTGGTTTCTTCTGTGGCCTTTCGTAGGGATCTGTGTGTCTGCGTCTTAATCTCTTAAAAGGGTAACACTCATACTGGATTATTGGCTTAGGACCCACCTAATGACCTCATTTTAGCTTAAATGTCACTTCAAAGACCTGATCTCCAAACGCAGTCACATTCTGAGGTTTTAGGGGTTAGTACCCTATGAATGTGGGAGAGAGACACAGTTCAGCCCATAACAAACCCCAGTAATGATCTGATCTTTAGATTCTGACCGTCTAGGACACTTCATCTAAGTTAATCATTTCACACATAAGAAACCTGACGTTGGGGCAAGATGTCTGATATACCAGGATAATACATGAGGCAGAATTACAGAGGCGAGATTACGCTGTGTTTCAGGCAGTAGGAATTTAAAGTTCCCAGCTTCCTCCCATCACGAAGGGGATGCACAACGTGGGGACCATTTGTAGGTTTAGAGCCGTGCTTCTCAATGCTGGTTGCCTATCGGGGTCACCTGGAGTACTTAAAAGTCAATATCAGTGTCCAGGCCCCACCTCAAATCAATTCCAACAGAATCTCTGGGGAGAAGGCCTAGGCATTTGTGTATTAAATGCCCCCTAGGGCAGCCTAGTGTGCAGCCTTTGCAGGGCGGGTATTGGATGTGGATGCACAAGCGGATATTGACTGTAAAGCAGGATGTCATTCACTCAGCCTACCAGGCCAGGCCCTGGGCTTGCCCTGAGGACCCACTGTGAAAGAGACGGATGTGGTCCTTGAGCTCATAGGGCTCCTTGGTATGTTGCCAAGTCCAACCTCGTACCGCTTGCTGCCCGACAGGCCAGTAAGTTGAGAGACGAATTGTTGGCGCAAGGAACAGTGACTTTATTTTGAAAGCCAGCAGACTGAGAAGACAGTGGACTAGAGTCTCAAAGAGCCATCTTACCTGAATTTGAATTCAGGCTTCTTTTACACTAAAAGGGGAGGAGGTGTGGTTGGTGATGGCAAACTTCTTGGTGCTGGAATCCTTTGTTCTTTCAGCTGTGGATGAAGGTCACGATGTTCCTGTAAACCTCCAACAAGACAAATGCTTATTCTCTGTTCTGCAGCCTCTGCAACTTTTAATCTCTATGTGAATGAAAAGTGCTGTCCTTTAAAGGTCAGAGCCTTGAGAATGGGCTAGCCTGTATATTTCAGGTTATAGGCAACATTCTTGTAGCGAAAGCAATAGAATACAAAGGTTAAAGTAAAAGAAACAGATCCAGTGTGGAGTCAGATTTATTCTTCCCTATTACAAGGGGTTTATTTGAAAAACATGTGCCATATGGCTAGCCCCAGAGGAAAGGCGGTGGTTCCAAGAAATAGGATTTATTAAACAGTCTGCGCCAGGTGCTATTCCAGATATGTCAGGTTTCATCACAAGTACTAATATCTCCATTATTTTACAGACAGGGAAACCAAGGCTTAGAGAGACAAACTTGCCTTGGGTCACTGAAAGAGTAAGTAAGTGGTGGAGTCCTGGAGCCCTGGCCACCGCGGGCTGGACCAGGCTTCTGCAAGGAGGGAGGATGCAGTCCTAACAGCTAGGGAGATGGTGGACAGCGCTCCCACTTGTCCCAGGAGCATGGCTGAGAGGCGCCAGGTACGGGTAAAAGCAATTCAATTTGTTTCTAACTTGGGGGATGGATTCTTAAAAATACTAGCAGGAGCCATTCAAATGAATAATAGATACACAAAAGCAGCTGAGTCCTTTTAGGAAAAACTCTTCCAAATATATTTCAGGACTTACTCTACTATTCTGTGCATGCATAATAGCTCAGAGGAGTTTTATTAGCTCTCCAGCCTTTATCTTGATTACCCTGGAAATGAGATCCCCCCCCCCACCTTATGCATTGATCCAGTCCCTCAAATCATTAGTGAAATATCTGAGCTAATAGGGTTTTATTATTTGCATCACAGTACTTAAGTGCAGAGCAGATGGTAGCTAAAGATAAATGGGAGTGGAGCAGAACCTGGCTCAAAGCACCCTGTTCAGTAGGACTGTTGATGGCTCTGGCTCCTGAATAAATGGGCTCCTATGTAGGTCCTGGGTGCCTTCTGATCTTAGTGGCTTTCCCCTCAGGCCATCTGGGTGCATCTTCCTCTGTGAGATGGAAAGTGAACGATGCTCGTAAGATCCACCAACACCTAATCTCTTTTCCTTTTCCTTTTCTTTTCTTTTTTAATCACAAAACACTTTAATTTAGTGGCTACTGAGGGCCAAGCCATGTATATTAATGACCTGAAAGTAATTACTTCTGGGAATATTTTAAAAATACATATGCAAAGAGCACACAAAACTGCAGGACTTCACACAGTGACCTGGAAGCTCAAACTTGGGTGAGGCTCTGCATTTACTCCAGGAATTCTAGAAGCATGGAGAGTCCACTGCCCACCATTTCATGTCAGAACACAGACCTGGGAGACTTGGAGAGGGGAAGAGACTTGCCACAGGACACACAGCAGTGGTGACAGAGCTGGGACTGAAGCCTCCTGGTTTGTCTAACTGTGGGATGGAGATGGGGGTGGTAGCTATGTTGCTGGAGCTTCAGTTTTGCACTTCCCTCTGAGGAGCTGTGTGACCTTAGGCAAGTCACTGCCAGTCCGTTATGAAATGAGGGGGTTGAATTAAGCCAATGTTTCTTAAACAGTGGTCACGGCTGAGTTGATCTCTGGAGGTGGAGTCTGGGACTGACCCCGGTGGCCTGAAACCCCAACCAGTGAGCACCCGGTTCCAGTAGTCCCTCCGCACGCCTTGTGAACGCATAGTGGAACTGCAGTCTGGGATCCCAGGCGGAAGGTTTCAAACGGTGATGGACAAAGACAACCACTGCATTATGTGCATTCTGCTTATCGGGTTTAAGATCCTCTAGTGACTTAGTTTCCCCCAAAGCTGGCTCCTCGACTGCGGAGAAGTGGCTTCGGGCTGCAGAGGGAAAGCAGGGCTTGTCGCCAAGATTCTGCATACCACATACCGCCTTCCCTCCAGCAAGTCAGCAAAGCCTGGAGTCGGGTTTGGCCAGAGCCGCCCACGGGCGCAGCGCGCCTCCGGACGGCAGGGGGCGCTGTCCGCAAAGCTTTGCTCCGGGGGCCAAACCTGAGAGCGGAGCGCCGCGCGTGCGCATGTGCCAGGGGCTCGGAGGCCGGGGCGAGGTGGGGCGGGACCGGGAGAGCGTGGCCTGTGCCTTCCGCGCCCGGCGTTCCCGGGACTCCGCGCTGCAGAGCAGGACAGGTAACGGGCAGTGCAGGAGGTCCAGGGGCCGCATGGAGCCGAGCCTCGCGACCATGCGCAAAATGCAGTGTAATTTTGCAAATGTTGTTTACATTATTATTATTAAATGTGCTCCCGGTAGGAAAATCGCAAATGTAGACACAGATCTCCCACGGCCGCCCACCGCAGAGACGGGCGCTGCTGCGTGGGGGCCCGGGTTCACTCTCGCCTACACGTGGCTCTAGCGCTCGGCTTTCTGGGGTCTCTGTGAATCGCTTGCACCCTCTGAAAGCCCAGGCGCCGCCCACTGTACCCCTCTGGCGCCCCGTTCTGTTCAACCACGGCGCTGGGATGGTGAATTTGTTCTAGAGCCTTGCGGGCCAGCCTGACAAGTGATGGTCGCCTGTGCGTCCACTCGACAGGCGGCAGGGGGCGCGCTGACCCTGTGGGAAGGGCCGCTCGGGACTTCCTGAAAGCTCCTTGGACCGCTGCAGTGGGAGGCATTTGCAGCCTGAGGTCCTGTAAGGACGGGGCATTGAGACTTGATAAATGTGCAGATGCCTGGGGCTCTGCTCGGTCAGGTGGGTGCGTAGGTCTGGATGGCGTGGGGTGTCCCCCCGTGGGAATACCTCTCCTGGGACCCCCACCCTAGAACTGAGCAAAGAGGTGCCAGGGTAGTGGGGTGTGGGGGCAGTACCCACTCCAGACTCGTTAACCTGCAAGGCTATGTCCAGAGTAAGGGATTTTAGTGGTTGGTGGAGAACGTTGGACAGGACCCTGAGCTGATGTTTCACTTAGGAGGTCTCATTGCTCTGAGGCAGTGAGGACACCCTGGGCTTGGACAGCCTGGGGGGCAGGTCCTAATCCTGAGTTCACTTGTTCAAGGCCTGGGTTATGACTTGTGTGAATTCTTCACTTGCCTGGTGCTTGCCTCTCCCCATGGGTCTTAACCTGATGAGTGAGTAGTGATAATGATTGTATCCTTCCTTCCCAATGGACCGATTCATGCTTTAGTTCACTAATCCCCAGAGCAGCCCTGCAAAGTTGGTAGTTCATAGACCAGTCCTGGCCCTCCCTGGAGAGGACCTGCCAGTTTGCCCTTTAGTGTAGATAGGGCTTTCTTCTGAGGTGGGAGGGGCTGTGCCCCTGTCTGGAGGAATGCTGCCTCGGTAGAGCTTTCTTTGAGCTGTTCTACCTCAAGGAGGGGGGTGCTCTGCCTCTTTAGGGAGCAGATGGGGTGTGGGGGGCATAGGGCAGCAGATCTCGGTCTCCCCTCTTGCCAGGCCTTGGCTGTTTGCGCTTCTCACCTCCAGAGCGTGTTTGGGTCGACACACCCCTGCCAACAGCCAGCCCCAGGCCTGTCTGCGGCACCAGGCCCCGCCCGTGGCCAGCCACTTTTCCAGAGGAAAACGCGGCCTCACAGGAGCCCGCACACTGCCTCATCACCCCTTTGAAGGTGGGAGCCAGGAGGTGAAGTCCAAATTGCACGGAGAGTAAATAGCTGAGGACCCCGTTTGGCCTGGTCAGGATGCTGGCCGGCTACAAAGGGACACTGTGAGGGATGCCCAGGGAGCAGAAGGGACCCATTCAGTCTCCCAGGATGGGATTTGCCTGCTAATGAAGTGGGGAGGACCCTAGCAGTGGGTGGGCTGCAGGAGGGTGGGGTAGGTGAGGGAGCTAGTGACCCTGTCGGGGAAGAGCCTGCTGGCCTGAGCAGCTAGAACTGAAAGTCCAACCTGGCCCTGCAGCCCTGCTGCTCCAGAGCTGTGCAAGGAGCTGCTTAAAGAATGGAGATGCATCAGGCGTGTCCCAGACCTCCCCGATGAGACAAGAAAGCCCTGCACTGTTGGGGGTTGGGGGGTTGCACAGACCCCTGCCTGGTGCTTGTTGGGGACCAGGCCTTTGGCACACTGCCCCTCAGCATCCTGCTGCCGGTGAGATGGGGGCCCAGCTCGTGGGTGGCTGGGTAGGTTCAGGGGCAGGAGGAATCCCACAAGCAGCCTTGTATCTTTACTCAGTGGACTGTGCAAATATTTTCATGTTCTCCGTGTGCTATGTCCAGAGAGAGGTTGGGAAGCACCAGGTTCTGTCATTTCGTCTCATAGCAGGATGTGCTGTATCATCCCCATTCTACAGGTGAGAAAACTGAGGCTCCACGGGGTTAACAACTTGCCCAAGGTCACATGGTGCTGGGGCTGGGCACTTCCCCATGATCCTGCCTTCTGTGGATGGATGGAGCCTGGGTACATGATGTTGATTTCAGTGTGCATCCTGGTCGGGAGCCAAGGTCCAGATAACCTCTTGGTACCACTCCATGTGGCCTCACTGCATGTGGGACACACTTCAGGGCCAGTCAGTGCTCTGGGTCAGGGAGGTGAGGCAGAATTCCTGAAAGTGCTGATGGACAGCGTGAAGACAGGCCCAGGGAGGGCCCTGGGCTTCCTGGGAAAGGCACCCACTTCTCTGTGGGGATGCCCACCCACGCACTCACGCCCACTTCTGTGGTCCCACGTGGCACTGGTGGCAGCTGAGAGTCATTTCTAGACACTTGTGCAGATGCTGCTCTTCCTAGGACAGCACCACCTGCTTTGCTTAAAAATGGTCTGAATGACTCTTGGTGGGCCTCTGGTGGGTCATTCGAGGTCACCTTGCTTTGTGACCATCCTCTGTGCCAAGGGAACTCATTTAGGGCTTATTAGGAGTGTGGTTAATGGATCCCAAGGGCCAGACTGAGTGGGATGGCCAGCTGCCTGCAGCTGGAGATAAGGCCTGGGGCTAAGCAGGGCCTGGAGGTGGAATGTGAGTGGATCAAACAGGGCTGAGTGGTCCTGAGCAACAGGGGTCCTGGGCAACTCCCTGCAGTACGCTCGGGTCTGTGGCATGGTGTCTCAGTGGCCAGGTGCGGGTTAGCGATGGATGGACAATGGATGGGGTTCGGGTTGCCGGGGCAGCCCGGGGCAGCACTTGTCTTTGGTGCTTGGCCCCTCCCTGTTGCTGACCGCGGTTAGCCAGGGAGGCTTGGGAACGGCCCTGCAACAGGCTTCTCACCCTCCTGGGCAGACCCCTGTGCAGAAGCCAGGGCTCAGTGAATTCCCGTGTGAATTATTCCTTGACTGGGGTAAAGGGAGACCTGTGATTCCCACTGTTCTCTCTCAAGGCTCTGAAGAAAGTGCTCAGACAGGTAAAGAATTGGGAAAGATTTGCTTAGCTAGCAGATTGTTCCCAAAGCAATTCACACTTTGGATTGAAAAGTGGGTTGCTTTTCTTAGGCTGTCCCTTGAGGCCCGATAGCCTTTTCGTTTCAGCTGGAGGCAGGAGAGGGAACGTGACTGGGGGCTGGGAGGTCGCATGGAGCCCAGGAAGGCCCCTAGGGTGTCCGGGACTCTGGGGAAGCTTACATCTGCGTCTGCCCCCCACTCTCTGCCCTGGTTTTGAATGAAGGATCAGTGGGCAGATAAAATTGAAGATAAGAGAATCTGGAAATAAATGTGACCTCCTTAACCCTAAGATCTTACTCTTGAAACTAGATGCTCTGAATTTAAGATCTAGAGAACTCTCCAGAGCACCAGGCACTTGAGAGCTGCTCAAGACACACAACAGCTTAGTAGCAGGAGCTGAACTTGAACCCAGGTCTTTGGACTTTTAACCCTGTGCTCTTTCTGGAGTTGGAATCAGAGCAAAGGGTCCTGGTTTGGGTCTATTCCCTTTTACACCCAGACCCTCATGCGCTCCATGACATATCCCGCTTAACATGACGAAATATGAAAGAAATTGAATTCATTTTCTATTGCCGTGTAACAAATGACCACAAATTCAGCAGGTTAAAACACGTGTACTCATTTTCTCACAATTTCTGGGGGGCAGGAGTCTGGTGGGCTTGGCTGGGTCCTCTGCTCAGGGTGTCCCAGGCTGCAGGTCACGTATCATCCAGGCTGTGTTCCTTTCAAGGGCTGGGGACTTCTCCAGGCTTACGGGATTGTTGGCAGAATTTATTCCTTCTGGTTATGGACTGAAGCCTCGCTGTGCTGCTGACTGTGGGCCCCTCGTAGGCTCTCTTACAGCCGGCAGCTACTTCCTCGGGGCCAGTGAAGGGGCTCCCTCTCCTTTGCTAAAACGGAGTCTCAGATAACTTGATGTAATCCAGTGAATCAGCTGAGTGACTTGCCCATGTCTTTGGCATATTCTCTTGGCTGGAAGCAAATTACAGGTTCCATCTGTACTCGGGGGGAGTTTAGATAAGGGTGTGACTCATGGGGGGCCTGTCCACCATGGCAATGGAAGTCTGGACAAAGTAAAGGCATGAGGGCAGGTGAGAGTGATGAGGTGCTTTGACTCGGGGTGTCCTCACCCCCACCTCCCACCCCCACCTGAGCTTAGACTGTACTTAAGACCAACCACGCATTACTGGGGAAACACAGGTGCTGATATGGCCAGTGGGTTTGCTGAGATAAGAAACTGGACTTGCTGCTACGGGAGACTGAAGATGATGGAAAAGATGATTTCTTCTCTGTCGGCCCCTCTTCTTGGAAGAACAGCCAAGGCTCTATGTTCTGAGTTGGCCTCCTTGGCCCAGGAGGTAGATGAACAGTTTCCTTGTATTTCCAGGGCTACCCTAAAGGCAACAACCCCTCCCCATGACAGCTGTTTCTGGGGTCTATGGAAGGGAGGAACTGCGGCATTGGGGAAGGGTACCTTCTGTGCTTTGAGGGAAGGGCTGGAGTTTGGTTTCTGAGACTGGCAGAGACTGGTGCCCTGATGTCCCCCTGTTGAGAGACTGGCTGCATGGATGTTGAGGGGGCCACAGGGTTGGATACCAGGGGCTGTGACACCAGGAACAGCAGTTAGAGGCCCTGTGGCCAAGTTCATGGTCGATGTAGCAAAGGTGCAGTGGGAGTGAGCGGTCCACAGCTGACCAAGGGCAGGGCCTCTCTGCTGTGGCCCTGGGTTCATGCATAGCTGAGTCTTTGAGGAACAGAGGGAGGGCCCAGAGTTACTAATTCTGGGTGTCTGGTCAACCCTGGTGATGGGGTCTTGAAAGAAAACCCTAAGCACCCTAAGTTTGAGTGCTGAGTGGCAATGTTTTACTGTCAAGGGGGGAGTCCTGTCTAGCCCAGAGGCCGGGTGCTGGGGGGCAAGGTTTAGGAGAAGAAAAAGAAGGTAGGTCTTCCAAAGCCCAAAGACCTTGAACTGCGTCCGTCCTCATCAGGATCCTGGGGTCTCAGAGAGACTGCTGGCAGCAATACAACGGGCTGGCTGGAGATGACTCGCTGTGTGTGCAAGGAGTCGGGTGGCATCGTGGTGTCCAGCTAACTCAGCTGTGCCTGGGACAGGCCTGAGCTGGGGCTGTGGCACTCAGCCAGGTCTGCCCTCGGGTGGGCGGGCTAGGTGGCCACGGTGGGGTTTGTCAGGGGCCTTAACTAGATTTAATTTTATGTAGGAAAACTGTCAAATGAGCTGTTTCTCAAATCTGAGTGTCATGAAGCAAAGCCATGCTTGTTACACAAATAAAATAATATTCTAGCAGGCAGCTGCTCTGTAAGGTCTGCAGAGTGGGTTCCTGTGCCTTGGTGGACCTGTGTGGTCAGAGGGGTACAGGGTTTTAACTGCGTCAGTTTTATAGATGAGGAAGCTGAGATTCTGAAAAGAGAGTCTATAAAGTGCCCTGCACCAGCTTTAGAGGATTTCAGCGGCAGAGCTGGGGCAGTGTCCCCTGCTCCCCTGCAAACCCAGTGGTCCTGTCTCTGGACCCCTCTCGAGACACGTGGGAGGAGCCTTTACAGCACCCACACCCAGTTTGGGTGGGTCCACCTGCATCTTTGTAACAGACTTCCAGGTGCCTCTGATGTGCAGCTGTATTAAGAGCCGTTGGAACAAAGTTTTGATGATCAGACCCAGAAGGTTTGGTCAGTGATGAGCTGCAGAGGAACATCGTCTACCCCCTGAGTAATGAATGATCTCATCCACACAGCTCTTGACATATTTGTTTTCCTGGGGCTGAATCAGACCATGTGGTTGTGATTACATGTTCACTGCTGACCTGCTGCCAGTGTTGGGAGTTTAGAATCCGTAATTCAGTATCTTTATTGAGTAACTACTGAGAGCACCCCCAGAGACCAGGATGCCCCCCTTAGCTTTGCGTCATCTCTGGTTCTGCTTACAGGGGCCCAGCAGGGGTCCGTAGAAAGTGGATTAGGCTTCTGCGGCTCTGGGGGACACGGAGAGAGCAACAGGCGTGGGGGTTGCTGAGAGGATGGGACACATGCCACCACCTGCAGTTCTGATCTCAGGTGGGGCTTGTCTTCATCACCCTTGGGTGTCTGTCCTGCTCTGACACTGCTGGCTATGTGACCCGCAGTGTCTCTAGGTCTCTCCAGTCTGCATTCATCACAGCTCTACTCCTATGAATGCAGGGCATCGATTAAACAGGATCCTCAACAGGAAAAGCTTTGATTTCCCCCATTGGCTCTGATGTGTGGTTGGCATTATTGCCATCAACTTTCAGATAGTGCTCTCGAAAGCAGTTCCTGCCCTCCACCACGAGGGTGTCTCTTGTTTCTGGTGATGTATTGTGCTTACAACATTGATGTTCACAAGGAACTGCATATTTATCCAGGCGCAGAAATCTGCTCCCCTGAGTATGTACACGTGTGAAGGGAAAACAGATTCAGAGTCTGGGAGGTTTCTAGAGGAAGGGGAGAGGCTGGGTTCCTTTATTTTCCTCAGCACAGCTGCCCCGACCCGAGCTGGGCGTCTTGAATCAATTTATAGACAACTGCCAAGAAAAGCTTGAGTTGGGTTAATTTTGGAAATTGATCAGCAATTTCACTTTCAACCAGAGTTTGTAGGGTGCTTATAGGACCAGGGGCCAGAGGGCAAGAGCTAAGAGAAGACAGGTGGCATCTCAGGGTCGTGAGGTGGGGGAAAGACCAACACAGTAAAACTCATGCAAGTCAGGACGGAAGGGGGCTGGGGCATCAGAGAAGCAAAGCCGAGGAGCTGGAGTGTCAGGGAGGGGCCTGGAGGAGCTCAGGCATCAGGGGAGGAGCTGGGATGCCAGGGAAGAAGCATGGAAGAGCAGGGGCATCAAGGCAGGTGCCTGGGGGAGGTGTCATTTAAGTGGGTCTTTGTAGCCTGGGCAGGAGTGTGACTGGCAAAGGAAAAGTTCAGGTCCAGAGGCTTGGTAGTGGGATATGGGTGCTTCCTCCTGGCCACAGAGCAGGCAGAACTGATTGAAGCTCGCACCAGCTGACAACTGTCCAGGCCACCTGTCTTTAGGGCACAACAGCATCACAGAGAATAAACCTAACTGGCAAAATGTAAACTTAGGTTTGGTAGTTGGAGAGAGGTGAGCAGCCTCTCAGCTGCCTCCGAGGTGGTGCCTGAGCTGGAAAGTCACATACAAGGACATCTCTATTTTGTACACAGTGTAGGAAGTATTGGTTCCTTCCCTGAACTCAACAAGTAAATGTGAACACATGTATCAAGAGTATCAATTAGAAAATACTAAATCATCAGCCTTCTTGGGTGCTTGCTGCTCCTCTGGCCCTTAGAGTTGGGCACGTGCCCTGAGCTATAGGAAACCAAGTTTGGTTCCCAGTCGAGGGGTGCACATCCACGTGTCGCTCTGCCTCCGAGAAGTGAGGTGGTCCAGTACTGCTCTCCCAGGTCATGATTTGGAGTGGAATGGAATGGATGAGAAGCTGGATTAGACCTGCGACGTTCTTGGCTGGTATCTGGCTCCTCGGGCAAGCCTGTCACCCTCTGCAAGACTTTCTTGTCAGCCTTCATCCTTTGAAACAGTCTTTGTGTTGGGCTAGAACTTGGATAGGCCAGGGAGGTGATTACACACAGCACCTGGTGGGTTTGATACTTAAAGTGGGCAAGCCCCTCTCCCCTCTCCCTTTAGCAAACCTCGCCTGCACTGAGACACCTGTCCGCCAGCTCCCTACCTCGTTACCTCCGCTGACAATTGGCAAACTGTCAGGGAGACCAGAGATTGATGACTGAACCTGGTAGTCTTGTGCCTCAGATATGCCCTCGGTGTCTGAAAGGCTGAGAAGTGGCCCTGCTCAGCTATGGAAGGTTTCCGCGATGCCAGGCAGGCAGCATGAGTGCGGCTCAGCTCTGCCCTGAGCTGTCCCCTGCTGCGTCACCTGTTAAGTTAGTGGATCTGCTCTGAGTGGACAAGGAAGGGTGGGAAAACCTGACTCCACTATATTTGTTCTTTTTTTTAATTATAAAAGTAATATATGTTCATTGAAAAACACAATATAGGAAAAAAAAATAACCAGGAGGGCAGAAGAATCATCCATAATCCCCTCTCTCAGAGAGAATTCCTGACGATGTGTTAGCACCTCACATAACTATTCCTTCCAAGGCTGCAGCACTGTGCATAACACAGCATCTGGAAGGGCAGAAAATAATCTGCCGTCTGTGTTTACCTGAAGGGTCCCATCTGCGGTCTCCCTTGGCTATGCAGATGTAGAGCAGGCTGGCACACAGCTGGGGGTAGGGCATGAATTTTGAGCCTCCTGGAGAGAAGCCAGGGAATTCTGAGACGATGCTGGGCACAAAGTCCCTAGTCCCAAATGCCCAGGGTTGCAAGTTAGGGAGAACTGTTGCCAAAGTGGGGGTAGGGGAGCAATGTGGCCTCAGTCTGGTTCTAGGCTTGGGGTAGGCTCATATTGTCTCTAAATAAAATCTATCTTGAGGAAAGGGGGCACCTAGACTGAAGAACTGGGCTCCACCGTGGGGCACAGTGTCCCTGTGGTCCACCTCTGGTCACTCTTGTCCACCAGGGCAGGACTGCAGTGTCCCAGAGGTCCCGAGGTCTCCCAGGGTAGTGGACGTCTGTGGGGTGGATGTTTCCTAGAATTCCCTTCCCTACATAGTTCCAGGTTAGTGTGTGTCACAGGAGATGCTTTGCATTAGATTTTGAAGGCGGAAGTACAGTGGCAGCCATATTCCTTTACACTTGGGAGACTGGAGCGTGGCACAAGGGAGCCTGGCAGCTCAAAAACCTCACTGCTCACCTGTAGGCTCACCTGGCTGGCAGAGGCTGCCGCTGCTCCAGCCCCTGCAGCTCTCCTCCTTCGGCCTCTGCAACTCCTGGGCTAGGGGTGTGTTTAGCCCCGTGATGAAGGGCCCCATTACCCAAGCTCGTTCGAGTCCATCCTTGGGGGCTCTGCTCGTCCCTGACCTCCCCCACTTCACAACCACCTTCCCTTCTCTATGGCCGACCTCAGGCTGTGGCAACAGATACAGAAGGGACAGCTTCCCAGAGATGGTTTAATCAGAAGCTGGGCAACACCAAATCCTGATAATAAATCATATGTATGTATTTATTTACATATACACATTTGTACAATAATCATGTAATTTTATGATAATCAATCATACATATGTATTTATCATATAATTCTTGCTCCTGTTTTAAAGATGTGGAACCACCAGGTCACTGTCACGTGGTGCCAGATGCCTGCTCAGCACTGGCCATGAGGAGCCCACAGTCCACCGAGGATGCTCTTCCCCTCTGGCCCGGAGTCTCCAGCCTCTTCAGGGAAGAAGCAGGAGAGGGAGTGTGCTCCCCTCCACTGTCTTCTTACCCACTCCCTCTTCTCCATTTCCTTAAGCTGAAAGTTCCCAGAGCCAGAGCTGGGCCTGGGGTCAGTTGCCATGAACACTCAGCGGATTCAGGAAAGAGAGTGGGCACCGGGGTGGAAGAATGAGGAGAAAAGAGCTCAGAAAGGAAAGGGCATTGGGACAGGAGGTCTTGAGGACTAAAGGCACCCACTCCCTGGGTGGTCTTCACCCCCAAAGAGGGCACAGCATGGGGGCGCTACTTGGTGCCAGGGGCCAGGCCCTCTCAGACAAGCACACAGCCTGGCAGGGAGCCCCTCTCCCTGTCCCTGTAGAGCCCAGGCAACAACCCAGAAAGAGGGGCAGGGCCACAGCCTCCCAGAGAGAGGGGTGGGGCCTCCCAGAGAGAGGGGTGGGGCCACAGCCTCCCAGAGAAAGGGGTGGGGCCACAGCCTCCCAGAGAGAGAGGAGGAGCCACAGCCTCCCAGAGAGAGAGCGGTGGGGCCACAGCCTTCCCTGAAAGGGGTGTGATATCTTTATTATAGCACTTTTGGGAGAGGGCAGGAAGTGAGCCAAGGGGACTGGGACGAATTCACTTTACCTCTACAGAAACTCGAGTGGAGGGGCTCCCAGGGGACTGGAAGAGACAGGGCCTTAGAGGCCAGGTAGGGGACAAAGGGGGCACCTGTGGGTGCTCATTTGCTAAAGATGGTCTGGGCGTGGCACTCAGCTCCTTGCTCCCATCTCTGCCAGATCCCAGACACCAATTTCGGCTCCATGGAATCCACTAGCACCGGCTCCACCATGCCTGTCCTCATGTCCAGGTGTTTGGTGATTGAGCACAGGGCCCAGCATTGTTGAAGAGCTAAAGGAGGGCAAGTGATGTGCAGTTTGAGACCCACTAGAGATTGCTGGGTGTGGGTAGATGAAGCCAAAGTCCAGGGTTGCCTGTTTGTGAGATCAGGTCAAAGGATGCAGCTGGGAGGTCTGGGCGGGTAGAAGATTTAAGGATGATGGGGCGGGGTTGGGGGGCGTGTCGTACAGACTCTGCTGTGGACCGAAGCCTGAGAGGCCACCTCTGGACCCTCCGAAGTCCCTGCATTGGGAGTGCCCGGTCAGCTGTAATCAGATCCTAAGGTAGCCAGTCAGTGGGGCCCTGAGACATGTTCCGGGTCTCACAGCTAGTGAGTGACAGAGCAGGAGCAAAGGCCAGCTGTCTCGGCTCTACACAGAGCTCTCCCCCTCAGAACTGCCTGCCTTCAACTGGTCCAGGAAATGGGCTGCCCTCTCGGGGAATACACAGGTCTTCAGGCTGCTAAGTTCCACTCTGCCCCTTGGCGCCCGACTTTTCAGGCCCAAGTGTTCCATTTACCTCCACCTACCCAGGGCTCTCCCTCTTCACCAATGCCTTTAGCATCTCAGGTGCTGGCCTTCTCCCTTCCAGGGTCCCTTTTCCTCCAGGCCAGCTGTAGCACATGGTACAGGCCCCCATTTCCCACAGGCCTTTCTTTGAAGGGTTTCATGCTGGGCGCTCCAGGAACAGGAAGATCAAGTCCAACTCTAAAACAAAAGTTCCAGGACTGTCCTGGGTCCTTGGAGCCACTGCTCTGGTCTGAAGTTCCTGTACTCACCACCCCCAGCCCCACCCTCTTTGGACGTAGTTGCCGAAATCCCCAAAGGCAGGCTCTTCACCCTCTCAGTCCCGATGGGAGCTTGATAAACTCAGCCTGCTTAGCGCCTGTCTTCCCTTAGTCACCTTGACTTGTCTTCCCTTTGTCACCCTGACCTGTCTTTTCTTCTTTACTGTGACCTTGCCCTGGGAAGGGACCCAGCAGTGCCATCAGAGGGAACTGGAAGCTCCCAGTGCCCAAGCACTGCTGCTGTGTTGACCAAGGGGGTAATTTGCACCTCCAAGACCCTAGACTAGGGAGATGCTCCATTCATGGGACTTCTTGTCCCACACAGGACCTTTCCTCATAGGTACATGCAATTGTGCTTTGCTTAGATAGTGTCCTCAATGCAGCCAACCCTGATGTTCTTAAGGTGTAATCTGTGTGACGCTGGGCCCAAAATAATTTAGAATGTGCTTCTAGTGGGATATCTCATGGTGTCACACAGGAAGTGTCCAGGCACCAGCCGGAGAAATTACTTTTAGGTAGTACTCCCAGCAGGAAGTGGCCCTTCCCTCCCCAAAGGGTTTCATGGCTGAAGGACAGCAGAGGGTTTAGAGTCAGACAAACCCAGAGCACATCCTGCCTCCATCCTTTCAAGCTGTGCTGCCTTTGGCAAGTTGCAAACCTTCTTTGAGCCTCATTTCTAAAAGCGAGCAATTATCTTACCTATGCAATAGAGTTGTTGTAAATAAGACAAGTGCATAGAATGCTCACCACAGCACCTAGCCCACAGAGATCATTTCCGGCCCATTCCCAAAGCCTCCCACCAGAATCCCAGAGCCAGAGGGGTCGAAAGAGTTGTGTTCACGAAACTGCATCCATCAGGGAGCCTGGCTGCAGGGAGCTGAAGCTAATTCTGCTCATTAACGCAGAACAGAAATGTATAGAAGGGATTGAGCAGCTCACAGGATCTCTGTGTGGGTCAGACTACTAGGTCTGGAGGCTGCGCTGCCAGGAACAATGTTCAAAATCACTCGGCAGAGCTGCCGAGGGGAGACACCTGAGAGCTACAATGGGAACCGACACCTCCATGTGTGCTGGGGACCCCAGGGTGAATGAGCTGGCCATTGCTGCTTGAACCCAAACCAGAAGCCTCTAGAACATGTGGGTGTCTCTGGTGCCCTCAACCTCCCCAGCATGCTGTCCACAGTCTCAGACTCTTTCTGTCACTGGCACCCATGTGTACCTACCTGGCAGAATCCTTCTCAAATGCCTGGTCCCCTGGCTGCAAGGGAGGCCGAGAAGGCAGGTCTCTGGCATTTCAGCCTCTGTAATGAGATGGGGTCCCTGCCTTCCTCCAAGCTACATGAAGCGGGGAAGGAGCATACAGAGATGCTGGGTGGCCAAAAAATGCTGGATGACATATCAACATATATTTGGTCTCATATGGCTGCTGTAACAAACTACTGCAAACTGGGTGGCTTAGGACAACAGAATCTTATTCTCTTACAGTTCTGGTGGGCAGAAGACCAAAGGCAAGGCGTCAGCCATGCTCTCTCTCCTGGTTTCTGGTGGCTGCCAGCAATGCTTGGCGTTCTTGGCTTACAACTGCATCATTGTAATCTCTGCCTGTCTTCACCTGGCTGCCTTCCCTCTGTGGTCTTTGCCTTCGCATGGTATTGTCCTTGTTGTGTGTGCCTGTCTCTGCATCTCTTCTTCTTATAAGGACTCCAGTCATGTCAGATTAAGGGCCCACCTTACTGCAATATGTCCTCACCTTGCCAACTAAAACTCGGCACTTTCCATCTGCCTCTATGAAGATTAAATCACGAGCCGCTGCAGCCGCTGACCTCCAACACAGCCTGAAAGGAGTTCAGGACGGAGGTCAGGAATGAGGCGCTCTGTGCTCTGGGAAAACTGGCAGAACAGTTCTTCAGATTGAGATTTTCAGAAGATTTTATGAGCCCAAATTCTTGGGTCTCATATCTAGAAAGGCACTAAAAGCATTAATGGTGACATTTGTTCCTCGAGACTAGCAGCAGCCTCTGTCCAGGTGTGTGCTTGACTGCACGTCCCCGCTTCACTAAAATATATCTAATACTGAGCTCGCCCCTGCCTTTTTGGAGCAGTTCCTCAGAGCTTTCTGAGATGCTGTCTCCTGGGCTATAGTCCTCGTTTTGCCCCAGATAAAGTAACCTACAACTCTCACATTGTGTGAGTATATTTCAGTCGACAACCTTAACTTACAACTTAATTACACGTAAAGACCTTATCCCTTCATTGCAAAGGCCCCATTTCCAAATAAGGTCACATTTATAGATACCAGGGGTTAGGACTTCAACACATCATTTTGGGAGAGTCATAATTTAACCCATAGTACCCTATTTTGTGTTCCCAATATCTTCCCTGTGCTTCCGGGGACCACCTCAGAAATAAACCACCTGCACTCAAGTCCTCTCTGGGGTGTCTTTGGGGTCAAGATGGAGAGTAAGGATCCGAAAAGAAAAGAGAGAGGGGAGGGACAAAAGAAACTTATTCTCTTACAGTTCTGGTGGACAGAAGGCCCAAGGAAGGAGAGAGTTAAGAATAAATCATCCATTGGCCCCCAGATCAAGAAATGAGGTAAGGTTCAAGAAGACTTCTGGGAGTTGGAGGAGCAAGCAGAAAGGAGCTTCCTTTGTCAGAACTTGGCAGATGCTCTGTCTGGGGCTGGGCCATATCTGGGAAGGTGGGAGGAGAGAGGAGCTGAAGGTGGAGCCAAACTTGGGCTTGAGGACCTGGACTAGGGAGCTGGGACCTTCAGGCTGTGTCCTCTAGTCCAGCCAGCTCTGGCTCTGGCTGGGGAAACTGAGACCCAGAGATGGACAGCAACTCGCCTTAGCTCCCAGCAGAGACTAGAAGTTCCATCACTGGTCCTGTTTTGGCTCTCTTCCCTGGCAGGCTGTGACCAGTTGGTGGCCAGAAGGAGGTAGTCAGATCTGTCTGGGCTCTGCTGACCCAGTCCGTCTCTGCTCCCACCAGGGTAGAGGAGGGCAGACTGCATGGCCAAGCACCGAAGCCCAGCCTGGTCCAGGACCATCCGCTGACTGTTTTCTGTTGTATGGGCAGTTTGGGCAGTGTCTCTTTGGCTCTGCCTCCCCCTACTCCATGCATTTTCATTATGCTTATTAATAAATTATGGCTACACCCACCTGTCGACAGAGTCGATTTGTTATATTCATAGCTCCTGAAATCTCCCTCCCCAAAGCCGCCATCCCCAACCCTGCCAGGCCCCCTGCTTGGCCAGCAGCGTGCCTTTTCCCAGCACTGTTATTTCAGCCTGGCTCCTACGGGCCACAGCATCCATGGGCAGCGGCCAGCATCCAAACAGGTCTGGTTTTGTCAGAAAACACCTTAAAATCACTCTTTGAGAAGAAAATATGTTTCGCTGGAGGGCAGCAGGAAGAGACTGATGCTGTTTAGTGTAATTATCTATTTTCAGCTCCTTTTTATTTTTTAAAAATTTTTAAATTTTTTTTATTGAGTTATATTCAGTTTACAATGTTGTGTCAATTTCTGGTGTATAGCACAATTTTTCAGTCATACATGAACATACATATATTCATTTTCATTTTCTTTTTCCCTATGCTATACAGTATAAACTTGTTTATCTATTCTATATCTACCTGTCAGTATCTACAAATCTCAAACTCCCAGTCTGTCCCTCCCCACCCCTCTTCTCCCTGGCAACCACAAATTTGTATTCTATGTCTATGAGTCTGTTTCTGTTTTACATTTAAGTTCATTTGTCTTCTTTTTTTTAGATCTCATATGGTATTTTTCTTTCTCTTTCTGGCTTACTTCACTTAGAATGACATTCTCTAGGAACACCCATGTTGCTGCAAATGGCGTTATGTTGCCATTTTTTATGGCTGAATAGTATTCCATTGTATAAATATACCACAAACTTCTTTATCCAGTCATCTGTTGATGGACATTTAGGTTGTTTCCATGTCTTGGCTATTGTAAATAGTGCTGCTATGAACACTGGGGTGACAGTGTCTTTTTGAATTAGGGTTCCTTCTGGCTATATGCCCAGGACTCCTTTTCATTTTTTTTAACTCTTCACAAAAAGTAGAATGGAATTATCTGAAGCTCATCTTTTTGTTTTTGTTTGTTTATTGGGGGGGGGTAATTAGGTTTACTTACTTACTTATTTATTTATTTATTGGAAGAGGTACTGGGGATTGAACCCAGGACCTCAAGCATGCTAAGCATGTGCACTATCACTTGAGCTATACCCTCCCCCCGACCAGAAGCTTGTCTTCTAACTCAAGGAACGTTTAGAATCATTTTGCTCTGACCAACGGAGACACTTGTGTAAAATTTCCAGAGCACAGAGTCCCAGCTGGAATCACTCCCACCTGAGTAGGGTGTGAGAGCCAGCCTATCAGTTTCCTCTTGCTGCTATAACCAATCACCACAAACTTGGTGGCTTAACACAATACAAATTTGTTATCTTGCAGTGCTGGATGTCAACTGAAAGAAAATGTACAACCTAAAAGCTGAGAATTATGTTTTATTATGTGGACTTTCTGAGAACTTCAAGCCTGAGAGACAGCCTCTCAGATGGCTCTAAGGGACTGCTCTGAAGAGGTAATGGAGGAGCCAGGATATATAGGATTTTGGCAACAAAGACCAGGTAGTCTGAACATCAAAAGATTTGTGTTAATTAAAGAAAACCAGGTATCTCCTGTTCAGGAATTTAGCACATTTCTCTGTGTGGGAAGATGCAAGAGTCTGGGCTCTTTAAAATCATTTCTTTGATCTGCACTTTAGCTCTCTAGGGCCAGTGTCCTGTTTTTTTTCCCATCCTGAGTCCCCTCAGGGGGCACCACTGGGGGCGGCTGCAGTGGCCAAGGGCTTGGCAGCAGGCAGCCTGTTTGTCTCCATCCTGAGTTCTCTCAGGGGTCACTGTCTGGAAGGTTATCAGTTATCGTGGCTTGATGGCTGCAACATCCTTTGCTTACTGATATGGCAGGCAACAATTTTTCATTCACATGGAGGCCAAAAGTCCAAAGGAGGGCTAAAGTCAAGTTGTGGGCAGAGCTGCTTCCTGCGGGAGGATCTAGCGGGGAATCCCATTCCTCCCCTGTCCAGTTTCTCCAGGCTGCCTGCATTCCTTGGATTGTGGCTCCTTCCTCCATTTTCAAAGCCTGTCACTCCGACCTCTGCTCCTATCACTCCTACTCTGACTCCGACCCTCCTGCGCCCCTTTTATATGGACCCTTGTGATTTCACTGGACTCATCAGATAATCCAGGATCATCTCCCATCTCCAGATTATTAACTAATTGCATCTGTAAAGTCCCTTTTACCAAGTAAAGTTGTTGCAGAAAAAACGTGTTACAGTTCAGTGTCGTCGCTCAGTGTTACAGCTCAGTTGTGACAGCAACCTGGATCCAGGCGATAGACCAAACAGCACTTGGACAGTTGGAGAACTCAGGTTTATTACGCCAGCAGGCCCAGAGGAGTTAACACTCCAAGCTCTGGACCACAGCTGTACGTTTACACAGGCTTTTATAGGCTGCCAGTTTACACTTTGCAACATCATATACAAATAAGGTATAACAAAAGTTGACTAATTAGGAACACGCTTTGTAGAAGTGGACCACTCAGGAGAGAGAGAAATAATCAATCAGGAGTGAGGGAAATGGACCAATCAGGAGTGAGAGAAATAACCAATCAGGAGTGAAGAAAATAACCAATCAGAAGTGAGCTCAGGGAACCAATAGAATTTTAGGTGTAAGTAAGCCATTTCAGAGGCAAAAAGTGAGATAGAGCCTCTGGGCCAGGGAACTGGATGGTGCTGGCTGGAGAGTAGTGGCCCTGCTTGGGGGTCCTGCTGGTCTTTTTATGGGGCTTCCCGCCTCAAAGTGAAATATTCACTATTCTGGGGAGTAGGATTGAACATCCTTGGGGCCGTTATTCAGCCTGTTATAGCCAGAAAAGTGTTTCTGCAGCCTGGCCTCTCCAATCCTGCTGCTGCCCTGTGTTAGAAGGAAAGGGGCCTGGGGGCCCTGTTTCATGGAGACGCCCAGAGGTGAAGTCACTTGCACCCGGGATTGAGCCGTGAGTGTCACCGCTGTGGGTGAAACCAGGGTTTCCCTGTTCCAGTGCCAACAGTGTTCCTGCCAGCTCCCACGAGCCCCCTGTCAACAGGCTCCTTGTGTGGAGACTGAGTGTGTGGATGTTTGACTGCAAACAAAACCCACAGTGGAGACCTGGCTCCACCGTTCACCTGAGATCACACAGTCATTGAGTTTCTTAACATCCTTGGATCTCTGTCTTATGGGGAAAATAATAGTTCTTATCTCATAGGACATTTGTGAGGATAAAATATAGTTCTATAAAGCACATAATAAGTGTTGGCTCTGCAGTAGCTGTATCATTACTAATAACAATAGGGCAGAACCTCCAATCTCAGAGCCGCCAAGGATGTGCACTGCAGTGCTAGGATGCCCCTGGCTCGGGCTGTGCTCCCTCTACTCTTTGCTGTTCTCTCTCAGCCAAACCCTTTTCCTCGTTCTAGGCCCAGCTTAGATATCGCCACTTTCAGGAAGCCCTCTTTGATTGTGCCAGGTGGCGTTGGCCGCTGCTCCCCTATGTTGGCACCACAGTTGCCTCTTAGGAGGAGTGGATGCGGACAGGGAGATGGAAGAAGCCCAGAATTACCCTCGGCAGATCCGGGTTAGAATTCCAGGCCCATCACTTACCAGTATGTATGTTCTCAGGCTGTTCTGAACCTGATTCCTTATCTGCAACATGGGGTTGAGGATGACAAGTCACTTCCCAAGGTGCCGTGAGGCCTCAGTGAGATCATTCATGAAGCCCTTCCCTTGAGTCTTGCACAAGTGAAGTTCTCAGTAAGTGGTAGCTACACACAGGTAAAACGTGGAAATCTCAGTTATTTGAGACAGAGGAACCCAGGTACCAATTCCCTCCGCTTTTGGCTGGAATCACATCAGTTTGAGGGCTTAGCTCATTGGACCCTTATTATGCCATCTCTGATTAACAAAAATGGAACATCCAGTCAATAGCCGTGGAGCACGTGGGCTGACTGAAACAATGAGGTGACCCGTGGGAACTGAAGATCTTCCCAGGGTCCTTGGTGCTGTTGGGGGCCGTGACTCAGAGGCCCTGCCACTGATGGTTTTTGTGTTTACTGGGGCTACGTTTAAACACTGGTAGTGGTGTGCTTCCTAGACCCCAGGAATCTGGTTATGATGCTGTGTGCACCACCCCCAGTCTGTGGAGGTGAAGGTCCCTTGCAGGGCTGAGTCGGGGCGGCAGGGTGGGGGGGTGCAATCCTGCACAGGGGGTGAATGGGCCTCAGTTCCCCTGGCCCTTGAGCCCGTCATCACAGGGCCTGGTGCTGACCCGCCTCTTTGCCCCCATTGTCTGGGCAGCCGCCCCATAAGTCGAGTGTTGGCCTGAGGTTGTCCTGGGGCCATAAACGCCTTGTAAAAATTGCTGGGAACAAGATACTTTATGTTGGTGGTGACTCCAGCCCAGGCCATTAAGTCTGTCTTGACTCGGGGTTGGGGCTTGCGGGGGCTCGGCTCACAGGTTTTGTGTAAGCCCCTAATTAGGGCCCCTGTGCCACCGCCCCTCGCCCAACACTGCTGGGCTCTGCCCTGAGTCCTGGCAGGACTTTCTGGCTCCCAGGGCTGGGGAACCAGGGGATCTAATTTATATTGTTTAAAACCTTCTCCCCCCTTTCCTTGTCCTTGGTTTAATGCTCTCCTATTGCCATAATTTGTCCTAAAATTCTTAGTCATGCGGAAGAAGGGTCTGTGCTTGCATTTTGCCCTGCAGGTGACGTAGCTGCTCCTGGCAAAGAGGATGGTTTGTGGCCGCAGGGGAGTGAGCGGTACTCGGGGACCAAGTCTGAGCAGTGATGCTGAGTGTGCACAGGGAGGCGTGGACAGCGTGGGGCCCTGGGGACTGTCGTGAGAGCTTTGGCTCCCCTCTGAGAGAAATAGGAAGGCACAGAAGGTTTGAGCAGAAGAGTGACATTATCCGACCTAAAGCATAGAAAGACCAACTTGGCTGTTGTTTTGAGAAGAGACTGCAGGGGTACAGCCAGGGAGGCCACTCAGGAGGCTGCAAGGAAATGTGATAAAGATGCTGGTGGCTCAGACTGGGCTGGGAGCAGTGGTGGTAGAGGGGAGCGGTGAGAGCCGGGATATATTCTAAGGACAGAGCTGACGGGATTTGTGATGGAGCAGACGTCATCCAGGGGCTCTGGCTGGAGGGCTGGAAGGATGGCGTCATTATCACGGGGCTGGGAGAGGCAGGGCGGGGGTGGGGCACGTCTAGGGGAAGATCAGGAGTTTGATGTGTGAGATGTCCAGGCTGAAAGTCTCCAAAGAGAGCCGCCAACTCCTTCCCTTCTGCAGCTCCTGCCCCTTGGCCATGATTTCCTTCTCCCTCTCCCGTCCTTGAATTAGGGCCGATTTTGTAACTTGCTTTGATCAGGAGAGTTTGGGGAAATGATGCTGTGCCAGTTTCTGGCCTCCCCTTGAAGAAGCCGGCAGCTTCTGCTTTTGCTCTCTGGGAACCCAGCTGCTGTGCTGTAAGGAGCTGGGAGAGATTCCTGGAGGAGAAGCCCACGGGCCGACAAGCAGCACCAACCTCCAGACCTGTGCGAAAGACCTTCTTCCACGTTCCAGCCCCAGCTGAGTTCCCAGAGGGATGTAGCTGTGGGAGTGACTCCAGCAGACATCTCATGGAGCAGAAGAACTGCCCTGATGAGCCCTGCCCAAGTTCCTGACCAAAAGAATCATGAGAAACAAGAAATTGTTCTTTTGGGCCACTGAATTTGGGGCTGTTTGTTATGCAGCCATCTATAACTGACATAGATACCTCCTAGACAGCCAAGAGGAAATGTGTTGAGTAGGCAGCTGGATACATGAGCCTGAAGTTCAGGAAAGAGATCCAGGCTGGAAGTGTCAACTTGGGAATTTTCAACGTGCAGATGACATTAATGTCTTGAAACTGGATGAGATGAAGAAGATTGAGGGTGGAGCGGGAAGAGAAGAGGACCAAGGACTAAGCCCCCAGGCACCTGGATCTTTAAGAGATCAGGGAGATGGGGAGGGACCAGCAAAGGGGAGCAATGGGGAGACCACTGGACACGCACGTGCTGGCATCTCCACGCCAAGTGACCAGCTCCGGGCATCCAGCCCTCCCTCCCACTCTCTTTACTGGAGACCATCTTTCTAACATGACTCCCCTTGCTCCTGTCTCTTGTGAACACAAACGCGTTCAGCTGAGAGTGTCGATGGTCCTGGGCCACATCCAGTCCTGTCTTTCTCTGAGTTGAGGTCCTTGTCAGCATCCTCACTCGTCCCAGCCCATCTCAGGCCAGGGCGTGTTTCTGTCATGGTATTTTATAAGATACTCTAATGTTACATTTCTACTTAGAGTTTAAGAATTTTATTTCCCACACAACTTTTTGTAAAGTGTCCTACTATTTTGATCTTTTGAAACATGCTAAATATTCTTTCCTATTTATTTTATCAGTTGTATTGCCTCTTTTTATTAGCTTGAATTAAATAATTGGTTTTATGACTAAAAAAAGGAGAAGAGCGGGGGTGAGGTGGGCAGAGATGAGGCTGGTGGGCTGGGCAGGCAGGCAGGCTGGACACTCAGGCCTCGTCAGCCCCAAGGTCCTCGTAGCATTACAACAGGCAGGACACGAATGCCCCCAATGTTGCCCCCTTTGTGAAAACATCATTATTATGTTTGGTATCTGGGTAATTAAAAGCGGGGACCATTAGTATGTTTTGTAATGAGTTTTTATCCTAAATGGTTAGAATGAAATGACTGGTGTTTGGGGGGAAGGTATAGCTCAGTGGTGGAGTGTGTGCTTAGCATGCACAAGGTCCTGGGTTCAATCCCCTGTACCTCCATTAAAAATAAATAAATAAACCTAATTACCTCCCCTGCCTCCCCCCCAAAACCATTAAAAAGGCTGGTGTTTAAAGGATAAGTTTCATTTGCCCGGAGGATTCTAAGATGAGCTCAGCTGGCTACATGTTTTGATGAAACAGGTTTATTTCATAACCACACGTGTGCATGAGACATACTGTGTTGTCAGAGGGCCTTGCTCAGTGGGTGCACCTGCGACCCTGGGTTTGTTTGTACACCTGTGTGATCACTCGTCCTGCCTGCCTTCCTTCCATCCAACTGTCTTTCCTCCATCCGTTTATTATCCTTTCATCCGTCCGCCCCATCATCCTTCCACAGCCTCATGGGCACTTCCTCAGCACCTGTGCTGTGGGAGGGGCTCCAGCCCTGTCCTAAGGCCCTCACTGCTCAGACTGTCATCCTCACAAAGTTAATAATTGCAGAGAAGGTAAACCAATACCAGCCCCCGACAGTGCCCCCTTCCAGAAGGTTCTGGCATTTCGCTGCTGCTGCAGCTGCCGGGGGTCGAGGTCCACCCCTCCCCATCCAGGCACCCATGGGATTCCCTGAAGTAGAGGATGGTCATCGCTATCCTCTAACTCCACTATTATCAGGGCTGAAATTTAATTAACGAGCAATCACACTCAGCAGCATTCAGACAGCCCCTGAGACTGGCTGTCGCCAGGGCGTTAGCTGGGCCATCTTTCTTGGACTCCATGGCCCCAGAGGCCCCCGGGGCCCACTCTCCGTGTGTGCTGGGGTCCTTGGGGGCTTTGCTGAGAGGTGGCACAGCAGGGTGTAGAACACCCAGCCCCAGTCCAGGGATGGCCCTCGTAACCCTGGGAAGTTAGCTCACCTTCCGGCCTCTGGCTCCTCAAGGTGTCTCTGGTGAGGGGTGCAGGGCCAGGTGGGCTGGCCTGACGGCAGAGGCCTCGGAGGCAGGCAGAGAATGCAGGTGCTCCAGAGGCCTCGGAGGCAGGCAGAGAATGCAGGTGCTCTTGGCTGAAGCAACAGCCCAGGAGTCTGAGCTGTAATTGTGGAGGAAAGCCTGAGGATGCGGGCCTGGGGCTGGGGGAGGGGAGAAGCATGGTTGGGGGTGGCTGGGAAGGTCCTGCGAGTCAGATCCAGACTTCCTCTGTCCCTCTGCAGACCCTGTTCCTGTGGAGAATGGCCCCCAGCACTGTCCTCCTGCACGTGTGTGGTACTGACATGTCCCAGAAGCCAGCTGGGGTCTCGGCTCTCGTCGCCGGTGGCCTGGGCCAAGCTGCACTTGGTTTTACTTACTTTATTACTTCCCCCTCATCCTCCCTTCTCACTCCTATTTCCCTCCTCCCAATAGTACCCACTTCAGTGCGTTTAATTTACATCCTCACAATCTGGATGCCTTCAATACATCATACATTTATTTAAGTATAAATGACTCCTTGAAATAGATAGAGTGCCATTTTGCTTGTGTTTTAAAATCTGCATAAATAGTATTGGCCCATAAATCTCACTGTCTTTCTTACTTTTTTTTTTTCTGCCAGACATTAAGTTTTTGAGATCAGTCCTTGTTGCTATATGTAAGTCTGGTTCAATACATTGGATGGCTGGCTGGAATTTTCATTCTGTGAGTATATTTATGCTATAGGCTGAATGTTTGTGCTCCCCACCGCCCCCAAAACTCGTACTGAAATTCCAGTGCCCAAGGTGATGGTATTTGGATGTGGGCCTTTGGGAGGTGACTAGGTCATGAGGGTGCAGCCCTCATGGATGAGATTAGTGCCCTAGTCAAAGGGACCCCAGAGAGCTCCCTCGTGCCTTCTGCCATGTGACATCACACCCAGAAGGCAGCGGGAAGCAGGCTCTCCCCAAACACTGAATCTGCTGGCACCTTGGTCTTGGACCTCCCAGCCTCCAGGGCTGAGAGAGAAATGTCTGCTTTTTATGAGCTGCCCAGTCTGTGTTCTGTTACAGCAGCCTCAGCAGCCTGAGACAACACACACACACACACACACACACACACACACACCCCTTTCCCATTCCTGATCTCTCTCCGTAGGGAGAAGAACACTGTGCCGAGCGCCCTTCTCCGTGTCTCCTGCTGGCCCCGTGGACGTGTCTCTGGGACACAGCTGCAGGAGCCACATGCCTGTCCCGGGTTGGTGCAGTTAGCAGTCTGCAATCCTCCCCACCCCCAGGTGGAGCCCGTTCCTGCAAGCTCACAGCTGCCCTTGCTCCCACTTGATCTATTTTCCGTGACTCAGGTGGCCGGAGATGGTGTCTTGTTCGTGCATCTCTGGTGAGCAGAGAGGTAGAGGTCCCCTCATTTCCTCATCAGATGCTGTCTCCCCTTGTTAACCGTCTGATTATACTTAAGCTCATTTTCCCGAGGGGTTGACTCTTTCTCACTGGCTAATTTATAGGAGTTACTCGTATAATTTGCATAATAATTTAAAAAATCAGTTTCAGACTTTGAAGCAAAAGTTCTCCCAGTCTGTCACTCATCTGTTCAGTTTGTAGTATTTTTTATTGAACATAAATCTTTAATTTTGATGAAGTTGAATCTGTCATTTTTCTTCTCATAGTTTGTTCTTTTGGCATCTTGTTTAAGAAACTCTTCCCAACTTTGAGACCATGAAGCTTTTTCTCTTTTTAAAAAATTAGCTTTGTAATTTAACTTTCATATTTTAGTCCTTAAACTATTTGGAATATGTATGTATGTCCATATTATATTATATTATATTATATTATCATAAGACACTACATTATATATATAATATTTTTCATTTTTATATTCTTGTCTTTATACACAATGTGAAGACTTTCCAAATACTATTGATTGTTGCAGCTAAAGAGCTTGAGCATTTATTTCCTTTCTTCATAACCTGCACTGAGAATCTAAAATGTCTCTAGTTTTAAAGGAAGTAAATATCCAGGGCAAACACTTCTTATACTTCCTTCCTTTCTTACTTCCCTGATGCTAATGTGTTGACATTGGATGGTAGTTGTTCATCCTGGGTCATTTACACCTGCATTGTGAGAAGCTGAATGCTCCAGTAGCATTCTTCTCTTTGAAGCAGCCTGACTATTTGCTTGTTTTAATTCAGTGTAAGGATTTCAAGAATCTGCTTTTCCTTTAGAAATTGCTTCTTTCAGCCGCTCTTCCATGCAGGAGATTTTGGATTACACAAGTGCTTAAGATGCATTAAACATTAAAAAAAAATATAGCAAATGTATGTTGAAATTTTAAGACACACTGTAATACCCAGACTAATGATTGTCAAATAGGCAACATGATATTTAGGTGGTAAATGCTGCCTGTGAGTCAAGGTGTGGAAGGGATGTTGGGCCAATTTGCTTCATGTGGAGTCTAGTCTGTCCGTGGTAGGAGCCCAGACCTTCCTCACATGGCAAGTTACTATCTCCAGCATCGTTTCCTAAATAATTCATCTTTTCCTCTCTGAGTTTTCATGCCACTGACATCATTTTGGTATGATCTTGGAATTTCTATTCCGTTCCTTTGATTGTCTCACCTGTTCTGTTGCCAATACCACTTCTTTGATCTTTTTGTCTTTCATGAATCTTTATTTTTCAAATGAATTTTCAAGTCAATCCATAAAGTTCCTGAAAATGTGTTGCCGTGACTTTGATTGGATTGTCTTTGATTTACAGACGAGCTTGACTCTCAAACTGACCTTGGCAATGCGGAGTTGTGCCGTCCAATGGGCCACAGTGTCCTACTTTCTCACATGTTCTTTTGTGCCTTTATTAGGTTCCAAATTTTCCCCATAGTGATCTTGTGCATTCTCTAATAGGCTAATTCTTAGATGCTCTCTCTTTTTTTTCTTTTTGCTATGATAAATGCTAATATATTTTTGGCTACATTTTTCCAGCTAGTTTTTTCTGGAACAGAGAAACACTGTTGCTTTTTGTGTGTTGATTATGTATCTGGCAGCCACACTGAACTCTCCTATTCCTTCTAATTGTCTGTCTGTTGATTCTCTTGGGTTTTTATTTTCTTCTGTGGCTATTGATCTAGTCAACTTTTCTGTTTCCTCCTGAGCCGGTTTTAGCACTTCATGTTTGTTTTTTTCAGAAATGTATCCATTTAATCCATTTAAAAACATTGGCTTGTGGTTGTGAATAATATCCCTTAAATATTTAATATCAAACTATTTGTTATATCTGAGCTACTCCATTTTCATTTTATATTTTATATATTTATATCTTGATTGTGCTCTTTTCTGTCTTGTTCTCAATCTTACTGAATTCTGCTCATATTTATTTACTTAGGTCTTTCTTATTACTTTTGTGTTCTTTTTTCTACTCCTTTGAGCTGTCCTCTTTTTAAAATTTTTTCTTGTTTTTTAATTACTATATTAAAGGGTTTGAATTTTCCTCTAAGAATGACATTAGCCATGATCCATGGATTTTCCCATGTGCTGTGGAAGAATCATTCCGTTATCACTTTTTTGGGGGTGGGTAACTCGAGCCACTTGGTATTCTGAATGATTATTATTTCCCGGATCTTTGTTAATCTTAATTTTTAAAGTGATTAAAAAAAACTTTGAGACTTTAAAAAATGATATCTTTAACTTGGAAATGACCTACCAGAATGACCCAGAGGTAAGCAAGGCTGGGAGAGGAGGCGTGAAGGGGGTGTGGACGGCATCTCAGGAGCCCAGGATCCTGACAGCAGAGTCACCTCCCCCATTACCCAGTCTGTGGAAGGTTTTCTGTCACTTGCAACCGAAAAACTTCACAGTCTGGGCTTGGGGAGAGGCTGCAGATACTGAGTGCTGGAGCCTGGAGCATCAGGTACAGCCCAGGGCAGCCCACCTGGGTCAGGGTCAGGGTCAGGCAGGGTGGAGCATGCATGGAGGGGGAAGGGAAGTGGGGCTAATGCAGGACAGGCCACAGGATTCTTCCGCATGGGAGCAGGAGTCTGGAGGATGACAGACCCCATGGTGAAACTCATCCAAGGAAGGCTTTTGTGTTACTAATAATAACAACAGTGGTAGCAGCAAAAAAACCTCTTAATGAGGCCAGTTCTGTGCCAACCACTGTCCGAAGGACTTTACAGATATTACCCCGTTTAGTCTACACACAGCCCACATTGTCGGCGCTGCTGTTATCCTCAGGTGCAGAGGCTGAAGCCCAGAGCAGTTAAGAAAGTTGCCCAGGGCGATCAGCCAGCCAGAGAATAGATCTGGCATTCATGCTGGGGAGGCAGAGCGGTTGGCCCTGGGTCCCTGCTCGTAACCGCTGCACCTCTTGCTCTCCAGAAGGGGCCGGGCGGACCTGACGCCTTTGGCAAAGCAGCAGGCTCCCCTGCTGCCTCTGTGATGAGTCCAGGTTCCTGGGCGTCTATTCCTTGCTCTTTAGCAGAGGCTAACACTTTGATTCTCAGCTGGATGGAGGAAACGGACTGCTTTCTACTTATTTGGCTTTGAAAGAAGAAGGAATGATGCTCCTGGTTCTTAATATGCTGCGTGCTGTCTGGGAATCCAGCTTGTATCAGAAAGCCTAAGCCGAACTAGCTTCAGCAAAACATAGTATTTTATTGGTGCCTATAACGCAACTGTGTCACAAATAATTTGATCCGGGGCTCCAATCATGTAACCAAGATGTAGTTTCTCTCTATTCCTTTCTTGGCTCTGCTTCATTGATGTTACTGTATTTTCAGACAGATTCTTTCCTCATAGGCATAGAATGGGTGCCCAAACTCCTGGGGCTACATCGTTTTTTATCTGTGTCTAGAGGAAAAGATTGAGTCTTTGCTAATTGCTTTTTTATGGAAGAAGCGGTCTTACTGATTTTGATTGGCTTGGGTACTCATTTCTGAACCAATTATTGAGGCCAAGGAAAATAGACTTTACTGATTGGCTTACGAAAATAAGCCCCACCCCTGGATCAGGAGAGGACCAGAGAGGTGTCCTCTGTGAAGGGGGTCTGTCTCTGCCTGGCTAGTTAACATTCATGCCAAAAACACATGGTCAGCAGTGCTTTAGTTACACGTGTGCTTCCAGGTTAGGTGAGTTAGTGCATTTGTGTGTTTGGTTTGCTTATAGCCCTGGTTTTCGCTTCTTTATCCTTTCAGCTGCAAAACCACTTTGAACTAGGATTTAAGTGGCAGTCCAAAACAAAGTAGATGGGATGAGACAGATGAGATATGTCAGTGTTTTGTGCTCTTATATTTCCCCTCCCCTGTTCTGAGGGCCTCTGGCTGCTGTGTTCTCTTCCTTTGGAGCCACTTGTTGCCTGAAGACCATGCCTGTCCCTGGCCTTTTGTTCAGCTCATTGAAGGGACTGTGGGGGCCTCTCTGGGAGGGAGGCTGAGGATGAGGAGTGGTGAATGCGAGAAGAAGGGCTGGGATGGAGAGTCCTCTCCAGAGGGGCACTGTACTGCGTGCTCTCCATCTGCCCTCTCCATCCTTCCCTCCTGCTCTGGGCCCCTGGGAGGGGACCCTAGGGGACAGCCTCGGTGGCTTCCTGTTGGTTTGGCCAGTAGGAAGGAGATATGGGAGGGAGGACAGGGGGGATGGGTGGCTGTTCCTGGGATGTCTCCCTCTGGGGTCTCTGGGGGTCTCAGCAGTGTTCAGCAGCCCCCTTCAGTCTCTGTGCCCAGGTGCTGGCAGGTACTCCCTCCCCTCACTCCTTCAGTAGCCCTGGGTATCGTACTAGCTTCTCTATACTTGGTCCATGGCTTTGCAAATGGTCTCTTTTTTAACCTCACCCAAGTCACTCAATTCTATGGGCTAGTGGCCCCTGACTGATACAGGGATGGCTCATGGGGTCCTGACAGCAGAGGGCACCTAAGCCGCATGATGGCAGTGTCCTGAGAGGTGGCAGGGCTTTGCTTGGGGGTGGGGGGGGGGAGGCATGACCAACTAGTATCCCTGGTGCTTAGCCTTGACAAAGATGCCCCACCCCCCGGCCCATTTGGTATGGGGACAGGAGAGCTCTCTGCCCCGAGGGAGCCGTGTTGAACACAGAACTCGGAGACCTGAGGTTTCCCACTTGTTCTGCTGTACATGCCCTCCCTGGGGCCTTTGTAGAACCTTTAGAAGACAGAGATATGGTTGTCAGGAAAAGCATAGGACACCCAGATAAATTTGACTTTCAGATTACAGAATGAATAATATTTTAGGATGAGTATATCTCAGGTATCACGTGGGATATACTTATGCTAATTTCTTTGTCATTTCTTCAGGCATCCTGTATTTTCATTTCCTAAATCTAGCAATCTAGTCTGAGAAAGGACCCTAATATAATGACAGAATGAATTTGCCATCAACCCAGAGGGACATGAGCATAGGGTCAGATTTAATTTACTTTTGAAAAATATGAAGTGCCATTTTTGGCACCTTGGCCAGTGGAGTAAAATCCATGCTAAGCCCAGGTAGAGCAGGGCTGCCTGGTAGAGCAGGATGTGGGGGGGATGCCCTGTCTGCCCACATCTCCTCTCCCTTTTCCTCCCAGGGGTCCTTGAGGATCTCAGGACCATCCCTCCCCCCATCCCCAGAAGGGCTCCAGCAAGTCATGTCTGTGTTTCACGCAAAGAAGTCCAGCTGTCCATTACTTTATGATATTTTGCCTTATTATTACTAGAATTTTTTTCTCCCTGATTTCTGAAGTAACACATGGTCATGATTGTAAACTAGAAAATATAGAGAAAGATAAAGAGATCACAAACCGTGTATTACCCCACCAGTCAGAGATAACTGCTATCAGCGTTTGTTCCTGTCCTTACGTATTTCCTTATATTTATGTACGTATGTGCTACATCTTGAAGATAAAGCTTGGATCCTACTCTAAACACTGTTTTATCATTTGCTTTTCACTTAATAATAGAAGGGTATACTTTCCCATTACCATTAATTATTCTCCCAATCGTTAAGTTTATGGCTATGTTGTATTCCACCTTATTAGTGAGCCATGCTAGGTCAGTGGTTTTAATTTCCTTGGTCAAATAGAAGGTTTTAGTGGAGTCAGTTCATTCATTCACTCATCCAGCACACACTCATCGAACACTTACCACGTGCAAATGGAAGAACTTGAAGGTCCAAGGTGCCAACCTCTCTCCTTCCCCTCTCGCTTTGGATGGATGCTTTCTTTGGCCCTGAAGTGGATGTGGTGCTCGGTAATCCACACCTGCACCCCCAGAGATTGTTCCAGCAGTGCCTTAACCTTTTGGACTCTACCCCCATCATCACCAATAATGAGAGCGATGAGCCTTATTCTTCCGTGTGTGTTTGGAGAGCCATAAAAACTTCACCATAAAAAAATTAATAAATGTGATGTGATGATTCATCCCCCAGCAGAGTTTACACTTCCGACTTTTATCCCACAGCTGCCTCTCCTGAGAAAATAAAATACGCTTCTAATTAGCCGAGCTTTTAAAGAGAAAGCTGAGAGCTGGGCTGTTTAAGATGAGGGGAGGAAAGAGGCTGTTCAGAGTGGGGAACGGGCTGGGCTGTCTGTGTTCCTGGGCTGACGAGGCACATGGGGGCCTGTCCTGGGGACGAGCTGGCGGGGACAGAACATGACCTTCCTGCCCGCTGACCACCTTCTCGTCAATGTTGTGGACCCGATGGGACCATGTTACCTTCATGCTGCACTTCTGGGGAACACGCTGTTTCTTGTAGCTCTGCCCCTCTGCTTGGAAGCGCCGTGGTCCAGGGGTGGGGACATGAATGTGATCTTAGTCCCAGGGACCCAGGTTTGAATCCCAGCTGCACCTATCCCTGTGTGGGGACCTGGGGCATGTCTGAGACTCAGTTCCTGCATCTGAGAAATGGGCATAATAATAGCTACTCCAAAGGACCAGAGTGAGAATTACATGACATGTAAGTACCCTGAGACCCTAATTCTTTCCCACCTCCCTTCTTTCTCTCTTTGAGTGACTCCATACTCTTCCAACACCTGAGCCTTTGCCCTCTGTCTTGGTTAGACCTCTTTAACTCCCCTCTTGCCCTGCCTTCAAAACAAAGCAGATCCTGAGACTAGGACTGGAGGGAGTTCGTGTATCAGGGAGGCCATCTCAGACCAAACCAACAGGAGTAGAGACATGAGCTGGGAGGAAAGTTACTGCTGGAGAGTCTCTGGGAGACTCAGCCTGAGAGATCCCACCTGAGGGGTGAGGTTGCTAGGGCTTTCCATGCCCACCTCTGTCAGTCACTGAGCTCTGCTCCCAGGGGCCCCCAATTCCCGGAGTGCTCTGGGCTTGCTGTGCTTGTGGCCAGAACTGGTCCCACGACCCCAGGCGATCTCAGCAGCCTGCACTGCTGTGTCGTGGGGGCATCTAGGCATCCCCTTTACTGGCTCAGGGCTGGCTCCAATCTTTGCATCTTTGCTTGGCTTAGCAAAGAAAGCTAAGAAAGAGTTTTTAAAAAGACCTGGAACAGTAACAGGGGACCCCAGGAGCGAGGTGGGAGGAGGCTCATGGAATCTGAGGCCTGCTTTCTTGCTAAGCTGTGGGATGATTTCCTTCCACTGTCCTCAGCAATTCTTTGATAATTTGTCTGTCTCAGCAGAGCTCAGGAGCATAGGGAAAAGGGTTTTTCTTCCTGGGGCTGGAGTGTTGGCAGCAGTGGGGGAGAGCTGGGTGGGCCTGCGGCTGACCTGGTTTCTCCAGCTTAAGGGGAACCTCAGACCACATGCTGTGGATGCGCTGGGGGAAATGGGCACTCCTGCTCCAGGGACACTTGTGATGTCCCGGGTGAGCCTGAGGCCTCCTCTGCCTCCTCCCCCCCTGCCTCAGTTGGTCTCTGGCTGCCGCAGGGAGCTTTAGGGGTGGGCATATGGTTTGGAGCCCAGAGGAACTGTACCCTGTGGTCTGGGGTGTTGGGGTGTTGGGAAGTCCTCCCTCCTGTACCTCTAAACCCGTGTGTGTGGTCAGAGGGTGCCCGCGCAGGGAAGGCTGCAGGCCTTGGTTGGGGCTTTACCTACCTCTGAGGTCAACCCAGACTGCATGTGGCCTTGGCTGGCCAGGGTTGTCTACACACCCCAGGACTCAGAGGACTGTCCACAGCCGTCTCAGTGTTGGGTGTGGTGCTGGGACTCTTGAGTTCCTGGTTCTCCGGACCCCAGGGCCCAGCAGGTGCCTGACCTGGAAGGGGAGCTGGTTGATGGAGGGCAAAGTGGGCCTCGAGGGGGCATCTGGCAGGGGAGCCGTCTAAGGACACCCTGTCTGGACTAAGACTGCCCTGGAGACGGGCTCCCAGCCTCCAAGGGAGCCTTGTGAGAGGAGGGGGAGAACTGAGGGGCTGGCTGTTTCCAAGAGCATCTCTGGCATGGCTGGGCTGAGGGAGGAGATCCCTGCTATCAGTGATCCTTGTCCAGGATGGGGAACCCCAGCCTCAGGTCAAACCAGGAAGGCAGCTGTGTCTTCTCTTAGATCAGGTGACCTGCCCCTGGTCACACTTACCTATGATTCATCTTGGCCATTCAACTGTATCTTAACAATCTCCTGGTCTTCCTAACTTGGCCGAGGAAGATACTTTGGTGTCCTAATGATAATGATGGTAATATTAACAATTCTGAAATTATCAACATGTAATAACAATGCTAATGGTAACTCCCCTTCATTTACATGAACTTCAGTCATTTGCAGAATTCTTTCTCATGAATTCTTGCTTAATCCTCGTAAAACCTTAGGAAGTTGGTATTCTTTTCTCTGTTTTTATAAATGCCGGCACCGAGGCTCAGAAAGGTTGAGTAAATTGCTCAAGGTCACATGGCATGAAAATGGCAGAGCTGGTGCTTCCTCCTTGGCGTGTTGGTGCCACTCCTTGAACAGTGTGTGTGTGTGTGTGTGTGTGTGTGTGTGAGACCAGTGCAGCTCACTGCGCCAGTCCACTCTGACTCTTCTGAGGTTCCAGAGGGAGCCCCTACCAGCTGGGTCCTGGGTCCCCTGGACACTTCCTGGTTGAGGGGGTACTGAGAAGGTGACTGCCAGCGAAGGACACTGAAGTCCCCATTGTCTGACCTGGAGACTTGCCTGGGCTGGACCCTGCTAAAGGTTTGTCCCTTGCCACAAGGTAGGAGATTTGGGCTGTCTGGGAAATGTGGGTGGATGGGTGTCTGACCACGTCTTGGCTTTAGGGCCAGATCCGGACCAAAGCCTGGGTCAACGATTACCTGTCACTTGAACGTGGCCAAGTGTCCTCCCCTTACTGAGTCTGTTTTCTCATCTGCAAGACAGAGGCACGTCTCTGGGAGGAAAGTTGCTGGGATCCTCTGAAGTAACAAATATGACAGGATTTGCTCTGGGAATCTACACGCAGGAAGGTATTGTCATCATTATAAAGTTAGACCTTACGAACTTCTCGTTGAAAATATAAAGTTTGAGGTGATCCTGCCCACGGAGGGGGAAGACAGGCTCTGAGCTGCCGGGTCCAGTGCCTTGAGCCATGGCGTGGAGGATGGTCTGAGATTCTGGGGAGGTTGGGGGCGTGGAGTGAAGGTCAAAGCAGCTGACGGAGGTGTGTGTGAAGAAACAGCCTGTGGAAAACTAATTTCACCCAAGGAGATAGTCTTTGAAATTTGTCTAAACCTCAGTTTGGGCGGCAAAATTAAAGAAAGCCAGTCTAGAAGGGGTGGGAAGGGACAAACTGGGATTTCAAAATGTGGAATAGATAAACAAGATTGTGCTGTGTAGCCCAGGGAAATACATACAGGATCTTGTGGTGGCTCACAGCGAAAGAGAATGTGACAATGAATGTATGTATGTTCATGTATAACTGAAAAATTGTGCTCTACACTGGAATTTGACACAACATTGTAAAATGACTATAACTCAATAAATAAAAATGTTAAAAAAAAAAAAAAAGAAAGCCAGTCAGTCTGATAGATGAAGGCATCCGGGGGGATGGAGGAACTGAAATCCGCTCCTGGGTGTGTCCTGCCCCCACCCCATCCGATATCGGGAAACCTCAGTGTAAACAGCCATTAAATTAGAGTGCGTGTGCTCGCTTTCCAGGAGTCTTGCTTTCCTGAAGAATTAAAAATGAGGTTTGATTTAGAAAAAAATGCGACTGATGACTTGCAGAACACATCTCGTGGGCTAAGTTAGATCTATCTACCTATTGATCCATCTGTCCCTCCAGCCAGCCAGCTGCCTACATAGCTACAAACATTCCTACATAAAGTATGTGGATCTATAGATGTGTAAAAATAGAATCTTTGCATGTAAATGGCAGAGGCGGTGGATAAGTAAATAAGAGTCATCTTATTTACATGATGAATGTCATCACATTTTAAATTTTATTTATTTAGGCATCAGTTGATTCCAGAAAGGGTTGGAGGGAGGTGTATGCAGGGGATGTGACCTGATGCTCACAGTGTGGGGGCCTCAGAAGGCGAGTCTGGCAGCCGCGAAGAGGATGGTGGAGAGGGAGAGATGTGAGGATAGAGGAGGTTGTCCCTGTTTGTCCCGGGAGCCGGGGACAGGGGTGGGGAACTGGTCCCCCACCTAGAACTCCAGGCCTTGTCATGATGGGGAGCAGGGGTCAGAAGTCCCCCGGGGCTCACACAGTCCGAGGCTCAGGCCTGGTTGTGTGCGGGCGGGTGTTTGGACAAGAGTGTGTCGATCTGGGAATTTACCGCTGCATAATGACAGCTCCCGGTGAGGACTAGGGGACGGTTCCAAGGCCACCCTGGCACTGACAGTGGGTGGCCCGGCAAGGGTGAGGGCCTCGGGGGTGGGGCTCTCAGGCCTTCCTTGGCTGCCAAGCCTGAGGCTCCGGCAAGGCACTGCCCCCATTTCTGGCCTGCCCTTGGGGATGGAGGTCAAGGACTCAGGTGGAGAAATCTCTGTGGGTGTTGGTGAGGGTCTGCAGGTCCACAGTTCTTGAGTCCTTCAGAGGAGGCCTGGACAGCCACTGCCAGAGCCAGGTCCAGAGTGGAGCTGGCAGCTGAGGGGCAAATCGGATCTGCAGCCCAGAGAGGGCTGGAGAGACAGTGGGTGAGGGTCCCTGAAGCAGGCCCGGGGGAGGGCACGCTCTGAAGAGGGATGGACTGTGAGGAAACCCCAATATGTAAGGGGCAGGCACTTGGTGCCCTGCAAGGGAGCAGCTGGAGGGCTGGGAGATGTAGGAGGGCACAAAGTCCTGCAAACCCAGGAGGAGGCATTTCCAGAACCCTGGCTGTGAGTGGGTTGAAGTTCCTCTGATCGCTGGTGCTGGGGACTGTGAGCATAGTCCTCACTCCTAGGTTCTGCAGGACGGGCCTGGAGAGATTCAGGAGGGATTTTCTTGGCCTGAAGCGGCAGCAGCAGAGGTGTTCCCTTGTCTTCTGTTCCACCTGGCTCGGAGCAGGCTGCCTGCCAGTGAATCAGGACAGACATGGCAATGAATATGCATTTGTCCTTCCCCTACATCACGGCCTGGGAGCCTGGATCACCAGGCTTTCTAGGCATTTCTGAGGGACACTGAAGTCAGGAGGAGGGGAGGGGAGGGGAAGGGAGGGGCTGATCTCAGGGCCCAGAGGCTGGCAGAACCAGGGTGGCGGTGAGGACCACGCCCACCTGGAGGCAGATAATGACAGGGCTGGAGGAGCTGTGGGGAGGGAGCTGTCAGGATGCAGCGTGCGTGGCCACCGCTGCTGACAGCTGTTTTAGCACCGTGCTGGCCACAGGCTGACAGGCCCAGGAACCTGGAACCAGCTGTGCACTCTGTCTGGCCTCTTTCCTGGCCAAGGCCGGCAGTTTCCTTGCGAGTAATCCCTGTCATTATCTGGGACTGGGACATCCTCCCCACCCTGGCTCTCAGGAGCTTTGAAGTCGAGGGGCAGCCCACCAAGGCCTGGTTACTTGTGGCTGCCTGGTGGCCCTGGTGCTGCCTTAGCCAACGTGAGGCTGTGTGTGCATGTGTGGGGGACGGAGGTAGGCCCAGCCAGGTTGTGAGTCACGGGGAGGTGTCTCCCCTGCAGAAGGGGGACTGAGAGAGCTGACGTGTGAGTTCCTAAGGTCACTCCACAAAGCCCCTTGCCTGGACAGCGCCTGGCTCATCTCCATTTCTCTGGCGTGCACTGATAGAAATGTGTGAAATCTGTCCCAGCCAGTAACAGGTAGCACGGGGACCCAGGTGGCACAAATGTCCTGGGGTCCCTGGAAAAGGCCAGGGTTTACCTTTCCCTGCCAATGACAAAGGGCATGTAGCAAAAATTTGTAAGCACATATTACCAATATTGGAGAAAAACACTCCTTTACAGGGCAATTCTATAGTTATTGCTAAATTGATCTTCATTTATCACCTGCATCCCCATTTTACAGATGAGGGAACTGAGGCAAAGAGAGGGTAAGTAACTTACCCTGGGTCACACAGCCAGGGAGAGTTTGGGCTAGGAATTGAACTTGAGAGTTTGGGAGCCGTCCTGCCTGCCCAAGAGAGATTTGGTCCCATCCCCAGCCACATGGCCGCTCTGTGCTCCAGCGAGTGTACAGGTCTGATTTTGTCCCAGCTTGGTGCCTTGATCTCAGGAGCAATCTTCAGGAGTAGTTGAACTCTTGTATTCAGATTCCAGAGCTTAGGCTCTGCTTTGAGCTGCCTGAGTTGGCCTCAGAGCTGAGGAAAAGGACCGGGAGAGCCTTTCCTGGGCTGAGAGTGCCTGGCACAGAGATCAGACACGGGCACTTCCTGGGGAGCCACATCACTCAGGTTCAAAGTTGCGTGATCTTGGGCAAATCGCTTAACTGGTGTGTGCCTCAGTTTCCCCATCTGTGAAGTGTAAATACAGTAGCTCCCTCATAGGGCTGCAGAGAGAAATATATCACCTGTGAAGCCTGGGTCTGGTGTAGGTAAGAGCTCACTCAGTCTTAGCTGGGATCCCACCTCGAGCCTTGGTGCCGAAGCCTGTGGTTGGAACAGCTGGCCCAGGCGGGCCACTCACCTTCGTCCTGGCCCAACATCTTCTTAGGGAGGTCTTCGCAGACAGAGGCTGCTCTGTGATGTTCTTTCTCAGCACACCTCTTTGTTTCCTTCGGAGCACTTTTCACAGCTGCTAAGTAGCTCAATTAGTGGTTGGTTTGATTTCAGTCTGTCTCTAAGCTGCAGAGGGTAGGGGTCTTGCTGTCTTTCACAGTTGAGTCCATCGGGACAAAATGAACCTTAGTTGAGTAAGTGAGTCTGGCAAGAGCCTGGGGAGGCCCTGCCCTGGGCCTCAGGTGGCCGACTGCCTGGAGGTCCCGCAGAAATGCTGCGTTAGGACTGTCCTCCTCTCCGGAACAGCCCATCTCGTTCCCTCTGCTCCAAGCAGCGAGCGTTTTCGCCCCAGGACGCATTTTCCCCAAGGATCCCGGGGGCCGCTGCTCTCTGAGGTCAGAGCAGGGAGGCGCTCGGGGGCTTTGCAGATTTTCTGAGAAGACTGTAGCCCTATGAGGCCTCCCTCCTGCAGACCCAAGAGCACACGCGGGGCTTCTGTGTGTTCGGCACAGTCTGGGGAGGGGACCCTGTGGGGACAGATCTTTCCCAGGCACTTTGATTTCCCCTGTCTGCAGCCACTATTCTGGCAGATTCTGGCCTTCAGGGCCCGAGCTTCCGTGAGGAGGGTTCCCGAGGCTAAGATGGGTGCTGTTTCTCTAGCAGTTCTCTGACCTTAAGGCTTCAGTTGGGGTGCTCAGGGGTGAGGAACCTACCTCTGTGGTAGGCCTGCTGAGCCTGGCCCAAGACAAGGTGTGGCCAAACCATGTCTCTAAGCTTCTGGAGGCTGGGCTGAGCTTGCTGGAGGGTTGGTGTTACCCTCCCATTTTGAGGAAGCTGAGGCTCAGAGAGGGTGAGTAACCTGCCCATGGGCACAGAGCCAGATGCGGAGGCAAGATTGCAACACAAGCCCACATGAAGAGCCATCCTTGTGCTTCCTGACCCCCAGGGAACCTGGAAGCCCAGACAGAGACACTGCTTCCGGCCTTGGGAGCCCTAGAGCAGGAGGTGTTGGCATTTTGAAGTACGCACTGCTCACTCTCAGGTTGGAGTTTCTGCCGGAAGCCTACTGGTGGGTGAGAGTATTTGGGGCTTATGCAAAGGAGTTGGCTCTGAAGGCCTCGTTGGGGGCAAAGGCCAGGTCTCGTGGGCTGTCTTGTTTGAGAGGAAATGATCCCTGGGAGCAGAGTCGTGAGTGGGGAAGCATGTGTCCTGCCCAGTGGTTCGGTCCAAGGAAGGCGGCGGGACGGGAGGCTCTCCAGGTCGTTGTGCTCCTGGACCTGGCTGTGCTCACTCAGCTCTTGGTGAGGAACTTTCAGAGTTGACTCTAAAAATAGATCTGTAAAAATTTCTGGGCACCATTTAAAGTTGAAGTCCCAAGGGAGTCACATAAACCTTTCATGCTGACAGCCTGCAGGGATCTGCAGCTGGCAAAGTACACGCCCGCCTCACGGGGCTGGAGATGCTTGTGTGGGCGGCAGGGATTCTGGTGGGTCACTGGGCGTGTACGGCTTTGCTGGTAATATTTTCTCAGCTGCCGTCACCTGGATGCAGAAAACTCTCAAGAGGTGCCAATGGTAGGGGTTGTGACTTGGTGATGCTGTGATGTGGTGACACTGTGACCCCTGAGGTTGTGACTCCCCTGAATGAGACCTGCCAGGTGTGGCAGTCCTGTGGGTTCCATCCAGAAGGAATTCAGTCTTGCTTTTGGTCTTGTTCCCCATCAGTTGCCAATCTGGCCAGGTACGCTCACCTCGGTGGGCACCTGGCATTCCATGTCCTCTGAGGCAGCCTTCTTAATGCCTTGGACCACCAGGTGCTGGTGGGAGGCAGTGCTTAGTTCTGTCTTGGCTTCTTTCTCCTGATTCTTCAGGGTGACTGTGTAGAAAGCAGACCGTTCTCCTGCTGATAAATGGCCACTTCTCATGGCATCACACGGATGTGTTGCTTTCATGAGCCTCCTGTGTTTTTGTTCTCTGACTTGCCCTTTGGGGTGAGGCTGGTTGTGGGGTGCAGTAGATGAAGGAAGGTGTAGGGGTGGACACTGTGCAGCCCCTTGGCCCCAGTGCCCTGGCAAGGAACCTCCAGCACGCTCATAGGTGGGGCCCTGCTCCGAGCTCCTGACTTTTGAGTCCAGGCTTTGAAGCTGATGAGCATTTTGTCTCCTACATCATCTCTGGTCCAGGGCAAACTTCCTCACCTCCCTTGGGCCATACCCTGGGGGTCTCCGATTACCCCCAAAGGATGCCCGAAGGCTGCCTCAGTTTCTCCATCCACATATTGGGCTTGCCCACCCTCAGTGCCCCCTGCAGGTGAAATGTGACAAAGAGCACGCAGTGTGGGGGAAGCGCTGATCCCGGCAGCGGCCAGCGTGGTGTCCTCACCGCAAGTTCAGGCTAATGCACTGTAATCATGTTCCTGTAATCTGAGATCAGCTTGACGCCATGGAGGCTCAGATGGGAAGGGGTGTGGGTGTCCCCTGTGGCTCAGTGAGTGCTTTCTCTGGGTGCATCTGCCACACAGAGCGTGGGATATTCCTGCTCCATTCCAGCTGGATGCGGAGATGCTTAATAAACGTTAAGTAATATTTAGGTATATTAATTCAGCGGTTGGTGCAGGGGTCGGTGAGCCCTGCTCAGCCCACACGTTCCTAACCTTAGTGGCGACCAGAGCTAGCATTTAAGGGGCACCGACCATTTGCCATGCACTATGCAAAGTGTGCTGTCCTCACTACCACTTTGACCCTCACGGCAGCGCTGTGAGGGGTGTCTGGTGAGTACTGTCCTAAGTTTGTTTGTGAGGACATGGAGCTTTAGGGACTGCGTGACTCGCTGAGGATTCTCAGCACGTGCTCCCTGCAGCCTCTCCGCACTGCCTCCTTGGGAGGGCTTGTGTTTGGAGTGTGGGACAGCCTCTCCCCTGGGCTTGGCTATGTCTCAAAGCCCATGGCGTATAGGGGGCGCTCTCCTTCCTGCTGCTCTGGATCCATTCACTGAAGGCCACTTGGCCACTGTGGCCTCAGCAGGGGGGGCTGGACCATCCACACTGGGGACAGAGGTAGGGGTCAGGGGGGTCATTCTTGGTTGGCCTCAGACCACAGCCAGCATGATCACAGTGGGACCTGCATAGATACCCTCATGAGGGTTTCCAGCTGCCTGGCAGCCCTGTTGGTGTCACTGCCCTGGGCTGGCTGCTGTGACCTCAGCTTCCAGCAGGTGTGCCCCGAGGCGTGGACGCTCAGGAGAGTAGCTGTGGCCTGTAGCGTGCGTCTTGCTGGAAGCCTGGCAGCCTCAGCAGGGTATTTGCACTAGTGTGCCTAGAGAAACATAAATGTTTGGAAAGTAAACAATTCGATGCAGAAAGTGCACTTGGTCAAGACGTGGGAAAGTGTCAGGTCACAGCACAAAATCGTTTGTGCTTGGCAGCTGCACAAGGGCGGGGCGAGATGGAAACGCGGCTCTACAGACCCAGCTTTGACCCCGAGCTCCCATGAAATTATCCTGTGTGCGGTCACAGAGGAACAAAGATTCATGCTGGAAAAATGAGAAGTGATGTGGGCAGAGGATGCGTTTCATGCAGTCCCCAGGCCCTGGGATTGGGACAGCTTCAGAGGCCAAGGGTGGAGCAGAAAAAAAGAAGTTCCTTAGAGTCTGGACTCGGACCTGAGGTCAGATCCCAACCCAAGCCACCACAGGACAAGTTACAGCCCATCTCTGAGCCTCAGTTTCCCAATCTGAAGAATGGGCTGTTAATTGTACCTCCTAGGGGTGGCCCAAGGCTAGAAGTGAGGTTGCATGTGAAGTGTGTGCGTAGTGTCAGCCCCAAAGGCCCCTAAATGTTGCTGTCACTGTCATTGTTCACAGCTGTCACGAGATCAGTGCCATGTGGCTTCCAGAGGTGATACATGGGGCAGAGGGACCTCAGGTGCATCGTTTCACTGAGAGGCCACCCTAAGCCTTGTGCTGGCAAGTCTTGGTGCACAGGATGGCATCTGAGGGAGGTCCAGAAGGTCTTGGAGGCAGGAAGGGGTCCTTCTGACTCTCCTCTTTTGGCCCGCAGCAGCCTACCCAATACTGGGGTCAGTGCTTAAGAACTGTTTGCTGGAGAAATGAACACATGCAGTAATGAATGCCCAGCCACCCCACATGTGTAAACCAAGCCTTGGGATGTCAAATCCTCTCTGTCTTCAGCCCGCTCCCGTGACTCCAGCAGGCTTGTTTTTAGCTCAGGACAGAAGGTACTGGCTCACAGGTGTGCCAGCTCGCCACTTTCTGCTCGCCTCCCATGGCTGTGAGACTCAGGGAGGTGCTGACCCCCTTTAACAGGAAAGGGATGTGTGAACGTGTCTGAGTTAAAATAAGCAGGTTGCCTACCCAGGCCAGCCCAGCTGGAGAATTCAACTACGCCCAAAGGCTGGGGCTTCTGGCTCTTGTTTGGTGTGGGAAGGGGAGGCACAGTGGCTCCTGGCCAGAGGGTGGCACTGTCACAGTGACTGCTGGGGACTGCATTGTGTTCCCTCCAAATTCATATGTTAAGCCCCTAACCTCCAACATATTTGGAGGTAACTTTGGATATCTTTTAGGGCATGGGGATGGAGCCGTCATGAATAGGATTAGTGCCCTTGTAAGAAAAGACACAAGAGAGATGATCTCTCTCGACCATGTGAGGACACAGTGTGAAGGTGGCCATCTGCTAGCCAGGAAGAGGGCTCTCACCAGACACTGACCACACCAGACCCTTGGCCCTGGACTTCCAGCCTCCAGTCCTATAAGGAATAAACTTCTGTTGTTTAAACCAGCCTCTCTCTGGTATTTTGTTACAGTAGCCTGAGCTGACTGAGACAGTGGCCTTCTGCCCTGGCACTGAGGGCAGGTAGCGTTGCTCTGTCTGTGGGGTCTGAGACGTCATCCTTCCTCACCTCTCGGAGGGACAGAGGGCAGTGCCCTCCAGCAGATGCTGGCCTGCGCCTCCGGCCAGGTGTCAGACTAGCCTGAAAGGGGTTCTTGGTGACTGCTCCACAAGCAGGAAGTCCTCAGTCAAGGCCAGGTTGGGCAGAGATCTTGGTGAGGGGTGCCCTGGGGCATGGCAGAGGAGTGCTGTGATGATCGGAACAACTGGGACAAAGGATCCAGGAATCCCAAGGTGCTGGATGGAGGCGGTGGGGGGAGCACATGGATGGGGCCAATCGGGAAAGACCCCTGAACACATGGTGGGAACTATGAATCTGGGAGAAAGCTGCCTTCCTGTCAGCCAAACAGGGAGTTTAGACTTGGGAGAAATAACAAAGAGCAGGCAAATAATTGGTTTTTAAAAATTTTATTTTACTATGAGTTAGACATGCAAAAGAGCTGGCGAGGGGAATATGAGAATAGGATAAGTTAAAATATGACAATTCACATTGTTGTTACCAATATTCACCCATTTTTTGAATAAAAGCACCCCAGATTGCTGGTAGCCTTTGGTTAATTTCCAGAGTTCCGAACAGTGTGATTCTGACAATTTCTGCCAGGGTTCTCATTGCCTGTATGGAGGAGAGGTTTTCAGACCCCCTTATTCTCTTATTTTCGTTGCTGTTACCCTCTCATTTTTGTTTCTGCATGAAGAATTTCCTTTAACATTTCTTGTAGTGCAGATCTGCTGATAATGAACTACCTTGGGCTTTGCATGTCTGAAATTTGCATGTCTTTATTTTGCCTTCATTTTGAAAAATATTTCACTGGATATAGAATTCTAGGTTGACCCCCTACCCCCTGCTGCCCCTAGCATTTAAATATATAATAACATATAATAAATATATATAAATACATAGTTCCATTGTCTGCTGCCATTTAAATTTGTGTTCCTTGGTACATCATGTGTCTTTTTCTCTGACTGCTTTTTAAGATTTTTTTCTTGCTGGTTCTCAGGAATTTGATTATGTTTTCCCTTGGTGTGGTTTTCTTTATATTTATCCTATTTGGAGTTAGTTGAGCTTCTTGGGTCTGAGAGTTTATAATTTTCATCAAATTTGGAAAAAATTCAGCCATTATTTCTTCAAATAGTTTTTTCTTCCCTCTAGCTGGGACCCCAATTACACACATGTTAGACCACTTGCTGTTACTTCGCAGTCCTTTCTCTGTGCTTCACTTTAGATAATGTCTATCATTATGTCTTTAAGTTTCCTGGTCTGTTTTTTTTTTTTTTTTTTTTCTTGCAGTGTTTAATCTGTAGGAATGTTACTCTCATTCAATTTATTTGTCACTTGTATTTTTTTGTCTCAGGAAGTTTGTTTCTTTTTTATATCTTCCATTTCTCTTTTTATCATGTTCTTACTTTCCTTTATATACTTGAGTATATAGAGTATATTTATAATAATTTTTTTAAAATCTTACTTTATAATTAATGCACAGTAAAATGAGCTTTTGGGGGGTTATATATTTCTATGACATTAAGACATGTGTGGATTTGTGTAACTCTCACTACAATCAGAATACAAAACAGTTCAATCACCCCCAAAATGCCTCTTCATGTCACCTGTTTGTGGTGATTCCCCACTGCTGCCTCAAACCCCTGGAGACCACTTAACTGTACTCTGTCACTAATTTTGTAACAGTCTTTTTTGAGAATTTTTTCTTTTTGAAAATGTCGTATAAGTAGAATCATAGAGAATGTAAACTTTTAATATTAACTTCTTTCACTCAGTGTAATACCTTTATAATTCATCCAAATTATTGCATATTATCAATAGTTTGTTTTTTTGTACTGTTAAGTACTATTCCATTATATGGATGCACTAGAGTTTATCCATTCACCTGCTGAAGAACATTTGGATTGTTTCCAGTTTTTGGCTGTTACAAATAAAGATGCTATGAACATTCACGTACAGGTTTTTGTGTGAACATATGGTTTCATTTCTTTAAGATTTATATCTAAGAGTAAGATTGCTGGCTCATATGCGTAGTGGATGTTTAACTTTAACCAAAACTGCCAAAATTATTTTCAAAGTGTCTGTACCATTTTGTATTCCTACCAGAAATGCACAAGACTTCTGGCTGCTGCTCTCTCGCCAGCACTTGGTGTGGTCAAGATTTTTCCCTTTAGCCGTCTGATGTGTCATAGTATCTCATCATGGCTTTAAATTGCGTTTCACTAATAGCTCATGACGTTGAGCATCTTTTCATCTGAATATTTGCCTTCTGTGTATCTTCTTTGGTGAAGTACCTGCTCAATATTTTGATATATTCTGGGTAGAAGTTCTTTCTGGATATGAGATTTGTATATTTCTCCTAATCTGGAGCTTGTGTTTTTAGTGTCTTACTAATCCACGTTGAAGAGCAGAAGTTTTAAATTTTGATGAAGCCCAGTTTGTCATTATTGTCTTTTATGTATCTTGCATTTTGTCTAAGAACTCTTTGCCTCATCCAGGTGATGAAGATTTTCTTCCATATTTTCTTTAAAAAGTTTTGTGTTTTACATTTACATTTATAGACCATTTTGTTTGTTTTGTATAAGGTGTATGTTTAGATCAGCTTAAAAAATTATTTTTTGCCCATGATGTCTAGTTGTTCCACACCACTTGCTGAATGGGCTACACTTTATCCATTGAATTGCCTTTGCACCTTGGTCAAAAATCTATTGGCCATATTTGTGAGAGTCTATTTTTTGATGCTCCATTTTGTTCCATTGATATATGTGTCTGTCCCTTCACCAGTATCATGCTGTCTTGATTAAAGTAGCTTTTTAGAAAATCTTAAAATCAGGTAGTGCGATTCCTCCGATTTTATTTAATTTTTCAAAATTTTGGCTTTGTCAGTTTCTTGGCCTTTCTATTAGAATTTTAGAGTCAGTTAGTCTATCTCTATAAAAAGGATCACTGGGATTTTGACTAGAATTGTGTTAAATCTACAGAACTATGCAGGGAGAATTGAGATCTTAACTTTGTGAGTCTTCCAAATCATGACCATGGTGTGTCTCTTGATTTATTTAGGGCTTCTTTGGTTTCTTACATCAGCTTTTATAGTTTCTAGCATACAGATTCTATCCTTGTTTTATTGTATTTATGCTGCTGTGTATACTGAACGGTCTAATAAGACGCCTTTTGTCGATATGACCCTTCCTTCCAAACATCCAGGGCACAGCAGAGGGAACCTACACTCAATCTGCAAAGAGTGCTGGTGGGAGATCTTTGTGCTGGACTGTGAGCCTGGAGCTATAAGGCACTGGGAACATGAGATGAGTGGGATTTGGTCCTTGTCCTCAGGGAGCTCAAATATTCTACCCTTGAGTCAGATGCTTACTTTGTGAATCCCCAGAGTGATCTGTTTTATGGAATATTGCTGTGGGCTGGCAGAGCGCCCCTCTCTCTGTTCCCTAGGGAATATCAAAACCATGGTGGGAAACTGGCACTCCTTCCATCACATCTTATTAATAAGTCTAATTAACCCAAGGCAACATTTGCCAATGCTAATTCCACATTGAGAGCATGAAGTGCAGTGTTCTGGCAAATTCTTGGCCACATGACTCTAACAGCTTGCTCTCGATGGCCCCAAATGGGTAGTCTGTCTGTCCCCATGGGTTTTCCAACTGGTGAGGCTCACCTGCCCACCGTTCCTTCCTCATGTAGGCTCACTGGTTTGCAGGAGAAAATGCTGCTTTAACTCATCCTTCTGGGGTTGTCACTGTGCTCTTCCACAGAAAGGTTTGCACATCTCTGCTCTGACCCTCCAGCGCCTGCAAGCAGGGGCCTGGACATCTGACGCTGCAGCGCAGTCCTGCTCGAGGGTTTCCAGTCTAAATCATGGGCAGAAGCAGCGCCCTGCCTTCCTGGGCCTGACTGTGAGTGAGGGGCCGCTTTCTCCCTGGCAAGGCTCTGCCTGTGTTTCTCCTGGCTGCGCAGCCTGGCTCTGTGTATATGGATTGAAGAAAACAGTGCCTATGGTAACCCCAGAAGGCTGGCTACTGTTTCATCTCCCACTGAACCATTTCCAGGAGTCTGTTAGCAGATTTGACTTAGTAGTTTTAGAATCTGGGGATTCCATCTGGGCAGAGCCAGAGAGCCCACCAAGGGGCGCTAGGCTCTATGGAGGCCACCTGGCTGGCAGGTCTGGGCTGCTGTCTTTGGGCGTGGAGAGTGCATAAAAGTGATGTGTTTTATCTGCAAGTGGGAATGTGCCTTCTGTGGGCGGAGAGGAGGGGTCAGCAGTGAAAGGACGTGTGATGTGGAGGGGAGAGGGCCTCACTGCTCTTTGAAAGGTGAATCCAGCTGTGAGTGACAAGAAGGGAAGGACAGGGGCCCCATCTAACTGAAGCCTTGAAGGCTGCAGACCTGCCCCCACCAGCGTGTGATGCTGTGGTCACTCTGGCATCATCTAAGCCTCATCTGGGAGCAGAAACTGGGCACCCACTGGGGCTTCTGTTTGGGATCCAAACCAACATGGGAATGAGCCCAGAGCTGGGAATCTGCACAAAGAGTGACGGCTGACTCCTCTGAAGGCTGATTCAGGCTGAATCAGTTAAGACTTTTCAAGTACCAACAAACCCAGCTCAAACTGGCTTAAATGGTATGTGAATGAGTGAATGTAGGAATAAAAGAATCTGGCCTGGGGAGGAGCGGGGCTGGCCTGCCGGGGCCCCAGGCACACAGCTGAGGCCCATTGGAGGAGAGGCCGAGCCTGAGCCAGGGCCAGCCTTGGCTGGGGCCAGGGCTGTGGAAGGCTCCAGTTCTGTGGGGCACCAGCCCGCAAGGTCTGGAAGCCCTGGAGTCGGGCTGAGGTGGTGCCCCACCCACTGCCAGGGCCACTGGGGCAGGAGAGAAGCTTGTTCATGCCACAGGGCTGCTGAGGGCAATATGAGCTGGGGTTTGGGTGACCCAGGACCTTGGGAAGGACTGACAAGCCCCACATTCACTCATTCATTCACTGGATGTTTTTTTCATCTTTTTATCCAGGCAACAGATATTTATGTAGGTGCCATGTCCGGGGCCATGGTGAGCTGACCAGGCCCCTGACTGGCTCTGTGGAGTTCATAGCCTGGAGAGGGGGACAGAAAAACCGACAGGCTCTTCCCTCCCAGAGTGCCAGGGGCAGCTGAGGGGGTGGGGAGGGCAGGGGGCTGTGAGAGAGAGAGGAGGGGCTTCTGTCCCTGTCTGGTGGTGGTCAGAGAGGGCTGCCTAGAAGAAGTGACACCCAGGCTGAGATCTGAAAGCCAGTGGGGCTGAGCAGTGCGAAGTGGGAGGGGAGGGGTGTCTGAGGTAGAGGGAACAGCTTATGCCAGACCTGGACGCAGGAGAGAGTAGGTGAGGATCTCAGAGAGCAGTGAGGAGCCCGGCGTGATGCTGTGCTTTGGGTCCTGGCCCTCCCCCGCTCAGGTGGTGGGCCCTCCTCTCCCCATGGCTGCTGACAATCTCTCTCCTGGTGCCGACGGCCTCGGGCCTGGGGCATCAGAAGCAGGGAACCAAGGTGGCCCTGACTCTGGGATTGAAATCCCTGGTATGTCCTGGAGGCTGTCTTGTCCGGAGCATCTGTGGCCTCTGGACAGGGTCTGGTTTTGCTGAGCCTGGAAAATACACCACACGTCTAGAAGGATGAAGGCAGCTGGAAATCACGACAGATTTCTGGGATATACATTTAAGAACCCAGAGATGACAGATGTCCTGCCTAATTCCAGGACAGTGGAGGGAGACAGGGAGATGCCAGCAGGGCATGCATGTGGGTGCCGGTGGCGGTGGGGGCCTCTTAATGGCCCACCCCTCCTGCCAGCGGCTTCCGATGCAGAGGAGGAGAGATGAGGTTTACTCTCCTCCTGACACTCGGCTGGGGCGCTGATGATTCGACCTGCCTCCACTCCGCTGCGACCTCGGTGCAGATGAAAGAGGACGCATCAAACGTTAACAAGCTGCACGGCCTAGAAGTGGGTGCGCGGGCTGCCGTCGTCCTGCCCACGGCTCCTGCCAGCCTTGCAGCCTTGTTGGCTGAGAATGGAACAGCACGGACGCAGCCTGGGAAGCAGAGTGGTGGGCAGGGGCCTGCCCCATGCACACGGCCCCCACCCCAGACATGAACGCGAGCTCCGGGAGTGCCAGAGACTGACCACAAATCAATACTTCTCTGGGATAAGCTGCCTCGTGCCAGTGAGGTAAGGATGTTCTGATGAACGCAAGTCCTTTTCCAAGCAGGGAGGAGTGGTTTTTCCCATTTTCGCCCTCCTCTGCATCTCTCTGAAGCTTAAGGCCCACTGCGTGCCAGGCAGAGCAGAGGAGGCGTAAATGTCTATCTGATCATCTGCGGCATTTAGGGAGCTGCCGGCAGGAAGGACTGGGACCTGATGATGCTCGCTGATCCTGGGCTTGATGCTGGGTTGGCTCTGAGGGTCCTGCTCCCATCAGCCGCGCAGCCTGCCCATCTCCCCAGGGCCCTCCGTGGCCAGGCGGGCGGCTGCGCTTTGGGGACGTGAGCTCACATTTGCTTTCTTTCGCTATGACGCTTCTGAATGCTCGTCTGTGACTTTTCTGCTGCACCTGCCCAGAGAGGGTGGATTTGACAGGGGAGGCGACAGGGGTGTGTCTGCAGGTTGGGCACTGGGAGACAGCACATGTGAAGGGGCCCACTGGTGATAAATTTTGGACAGGGTCAGCAGCGAAAGGCGGGGACTTGCTTGTCGGGCACAAAGAGGGCTGGGCGAAGAGACGAAGAGCAGATCTCGGCCCAGGCATAGCTGGAGGCATCTGGCAGATAACGCAGGCAAGAGGTCAGTCAGGGAGGGAGGTCATGAGGTCCAAGTGGGGCACCAGCTCTCTCATCTCCATCAGGCCGGAGCAGGGAGGTCTGGGGCATCTCAGGGATGCCCCGGGGAGCTGTATGCGTCGTGGTGCAAGTGCAGATCTGGCCCCACCACTTATAAACTGAGCAAGTGGCCCAGGCAACTTGGGAGTGGGTTTCCCTATTGCGGGATTACACAAGGGAAATAATAACAGTGCCTCCTGTGCGCCAGGCTCTTTGCACACTCATCTCATGTGCTCGTCAAGTTTATTAACTCCCCAAGCCCAGAGACCAGGTTTCTGAGCTGAGATGGTCTGGCTTTTTCCACAGCACTGTGTGGCTCTCCTGTGTGTGACCGCCCTTAGCTCTGCACTTTGCACACAGTAGGTGTCCGGAATGTTAGCATGAACCCTTCCCCTCCCTCCCTCCTCTACCCTCTGGATACACTTAGACAGTACACACCTGTCAAGGCCTCACCTGTGCGCACAGCTGGGGTCCCCTCCGCAGGGCAGCCCCGTTATGGGAAGAGGTTCCCCACCCAGTGGCTGCATTACCCAACCCCCCCAGGGTGTGGCCACGTAGTGAGATCTTGTGAACAGAATGTGTGTGGAAGTAACACATGTCATTAGCTAACATGGTTAAAAAACGGGTGTGTTGGGAGCAGGCAAGGGAGTTGTTCAATGGATGGTGTTAGTTTGCACGGTGAAGGAGTTCTAGAGATCTGTTGCACAAGATTGCCCTCCTGGACACTTGGAAATGCTTAAGATGGTACATTTGTGCTGCTAAAAAAATTATATTTTTTACCACAGTAAAAACAAACCCCCCAAACCAGATGTGCTGTCTCTATAGAGAGGACTCCAAGGGTGGATGGAGCTGGGGTCCCTGCATGAGCCTGTGGAAGGCGCCTGGGAGGGTCCTGTGGCAGGACAACGTCCTCCTGCGCCTGTTCTGGGCTGCAGCCCCTAGGAAGTGCACCGTTCCTCCTTGGACGTCTAACCTGCACGCTGGGCCCGTGCCCTGGCCCACCGCAGGGCGTCTGATCACGCCAGCGGCACCGCCCAGCACGAGCTTTTGAGAAATGCACTCATAAGCACAGCTTTCTGGACCTGCTGGGGTGGCAGGTGCAGGAATCTGGGCGATTGCAGTTTGCACAGGTCGACCCTCAGACAAGAACGGCACCAATTATTTCTTGGTAAGCAGCTGTCCAGCCTTTTGTAGTGTAATAACAGGGAGTTCGCGAGCAAGCATCTGTGAAGGCTTTGGCTCGGGAGCTTTTTCAGCTGGCTCTGTCTTTGCCAGCCTCTGTCACTCAGCAGGCACAGGAGAGACCTCAGCCAGCTTCCTGGGGCCGGCTCAGAGCCACGCTGCAGCCCTTCCGCTGGGACTGTTCCCTGCCAGGCACCTGGCCTCATCTCACCCTCCCTGCAGCACTAAGATGTAGATGCTCTTGTCCCTTATGAAAGATGGGGACCTTAAGGGTCTCAGGAGGCCTCACAGGGGTTGGTGGCAGAGCTGGAATTAAATCTGGGCACGTCTGACTCCCAAACTCCTCCCCTTCTGCTACCTTGTTGGACCCTGAGTAGTCAGGGATGAATGCCTTTTGTACCCAGTCCCCTGCCTGTCTCTCCCCGCTCATCCCCAGCCTCTGCTCTCTGACACCCTGTGTTGTAGATACATCAAGCTTACGTCTAGGAAGTGCAGAGAACACAAACTGGGTCCCTTACGTCATACAGACAACCAACACGTGCTGGAGGCTCATTCTGGGCCACAGTGTGCTAGGCTACAGAAATGGCCATGGAGTCTTCCCCTCCCCAGAGGCACACCTCCTTGCCATGTTACTTTGAGAGCCCTTTCATTCTTACTCTAGACTTGGCCGTGAACTTGCTTTGGCCAGTGTAACATTCCCAAATGTCTTGCAGGTAGAAACGTGAGAAGGTTGCACACTGGGCTGGTCCTCTCTTGCTGCTCCTGACACTGCCTCCTTGTGAAGAAGCTTGTGCCATCCTCCTGGATGATGAGAGACCCACAGCCCACTTCAATCTGCTGCCTGGTGGACAGTCTGCCAACTGCCAGACAGGTGAGCGAGGCATCGTAGATCATCAATCACCAGCCAGCCACCTGCTGAGAACAGACACATGAGTGAGCCCAGGAGAGGTCAGTCGAGCCCGCCCAGAGCACCAGAACTGCCCAGCTGACCCACAGAATTGTGAGCTAAATAAATGTGTGTTGTTTTAAACCACTACATTTTGGGGTGGTTTGTTACTCAGCAAAAGCTCATATAAGACATTGTGTTTTAGTTACTTTTGCTGTATAACAAACCACCTCAAATCTAATTGCCTAAAACAACTGCTTTACCACGTTTATGGGTGTGAGTCAGGGATTCGGATAGGGTGTGGCAGGAATGACACGTCTCTGCTCTTTGATGTCTGGAGTCTCGGCTGGGAGCTCAAGGGATGACATAGAGTATTGAAAACTTGGGGGCTGGGGTCATCTGGAAGTATCTTCACTCACTTCTGGTAGTAGACGCTGTCTGTTAGCTGGCATCCAGCAGGGGCTGTCCACTGGGGCAGCTACATGTGGCCTCTCCGTGTGGCCTGAGCTTCCCCACAGCATGGTGGCTTCCAGGTAACTGGGCTTTTGTGGAAGCCCAGGGCTCCAAAGGCGCGTGTGCCAGCTAACAAGCAGGAGGGGAACTGCCATTAGTTCCTTGTCTCAGAAGTTACTCAGCATCGCTTCTGCTACCTTCTGTTGGTCACAGGCCAGTCACAAACTCTCTGTTTCCCCCAGATTCACAGGAAGGGAATTAGACTCCACCTTGATGGGGAGAGGCAGGTTCTAGACAAGTGCATGGAGCAGGAAATCCACTGCGGTCACTTTGGGAAAATATAATCTGCCACCCGTTGTCTCACCCAGTTCCTACAACAAGCCAGTGAGGTAGCTACTATCATCTCCCCTCTTTTCAGATGGGAAAACCGAGGCTCAGATGGTTGGTGATGTGTTCAAGGGCACACTGTCAGGGACGCGGGAGCTGAGTCTAACCATTGGCCCCCACTGCCTGTCCTGGGCTGCCTTTCGGTGCTGGATCTAGCATCTCAGTTGACTTCTCCCTCCCCTCTCAGCTTCGTGTTTTGTCCGCACTTGAAAGGGGACCATCTAAGTAGCCGCTGTACTTCTCAGTGTCCCTCTCGCCCCTGTTGGGGGCCCCTGCCGTTTCCCTAATCCTCATCCAGAGGCCAGGGGTCTGTTATTACGGGGAAGGGGGAGGGATGGGACGTAAGTCACATGCTTGACTGACCGTTACCCTCCCTTCTTCTACAAAGACAGATAAAGCAGTGGTGCATATTGGGTAATATTACTGTATGGGACATATGTATGCTAAGATCTCATTTATCTGAAATTCAAATTTCACTGGTGTCCTGTATTTTATCTGGCAGCCTTGTTCCATTCCCCTGTTAATGGACATTTCGTAGTTTTCCGTTTGGGGTTCTCATGAGGAGAGCTGCTCTGAAGATTCTGGTGCCTGACTTTTGGTGAACATATGGACTCATTTCTTCTGGGTGTTTACCCAGGAGGGGAATTTCTGGGACATGGGGAATGCATATGCTCAGCTTGGTACACACTGCTGAAAGGCCTTCCAAATGGTACCAATTTACATTCCAACCAGCAGTCTGTGAAAGTTCCAGTTGCTCTGTATCCTCGCCAGTTCTGGGCCTTTTCTGCTTTTTTCATTGCAGTCATTCTGGTGGGTGTGTTTGGGCTTAATTTCCTTGTGGTTTTAATTTGCACATCCCTGAGGACTCCTGGAGCCGGGCACCTTCTCATGTGCCTAGTGGCCATTCGGGCCTCCTTCTTTGCGAATTGCCTCTTCCACCGTGTTGCTCTGTGTTTCGCTGCGTCGCCTGCCTTTTCCTCATTGCTCTGTAGGCATTTCTTACATAGCTGGGATCCAAGTCATTTGTCAGATATATGTCAACTATCTTCTCTCGGGGCAACTTAGGGAACAGCCGAGAGAGTTCTGGTCAGCCGTGGGTCTTGTGGGGAACTTAGAAGAACTGGGAGGGAGGAGGAGTTTGATGAGAATTCCTGTGGACAGTGAGTTGGATCTCCCCAAACGGCCTTCAAGAAGCAGACGCGAAGATGACACTGTGTTTCTGTGAATGCCTTACTCCTTCTGAGACTGGGCCACTTGGGGCCCTTGGATATATTCAGATTTTGGCATGAAAGTGCAGATAAATTTCCATTGTATTGAGTTTATAATGTAGTCATGGAAAATTTAACCTGGGAAGTTTAAAAGCACTTTAGGAAATTTATATATATCCCAGGATAGACTTTATTACATATTTCCACATTGTGACGGAAGAGGTCACCCTTAAGAGAATGGAGATCCTTATTTTTCCTAGAAGGATAAACCCCTCCAGAACACACACTGGGTAAGAATAAAATGATTACTATTTGAACACCAGCGGCATCTGAAAGGTGCACCTAATTCATAAATCAAGGCTGCACAGCACGTGATAACTTATGGCGATTCTTGCTGGAGGAAATACTAAAATTTGTAAGAATTGTAAACGCTGTCACACAAAGTGCTACAGCCACCGGTCGTAATTGATGACTTCCTCTTGGGTCTATTGAATAACTTAATTTCATTGCTATACAGATGACATTGATGTGCTTTTATAATTAATTTAGTTCTGAGAGCTGCTTTGGGCGCCAGGATTTCACGGAGGGGGTAGAAAGCGGCTCAAGGGAAAAGGCGACACACGAAGACTGATTCTGAAATCAAACGACAGTAACGCTAATAGGAAGCAGCAGGCTTGGTGGGGTCCCGTTGAGAAGGGAACGCGCCAGGGGGAGTTGTTGGGAGGCGGATACTAAGGAGTGTTCCTGACGCCGCTGCGTTTGCATCGGGGGCCCTCGTGTCCCGAGGCTGTGGTTTATGAGCAGGGAGTGTGGAAGGCCTCCCTCTTCAGTGGGGGTCGCTGGTGCTTTTGAGACTAGAGACCTCCACCTGCAAGGGTGGCCTCACAGCAGCACTCTGAGGGGGTTCGGGAGGGTCAGAAATTTGCCAAGGATGCTGACTTCTTGGAAACCCGGCTCCTGCCCTGCCCAGTGCATTCTTTGCAACTAAACAACCAAAAAAACAACATTTTTGGGGCCCTTTCTTCTTGCCAGGCATGCTGTTAAGTTCTTTGCTTCCGTTGTGTCGACAGGACTGTTTCTTTCCTCTTTTAAAAAATAGCCTTTGACTTGTTACAAAATAAGGCACATTTTGGGGCTATTCTTTAGAAAACAGAGTTCAACAGATGAGCCATGTCTTCTTCCCTGGGTGCGCTATTCCCAGCGCTCCATTTTGGGAAGGGCATTTGGGAGCTGGAGCCCATAGGCTGGTGGATGCTGAGCCATGGACTCTTTTTCCAACACTTTCCCTTTTCCTTAAAGGGACCCTCAAAATGTGGAGAGGTAGTTTGCCTGGAAAATCTTTTATGCTTCCTCCTCACCCGAGTACTTGAGTAAAGTATAAGACTTAGACGTGGCCCAACCTAAAAAGTCATATTTTATTAAAACCCCTCCAAAGCACGGTCAGTTCAGATGCAATTGCAGGAAAGAGAAATGATCTTTCTCTAACTCTGAGAAGCATGAGTTTAGGGCTCTGCACACATGCGGTGAATTCCCCAGGAGCTGATGTTAAACAACCGGAAAGGCTAATGGGAAAAAAGGGTGCCCAAATGCAATTTCCACTGACTTAATGTTTCATCAACGCAGTCAGCCCTGACCGAGCACCAGTCATTGCCAGGACTGGGAGGGTGCCGGTGGGGCTGCGTGGTGTGTGTGTGTGTGAGCACGTGCCTGTGCAGTGATGTGTGAGTGTGTGCTGTGGATGTGTGTGTATGACTGTGTGTGCAAGTATATGTGGTTTGTGTACTGTGTGTCCTTGCATGTGGGCAATGGTGTACATGTGTGGATACGTGTATGTGTGGCGTGTGTTCATGTGTGTGTGTGGATACAAGTGCACGTGTATGAGATTATAACTATATGTGGGTTGTGTCTGTGTGACTGTGCTTGGTGCATGTGTGTATGTGTGTGTGGTGTGTGGGCATGTCGGGTGTCTGTGTGTGTGGTGTGGTGGGGGAGGAGGGCGTGCAGAGGCGTCCTGCCCCCAGGAGCCCGCTGTGGCCTGGCGGGAGAGAATGTGCGACGTGTGCGGAGCACCCTGTTCCTTTGTTATCCAGCGCCCCCTGGACCTCCCTCTCCTCCCCTCCTCCACTGCCCTGAACTCCTGCCACCCTGGATTGCTTGGTGTTCCCAACTCCCCATCTAGAAAGTCTTTGCTTTGCTGGGCCCTTTGCCTGGAACAGCTTCCCCTCTGTTCCTGCATCTCAGCCCCCCTGTCTGTGGGGGGACAACCCTGAAATCCTCACAGGCCCCACGTTTTCTACCCCCGTCATTTTTCAGCGACTCTGGGATGATTCCACCTGGGAGGCAGCCGGTTGCTGTGAGCGCGGTGGGTTGTGTGACCATCATGAAGGGGAAGCGGGTCGTAGGTCAGTGTCTGAGACAACAGAGAAGTGTGTGTCCCGAAATTGTTAAGCAAATATCAGAGGCTGAGGTAGTGGGGGGAGAACTAACCTGGAGAACACGTGAGAACTCTCGGCTGAGTCGGGGTCCCGAGTACCGGGAAGATGCATGGGAACGCCCCACGGAGAGGCTGGCCTCCGCTCGGGGGTGGTCTGCAGATCTGGGGACCTCGGTCAGGCTCCTGGTTATGGCTTCACATGTGAGACTACAAGCAATTGAGGGAGAAAAGCCTCAAGCTCGCCGCCTGGAGCTGAATCAGTGGACGGGACAGCGTCCACCTCAGAACTTGGTGAGGAGCCGCCCATCCGTCCCCTCGTGTCTGGTGAGCCCAGAGCCATGTGCACACGCCTGTTGTTGGGGGGGACCTTGATCTTTCAGTCACGCTGGGCAGCCTGAGAGGCTGGTGTGTTCTCCAGCCTTACCACTGTCTCCTTGGGGCTGAGGGAGGATAAACTGCCCTTCCGAAGCCAGGTCCCCCAAGCGGATGTGAAGCAAGAAGGTTACAGAGTGTGGAAGGCAGCCTCCAGCGTGGCCGCCTTCTGCTCCTCACGCTCGTGTGTGACCCCCTCCCCCTCTGGACTTACTGAATCCCTCCTAACAGTAGCATCCTGCGGGAAGGATGGGATGTGACTTCTGAGATTAAATGATAGAAAGCCTGTACTTCTGTCTTGGTGCCTTGAATCTCTCCTCTCTCTCTTCCCGATCGTGAATGACAAGCTTCCACGCTGTGAGAACATCCCAGTGGAGAGGCCCTCTATGGGGCTGAATTGTGTCCCCACAAAATCCATGCCTTGGAGTCCTAACCCCCAGCACCTCAGAATGTGACTGTATGCAGACATAAGAGGCTTTCACAAGGCAATTAGGTTAAAATGAGGCCTCTGGAATCTTTGTGTAAGCCGCCAGTCAGTGGTACTTGTTACGGCAGCTGGCGCTGACTAATGCAGGCCCATAACCACATCAGCAAGCCTGAAGGCACATCCTCAAGGCCTGTGACAGCCACATGAGTGGGCTTGGAAGCGGACTTCCCAGCCCCAGTCAAGCCTTGGGATTTAACTGCAGGCCTGGCCCACAGCCTTACTGCTGCCTCACGGGAGACCCTGACCCAGAGACATCCTGCTGAGTCGTGTCTGGATTCATGTACAATAGAGTAAAATTAAGAAAATATTTCTCTATAGTGATTAACTGAATATAAAAAATAAAAAAGCAGAATAGTGTACTTTAACCAGTTTCTTAAGCCAAGTCTGTCTCTGACCAATGTCAATGATATTACATTTTTTTCCCAATACGGGCTCATCATTTAAATTATTTTTTTCCATGAAATTTCCAATAATTCTTCTTTAAAGAAATATTTTGTGGTTAATAAATGTGAATTTTTTGACACCTTCAATTTACTCATCATTGTAGATTACAATGTTTTCAATTTGGAAATACTCTCTTTACAGGTGTTGGCACATCTGTTTGGCTCAGGATAAATGAAGAATGTTCTCAATGCTACTTTTTGGTATTAAAATGTGAAAATCCTTCAGCCTAAATACTTTACCAGATACTGTCTTTTTGCCTCCTTTTGGAATGAATACCTTTCTTCAACAAATATTTTTACAAGATAAAACTCATCAAACAAATTGTCTTTATGATTCTTTTGAATGCTTCATTAAATTTAGATGCTGCAAAATTGTAGGCTTTTTCCATCTCCTGCCCTTCTGGGACAGAATGTAATTTCTTCTAATTAAAATAGAAGCTCCATCAAAAGACTCTTCTTATAAGTCAAGATGAATATTCTGAAGTACCCTTATAGAATTTCAATGTTGAGCTCTCAATTAATGTGTTCCCTCTCTCCTTTATTTTTTAGGGATAAATTCCACTGGCTCTTTATTTGAAAGTTCTGTTTTCTATTAATGCAGTTCTTTCAGAGCTTTAGAAGCTAAAAATCCAGGTATTGAATAATCTTGGTTCTCTAATTTTTTGAACAACATGCATCCAAAATTTAGAGGGCTCATTTACAAAAATGTTCCATATTATTGTAAGACACTTAGATTGACTTCAAAAGCTCCAACTCTTCTAAAATCTGATAGATGGCAGGTAGCAGCGAGAAAGCACATTGAGCCATGAGAAACATGTTTTTTAATTTTTTATCCATGTTGTCACAAAATATTGGCATATACAGTTTTACTTAAATTGGTAGAGTATCAGCTTACTTGATATGAATTATATGTGCACCATCAACAATTTCAAGTAAATTTCTGCTTCATATGTTTATTTCTTTTTCTTTCCCCCAGCTTTATTGATGTGTAACTGACATAACATTGTTTAAGTTTAAGGTATAGAGTGTGGTTTTGATTTGCATTTCCTGGTGATTAGTAATGACGAGCATCTTTTCATGTACCTGTTGGCCATTCTCTGTTGGAAAAATATTATCCAGGTCCTTTGCTCATTTTTTAACTAGATTTTTTTTCTTTTTTGGTTTTGGTTTTTGTTATTGAGTTGCGGGGGTTCTTTATGTATTTTGGATATTAATCCCTTATCAAATATTTGTTTTGCAAATATTTTCTACCATTCCACAGGTTGTCTTTTCATTTTCTTGATTGTTTCTTTTGTTACATAGAAGCTTTTTGTTTGACATACATAGGTTTCTTAATTTAGTAAGAATGTTTTTACTATGACACTGTGCTCCACCGAAAACTATATGTGTATTATCACTGCAAAAACAAGCACTATTTAGTGTCAATGTCAATTGCACGATAGTATTCATAGTAATCTCAGATGATGCACAATTAATAAAGAAAGCTTCCAAAAGCTTTATTCTGAGTCCATAACTTGGATGAAAAAAACAGAAACATTATTGAGACTAACTGATTCTTCTATTTGAGGAAACGAATTACACTTAAAGAAAACTCGCATTATTTTACTATTTGTGTAGCTCTCCTAATGAAGCCAACATGTAAACACTGATAGTTTCACTTTTTGTAAATGAAAGGACCGTTTGGGATTGAAAATGAGTGCAATTTGAGTCTGACTTTTATTAGGATATAGAAAATGGTAAAAGACTGTCTCTTCTGAGGAAATACTAAGAAATCATTGGATAGAAAATTTATATATTCTTAAAAAGCTACTGAAGACCTGTGGATACGAAGAAGTCTATATTCCAGGGAGAGAGCCATTCCTTTCTAGATGAGCAAAGATTGGTGACTGATTTTAGATCTAGGAGACATTAACTAGATAGCATATGGGTGGGCAGAGGAGTGAGTTTGCCGTAGATAAAGATACTTTGCTGGAATAAAATAAGCTTAACTTTTAATTACCATATAGGCTGGCATGAGGGATTGGAATTTAGAAAAGCCCCAAATGCAAAACTGATCTTTGCCTGCTAATAAGCTGAGTAAGCTAAGGTTGAGTGTGTGGCTGGAAAGCAGAGAGATCTCATGGTCTCATGATGCCTGGTTCCAAAGCTATGCTGGGAGGCACGGCCTGATTTCAACCACAAACATTTTGAAATCACAGGTAAATTAAAACTAATTAAAATTGCAACCCAGCTCCACCCAAGCTCAGTTCCTGATTGGGTCAAAGTAATCAACTCTTTAGCTTAGATGCTTGACAGAGGAAAGGATATGAGTTATCCACCCTTATCTCTAATTTTCTTTAATATGCAATGTCTACAACTTAATTAAAAATAAGTAGGAAAACGAGACTTATAGTTAAGAGAAGAAATAGTAAATAGAAGCAGATCTACAAATGATTCAGATGTTGGAATTAACAGACAGGACCTCTGAAATATCTAATATAAATGTTTCAAAAATTAGAGGAAAAATGGGAAATGTGATCGAACAGATGGGGAAATTTAGTAGAGAAGTGGAAACTCTAAAATAAAACCAAATGGAAATTTTAGAATTTGGAAAAAATGCAGAATGTGAAATAAAGAATTAATTGTTTGAGCTTAATTTACTACACTGAACAGAATAAAGGATTAGTGAACTCAAGGATAGTCAATAGAGAGGAAAAAGAACAGACTTTTAGAAGCTATGTTACTTGGTGTACATATTTTATGTATACTGCACTTAGTATCTCTCACATAACCCACTGACTTCACTGAGTGGTGGCCTGCCTGGCAGCTTTGTGCCTCCCACAGGCTGTGGCACAGGTCACCGCACACTTGGATGGTATACTAAGTTGCCAGCAAGAGCAGCAGGCTTAAAGACTTCTACCCCTGACCTGAGATTAGCAGGTTATCCCTAGCTGCTCATGTTCCTGTGGACTTTGTTTTATCAGCAAGGGCATTACGTAGTATCTTTGAAAGGGAGATGTTAGTTACTGGGACATATGGTCACCCTATTGTTGGCCCTTGATCTATGACGTCCAGAAAGTCTTTCTGACATCCTTTGTGTAATAGTCTGCTAGGGCTTTTGTAAGAGTACCGCAAACAGTGGTTGAAACAGCAGACATTTACTACCTCTCAGTCCTGGAGGCTAGAAGACCAAGGTATTAGGAGGGCTGGTTTCTTCTGAGGGTTCCCTCCTTTCCTGTGTCTTCACGTGATCTGCCCTTTGTACGTGTCTGTGTCTGAATTTCCTCTTCTTATTAGATCAGCTATATTGGCTTATGGCGCACTGTAATAATCTCATTTTAACTTAATTACCTCTTTAAAGGTCCTAACTCTAAATACTGTCCAATTCTGAGGATTTTCTTTTGTTATATTCCATCGATTGCTCAAACTTTGCCAAATTATATTTTCTTTATAATTAGACCAGGACTTTTTCTTTTTTTCTTTTCTTCTTTCTTTCCTAGCATTTCAATGGCCTTGTTTTTACTTTTTTAACAAAGAATTATATACCTCCATTATATCTTTAGGGCCTGGTCACTCAACTGTGCTCTTTGTTAGAGAAAATGTTTTCTTCTTGAATATTTACTTTCTTCTCAGAGTTCTCTGATCTTCGGTTACGATTTGGACAGGCTGTTTCCAGTTCTGCTACTCAGTTGTGACACCAGGCTTTTCCCCTTGGATTCCTGGGTTAAGTCTTCCCTTTTTTAGAATTCCTGTCTTAAAAATTCCTGTATGGATTACTTTTTTATTTGCTAGTGAATATCCTGAGAGGATGTTTCCCAAAAAGAATATTTGGGATGTAAATTTTCTAAGTATTTTTATACCCAAAAGATTTGTTTTTGTCTGTATACTAATTAAGTAGTTTTTAAGAGGAAAAATAGAATTGTAAATTTAGAATTTTATCTCTTTAATAAGAACTCTGGGGTATTGCTCTATTGTCTTCTGGTTTCCATTGTTGCTGATGAGAAGTCACGAGTCAATGTGATTGTAATTCCTTTGCACAGAATCTGTCTGGAAGATTTTAGAATCTTCTCCTTCCTCTCGGATGTGTCTGGAAGTGGGTCTTTTTTCATTCATTCTTCTTGGTACCTGGTGGGTTCTATTGACCTGAAGATGTATCTGTTCCTTCGGTGTTTGGGGATATTATTCTATCATTTACATAATATAGATATTTCCTACCTTTTATATTTTCCAGAATTCTTAGTGAATGGATACAGGGTTCCTTATATTGATCTTACATGTCTTGTATATTTTCAGTCATATTTTCCTCTGTCTTCTTGACACACATTCTGAGAGATTTCCTGAACTTTATTTCTATGGATTTTTCTTGTTCTAGCAATGACATTTCTAAGAACTCTTTCTTGATCTCCAATCATTTTAAGTACCACTTGTTCTCTTTTTAGAGATATATTATCTTACTGAATTTCTCTAAGGACTTTTAGAAGTCCTCTAAGGTCTTTTAGAAGTTCCTTCCATTCTCTGAGTTTGTCTGTTTGCTGCTTCTCGCCTTCTGTGCTGTGGGTCTTCTCCGACGCCTTGTTGGGCTGTCCGTGTGTATGAAGGGAGAACCAGGGTATGAACGTCTGCAGGTGGTGAGGGTTTCTTTGCCTCCGGGGCAGAGTCATTCTGCTTGGATTTCTGCTTGGACAATGGGCTCCATCTACCTGAAGATTTATACATTCCTTTGGCACTTGGGAATATTACTGTATTCCTCACAGAATTTATACATTTAATCCATTTTATTAATTTTTTCCTCTAGAATTCCTAGTAAATTCTGACTTTGTGAGAGAGGAGGGTATGAGGCTTGAGGGAGCCTGGGATGGAAGGACGGGCAAAACTTGTGGGCTGACGGGAGAAGAAGGCATAAAACTGGCAGAGGGGCCAACATAGAACTAGAGACGTACGTTCGTGTGTGTGTGTGTGTGTGTGTCTGTGTGGTGGGGAGGGTGAGAACTGGGCAGAGCAGAGTGGAGACTGCCTCCCAGACATGGGGAGGGTGAGGTGAGACGTGACTGTGGGGCATTTTCTAGCTGGAGGGCAGGAGTGCAGGCCTGGGTTCCAGCATCACAGCCAGGGAGGCTAGGGGCAGAGGGGACAACCAGCCTCCTGGGAGGGTAGAGGGAGGAGAAGAGTCTGAGCACTGCCCACTCTGGGGCTGTGAGAGAAAGAGGGCGAGCACGGGGTGGGGAGCATCTGCTCCTTCCTTCCTTCCTTCATCCATCACACTGACTTAACGTCTCTGCTGTCTCAGTCCAGCTGGGCACCGAGGGGCACTGCAGGTGGACAGGTTTGACTTCCTCACCCAAAGCTACCTCTTTTTCCATAACCATGGCCCATGAGACGTCCTCTTTGTCCAAAGTGAGTGGCAGCTGCCCACCTTGTTGTCCCGCAGTAAAGGTTATGATGCCCCATCACATGGGTGAGCTCATATGTTCCGGGCACTTACATCCAAGTTGGAGCAAGGACTTAGATGTTACCCAGATGTGGGTGTGGCCTCCGCTTGCTTAACCTCTCCAAGCTTCAATTTCCACATGCGCAAAGCTGAGACAATAACATTTTCATCACTTCACTTTTCTAAGCCTCAGGTGCATCCACGTGAAATAGGATCAGGACACCCACCTCCCCCGGGGGCTGTGAGGCTGTGAGGCTGTGAGGCTGTGAGGCTGTGAGGCTGTGCGGCTGTGAGGATTTGTGCAGTGTCCACGTGCTCATTGTTGCGTTCAGTTTGCAGTTAAGAAAATGCAGCCTCTGCCTCACTGATGGATCTGGGTTCTGTGGCTGTGGGTGGGTCTCGGTGCGGTGCCCCTTCTGTCTTGCCAGTTGAGCTGGATGTGTCCTGGCACAGCCCAGACTCCCTCCCCATGCTGTTCCATCTGAGTCCCAGCTCCTGTGCCCACAGGGCCGGTCTGCTTCCTGGAGAGAAGAGAGGAGAGCGTGAAATCGCCTTCCCAGGTGGGAACACGTGACGGTTCAACAGACACAGGCAAAGGCTCTCTGATGTGTTCTCACTCCTCGGCTGGGCTCTGATGGGGGGGAGGGGCTCCTTCAGAAGAAGAACTGGGTGACCAAGGCCAGAATAGCTGTGCAGGAGAGCTGTCACCAAAGACATCCACTGTTGGATGCCGGTTCCAAGATCTGCAGATGAGGATGGCTGTGGTCCCCACACGTCCAGCCACACCCACCTTCTGTCGGCAGGAGGCTGTGGGAGCGATTTTGACCTCCGAGCATGCGCAGCCAGGCCGCAGGGAGCGATGCTTGTTTTATAGCCCAGCGGCCACTGGGAGGAACACGTTGTGACACTGAGCTTGCTGGGTGACTAAACACAGTTCGGACTCCGGCAGGAAATGGATTTTGTGTCATTCAAGCTCATCCAGAATTAAAACCAGCTCCCTGCTGTGCACTCCCTGCTGGTGACAGCTGCTCCTGCAGCTCCGTGCCGATGCTGGCCGTGCTCAGGGTGCCCGCCTGCCTCTCTCCGGGGAGTGTGACGGCCCCACGTGGACTCAGGGGTCCCTGTTTACAGAACATTCTACCACCTGGCTTGCACGTGGCCTCCCCACCCCTCGAGGCCAGCAAGCCCAAGCACAGTCTGTCCATTTTACAGCAGAAACAGGCTCAGAAGGTTGATGCTCCTCTGCTGCCCTTTTGAAATTTTAATAATTTTATCTTTGAACTTAGGTTTTGTAAGTGAAATCTGATGGAACCATGGAGCATGCACATGAATGGAGCAGATCCGTGCAGGATAATGTCATGGTTCCTCCATCCCCACTTGCAGAGAGAGTTCTTGAAGCCCTGAGAGCACAGAACTCCAGGGGACCCTGAGGCACAGGGGTTCATTGTGACTCCAAGTGAGTACAAGGCACGTGTGTTACATCAATGGGGTAACACGACTGGGTGAGCGAGGGCACTGACATCCCCGCGAGGCCACACTTTCCGTTCAAACCAGAACTGGCTTTGAATGCAGGAACACGAATGGCCAAGCAACCCTGTCTTATCCTTTCTTGCTCAGGTTACATCCATGTGCTAATCAGCTGCTGACACAGAAAATGATGACATGGAGAGAAACGGAGAGAGGACAACCACAGGCCCTTTTCTTTTACTCCTTGCTCAGCAGTAAGGCTGAGGCGCAGAGGGTGGGGAGAATGTCAAGGAGTGAAATAAAATCTGCCGAGTTCTGTGCAGGGTTTCCACTGTTCTGGTAAGGACAAAGCCACATTTGTGTGCATAAAGCACAAAAGTGTGTAATTTCAGTGATTCCAAATACAAGCGAATGCTCTTACATTTGCATTTAAAACTGGCATCGTACGGTACAATGATGAATGGTAAAATTCATGTTGTAATTAAAATTTTTAATTATTCTGTACTTAGAACAACATTAAATAGTGAGTAAAAAGACACCATGACAAGTCGAGAGACACAAAGAGAAAGACACACAAGGAAGACAGGAGAAAACTTTGAATTTTAGTAACTTTAATGGCACTGTTCCCCTGCTGTTTGAACGAGGGGCCCCACAATTATGAAGACAGCCCTGGGAGAAGGGAAGGGGACTGAGAGCGCGGGAGGCCCATCAGGATCCCAGAGTGCTTCGGGGCTGAGCCAGGAGCAGAGGCTGGTCTCTGATGGAATCTGGTTGCAGGGTCCGTAGGGATGATGGCGATGATGGTGTTGATGGCGGTGAGGAGGAGGATGGTGATTGACATCACTGAGCTAAGAAGTAGCTTGCTCATCTTTGTGGGAATCCTACTAGCTCTGACGGCTTGGCAGACCACACCTGGGATCAGCCCTTGCCTTCGGAGGCCAGAGGTGCCTCCTCCTCAGGGCCCCGTACCTATGGCCTGGGCTCCCTGCCTGAGGCCCTCCCCCGGGGGGGTGGGGGCGGGCTGGCCCCGTAGCTCACGAGGGTGTGCATGGCTGTCTCGTTGGGATTCTAGGAAGGAAGGAGGGCGATCCGGCAGCAGCTCTTGGGGGGGCATGCAGTGTGCTCCTCCCTGTGAAGACCCTCCTTTGCAAACAAGAGGGTTGTGATGCTCACCTGGTGGTGGCTACTGGAGTCTAATCTAGGATGCTGGTAATTTCCCCAAAGCTCCTCCGAGACAGAGACCGGATGGCCAAGGCCGTATGCTGGAATCTGAACCCAGGCCTGCCTGGCTCCCAAATCCAAGCTCTTGAAATACAGGAGACGTTGTACCTGCAGCAGGAGGAGGACACTCTGGGTGGCCCTGCCCTCTCACACTTTTCCCGACAGCCCAGCTGGGAGCTTCGCCATTGCCATGGAGGCCAGGGCTGCTCTTATGGTGCATTTGGGCCTGGGACCTGGAGGGGGCGCTCCAAGCTCTGGGGAGCCCTCCCCGCAACTTGAAGCCAGCCTCCACTTTTCCATAAGTTCAAGTGAGACCAGCCCGCCCTGGGCTCCCAGCCAGGCTGTGGCCAGACTTCATGAGATCACCCAAGAAGGGTGGTAGGAATGGCACAGACCTGGAGGCCTTGGTTCCCTTTTCTGGAGAACGCGAGCTGGACTTGATCATCTCCAAGACCCTGTGTCCGGATGGCACTCACAAGTCTGGTTCCCACAGGCTGGGCCAAGAGGCCAGGTTTCTAGGTTAATCCAGGTGAGAAGCGGTTCAGAGTTTCACCCACATGCAGCCAGGCCCCCTTAGGGTAGGACCGTGGGGATCAGGGCACTGGGTGGGAGGGAGGCGACACCCTCCACCCTGTGGGAGGCTCACCCATCTTGGCTGAGCTCTGGGGCCGAGGGTGGGGTGGGGGTGGTTCACCTCCCCAGTCACAACTTTCTGGAGCACTGATTTACCAGATGCATCAATCTATCAGATGGTAACTAATTTAAAACACCATTTTACTGAAACAAACTAAGATATTATGAATTAAACATGGAGTCTGCATGAACTCTGCATGAGATATCACAGAAATTTCATATTTTCAGAGAGCTGCTTTGAATGACTGCTCCTAGGAGCCCAGATTCAAATTCACCCTCCTCAGCTGGGGCTCCCCCCGGGCCAGCGGGAGGGCCAGTGATGATGGCTGACTTTAGAGTTTGCACGGGTGGGCACGTTTGTTCTCACTGCACATGGAGGTTGCCAGCATTCGTTACCTGTATCCGCGTTTCACAGGCACGGAGAGGCGCAGCCGTTAGCAGCCCCGCCGCAAACTATACTCAGCCCAGATGGAACCCATATCTTCAGACACGTGCTACCAAACTTTTTCCTTCACGTGCTCCTTCCCGGGTCCTGTACTCTGGGATGCCGCACGGCTGCCTGGGGACCCAGGGAGGCTGGCCTTGGCTCCTTCAGGAAAGTCATGATTTGCTGGACAGCTGCATGCCCCATGGTCCTGACCAGGGACGAAGACTGAACTGGTCCACATAGTAGACTGGGAGAAGGTGGCCCTCTGGCCTTTGTTCAAGGACATTGCCACTTGGGTGCACATGGGTTGGGGGAGGATGCCACACGTTGCCAAAGAATGTTCTCCCCTCCTTTTGCTTATCTTGTACCTCTGTCCTAGGACTCGTGTGTGCAGCTGGGAAGGAGTCTCATGTCCAGCCAGGGTGGGGGCTGGCCTGGTCTGTGTCACCCTGACCTACACCTTGTCCTGGGCACATGTTCCCTCCGACCTGGCCCACAGACTGCTTTCGGGGCATGGGAGGAGAAGGTGGGGGCTGGGATGGTTCCAGAAGAAGGTTGCACGCGGACTTCCACTCCCCCTCTGGGGTTGAGGCAATGAGATGTTTGGTTGCTGAGTTGGCCCAGGTTATAAGTGGGCAAAGGGTCATCCCACATGGGATGAATTTGTCCTTCTCCCCAGCCAGGCAGGCAGGGTGCATGAGGGCAGACGGAGGCCTGTGACATGCAACCCCCTTCCCTGCACACCTCCTTTGAACCACGGACATGCTTTCCCACTGATTTGAAAACACTTGCAGCAGAAATCTGGTGAGGCTGTGGCAGTCGGGGGAGGCTGTTTTTAAGTCTCTGGGATGTTGTCAGCACACAAATCGTGACCATACCCTTGCTGGGAGAAGAGTCAGCTCCTTATTATGATAATAAGTGGCAGTTACTAATAAACATAATACTGAAAAAGTGGAAATAATTCACTGAATGTTCAGTGCCAGCCAGTGATCATAACTGGTCCTTCATGGTACCGGCTCATGGCAGTGATCTTATGTGTCCTGTTATTGGTCCCATTTTACAGATGCAAAAACTGAGTCTTTCCAAGGTAAGTGACTTGCTCCAAGTGTCACAGTGACTAAGTAGCAGCCCTGGGGTCTGAGGGTTCAGCCTCTGTGCTGTCCCCTGCCAAATCATGAACCTTTTCCCATGCCAGACCTGGTGTTCAGGCTCTGTAGACATCACTCCATTTTCATCTTGTAGTGACCTTCGGGGAGGACACTGCATTGATACCATCTTATAGGCAGGGGCACTGGGACTCAGAGAGGCTCAGTGATTTGTCCTAGTCACACAGCTAATGGGTGGTGGACCAGGCAATAGAACCCTGGATGGGTTCTGACTCTGACTCTGACTGAGAGCCTTTCCTCTTTACCACTGGGCTGCAACTCCATGGCTGGTGGGGGAGGGGGGCTTTGGGGAAGGAATATTCTTGCAGGTAAGGGGCCAAATCAGCTGAGATCACAAGATAGGGGTGATGCACAGGTCATGTGGTTCCATCATCCACCCTCCACCAGCCATGAAGCAGAGGCCACGTCCCCAGTGAGGGCTGCTTAGGAAAGGCTGAGCCACTGGATCGTGGGGGACAGAGCACGGAGCAGTGCTGGGCACCCGACCTGAGCTCATGTGTGGCTGGAGACTGGCTGTGAGCCTCTGGCTTCCTGTTGAGTTGAAAAACCATGTCTTGGCTTCTGCCCAGGCCTCCAAAAAAGTATAATAACCTAGGCAAGCTGATTTTTCAATAATTAAATTGTTACACTGTCATCCTTTCAACAGCAATGACATATTAGTATCTCCCTGTTCATCTAGAGATTTGTTGCACACCTGGAAAATGCAGAGCCAGCATGAACATTCAGGGCTCTTTTGCTTTGTGTGCGGATCAAATGTCCTTGCTTGGGGGCTGGGGTCCCCAGGCCTGCCCTCCGGGAACTCACCATCTAGGGGGAGATGCAGAAGTATTTTGGGCAGCTCTAGAATTAGGGCTGTATTGATTGATTGACTGATTAATTCATTCAATGAATATTTATTGAGGATCTATTATGTGCATGAAATTGATATTTAAATTATTCATATTTTGCATTCATTTATTGGTTTTAAAATTGGAAAGTGCCTTGTGATGTGTTCTATAAAAACCCAACAGACTTATGACATTTTTCACTTCTTGGACAATGATCATCTTCTACAAATTGAAAATTAGATTGAGGTTTTGAATGTGCCCTGTAATGTCATGTTTTGAGGGAGGGCTAGAGTCTCCCCTGATGCATCTCCATCCTGGCTACACATTTCAATCAACTGGGGAGGTTTTATAAAGGATCCATGCTGTTGTCTGGGCCCCACCCCAATAGATTTTGATTTGATAGACTTGAGGTGGGACCCTGGGGCAAATGTGTGCTTTTAAAAATCCCCAGGTGATTTTCATATGTAGCCACATTGTCAACCATTGGTTTAAACCAGCAGTTCTTAACCTTAGCTGCACGTTAGAATCTTCCAGGGAGTTTTTAAAAAGTCCCCGTGACCAGGCTGCACCTAGTCCACTAAATCAGAATGTCTGGGGGTGGCAGCCAGCTATCAGTATATGCTAAAGCTCACTGGTGATTCCAATGTGCAGCCAAGACTGAGAACCTTTGGTCTGCACCTAATTATAGTCATAAATGGGTTGGGAATGACATCACAGAGGATGTGAGATTGGAGCTGGGTTTTGAAGGATGAATAGGAGTTTGCTAGGATCCCTATAGGGGAAAAGGGGGACATTTTCATGTAGAAAACCCAGCATGGGTGAAGGCAGCAGAGCAGGAAGGAGAGTGGAGGGTTTGGAATGTAACGTGACTAGAGTGGTGGCAGGGAGGCCATGAGCCAGGAGAGGAAATGCCGTGAATCAGACCCCTGGCTCTGCCAGAGGAGACCAGGTGGGAAGCAACCGGTTCTGCTTTTGTTATGGACGTCCCTGCTGGTGATGGATGGCCTGGAGGGCAAGGCTGGAGGTGGAAGACCAATAAGGAAGGTGTTTCAAAAGCCCAGATAAGAGATAGGGAGGCCCCAGACCAAGATGGAGGCCAGGTGGTGAAGGAAAGCGTGCCTTCTGGAGACGCTTCTGAGATGGTGGATGGGTTTGAAACATGTGGGCAAATTCTATGACACTTTTCCCACGGAGAGGTGGCATTGATATCCCTCCGCTTGAATCTGGGCTGATCCTCTAGGTGCTGGATTGCAGTGAAAGTGACAGAACATAACTTCTGAGGTTAGGTCCTGGCTCTCGGCATCTCAGACATCTGTTTAGAAAAGTCTGACTGCCCTGAGGCTACCATGCTGGGAAGATGCCCAGGCCACATGAAGAGGCCACGTGTACATGCTATAGTCTGTCCAACAGTCACAGCTGAGGTCCCAGCTGTTGTTAGTGTCAACTGTGTCAACTGCCAGTTATGTGAGTGCAGATGCCTCCAGATGATTCTAGACTCTGGTCTTGAGTCTTGCCGGCTGAGGCTCCAAACACTGTGGAGCAGAGACAAGCTGTCTGGAAGTCCTGCCTGAACACCCAGCCTGTAGAATCCAGTCCATGAATAAGATAAATGACTGTTTTATGCCACATAGCAACAGTGGCTGGAATAGATGCACTTGGTGAGCATTCAGATGCAGGGCTGAGGAAGGAGGCGTGGGAGATGCCCCCTGCTTCTCGATCACTCTGCGCCTGCTGGATCCGAGGGACCAGCGGGACGCTGGCTGGAGGCGTCCAGAAGGCAGAGGAGCTTCGTGGTGGCCAATGTCCGTCTCCCTGCCCCAAACACCATCGCCTCTGTTCTCTCTCAGAAGAGCTCTGGGTGTCCCTTGACAGTTGCAGTAATTCCCCGATTAAAGGGTGGTCCCTGCCCAGCAGCCTCAGTGTCACCTGGGGCCTGGTTAGAAATGCAGACCCTGGATGCCCAGCTGCGGTGTCACAAGCTCTCTACGTGTTTCTGATGCTGCTGAGGGCTGGGGGGCCCGCCTTCCCTCAGTGTGGTGTCTCAGCCTTCCCTGCGACTGGAGTCACCTGGGCTGCTTGTTAAACATCCACGTGCCAGGGCCTCACCCCTGACCCTCTGAGTGTCAGCGTGTTTGTGTGTGTGTCTGTGGGTCTCTGGGTGTCAGAGTGTGTGTGCATGTGTGCGTGGCTTCTCTGAGCTCCCGGGGTGTCCTGCCCACTGGTAAGAAGGGCTCTCTATCTGTTGCATTGAGCTGCCATCTGCCAGGCCCTGTGCTAAGTGCTCCACATGCCCATGGGTGACAGATGCTATGAGATTATCCTCGTGACATCTTGGGGGTGGACACTTGTATCATTCCCACTACCCAGGTGAGCAAATGGAGGACGAAGGGGCTCAGGAGCTCACCAGCCTCTCCGATCTGGCTGTCTGACTCCAGAGCCCAGTGCTTAGCCGTGCGCATCAACTCAGTGGTGTCCCCGAGCCAGCAAGGATCCCTGAGGAATTGCTCCTGGCCAAACACCAGGACCCTTGGTCCACATACCAGTCCTGGAATCCTGCCTCAGCTGACGTCTCCCCTGCACACCTCCCTGCCCCTTGTGAACACCCTATAGGATGTGCCACATTAATTCACAGACTCAACATGGTGAAAACCTCCTCGGGCGCCTTGCAACCACAGAGGAGCTGAGGGAGGCTGACCCCAGCAGTGGGGCCTCGTGCGGGTGAGAGTTACTACCCTGCCGAGCTAGGGATTTAAACGGCTGGCAATGCGTGGGCCTGATGCTTGCAAAGGTTGGCAGCCTGGCCCTGGGCCAGGCCTCAGTGTCCCTTCACCGTGGACACACCTGGGCCAACAGAGAGAGATGGAGAGACTGCCAACTCCAAGATGTCACTTGGCTGCTGAAAAATGCTGATTTAAAAGAATCAAAGAGAGTGGTTTATTTATTGCCAAAGTCATTTCAAATAGAATTAGGAATGTAAATCAAATTTGCCACAGCTTCACTTCTTTTTTAACCACCTCCAGAATAGCGTTTCCATTAACCCTGTGTACATGCGGAAAGCTAGTCTGGTAGGGAAGGCTAGGGGAGAACCTCGGAGTCAGGCAATGAATCAACCTGTTCATTTATTGTTATTAAAGTGACAGGAATAAATGATAACGCGGTAGGACTGGGTGGGACTTCAGCTTCCCTGCAGCACATCTTGTGTGACGTGGTGTCAACCCTCCCAGGGGTTCTGGGAGCAGGCAGGGCAGGTTCAGCCGCAAGTTGCAGGAAAGGAAACCGAGGCTCGGACATTAAGGGATGTGACTGGGTCACAAGGCCAGGGACGGGGCCAGTCTGCTCCAAATCACCTTCTCCAATCTGATAATATTCATAAAGCCATGACTTTCATCCCTGCCGATCATCCTCCGTGGTTATATTTGGTCACCCTGAGAGTGACCAAATAGGAAGAGTGTGACTTTGGGCTCCAATTTGGGCTGAATTTCCACCAGCACTATTGGGAGTAGTGGGAGATGAGGAGTAGGGTTGCCAGAAAAAATAGAGGACACTCGGTTAAATTCACATTTCAGATCAACTGCAGATGCTTTTCCGGCTTCCTGAGAGGGGGGTGCTTTTTCCTTCTTTCTTTCTTTTTAATTGAAGTATAGTTGATTTACAAGGGGTGCCTTTTCTTGCTCCTTGTTCCCTCTCAACCTCTGGACCTGGACCCCATTTTCCAGGTCAGCCCTTGAGGGGTATGGACCCTGCACTTACCAAGCAGGATAGACTCTGGATCACGGAGGGGAGGCATGCGAGCCAGACGTCCTTTCCCAAGGGGCTCTGCAGATGTACATGGACTTGGCCTTTCTGGTCACATCTTGGTTGAACCTCTCTTCGCCTCTGGTCAGTAGCCAGGCCTTGGCCTTGGGCACGTCTCTTCACTTTTCCATGCCTCAGTTTTCTCATCTGCAAAACGAGACTGATCACAGCGCCCACTCTCCCAGGCTGTGTCCTCCGTGCAGACTTCCCACCAGCTCCACTTAATTTTCTCTGACTGCCCATGATGCTACACAAATTCCCTGGCCCAGACATTATTGGACAGGTACATGTGTGTTTTTTTCTTTAAGCAGAGGAAACTTCAGCAGACATGACAGAAGGAGAGGTGGGGCAGTAGCCTTTATAACAAACTAGGCACAAAAATGGCACTTTTGGGCCATTTCTGTGTAATTACTCATATCATCCTCACAACAACATCTCAAGTGGGTTTTATTATTAGTCCCATTTTACACGTGAGGAAGCTGAGGCTCAGAGAGGTTAAGTGACTTCCTCAAGGTCACACAGCCAGCCAGTGGTGGAACTAGAACCTGAACCCAGGCCACCTTGCTCTGCAGGGTGTGCTCCTAAACGCGGCAGAGCCCACAATTAATCCCACCAAAATATCTGTTTGCTGGCTTTGCACCAGGGGCCTGCCAATCCCAAACCAATGATCATTCCATTTAAAAGCCTTCTCCAAGCATCCTTTCCACACCAGGTCCCAGGATGGGCATTGGAGAGAGAAAGAGAATTCAGACACCGTTCCTACCCTAGAGGTGCCTGTAGGTAAGGAGGGAGACAGACAGGGATGGCTAGAGCAGTGGGTGGTGGGCACAGGTGGGCATCAAGGGGCGGTAGCAGTCAGGTCGCAGATGCCCCCCACCTGGGGTTAGGTTAGCAAGGGGACACCTCCCGTTGCCTCCTGTCCCTGGCCTAATGTCCACCCCGCCCCCAGCCTCCCCCACACCCTGAAGGCTGGGGCCTCGTCAGACTTGCTCATCCCTGTTTCCCAGCCCCTTCCTGGCCCGCTCATGCCGCCACAGCTGGACCAGCGGCCCCATCCGGCAGGGCAGCTGCAGGTCCCTGGCAACACATGACCTTTTGTCTTCTGGAACCAAAATCCCCCTTGAGCCTGTCCGCCAGGGACAACCTGAAGTTGGTGGTGTGTGCCCTCTACTCTTCTTCTTCTCTTTCTGTCTCTCAGTAAATGTAGTTAGATCATCTTGAATGAGATGTTTAATCCTTGGCCAAAAAGCCCATACCTGGAGGAGCGGAACCATCAGTAATCAAGAGATTTATCGCATCAGTTCCTGGGTTGGCGGGAAGAATGCTCAGCTTGTGGGGAAGCCCCACTAGCCCAGCGCAGAGACCCAGCTTCTCCCCTCCGGCCTCTTCCCTGGCGCCGGGAGAGCTGTGGCTGCCGTCTTTTCGAACATCTCAGGAGTTCCTCTCGTTCTGACCGTTCATCTTGGACTTGACCTGCTCCATCTTGAAGATGAAGGCTACAAGAATATCAGTTTGGGACCAGATGTGGTGGGTAATTTGAGGGAACATATTTCAACTTCAAGATGGATTATGATCAAGCAAATATTTGGAGAGCTTCATTTTGTCTTTAACATGGATTAAAGAGGAAATCTGGTTGCCATGGAGTGTATTTTAGTCACTTATACACAGCTATTCAACCGTTTGTCCATGTGATTTGCTGAGTGTCTACTACGGGCTGGGCCCTGTACTCTGTGGGGATTGAGACCGGCTGATATTGGTGCCTCCCTAGAGGCCCCCAGCCCAGCCAAGGAGCATCACCGGGAAGACCACCACAGCCAGGACCCGCTGGGTCCTTCCTGACTCTGATGCAGTGTGCGGTGGGGCCATCTGGAGGAAATGGTCCAGCAAGAGCGTGAGAGCCCAGCTCACAGCCCACGTGTTGGGTCTTCTCCCCACCCCCCACCCCCAGGAAGAGGTTAACAAAGAGCATTCAGGAGCCTGGATTCAAACAGCCGTCCCTGCCACTTCCTGGCTGGGTGGCCTTGGGCAAGTTACTTCACCTCTCTGAACCTCAGCTTCTTTAGGAAAGCAGGGATAAGTGTCGTACCCGCCTCACAAGGGGGTTGTGAGGATAAAATGAAACACACGCAATATAGCACTTCGCATGAGGCTGGCACACTGTGTGTGTGCAAAGGTCAGCGGACACCCTACTGGGTGATTGTTCACGCCCTCTGCACCTGCGGGTTGAATGGTGCGGTTTCATATGAGCAACCAGTTCTGATCAGGCTGCTGCCCAGCTCGGAGGTCGTAACTGCCCTCTCTGCTGCCAGGGTTCCCCTCCTGCCATTGGGAACTTTGCTGACCCCTGTCCCCAATCAGGGTGCCCAGACGAGGCTCTCTTGGCATGCACAAGGCTGCTCTTAAGCAGACATGTAATAAAACACTCCTGGAAATGCTCTATTCTTGGGGCTCCCTGCCCTGGGCAGCCTGTCCCACCCTTTGATACATCTTTTTGCCCTTAGAGTCTTCCTGGTCAGTCAATCCCCTCTATGCAGACACGTCTCAGGAGACGTATCATCCAGGAAGCCTTCCCGGATTTCCCCTCTTTCACAGTACATCACCTGTCCCTCCAAGATTCCTCTCGCCTCGGCTGATGAGCCCTCTGGGGCAGAGTTTAGGTTTTCCTGATCCTGTGCCTGACGCAGTTGGGCCCTCCTGCAACCGGAGGAAGGAGCAGCTGCTTCCACTTGCCCGTCTCTGCCAGCTCAGAGACCCGGGCTGGGAGAGGCGGGGCTGAGGCCCTGGGTGGGCAAGCAGCGCTCAAGAGACGGAGCTGGTGTCTGGGTCTGCTGCCTCGGTTGTGTGTTTGAAGGAGAAGTGACTCCTGTTCGCAGGATGCTCTTGGTGAATCGTTCCAGTTTTGCAGACACCGCAGGGGCAGGACAGCTGACCTGCGTGCTAGGCTGGAGGGCATTCCCAGCAGGCGGCCTCTGCCCTCCTGCCCGGGCTGCACTTTCCTCCTGGCTGCAGTGAGCGGGGCTGACCTTCGGGGGCGCACAGACGGAAGTGTCCTCTAGTTTGTGGTTGGGGGAGGCAGGACGGATGGATATGCAAGTTCAGGCGTCTCAGAACCCTCCTCTTCATCACGCCGACTCTGGGGTATTTCACCATGGTGTCCTCTTGTGCTAACCTCAGTCCCAGGGCCTGTGTGGCCAGCGTGGCTTATGGGCACCAGGCCTGCGAGACACCCCCGGGGAAGAGAAGCTTTGCCATCGAATGAGTCTGGGAATTCACGTTGTCTAATGAATAACGCTTTAAAGGCCCTTGAGAAGCCCTGCAGGGAAGAAGCATGTTTGACTTTATTTAAACCTGGGGTCAGCCACTTTTTCTGGAACGGACCAGATAGAAGAGATTTGAGGCATTGTAGGCTGTATCCTCTGTTGCAACTACTCGCTCAGCTGCTCTCCCATTGAAGAAGCCACAGCCAACACCTAAATCAATGTTCCAACAAAGCTTTATTTACAGACAGGATGCGGGCTGGATTTGGCCTGTGATTCCTGATTTAAACCATCATCTTCCCACAGTGTTTTTTGGGGTGCCTGGTACATGCTGAGCGCAGCCACTTGTTCGCAAGTCAGGGTGATTATGTTTCACGCACAAGATCCATTCTTTAAGCTACTCTGTGACGCCCACATGTGAATTATTCAAGACCAATTTCCCACAGCGTGGACGGAGGACAGGGCATCATTATTCACGAGCTCTGGTGGAGCAGACAGGGCAGTACAGAAAGCCCAATTTTGAACAACTCGTTCAGCCGGCAGATTTGCAACTATGCAATTCATGACACATTTTAAACATTTGCAAGGGGAGATTTGCATTATTTCACATTTTGCACCTACGGAGGCTTTCTTAACATTTTGATGCCACGTTTTCTCCAGAGTTCAAATCACCCAGAATGCATGGCACCTGTCACACCTGTTAGCTCCCCAAGGGCTGTGGGTCCCGCGGCGTCCTCTTTGGGAACCGCACCCCTTTGATCTGGCTTCATAGGCGACAAAGCACGTCCGCAGCTGTGCCTGAGTTGGACCCCTGCTCCTGGGAGCTCCCAGCCGCTGGCCAGGGTGCGAAGTCCAGAGCTGGGTGAGCCCTCGCGCTGGTTGCTGCAGGGGGTGAACAGCCTGCTTTTTCCTGCTCTTTTCCGACGTCTCAGAACAGCCTCGGGGGTCCCCAGAGCTGGGCAGGGTCCCGGGCCCTGAGCCTCTTGGACCCTCAAGCTAATCTTTGCCATCGATTTGCTGGGCAGGACTGGCTCTCCTTGCATTTTCACTACTGCTGAGTCAAGTGCCTTGGAAAAGGTTTAAGAAAGTCTCAGTATTGGCTTTTATTTTCTTTTTGTTAAAGTCTGCCAACAGCTAAAGCAAAGAGGAATTGCTTTCCTGAAGTCTTGCATCCTCAGTTCAGGTGCCCAAAGGGCTTTCCAGAAGCAGAGACACCAGATGGCTGACGATCTCTTTAAAAATCATTGATTGAGCTCCTGACATGTGCTGGGATGCTTCTGGGCCCCAAGATCATCTTCTTCTGCGATCCTTACTGCTATCCTACACGTGAAGTTTTGTTCCCATTTTCCAGATGAGGAGGCCAAGGCTGAGCACAGTTAGGCCACTTTCCAAGGCCACATGGTCAGGAAGTGCAGAACTAGGGAGGGAATGCAGATCCCAGGGCTGCACGCTGCTTCCTGGCTCGTTCCAAGACTGGCGTGTCGTGATGCCAGGCAGTGGTGTCCTGCCAATCCCCTGTGGCCCTGGGGGTCTCAGCCTGGGTTTGTGGTGGATGCCACGCACACAGTGGTCTCCTATAGTAGTAATTCCCCTGCCTGGTAGAATGCTAAGCACTTCCACCTGGAAGGACAGCTAATGTTTCTACCTGGCCAGCAGCCATTGCTCATTCTTCGGGAATGGCTTCTCAAATCTTCCTTTGGGGAACTCCCCTCTTCTACTCTCAGACCTAGGCCTCTCAGATCACAGGGACTGGTTTGGGAATGAGGATGTGGCCCAAGCCTGACCAGTGAGACTCAAACCTGGAAGTTTTGCTGGAAGGGACCCCTTGCTCTGTAGGGGTTGCCAGACTGATGGAACCTAAGCCTAAAGTTCTGGGACCGTCCTTGCCACCTGTTTGAGAGTCTGCTTGAGAATAGAGCCTACCTGGGGGAAAGCAGAGTGAGTGCATCACTTGAACACCTGGATCCAGCTGTGCCTGAAGCAGAACCTTGGAGTTTTTCTTTTCATTATCCAAAGTTTCGTTTCCTTTCCTTTCTTTTTCTTCCTTTCTTTCTTTCTCTCTCTCTTTCTTTCTTTCCTTCTTCTTTTTTTTTAATGCTTGAGCTGGCTTTTTTGGATTTCTGTCACGTCCTTCCAGTGGAGTCCTGAGTCATCTGTTCTCCACTGTGAGGCACCATTGTAACATGGTGGTTAGGCCAGATTCCAGACCCACAGTCAACTCTGCTCCTTAATTGGCTATGTGACTTTGGGCAAGTTACTCCATCTCTCTGTGCCTCAGTTTTCTCATCTGTGAAATAGGGATTATGATGGTACTCTCTCTTCATAGGGCTGTTGTGAAGATTAAATCAATTGATACAAAGAAAGCTCTTAGCACTTGGCACATAGTATGAGCACAATAAATATTGGCTGTAATTATCCATTATCTTTCAAAAAATTATCCTGGTGGCCTAAGAGCAGATATGACCCTTCATATTTTATAAATGAAGTGCCCGAGGGTGTCCTGGGTCCCAGGGTTGGAGGCTGCAGGGCTGGTCCTGACACTCAGGCTTTGGGCTGGGCTCAGGGCTGGGTCTCATCCCGCCTGCCCTGATGCTCTAGTGGGGCTGCCCCAGGGGACCTCCATCCCCTTTGCCCACCCTTCTGTCCCAGGATCCAGAGCCCTTTCCTTGCACAGGCAGTCCCAGGATCTAATGAGGCATCACATGGCTTCCTGCTCAGGCCCAGACCCCTCAAACTGCCCCTACTTCTCCTTTTCCCATACCCCAAAATACAGGGCCATCCCCTTCTTTTCTCCAGGGTCAGGACCAGAGGCAAATCTATCCCAGAGTCACTGCTAATAGGTCAGGGCTGGTGATGACTTCCTGTCCTAGGGACTATATTTGCATTAAGAAAAATCAAACTTATTACCAAAGTAATGCATAGACATAGTTTTTGCTTTTCAGTTCAACTAGCAGAAACACTTTTAAAATAGAAAGTCCAGGTTTCCCACTTCCCAACCACCCCCGTCTCATTCCCCAGAGAAAACCACCACTCAAAGTTTCTTGTGTGTCTTTGCAGATTTTCTCCTATGCATCGAATTAACTCCATGGCTCTGCATTTGCTTTTTTCTATTGCAAAGAGCTTTTTGAGAACCTTCACGTGGGCACATATAAGTCAGCCTCATGGTTAATTGCGTTTGTGTATGTGTGTGTGTGTGTTTTGAAAACTTTAAAACAATTTGTGGTAAAATACACATAACATAAAATTTACTGTCTTAACCATTTTTAAGTCCAATGTTCAGTGGTATTAAGTACATTCACATTATTGGGCAACCATCACCACCATCCAACTCCAGAACCCTTTCGTCTTCCCCGGCTGAAGCGCTGTATCCCGGAAACAATAGCTTCCATTCCTTCTCCCCCAGCCCCCGGCGCCCACCATCCTACTTTCTGTTTCTGTGAATTCGAGTCCTCTAACTGCCTCATAACCGTGGAACCGTATGATATTTGTTGTTTCTTGAGTGGCTCATTTCATTTAGCATATTGTCTTCAAGGTTTACCCACGCTGCAGCCTGTGTCAGAATTTCCTTCCTTTTAAAGGCTGAATGATATTCCACCGTGTGGATATATCACCACTTTATTTATTCATAGATGGACGCATGTGTTGCTGCCACATGTTAGCTACGGTGAATGAATACGGTGAATTTTAGCTACTCTTGTTAACATGGGTATACAAATATCTCTTAGAGAACTTGCTTTCAAATCTGTTGGATATATATCCAGAGGTGGAATTTGATGGATCATATGGTAATTCCACTTTTAATTTTTGGGGGAACTGCCACACTGTTTCCCACAGCAACTGTACCATTTTACATTCCCACCAACAATGTTGAAGGGTTTGGATTTTTCCACATCCTCTCCAACACTTGTAAGTTTCTGGTTTTTTTTTTTTTTTGGATAGTAGCCATCTTGATGCGTGTGAGGTGGTATCTTACTGTGGTTTTGATGTGCACTTTCCTCATGAAGAATGATGATCTGTGTGTATTTAAAAATAGATAATTATGAATGTGTTCAAACATACTCCAAAGTAGAGAGAATAATACAATGAGCCCCTGAACAGCCATCACTCAGATTCAACAATTAGTAAGATGTTTGCCCTGTTTGTTTTCTTTGTCTCCTGAAGGATTTCATAGCACCATGTCTCAGCATCGCCACAGAATCCAGGGGACATTTCCAAAACCCTGGACCTTCCCATACGGAACTGTGTCACTCTCACCCTAAACTTGGCCTTGGGATCACCTAATATCCAGTCCATAATCAGATCTCCTGGATTGTTGGATGAATATATGGGTTCATTTTTGACAGGTCCCCCAAGCCCAGAGATCCTTTATCACGCTCCTCTGCCAAAAGGTCAGTGACAAGGGGTTAGGAGCACATGCATCAGTCAGACAGACCAGGTTTGAAGCCTGCGCCGCTCTTGACAGGCTATGTGATCTTGGCAAGTTACTTAGCTTTCCTGGGCCTCAGTTTGTTCATCTGTATAATGGTAACCAGAGCGTCCATCTCATATTAAACGAGATAATGTGTGTATAAGCACTGAGCCCTGCATCTGACACACGATCAGTGCTCAAGAAATGAGAGCTGCTATCGTTACCATTAATAAATGTAATTTCCAAAAAGACTCACTCCAGTGACGGGTGCTCAGGCATCCTGGAAGGCTGGCAGGAACTGGCTCTGTACGGGGCCCTCCGTCACAGCCTGTGGAGGATGCCCCACCCTCCTGGGGGCGCCCTGTGTCAGGGCATCTGTTATTCTCCACCTGGGACAGAAGCGAGCTCCTGTCCACATGCTCGGCTGTGCTGGGCTTCAATTAACAATGATAAAATCTGCCAGCGGGAAGGGGATGACATTTTATTTGGAGCTCAAATACATTGTGTTAAGATTGGTTTTTGCCATTTCCCCTCTCTTGAACTGCTGGCCTTCTCCTTAGTAATTCAGTAAGTGGTTACTTCAGATGATGACAGGCAAATGGGAGGCAGATGGGGAGAGCAGAGCCCATGGGGGACAGGCATTGTTTGAAATTGATTTATCCTCATCAGGTTCAGATCCAATACCTTTTAGACTGAAAGAGAATCGTGGCATGCCAAGGCTAAAGGCTGCAGCGATATCTGGTTTAACCTGCACAACTTTCCAGGTGGGGAGATGGAGGTGGAGAGAGAAGCTGCCCTGAGTCCATAGCCATTTACTGGCTGAGCAGGGACCAGAGCCCAGGGAGTCAGACCATCCCGCACCCTGCCTAGGTCATCTTCGTTAGAGGACAGTGATGGCCACGTGCTAACTAGATGCGTAACACTGGACACTCTGGGACTCAGCTCTCCCATGGGTGAAGTGAAGAGATGGGATGAGGAGGGATCCAGGCAGCCTTGAACATCCTCTGCTTCCCTGCAGTGAAGCCAGTTGCTGACAGGACCTTTCCCCTGCAAAGCGCCACCTTATGCTTGTGTGCTGGCTCAGAGCTCCCCTGGGTCTTTGGTGGCGTGTTGTTCCGTGACGAGGGGTCATGAGCATCCGTAATGGGACATCGTTCTTACCAGGTCTGTGCTGTTTGTGCCCCTCACGCTCCCTTTTTCTGTTTATGCCCCCAACTCTCCCTTTTTCTGTTTATGCCCCCAGATCTTTATCCAGAGGGGACACAAGTCCTGCATCCAGCTGGCTGTGGGATGGCAGGAAGCCAGTGGCTCTCTGAGCCCCAGTTTGCTCAGCTCTAAGGTGGGGAGGCACCCTGCGCAGGGGTTCACAGCCGAGATCCTTGGGCAGCTTGCTCACTTGTAAAATGGAATAATAATGGTACCTGCCTCAGTGAGTTGTTGTGGGAGTTACTGCTACACTACTGTCCCCCAGGCCAGCCCCCGGTGAGGGCCCCTTGGGGACTTACGGCTTTTCCTGGAGAGCAGAGGCCTGGCCTTCGCTGTGACTTGAACGGGGGAGGTCCCTGAGCCCTGAGCGCTCCTGGTGCCCTTCCCGGCTCCCCAGAGCAGCAGGCAGTGAACCAGTGGAAGGGTTTTGCATTCCTGGAGCAAGTCAGATTTCATTAACTGAGATTCCTATCTCTTTAGCTGCTCTGAGTCCTCAGAGATACAAAATTATTGCAATTGGCAGCCAACTGTCTCCTGAAAAATGGACTTGAACTTGCCTTTCAAAAATCTTGAGGGGGTGAGAGCAGTCAGGGGTTAGAGGGAAGTGCTGGTGACCGAGCCCAGGACGCTGTAGGCTGGGTCCCGTGCCGGGAGCAGCATGGCCTGACTCTGGCCTCATCTCCTCACCTGTGAGATGGGCTCATCAGTGCTTGGCCAGGAGCACCGCCAGTGCCTTCGTCTGCACTGCACCTGTAAGCTGAATCCCGGGAGGGGCTGCTGCTGTGAGTCTCTCTGGGGTATGTTGCCCTGGCCTGCTGGGCCTGGTGGACCCCTGAACAGGAAACGGGAGCCGAGAGGCAGGGCCTGCGGGGCACTTGGATGGGCAGCTGAGCACAGGGTAGCGTATTTTAAGGTCAAAGTGGGCTCAGCTTATTTGAAGATCATCCTTTAGGGAATTCGGAAGCTTCCTTTGAACTGGCCTGTGGCTGACACATTTGCAGGGAGAAGAGCGGGCCCCTTAGAGGCCTGTGTCTGGACCCAGTTCTCACTGGCCGTGTGACCTCCAGCGAGCATCTTCCTGTCCCAGACAGGTGCTTCTTCAAGCAAAGCTTCAGGCAGACTTGCTAAGGGTAAGGAGGTCAAGGAGGGCGTCTTTTCCCTCTAATGGACTTCCAGGGTGTCTGAGCACATCCCAGTAAGCCATTTATCAGTCTCCATGGCCCATATCTTTTATTTTAATTGCAAGAGAACACAATTTGTTTCTTCAGATTGAATTGATGTGTCCACATTTTAAATCCCTTCCAGAGCCCAGTGTATTTCTTGCAGTCTCAGTAATTTTGGAATTAAATGGAAACTAAGGAAATTCCATGGTCCTCCAGAAACAAATGGTACCCCTGGTGATGAACAGAGCTGCTGGGAGGCCGAGCTGGGTGCCTCACAGGGACACGTGCAGCCTCCCCTGCCCCCAGCCCACGCCTCGGGGGAACATGAGACCTCTGAGGGTTGGAGCGCTCTGAAGGGAACAGATGGCTGTCTCCAGGCTCAGTCAGTCCCTTCCTCGGGAAAACCCCACGTCCTCTACTGGCCGGCTGCGGGCAGGATTAATGGCCCTCTGCAAGGCTCTAATGGATTCATAATTGGTTTGCTTCATTAGGGTCTGCTGCCTGGGGAAGTTAATTGTGCACTTGGAGATGCGATAAATGAAGCTCTGCTGTGGGGCTCAGATTGGGAGATAGCTTGTGCAGACATCAAGGCTGTGCCGAGAGTCTGACCATCCTTATTGCCAGAAACTTGACCATGGGAAGCAAATTAATATTGTTTATGTTTCATTAATCAGTGTATTTAAAGGCCTTAAGGAAATGACTCTTAATCTTTTCTAGGTCATAGACCCCACTGAGAATGTAAAAACTGCACACATCCGTGTAGCACCCCTTGGACACTGTATTTTATTGGGAGGGGGAGGGCTGGGTGTTGTAGACTCCTGGAGCCTACTCATGGCTCCCTTGGAAAGTTCATGGACCAGCACCTGCCCCTCCCAAATGGGACATCTTTAAGATGATCTTTTTGTTCGTTTGCTCATGTATCCATTCTCTAATTTACTTAGCAAATATTTATTGAGTACCTACTGTGTGCCAAGGAGATTATCTCTCTTTTGTGAAGTTTTGAGACAGCCCTAAACTGAGAGTAAATTTTTTAAGGAAATAGCAACTGTAACTGCACTTGTTCAGAGAATAGGTTTGCTTTCTCTTCCTCTCTAGGCAAAGCCGGGGAGTGAAGGGTGGGGAAGGATACTCGTGAACATTTTCATCCTTTCAAACTGTGATGTATCTGGTCACTTGAAAACGACCATTGACAGGGTATGAGTTCCTTCTGAGGCTAAGAGACATGGAGATGTCACAGGGTATTTTAAATATCTTCTTCCTATTATGAAGCGCTATATACTTATTTCAATCTAAATTCTAAGTTTCCAAATTCCACCAGCCTACAAGGATGTTAGACTAGCTCCTGCTGCTGCCCTGGTAGAAAGGGTCACCTGCTTTCCCACTTGGACTGAAGGATCAAAAGACAACAAATCCTTGTGATGACAATTCTTCCAGCCTCAAGTTTTTCAGAATGAAGAGTCCCGACTGCTATGGACCACTTGCAGAAGCTCAGTCTGTCATGTCTTAGGAGCCTGCCAACCATCACCTTGCATCAGCAATGTGGAATCCCAACACAGAACTTAAGCAAAAATGAGGAAAATACTATAGACCAGTATTTCTCATAATGCAAAAATTAACAATATTTTATCAAGTTGATGTCAACAATATATTAAAAAGATAATACATTATGACCTAAAGTGGTTTATACCAGGAATGCCAGGTTTTTAAAAGTTGAATACCTATAATTGTAATTTGTTCTATAAATAGATTAAATAAAACATGAGCATATCAATGGATTAAGAAAAAGCAGAATTCAAGATCCTGTATCTTTTGCTGATTAAAACTCTCAGAAACCTAGGAAAAAAAATTCCTCACTTGAGAAAGTCATCTACAGAAACCTATAGTTGGCATCACACTCAATGGTAAAGAGAATATTTTCTTTCCTAAGTTCAAGAACAAGTCAAGTTGTTCACTCTTACCATTTCCATTCAACATTGTAGCCAGTTAAATAGTCAGTTCTAGTCAGTGCGATAAGGCAAGAAAAAGAATAAATGGCATTCTGACTGGAAAGGAAGAAGTTAACCTGTGTTTATTCTTAAACAACATTCTTGTGTGTGTAGAAAGTCTTATGTGGTCTAAAAAAGAACTACGAGAATAGGTGAGTTTAGTAAGATTACAGGGTGCAAGAACAATATATAATAATCACTTTTCCTATGTACTAGAAGTGAACAAACAGAAATTGAACCATAGAAGTTTCCATTTACAATAGGATAAAAATATGAAATATTTAGGGCTTGCATTAGTTTTCTGTTTCTGTTGTAACAAATGGCCACAAACTTGGTGCTTTAAAACTAACAAGACACATTTGTTGTCTTACAGTTACAGAGGTTAGAATTTCAAAATTTGTCTCAGTGGGCTAAAATCAAGATATCAGCAGAGCTATGTTCCTTCTGGAGGCTCCAGAGAAGAATCCATTTCCTTGCCCTTCAGCTTTTAAAAGCTGTCCAGTTCCTTGGCTCACCGCCTCCCATAACACTGATCTCTCATTCCTTCATCACACCTCCATCTCTGACTCTGATCCTCTGCTTCGCTTTTATAAGGATCCTTGTGATTACATTGAGCCCATGTGAATAACCCAGGAAGATCTTCCCATCACAAGATCCTTTACTGAATCACATCTTCAAAGTCCCATTTACCATGTAAGGTGACATATTCACAGGATTCTGAGGTTGGGACATGGGCATCTTTGGTGGCCAACATTTTGCCTACCACAATCTGCTTTTTGACCCCCAAAGATTCACATTCATCTTACATGCAAAATGTATTTACTTCATCTCAGTATCACCCAAAGTCTTGATACATTACATAGTACCAACTCAAAGCCCCAAATACCATCTAAATTTTATCAGTTCAGAAGTTCCAGATCTTACGATCTAAGGCTTCTAAATTAAATGTGGGTGAGACTCTGGGTGTGATCCATCCTGGGGAAAAATTTCTCTCTATATGTGGACCTGTGAAGCAAGAAAATATGTTATCTGCTCCCTAAATCCAAGGTGGTATTGGAGGGAGGTGGGGAAGACAAGCATAGAATACCAGTTAAAGACATTTCTTTTCAAAAAGAAGAAAATAAAAGAAAAAAAAAGAAATCACTAGTTCTAAGAAATTTCAAAATCCAACTTGGTGAACTCCATCAGGTTTCAAGACCTCAGAATAATTTTCTGTAGCTCTCAGCTCTGCCCTTTGGTTTTGTGGCTCCAACCTCTGGGCTTGAGTCTCTGTCTTCAGAGCTGACCTTCCTTTATGATGAAGGGTAACATGTTTGAAGCTGGGGAATTTTATCAGTCTATTTCCTGCCTACAGAATTTTGGGAGCCTGGCATCCTTCTTTCATTTTGTCCTTTGTCTCTCTCAGTCTAAGATGGCTCTTTCTGTTGGTGTAAAATTCTTAACAACCTTGTGGTTCTCCTATGCACATGACAGGGACTCACTCCTCCACAGGTCTTTCCTAGACAATCCCATCTGTATTTTTGACTTCTCCTGAGATGAATGAGAGGATACATGAGTCACAAGCCTAGTCTCCTCAAAGAACTCTCTGATGACCAAAAATTGTGACTTTCATTCCTTACAAGATGCTAAAAAAGATTGTCCAGTTGTACCCTCCTTTCTCTCTGAAGCATGATTTTCCAGACAGCAGAATTCCCAATTGTAGTGTCTTTTGCGATCTGATAATTCCCCAGATCTTCAAGGTCTGATTCTCTTTTGTTTAACATTTCTTCCCTCAATCTATCTTTCCTCTTGAATTTTAATATCAGCAGCAGGAAGAAACCAGGCTGTATTTATTTATTTGAGTAGATTTGTATTTCAAATCCTTTGTTTGGAAATCTACTCAAATAGAGCCAATTTCTTGTTTATAAGGTTTGCTTTTTGTGTAACCACAGGACACAATTTAGCTAAGCTTTCTGCAACCATATAACAAGGATCCCCTTTCTCTAGTTTCTATTAACACACTCCTCATTCTCTTCGGAACCCCCACCAGCAGCATTTTTAACATCTTTACTTCTAATTACAGTCTGTCTATGATGATTTAGGTGTTCTCTAAGACAATTCAGGTTTTCTCTACCATACTTCTCAGTTCCTTCTGAGCCTTTACCCACAGGGTCTTTAATAGCCATGTTTCTAGGCTTTTTCTATAATGCTTCTCAGAAGTCTTCCACTCCATTTTCACTGTCCAATTCCAAAGCCACTTCCAAGTTTTGAGTATTGTTACAGAAGTACTCCATTTCTGGCACCAAAATGTGCATTAGTTGTCTATTTTTGCTGTAAAAAATTACTACAGTGTTAGTGGCTTAAGTAACACAAACTTATTATCTTCTAGTTCTAGAGGTCTGAAGTCCAAAATTAGTCTCAGTGGGCTAAATTCAAGACGTCACCAGGGCTGTGTTCTTTCTAGATGCCCTAGGGAAGATTGCTCCTTGCCTTCCCAGTTTTTAGAGGCTACTTTCATTCCTTGTGGCCCTCAGCCATACGTCTTTATCTCTGCTTGCAATGTTCCAGCTTCATTTCTCTGGCTCTGACTCTCCTGCCTCCCTCTTATGCAGACACTTATGATTTCCTAGGCCCACAGGTAATCCAGGATAATCTCCTCACTGCAAGATTCTTAATGTAATCACACCTGCAAAATCCTTTATCATGTAATGTAACACATTCACAGGTTTTGAAGATTAGGATATAGGCATCTTGGGGGCACTGGCATTATTCTGCCCACAAAACTAAATCACTGTTGAGAGAAATTTAAAGTGACCAAAATAAATGGAGAGTGATACCATGTTGGTGAATTGGGAAACTCAATATTGTGAAAATGTCAGTTCTTCCCAAATTGATCTATAGATTCAACCCAATAAAAATCTCATAGAATTTCCATAGAAATGAATCCGTTGACTCTTTTTTGGAATTTATATAGAAATACCAAAGACCTAGACTAGCCAGAACAACTTAAAAGAAAAGAACAGATTTGGAGAACTTTCACTGCCAGATTAAAGATTTATTATAGAGCTTCAATAATCTGAACTAGGTGATATTAGCATAAAAACAGACATAAAGGTCAATGAAAAGAACAGACAAGCCAGAAGTAGGCCCATACATATATTGTCAATTGATTTTCAACCTCAATGGAAAGGCAATTCAGTGTAGAAAAGATAAGTCTTTTCAACAAATGTGATGGTATAACTGAATATCCACATGCAAAAGAAAAAAAAAACAAAAAGCCACAATTGATTCCATACACCGTATAGAATCTTAAAAGGGATCATAGACCTTAAGTGTAACAGCTACAATTTATGAAACTTCTAGAAGACACAAGGGGAAATTTTTGCAAATTTGGGTTAGATAAAGATTTCTTAGTTATGACACACAAAGAGCAATCCATAAAATTAAAAAAAATGATATATTGGAGCTCATAAAAATTAAGAACTTATTCTGCAAAAGACACTGTTAAGAGAATAAAAAAGTAAGCCACAATAAATGGAAGAAATTGATTTCTAAATCATGTATTTGATAAAGGACTGGTAGCCAGAATATACAAATAATCCTCAAACTCAATCATAAGAAAAAAACCTATCTAACTTAAAAATAGGCCAAAATTTGGATAGAAACTTTACCAAAGAAGATATATGGATGGCAAATAGGCACATGAAAAGATACTCAACATCATTAATTTATTAGGAAATGCAAATTAAAGGTATAATGAGACACCACCACACATGTGTGAGAACGTCTAAAATTAAAAAGATTCACTGTATCAAATGTTGGCAAGGATGGGAAAGAACTGGCACTAGTGTAATATAAGATAGTCCAATTATTTTGGAAAACAATGTGGTAGTTTCTTAAAAAATTGAACAAACACAACTACCGTATGACTCAGCTATTCCATTCTGAGGTATTTTCCCAAGATAAATGAAAGCATATGTCCATAAAAGACTTGTATGAAATGTTTATAGCAGCTTTACTTGTAACAGTCAATGGATATAACTCAAATTTCCATCAACACATGAATGGATAAACAAACTGTGGTATATCCATACAATGAAATACTATTTAGCTACAGTATAAAGGTTTAGAATATGTAGCATAGTATAACTATAAAAATGAATGAACTATTGAGATATGCAACAACATGGATAAATCTTAATTATGCTACATGAAGGAAGGCAGACAGGAAGAGTATGACTCCATTTATATGAAATTCTAGAAAATGTGAATTAATACACAGTGACAGAAGTTGTTCTGATTCCTGTTCCTTTGTATGCCATCTTCCCCATCCTACTCTCAGAAGCCTTCAGTATCATCAGTATTCCAAAATTTGACAAGGATGCACTCATGTGTGGGCCAGTTTTATCCTTTATGCTACACTCTCCGTGAGCCCTTTCAGTCTGGAAACTCATATCCTTCTGCTCTGGGAAATGTATGTCCTTCATTTATTGTGTTAGATGATTTCCTCTGTTCTCTATTTCTGGAACTCCTATTGTTTTGATGTTGGACTTTCTGGACCATTTTTAATATCTTATTTTTACTCTGTTTTCTTTTCCTTGATCTTTTTCCTTCACTTTCTGAGAGATTTCCTAACTGTCTTTGGATACTTCTATTAAGTTTTTCATGTCTGCTATTCTATTTTTAAATTCCAAGAGTTAAAAAAAAATTCCCCTCCCCTTTCTAAATAGCGTTCTATTCTTATGTCATAGATGCAATACATTCTCTTAACTCCCTGATGATATAAATAATAATTTAAATCTTTCTCCTTGCTTAGTCTCTGTCTTCCTCAAGTTGCCTTCCCTCTTTCTTTTGGTCTTTGCACTCCTCAGTAGTTTTATTCAGATGTCTGGCAATCCTTGGCCATCTGCTCATAATTAGGCACTGGGGAATAAAAAGCTGACTGGAAGCTCTGAGCACCTGGATGTGGCTTGCCCACTGTTGACAGATCTCATTGGGCTGTTTGCTTGGAAAACTCCAGATGTCAGGATCTTTAGGTCTCAGCTTTTGGACCCACTTAATTTCCAACAGAAGTATCTCCTAACCTTGTGATTGAGGGTGTGGTTCTGGCTCTCACTATTCTTGTAACTGATCTGGGGAAGAGGGCTTGGGGAGGTGCATCTCAGCTTCTAGCATGCACATGTCCACTTCACGCCTGGCATCCCCCATCGCAAAGACCCCAGTTTCCCTCACCCCAAAGAATGACCTCTGAGGCTTCTACTAGAATGAGGGAAGGGCAGTGACTGAGCGGTGTGGAGTGAAGGATGGGATGGGGTGGGGGTCCTAACAGCTCTTTAAATGACCTTTTAATGAATCCTCTGGTTTTAGCTCCATCATTCTTTCTACTTTCAGAGGTAGCTATTGACACCAATTCAGTAGCCTTTTGAGGGTTCTGGGGTATAAACTGAGTTCTTGCCTTTTTCCCTGTGAGGTTTAGGATTCAGATGTTTGGATTGGCTAAGTTACTCATTACTATTCATCCACCTGCTTTTAAGCTTCTAAAATTTTGAAGTTGTTTTTGATTCTCTCATTTTTTTGTGTCCTTAAGGATTTAAGCCTTTAAAGAATAAGAAAAAGTAAATCTGTGTATTTAGTTTTCTGTCTCATCTTTACTATGTCTCTACTCTTGCTTGTGAAGAGTCAGAGGACAGGAGGACCAAAAGGAGAGAGGGAGGTGGTGTGCAGGGGGTTTGTGATAGAAGGTCTTGCAAACCTTGGGAGAGAGGCAGGCAGTGTGGATGAACCACCTGGGCAGTGGAACTGCAGCAGCATGTGCGGCAGAGAGGGTCCCCCTGCGTTCTGACGTGGCTCTCCCGGGGGCACAGAGCACAGCTGGGGTTCCCGCTCACCTGTGCTGGGATGACTGATGAAATTACCAGGGCCTCTTTCCTCACAAGCATCAAGTCACTCCAGGGTTCCATCACGGAGGGACCCCAGGAGAAGGAGTTAATCCTTCTACTTTATCCCATGACAGAGTCTTCTCTGGAGGCAGAATCCCAGGTCTGTTAGTCACCTGTCACCTCACATGGAGGGTCTTCTTGCCATCCTGTCCCCTGTCCTGCCCCAGCCACATTCAGAATGGCATTTCCAGGCCAGCCTCAGGCTTCTCTCACTGCTTGTGTGGCCACAGCACGTGCGCCAGAGGCAGCCTCCTTGTTTCACCTGATGCGTTGTGTGTGCACAGGTGGCACCCGCCATGTGCCTGCTCCAGCCTCAAAACTTTCACGGGTCCAGGAACCTCCCTTATATTTGTGGCTGACCGGACCCCCGGTTCCAGCCCCCTTACACTTGCCTGCCTTCAGCACAGAGGATGGAAAGGCCTTGATATGCCCTTCTCCAGCTTTCCTTGCAGCAGGAGCTGGCATGTGGCTCCCCTGGGGGAGTGTTGGGGATGCTGGAGGAGAAGCAGGTTTGGGACCAGAAAGGTAAGATTCACGCTGAATGTGTAGGTTCTGTGTGTCCATCTCCATCCCCTGGGGTCATGGTTTGGGAAACAGTTGTCTGAGCCAGGCTGCCCTCTGGGGGAGTCTTCCCAAGCCCCAGTTTCATCTTTGGACAAACTGAGTCTGGAGGGAGAAGGGACTTGCTGACTGAGGGCCAGCCAGGTGGAGCTGCCTGCCAACCCCGCCTCTGGCCACCCTCATTCACAAACAGGAACAAGTAGCCTTTCAAGATTTCAGGTGTTTCCTTTCTTTGTCCCTTAGAGCATTGTCCTGTATGCACATCTGGAGACACCTGTCTTTCGATGCCAAGGCCTTTGTTATCAGAGACAATTCTTCTGACCCCACATCCTGAGGAGATGGAATTCTCAGAGGAAACTTGACAATGGCCAGCCAGGTGCCCGGATCACCAGCTCTCAGTATGTGGTTTAGAAATAATAGGAGTCTTTGGAAAAAAGTTTTTTGTGGTCATATGAATTAGGAAAACTCTGGGCTCCGCATGTTAACGGACTCTGTGCAGCAGGCCTTTTCAGGGCCTTTAGTAGTGCCGAGACAGTCTCCAAGAGGGGCTGTGTGCAGGGCTTCCCAAGGGTACTGGACCAATAAAAACCTTTTCCAGGGAGCATCCATCTCCATCCCTCAGACCTGGTGCTCTGGGGTAATGGTCCAAGGGAAAAAGAACAGAGCTGGGCTGGCCTCGGAAGGTGGGGGTGGGGGCCTTTCCCAAGCCCCTTATTTCTTCTTTGGACAAACTGAGGCCGGAAAGAGAAGGGAACTGCCCAGCAGAGCCAGCAGGGGAACTCTGGTCTCAGGACCCCTGGCCGAGGGCCCTCCTCCTGGGCAGGCTTCTGCCTCCTGTACTCTAATTTCCCGAGGCCTCAGAGGGGCCTGTTTTTTCTTTCCAATGGATTCTTCTGGAAGGCATTTGGGAGGGCAACCAGGGGTTGGGCATTACCTACTCTGTGTCCAGGTCTCTGATGTGGACCTGTGTGAACGTGTCCTTCCTACCCCAAGAAAGAGTCACATCTGAGCACTGAGAGGGACACAGGGCAGAAAGCAGTTATGGCCCTGACGTTCCCCACGGAGCCGTCGCGGGCTGGCGACACGGGAACATGCCTGTCCGGGTGGCGGCAGCAGTAATGAGGGCTCTGTGGGCCCAGAGACAAGGGCCAGCTCTGACCTCTCTGAGCCTCCCAGGGAGCCTGCAGGCAGCAGCTCGGAGGGCCTCTGATGTCAAGTGGCTTCTGTCTGGGGGAGAAGAGACAGGGAGCCGACCCTCCTGTCCATGGCCTCGCTCCCCCCACCTTCCTCTACAGGCTGTTCATTCTGTCTAATAACCGTCCTCACAGCACATTGCTTCGGAGGAATGAACTGTTAAAGGACCATTTTTCTTTGTGGTCAGGGGCCCTGGATCTCTGCCACTCCCCTTTGGGAGCAGGAAGCCGTCCGACTACCAGAACCTTCCTTAGAAGGGTCTGAGTAGTGAGTCACTCACTGCCTTCAGATTCAGGAGCTCTCATCTGGCATCTTGAAAAAGCGTAAGTTAGAAAATCAAGCTGGAATTTTTTTCCCCCATAGAAATAGCATTAGTGTAATGCAGTTTTTTTTCCCCTAATGAGGTCATGAAGATGTTAATCTAAATCCTGAAGACAAGCTGTGCTGGGGCTCCTGAGATGACTCTTAAAGTCTGGGGGCTGTCTGGGGTAGTGGAGAATTGTCTCCCCGTTTGGTGTATCTGGCGTGTGCATTTGTGAGCTGCTCGCCTCCTTTGGGGAGCTGTGTTGCAGAGAAAGGGTGTCCTCAAAACCTGGGGAAGTCCCTGCGTCTCCCTGTGGTCAGCTGGGCATCCCTGATGAGGGGTTCCTGTCCAAGCAGCACTCGCTCTCAGCCTGTTGCACAGGGCTGACTCCCGGCTGGAGGAGCCCGGCTGCCTGCTCTGCTGTGTTTCGTGTCAAAATAATTCAGGTGGAAATGTGTGTTCTTTCTGTCACCCAGGGAGGTTCCACAGAGAGGCTCTGAGGCCGTGGTGTGTCTCCAGGTCTTTGGGAGGGATGGAGCCGGGGCCACCAGCTACTGGTTGGGGTTGGAGCAGCCACCTGGGAGTCCGGATGTGCTGCGGCTGGGAGTCAGGCAGGGGTGTGTGGTGTGTGGTTATCAGAGGGCAGAGTTGTGGCAGGAAGGGCCAAGCCAGGGTCGCGGCAGCAGAGCCAGGAACCATGTTCGTAACCCAGTTGGTCGGACTCCAGCTGCAAGAGCCCAAGGTCACCCCGCCAATGCCCGTCCAGCCTGGGTCGCGTTGGCGGTTAACAGCATAGATGGGGACCCAAGAGACACACGCATCAGACTTTTGAACAGCTCAAGGATGGAGGAGGAGCATCTGTATTAGAAACCAGGACTGGAATTAAAACAAGACCCCACTGGCTGATGAAGGGGGCGGTCTCGGAAGAGGAAGAGATTCAAGAATAAGGGGACAAGCTCAGTATCAGGTCCACTGTGTGAGTACAGGGTGGGGCTGGGGAGATGGAAAGATCTGGTCAGCAGCGTAGAGAGCACATTCCTGGGGGGAGTGGCAGGTCCGTGCACCTTCACCCTCCCCTGGGTGAGCCTCATGTTTAAACACCGGGGCTCACCCCTGCTGGGCCACAGCTGATTGGAATAGAGAGACTTGATCCAAGGTGATCCAGTCTTCTGGCAAGATAAGCTCATCAACTCCATCCCCTTCTCTTCCAGAATCTGGGGGGACTAGAGACATTTGTCAGTTGGATGTTGGCACTAGAGCTAGGGCAGCCATGTTTGAGTGTTTGAGCAGGTCCAGAGAAAAGAGTTCCGGAGAAGACAGAAGAATGAAGAGACTGATAACCAGAGAGGAGCGGTGAGAAACCGCGCAGCCCTGGGCTGGGCCGCGCTGGGCTGGAGAAGGCAGCTGACTCGTCCCAGGCAGCGTCTGGTCCCCATTTTCCATACCTGCACTTTCTGCCCTGAGTTCCTTGATATATTTTCAGACTTCTTGTTAAAGACCACTTTTTGTGAACTGATCTGAGTAGGCCCCAGTCACTGGCATCTGAAACACTCCCTGGAAGAGCAAGTGTCCTCGTTGTCACCAGGACAGAAGCCCATGGGGGGAGGAGCGGGCAGGGCAGGGTCTGAGATGTGGGGGTGGTCCTGCGGCTCTCTGCATGGCTGTGCCACCTTGGATTGCATCAGCTCATCCTGGACACCACCCCCTCAGAAGGGCAGACCAAGCTGGTGTCTGCTCATGGAGTGACCCTGGTGTCGAGGGTGCCTGGATTCCTGGCATTCAAGAAGTGGCTAAAGGGTCGTGCGTTCAGCCTGGAGAGTAGACTGTGTGAGACACAAGAAGCATTTTTGACATTGAAAGACCTGTTAGAGGAAAAGTAAAGACTGTGTTCTGTGTTCTCGAAGGCTGTTGGGTTAGATCCAAAGGTCAGAGGTCCACTCTCGGCCTGGCGTGGGCCAGCTTCTCCTGGAGCTGCCTGCCGCGGGAAGCTCCCTGTTCCTGCAGCTGAAGGACCCTTGAGTGGGTGTTACAGGACATGCAAGAATGGACTACAAGACCACAACCAATGGCCATGACCACAGAGAATATCTTCACTTGCAGGTAGGACCTCATGCCAGGACAGGAACAGCCCCAAGCTATGACCTTGAAGATGTCCATGACGGATGATCACTACCATAGAGAACACCTTCTTTACCTGGATGGCAGTCCCCGATGCCAAGACGGGAACAGCCCCAAGAATGACAGTGAACATGAGCGTATTGCAGAATCTAATGGGGCCCTTGACTTGTGGGACAGGCAGGTGAGGCCTCTGGTCCAGAGACCCTTGGCAAGGCTGGAGAGAGCCTCCCAGGGACAAGCTTGAGGAACTAGCTGGTCATGACATCAGCTGCAGGCTGTTGTCCTGGTGGGGGCCATCTGGCTGAGGGGATCTGTAGGGATCGTGGTGGGGGGGTGTTGTGTGGGAGCAGAGCAGAGCCAGCGAGGCTGCGGTGAGGAGGAGAGGCAAGTGTCTCAGGGATGAGGTGACTGCAGTAAGAGAAAATTTAGGGAATGAGCAGAGATGTTAACACTGGAATTTAAACAAATCTTGCATTGAGATGTGCAGAATAATCACTTCCTTTACCTCCCCAGGAAAACTGCAGTGAAATCTGTAAGACTTGACAGTGCTTTGGGGGCTGGACATCTCTCCAGGGGTGGGAGTGTGTGTGGAGCTGTGGGAGGAAGCACAGGGTGGGAGATGGAGTGCCCTCTTGGGTGATAGCAGAGGAAGCCCAAGGAGACCCACTTTCTATGTGGGCTGCACACTTGATTCCTTTCTTTTCTCAGGTCAGCTTCTTGGTCAGGTGACCAGTGTTCCCTAAGGTCCAACCAGCGTGCCCTCTACCTGCCCAGACAGCCAGGGAAGACTCAAGTCACAGGCGTACCTCTGAGCTCCTTCATCAAAGCTTATCCCAGAGCTATGCTGCTGTAGCAAATGTCCCACTGCCCCGTCTGCTAACCGGAGAGGAAAAGGGAAGCAGGCAGCTTGAAGAGCCGGGTTCAGATCATTGTGGGGTTTGTCTTTCTCTGACTTACTTCACTCAGTATGATCATCTCTAGGTCCATCCATGTTGCTGCATTATTTCATTTTTTTTTTTTATGGCTGGGCAGTCTTCCACTAAATTGACTATACTTCAATAAAAACATGCAATAATTAAACTTGAACATTAATCCTAAAAGAAAATCATCATGGTGTATCTCTGGGGAGAGAGGCGATAACCCAGGGGAGCTTCCTAGTGATGGCAGAGCCAGGGAAGGAGCGAGGAGAGAGGGCAGTGGAGGTCCTTGCCTGGTGTCCTTCCCAGAAAGTGACTTGTGTGGACTGGGGCTGTGGCCATTTCCGGGGGCAGCTCCATCCAGCAGCTTTTTGTAATTATCTGTTAGTAATTGTCTACTAAGACTTTGGTAAACAGCATCCCACTTAGCCATCCTTTAAGAATTAAATCATCACATTTATTGCTCTATCCACTTGCTATTAACCTCCTAAGAGGTTTTTCCACCTCACAACTGGGGTTTTCATTTGCTGAGCTCCCAGAGGAGCATTAAAGCGGGGCGGCACTGGGGGCAGGAGGTGCACGTCCCCTGATGGCTGCTGGAGGTCGGTCTGGTTGACTGCGGGGCCCCAGCAGCGGGTCCGGGCCAGGTGTCCTCTGTGACTGGCGCCCTGGACCATGCATACGCTTTTCAGGAAAGCAGAAGCCTCTCACGGGGAGGGTATCTTAAGAAGTAAAAAGCCCAGCTTGGAAGGGCCTGGCAAGTTCCGGGAGAGACATAGGCGGGCGGGCAGGCGGGAGGCAGGCTGGGCTGGTCCTGGGATGGGACCCACGGGTGTGGCTGGGGGTCTGCGGTCTTGGTCTGTAGGCCTAGGAGGACTTACTGAGGTCTTGGGTTCTCTTGCAGTGTGCTGTGAGCTTGGCCACTTGGATGAAGGTCAGATGAAGGTCAAGAACAAGCATTTAGTGAGGATCTGCCCTGACTTTTCCTGTAGCCAAGGTTACCCCCTTTTCCTTTCTGGACCGTCTAGGGACAGCCCTAGGCCGTAACCATGAAGATGAGCCACTGCAGAATCTGATGAGCCACTGCAGAATCTGATGGGCCTCTGACCTGAGGGAGAGGCCTGTGGTCCGGAGGCTCTAGAGAGCTCCTCTTGGGGGGCCAGCTTGAGAAACTAGAGCTGGTCATCTTTGGCTACGCAATGTTTGCTGGCCATTGTCCATCTGGGCGGTATCTGTCACCTGAGAGGATTTGAGGGGAATGGTGGCACGGGTGGTCTGTGCTCTGAGCCAGCTTGCAGTGGGGCTGTGTCCTCAGTGGGCGGGGGGAGCTGCACAGAGGGCACCCAGGCCAGCTCCCAGGGTTCACCATCTGGGGATGGCCATGAGTGGCTCAGTCCTCCGAGGGTTTCGTGTGTTGGCAGGAGGGAGGCATGGCCCTGTCACATGGTAGATGGGCAGCGGGTGTCCAGGCACCCCCGACAGGGGTCATGAGGGGACTTATTCCTGAGTGCCCCCTGTGTGCCAGGCACCACACCAAGCAGGAGATGAGTAACAGCAAGGAAACCTAGCCTTGGCCTTCGCTGCCACGCAGAGGCTGATGTAGAGGTGAGGACGGTCACACAGACTTCGAAATATGACCTGGACCACCGAGGACGCCAGACACGGTCCCTGCTGAGTCTATTAGGAGATCAAATATTCAGGCCTAGTTCTCTAGCTTGCTCTGTAGACTCTGAAACCATTACACATGAAGCGAAATTAGAGGAAATGAATGAACAGGATCAATGGAAATCCATTTGGGAAGAGGCCATTATAATGGTTCATTTTGGAAATCTTTCTGAAAGCTGACCTTCTCTGTCTTCTTTTTAACAGTCAAGAAATGCTTGGTGTAGAGTGGTGAAAAACCCCGAACTGGGGTTTGCAAAACCCCAAATTGGATCACAAGATTCATCAACAGATTTTTAAGTATGTAAATTAATTTACCTCAAGGACTTAACAGGTAGAAAAACAGAATGACTCTGATTTTCATATAAATTACTGTCATTGCTGAGTTCTATGAAATAGGGATTGTATCAGAAAATTGGGGTTGGATAGCTGCTTTGCCTTCAGAGCAGGGGCTTTTAAACCTGGTTTGCATAAAAATGATTGGTAGGACATTAAAACAAAAGTGCCCCCCCACCCCCGCAGATCTACCATGCTGTGCCCTTGGGCTGAAGGACATCCTCTCCGTCAGGTAAAGAAAGGGAGGAAGTAAGGGCGGAGGGACCGAGTCTCCTGCCCTGTCTCGGTTACAAAGCTGCTCAGGTGACCCCGGCACGCCCAGCAGAGCAGAGTGTGCCCCTCAGAGCACCTGTGCATTTAGTAGGGAGCTTCTTTCCAGTGGCAGGAAGGCTGTTCTTCCCACAGGGCAGTGGGAAGGCCTCCGGTGTGATATGTGCTCATCACTCAGTTCAGCCCCGTCTTGGACCGCTCGCCTGCCCTCTGCTCCAACTTGGCAAGGACCTTCCACTGGATCAGAGCCTGTGCTAAGCTTTGGGGAAGTGCTGGGGGCAAGGTTTACAATGGACCCCGCAGCAGGGAGCGAGGCAGGTGGGGATCAGGTGACATGAATGGACTCTGGGGATGAAGAGCAGTGTGCACTGTCCACTCGCGGAGCTGGGAAGGCAGCCCAGGGCGGTCCCCATCAGGGGCTGAGGGAATTTTTCCAGGTACCCTGTGTGAGGGCAGGAGCAAAATCCCCCTGCCTCCCCAGCCCTTTCTTACAGATGGTGGTGGGGCCCTTTAAACACACATTCTTGGGTGAGTACCTTCCTGAGCATACGACAGACCCCGAGACAGAACTGTCCGGCCAAGCTGCTCCGGAATTCCTGACCAAAGAGACGGAGAGATAACAAGTGATTATTGCTGTTTTCAGCCACGAAGCTGCGGGGCAACTTGTTACGCAGCACTAGATGTCAAATACTCTTGACTTTTGTGGTAGGCAGCTTCTAAGATCACTGCCAGGGATCCCAGCCTCTTGGTTATTCATGCCCTCACATAATGCCCCCCTCTTGAGTGTGGACTGGACATAGTGACTTGCCTCCAGTGAAAATAGGCACACCTGATGGGGTGTTACTTTGAGATTAAGTTACAAAAGTCTCTGGCTTCCATTATGCGTGACTTTTGCTCTCTTGCTGGCTCTGAGGAAAGCTGGCTGCCATGTTGTGAGCTGCCTTAGGGAAGGGCCCGCATAACCCAGAACTCAGGGACTCTCCAGCCAACAGCCAGTGAGGAACTGAGGCCATAAATTCAACAACTTGGAACAGAACCTTGGCAGGAGCCACATGGGTGAGCTTAGAGTTGAACCTTGAAATGCCTGCAGCCCCAGCAGACACCTCGGTTCCAGCCTCGTGGGAGACCCTGAGCAAGAGGCCTCAGACAAGCTGCTCCTGGATTCCTACTGCACAGAGGTGAGGTAGTCCCTGTTTGCTGTTTCCAAGCTGCTGAGTGTAGGGGTCATTTGTTACGCAGCAGTGGATAATTAATACAATTACAGTGAATGGTGCCAGCCTCACCTAACCTGTCCCTAGGGGAGCTGTTTGGCTGTGGTCTAGATTTGGGTCTCAGCCAGGAACCCAGCATGGATGGGGGTGGGCCAGGGAGGGGCTGAGAATACGGGTGGAGGGGGGACATCCTAATAGCTCCCACTTACTAGAAAACCAAATCAGCCTTCATAAGACTGTAGGAGAGGAATGAGCACGTGGGTGGGACATAGGTTCAAGGCCAGGCTCTATCGTCTTGTACCTGTGTGACATTTTACAGTGTTACAAGACCCCCCAGGGCTCCAGCTCCCATGTGGCCCTGCTGAAGCAGAGAGGAAGGCAACACAGTGACTCAGCTGCCTGGTCAGCACCAGCCAGGGAGCTGACGTGAGGACTGAGCACCCAGAAGGAGTGTAGCCCTGGAACATGGCGGGTGCTTGAAATAAGCTTGACCCTGTAGCTTTGGGATTCTCGGGGTGTTGTCTTCATCCCAGCTGCCGTTGTCACAGAGTCCTGGTGGTGCCCTCCTGATGCCCAGCTCCAGGAGGAATTGGGGAGATGCCTGCTCTTCAAAAACAGGGAGGTCTAAGTCCTCCACTCTCCTCCACTGTGGGCGCCGAGGGTCTCTGTCTTGCTTGGATGTTTATTTCTTGCCATGTGAAGCGATGATTTAATTCTTGCCTGGGATGTCATTCAGCCCCACTTCGTGCTGAAGTCAGACATATTTCAGCACCCACCGATTTCCATATAGATAAAAAAAGAAAAAAAAAAAAGAGGAGAAAAGAAACAACCTCAACCAGCGTCTTCACAAACTGTGAATTTGAAACGTGTTTCTTGAAGATGGATCGCTCTGCTGGGCTGCTAAGAGGTTTTTCTTGACTTGTCAACAGTTTTATCCCCCCTCCCCACAAACATTCTTGGCTATAAATTATTCATTGCCCAGTTAGTGGTTAAAGAAAAAAAAAGATGCCTGGAGCTGAGGCCCTTTCTTAATTCTCCCTCTGCTTTTCGGATCCAAGTTGTTTTTTTCCTTCCTGCTGCTGGAAAAGTAGGAATAACTGGATGTCTCCTGACTCGGAGGTTCACGCCGGACCCAGCGAGAGGGTCGCGCTGAGCCTGGCGTGAGCTTGGCGGGGAGGAGGGGGACTGTCACTTACAGTCTGGGGAGTCTGGGGTGAGGCAGAGCACTGCGGTTATTAACTACATTTGGAGATAGGAAATAGGTGTTTTTGGGGCTTTCTTTTTGTTCTGTTGGCAGGAACTCCAGGGTTTCAAAAAAAGCAGAGAGGAGACTTGATTGACTCTAGGCCTAGACATTTTGGCGTCCACAGCTGGAAGGAACCTGAGGCTTCCTCTGTTTACCTGATTCCAACTCTCCCCGGGGCCCCTCTCTGCCAGGAGACAGCACCCCCTCATCTTCCTCCCTGGTGCCCACCCTCTCTTGCCCTGCGCACCCCTGGACCACTCCCCCACCCCCAGCTGACCCCCTCCCGCAGTGTGGATTCTCAGGCCTGCCAGCTCTGTGCCGCCGTGGCCGTGGCTTGGGGCCTGCATCAGCCGGAGCAAAGCCCCAAGTACTGGGTGGCTTAATATGGCAGAAGTCTATTCTCTTACTTTCTTAATTCTCCCTCTGCTTTTCAGATCCAAGTTTTTTTTTTTTTTTTTCTCCTTCCTGCTACTGGAAAAGTAGAAATAACTAGAAGGCTCTTGACTCGGAGATTCGTGCCGGAGCGCAGTAAGGGAGCCGTGCGGAGCCTGCGTTGACTCCTGGAGGGTAGGAATCCAAAATCAAGGCTTGGCAGCAGGGCCTTCCTCCCTCTACACTTCAGATGCATCCTTCTTTTCTTCTCCCCCGCCCCCGGTGGTGGCCAGCCCTCCCTGGCCTGCGGCTGCAGCCTTCACTGTCACGTGGCATTTTCCCTGTGTGACCCTGTGTCCAATCTCCTCTTCTTATAAGGACACCAATCATACTGGATGAAGGGCCTACCAGCCACTACCTACCACCCGCCCCCACCAGTGATCCGAAGGGAACTCAGCATGAAGACAAGCAGGCAGCCCCAGCTTCTGCAGCCACCCCCATGTTGCACCCTGAGGGGACTCAGGATGGGAAAGGACAAGACACTGACCCTATATAGGTGAGGTGCACATCAAAGGAATGATTTCAGTGAGCCCAGACTCTTGCATCTTCCCACACACAGAAAAGCATTAAATTTCTTAACTTGAGATATCTGGTTTTCTTTAATTAAGGAGTCTTTTGATATTCCGAGTAGCTGGTCTTTGTTGCAAAAACTCCTATATATCCTGGCTGTTGCCCTACCTCTTCAGAGCAGTCTCTCAGAGGGATATGAGATGCTGTCATCCCTGGCTTGAAGCCTTTAGAAATAGCTGCTGAATAAAACATAATTCCGTAATTCTCAATCTTTAGGCGGTGCATTATTTTTTCAGTCTACAGACTTTTGCTGTGTTTTAGGTTGAACACTGGATTATTTTCCCCTAACCCTATCCCGTAACCCTAAAAGGATAAATGATTTTATTTCCAAATAGTTCGTATTTGGACTTAACTCTGAGGAAAAGAAATGGCCAAGAGTTTTGGCTTTCACAGTAGATCCTCAGAAGCTGGGTTTATAAACACCAGAGGGTATCAGGTTTTGTCAAGGCTGTCCAGTGCCCAGCACCCTTCACCTCTCACCAGTCCAACTGGGGATGCAGGGTTGGTTCCATAACCCAGACAACAGTCCAAAGAGGCGGGGGACTGGTAGTGCCTATCCATCTCATTGGATGTGGTTGTTAATTTCTGGGTCATTCACCTTTAGTTCAATTTAAGTTTAGATCAGACTAAGAGGCAGCCTTTCACTGGAGACCCTGGGGATCTTTGGAACCCAGGCCACCTCTAAGCAGGGGTTTGAGTCTGTCTGGAGCATAAGGAGCAAGATTTGTCATCCCCAAATGTCTCTGGCGTATTGACTATTTTGAGCAACAATTAAGGCCCAAAAGACTTGGGAAGAAACTTTGAACATTCCCCCTAATTCCCTGAAGAATTTAGATGGAGGGCCTGTTGTTACAGGAACAGTGCAATCACCAGGGACATCTGCAGAGAATATGGGCTGGGTGTGGTGGGGAAACTCTTAGACCAGCGTCCACTCTGTGTCCTGTCATTGCTGCAGGGCCTGGCAAACATTTCTTAACCAAACATTCGCTTTTCCAGCTCCATGTGAATTGCCTTCCTCCCCTTTGAAGTCCCAAACCACTGCCCCCAACATCTTCTTTTGTCTTTAGCTGAAGGTGGCATTTAAGTTGATGGCTTTGGCCATTTTGGCATGTTACTCAGTTTTCCTGGGTCTCTCCCATGTATACATGTTATTAAACTTTTGTTTGAGTTTTTCCTGTTAGTCTTTCTCACGTCAGTTTAATTCTTAGACCAGCCAGAAGAAGCCAGAAGGTAGAGGAAAATGCCTTCCTCCCGGACAGGAGCAGAGGCAGCTGAGGGAATGGACAGGAGACTGATGTTGAGGAAGAAAGGAAGTCAGTCCCAAGCACTCTTACATACAATATTTTACTTAATCCTTACAATAGTACACTCACTGGGCAGATGAAGATACTGAGGGTCAAAGAGACCAAGTGACCTGCCTAGTAAGTGGCAGAGCCTTTTGGAGCCTGAGGTTCCAGGAGGAGAGAACTTCTTCAATCAGGTAGCTTCCACATCCCTCTGATCACAGAGTGGTGGGTGGTGACCTAGTCCAAGGATCTTTGGGAAGATGAGGTTCTTTCCCAGGGCTGGGATCTGACCAGAAGCCTTTAGAACTGAGTGCTGGCTTCCCCCTGGCTGCCCAGGATGCTGCACTTGTCCCCGTCTGGGTGTGGGCTATATTGGCGGTGGAACTGCCAAAACCCATACGGGCAGCCCCACTCGTGGGGCACTTGGTAGGGAATTACTCAGAGGAGGAAGACACAGCAGGGGTCTGAGGGAGCGGATGCTCTCCTGGGAGCACCCAGTGGAAATGCTTTTCCACTCAAAGGCCAAAGAGTCAAATAAGACAAGGTCTTTGGAAAAGAGGGCTTTTCAGGGAGCCATTTTGCAGAAATCTGGGCTGTTTAAAAGAGAAACAGGAGTGGCAAGATATCCAAAAACTAATTTTTTAAATTAATTCCATCATCTTTGGAATTGCCCAAGTCATTTAGTTTTGTTTGTATTGCATTATTTCCTTTCTTATGACTGGCTTCTTTGAAATAATATTGCGATGAATATGTAGGTCATTTTTTTTTGTATTCCTTTGTCTATTAACAATTTTGTTGAGATGCAATTCACCTATCACATAGTTCATTCATTTAAAGTGCACAGCTTTGTGGTTTTTAGTTTATTCTCCAAGCTGTGCATCCACCACCACCACCACCACCAGCAGCAGTTTTAGAGGCTTCCTTACCCTCAGAGGGTGCAGCCTTGGGCGTGAGCCCAGCACCCTGGGACGATAGTGGTCTTAGCAAGGCTGTCGTGGGTGATGTTTTTTCCTGATCTCTCTGTTAAGTTGTCTGCTTCACTTGGTAATTGTACCCAGCTCAGCAGGAGGTAATGGACTCCACCTGCTGATTGCCCTATTGTTTTCAGAAATGCCCCAGGACAGGAATTGCTCCACAGTCTGATCCAATTAAATTCAGGCAGGGGTAGATCTTGAGACCAGTCTTTGAGGTTTGTTTGGAGCCCAGGGGGGTTCTTCTTGGCTGGCTCTTTCCCTGGTTCTCTCTGGTGAACTCACTGGCTTGGGTTTAACTTGTTCTTAATTAAGAGGGGCTGTTGTTTTCAAGAGTGCCCTTAGGCATGAATTTCCCCACATTCTGTTTTAAATTGTGTCCGTTCTTTTGGGCGCACTTCAGAGAGTTGTCTATTCTCATGGACTGCCTTCCCCCTGTGCAGACTCTCTGAGCTCTAGTTCTGGGTGCCTCTGGTCGCCTCACCTTGCCTCTTCCTTGGAAATCATGCCCTATGAGCAAGCTGGGGTGAAGAGGTTGGGGCCCCAGTCCTCTTGACCTGCCCTGCCAGGGATAAAGCCTCCATCCGCTGGCGGTGGCTTGGAGGAAGGCTGCCCTGACCTCTTAGTCATACTCTTCAAGAATTTAGCCTTTTCAACATGGAGTTGGGGGAATGAGAAATGCTGGTGGCCTGTCCCCTAATGAGATGTGTAAACCTGGGTTAGCGAAGAGGTGTGAGGGAGCCCTGACTTGCTGGCCACACCCACGTGGAGTGGAGCTTCCGTCAAGCTGAGCTGGAGGGGGGCTATGGCTGAAATGCCATAGACTCGTGCTGTTCTCACTGAGTTTCAGTAGATTTTCTTGAGTATATATTTCTTTGTTTGTCATATGCCCTTAAGACAGTTCTCAGAGATGTTAAATGGTTGGCTGGTTGTTCTTTTTAATAGTTTTTGCCAGCTTTGCTTGTTTCACTAGGGAGTGGTCCATGGGGTTACTCACTCTGTCATCCCAGAAGTGGAAACTGTGTCTTTTTATTCTAATAATGAAGGCATCTGTATATTATTAATTTACCTCCAAACAAAGCTTTGATGGTGTGTGATAAGTTTTGACAAGTTGTATTCTAATTTTCTGTTGTATTTATATTCACTGTTTGAACCCAACAGGAAGAATATTTTAGTTTTCAAATAGGTTGTATTTGTCTGTCTGTCTGTCTGTCTGTCTGTCTACCTATCTATCTACTTTTGGTTTTCAGACTTTCAGCATTCCAGCCTAGCTTTTGTTGCATTTTGTGATTTGGCAGATGGCTTGTACAATTTCTGTTCTTTGTAATTTAGAGGAGTTATCTTTTTGGACAAGTAAGTATGTGATAAGGTTTTGCAAATGCTCCACAATTATACTTTTGAGAAAAAGGTATATTCTCTGCTGTGGGCACAAAATTCAGCACCTATCTATAAATTTAACTTTATTATATATTGCTTTGATCCCCCAGGTGTATGACAGACAATGCTCCCACAGGCAGAGATGGGGTAGAAGGAGAAAAGAAACTGCAAAGAAAATGTGTAAAGGAATTTTCGCTAGTGCATGGCGATTTCGTGGGAAAAACTACTTAATACATTTTCCCCAGAAGCTTATCCAGGTCGCACAAAGTGCAGAGTCATAAAACTTCAGGTTAGGAGGGACCCTAGAGGTTTTCCAGTTCCTACTTCTTTGTTTTATAAATGAGGAAAATGGCTTGCCCAAGGTCACACAGCTGGCAAGCGGGGACTGAGAACTAAATGTAGGTCCCTGATTCTTGTAAGGACATGAATTCTTTTTTTGCCCGGCTTCTGGTGTGTTGGATTTTGTTTCAGTTTTCTTTCTTTCTTTTTTTTAGTAGACTTAATTTTTTTAGAGCAGTTTCAGGTTCACAGCAGAATTGAGCAGAAAATACAGATTTCACACATAGTTGTTCCAGCTTTCATTGTTCCCTCTGAGACAGTTGGTGCCTTAGGAGTGGGTACAGATACATTTCTTATTAAAAGAGAGAGGCCTTGTATTTATTTGTAGGTACTTTACAATTTGCAAAGCACACTTTTCTATGCCTCATCTAACTTAATCTTCACAGTCAGATGATGTTTAAGACAGCACTGGTACCCTGTCCTGTAAGTGGAGAAATTGAGGCTTCGAGACTGGCCGTCCATGTCAGCGCCGGGGTCTTCTGCCCGCCGAGGCCACACACTCATTTGCAGGACCCTGGAGTCCAGTCCACCCTGGCCCAGCGCCAATATTCAGACTCTTTCCTTTCCTGCATGTTTGGGGGAGGGGGTAAAATGGTAACATCCTGCTGGACTTTTCCTTCCTCCATTGGAACAGTGCCCTGGACAGCTGGGCAGGGTTTTGTGAACACAGTGTTAAGTCCGGAAAACTATTATACTTTAAAATATCACCGTGGTATCTGTACCTGCTATTAGTAGGTTATAATCCACCAGACGTGCAGTGGAAGCACCTCCCTGCCGTCAGCTGGGGCAGTCTGAGTTCATTCACACCGTTCTTCTCCTTCCTGTGCGGGAGCATCTAAGTAGTCACGCCTCAGCCGCTCTCCCCCACCCAAGGCTGCAGGTTAACCAGCCCGCCATGCTCTCGCCTGGGGGTTTGGACCCACCTAAGTAAGCTATGGAGTGGTCCTAACCACCTCTTCTCAAAGGGCCTCAAATAACAGTTGCTATGTAGAGTTGCATTGGTTTTCTCTGACTGGGTAACACATTACTCTCAAATTTAGTGTTTTAAAACAATGCACATTTACAACTTCAAGTATTTTCCGCGAGTCTGGAGATTGGGAATGGTTCTGGCTCACAGTCTCCCATCTGGCTGCAGTCAGAGGTCCACCAGGGCTGCCATCATTTGAAGGTTTGTCTGGGGCTGGAGAATTGACATCCAGCGTGGCTCCACCTGCCTGCCAAGGTTGTAGGCAGGCTAGTGCCGGCTGTGGGCGGGAGGCCCTGCTCCTTCCACATGGGCCTCTCCGCGGGGCTGCCTGAGTGTCCTCACAATATGGGAGCCGGCTTCCCTCAGCGCAAGTGAGCAGAGAGAGAGAAGTCAGAAGATCAATATATCTTTAAGGACCTGGCCTTGGGAGCCACACTCACCATTTCTGCAGTATATGATTGTTTACACTTCTGTAGTGTCTCTATTCCAGGGGAGGAGGGAGACGACACAGTGAGTGCCAGGTGGTGAGGATCCCTGGGGGTCGCCTGGAGGCTGCCCACCTCAGATGCACCAAGGGCCGGTTCCTGTGCTGGTGGCTTTCTGCGCATCTCTCCTCCCAACAGCTCTGGGAGGCAGCTCTCCTTTGTCCCTATGTACAGAAGGGGAAATGCAGACATGAAGTGATTTGCCTCTTGACCCTCCAAGTAGATCTGAACCCAAGCTGCAAAGCTTGTGCATTAGCTCTGTGCCCTGCACTGACTCTTGGTGCCTTCTCTGCCTTCTGTCTTCCAGCAAGTACCATGCTCTGCTCCGCTGTTCTGTGAAACTCAGTAGCTCCACGTGTGAACATTTGGGCTCTTGGACTGGAACATAGGACCAAGGTAGCAGGGTAGAGTTGCCTCTGAGCTCAGGCTGGATTAATAGAAGTATGATGTCTAGAATCGAGGAGGTGAGTGTGCGTGCTCTGGGCAGACTGTATAGGAATTGTAGGTACATTGCTGTGAGAAGTCTGCAGATGCTGAAACCTATTTTGAGAGGATCATCCCAGGGCAAGTAGAGAATTGAGCAACCGGGAATGCCTGACCTGGAGAAAACCACCCCTAGACCTCCAAGATTTAAAATGGGTGCCAAAGAGTTTACACACTCTGTGTAGAGGGCTGCTGAGCCAGGCGAGGCCCACGGCATGGAGGAGGGTCCCCGCCAGACAATTATAAAGTTCTCTGAACTGGTTTCTCCAAGAATCTGACTTTGCCTCTTACAACTTGTATCCCTGAAAGTAATCAGAGAGGTTCGTTTTAAAGTGTAGCACTGTGTCACCTGCTGCTCAGAACACTTTCGGGCTTTGCGTCAAGGCTCTGACTGTGAACTTGGCCGTCGGGCCCCAGCCTGGTCTGGCCCCACGGCCTCACCTCACACTGTGAGTCTCGCTCTCTGCTTCACCCAAATCAGCCTTCCTTTTCCTTCTGCAGACAATGCCTGCTCCCAGGAACATGGGCGCACCCACCTACATGTATGTACACACAGTTACATAAACAACTCACACACGGGAACACGTCCACACCTACCCACATACAGGCACACACACTCCGAGACGTAAACAACTCACACAGAGGAGTGTGTCCACCCCCCCACATGCATACACCTGGACACACTCGTCCACAAACACATACAAACACATTCACACGCTGGCCCTCCTCACACACATTTACCTGTACTCACACTCTCACACGCACACTCGTGCACACATCTGTGTGTTCACATGAACACAGGTACTTACCCCTGCACACTTACTCATGCTCGTCCACCCCCACACCTGCACACACAGGGCCTCCCTTTCTAAGTAACTCCTGCTCATTCTTCAACTTGAGTGATGCTCTCAGGAAAACCTCACCTGACTCTTCAGGTGAAGTCAGGCCCCTCATCTGACGCTCTCATAGCTGCTGTCACAGATGGTATTTACTTTCACTCGTTTGATGGCTGTCTCCCCACTAGACAGTGGGCCCCAGAGGGGCGGGCTCTGGCTGGAATTGGAGGCCATGGGCATTGATGAGCGGTGACAGGAGTTGCCGTGGGAGGTGGCGTGTGCTCTGCAGGCGGCACCCTGTTAAGGGTGATGTGGGGAAAATTCAAATATCGGGGCTGGGGGTCAGATGGTCATCTGGGTCCCTCCAATCCCCCATCATCTCCGAGTTTACCACAAAACCCTGGTATCCTGGGAGGCACAAGTCCTATTTTAGGAGTTAACTTCCGAATTAATCTTTGTTGTTTACTGCACTCTGAGTCACTCCTTCAAAGTTCTTGGCACTCAGCTCACGTGGAACCTGAGGATGGCTTTCTTGCCACTGTCTGGCATTTTTCATCAATAATATGATTTGTCTACCACATGCCAGCCGCTGTCCCTCCCTTTCTGGGTAAGCATCTCCTGAGAGTCCCCAGGGCCTCAAGTTGGCACCTGCTCTCAGACGTGGCATTCGCTCATCACCTCTCATCTTTCTGTTTAGTCCTGAATGCAGGGGCAGACCCTCTCTTTGGTTCACCGGCTGAGAAAACACACAGGGCCAGGGGACATTGGTGTTGGAGCTGGTTGTGGTGGGGAGAGGGCAGGCTGGCTGTCCCGTGCCCTCCGTGGTGCCAGCCAGAGGAGACTCTTGGAAGAGCCCAAATTTGAAAGACGCAAAGCTTGTGTCTGCTTTGCTGCAGATTCCGAGGGGTGTTTCTCAGAACACCAACTTCTACCTGGACCGTGTGAGCCCACGTGTAGGCTTTCATATTTAAATTTTAACTTTAAAGGTGACACCTTCTGGGAGAAAGGATCTCTGAGAAAGCCAGCATGCTTTGTATGGAGTGGACAACACAATTCTAAAGTAAAGAATCATTTTCTAGGCCTTTAAAGAGCTGGAACTCCATCCTGGCTCTGACTCTTACCTCTGTGTCACCCATTTCTCAACCTCTGTGGACCTCAGTTTCCTAATCTTTAAAGTGGGCTAATCAGCCCATCTTTAGTGAGAATCACAAGAAATAGCACATCTGAAAACACTGCACAGATGTGCTGGGCTCGGCCCCTCCACCGAGTCCCCGCTGTGGCTTTTCTGCCCCCTCCCGCCCCCGACGCGTGGCTGAGGACTCCCTGGATTGCCTCCCAGCAGGGCTCTGCCTGGCACATTCAGACCTGCCACCCGCCCTAAGAGACTTGCTGTGAAACCCGGAGGGGCCTGATTCTCGCAGTCTGAGTCCCAGAAAAGAGATTGAAACTTAACTCTCCCAGCCCATGTGATGACTCATGCAATTTTCTCAAGATGTGAGCCACCTTTTACAAAACGAAGCTCTGTGTGTGCCCTTGGGGGAAGGCTGGCCCGTTCCTGCCTCGCTGCCCCAGCCCCCGCAGCTCAGAGGGACGGCCCCCCCTCCTGCTCCCGCTGGGGTCCCCGGGGGTGGGGGGGCCTCAATGCTGTCTTCTCCCCTGAGCCCTCGCTCTCTGGGGCGACCCCTGACTCCGGCTTGTTACTGATGTCTGCCCTTCCCCCTGTTTCTTCTGTGAGTGCGTAGCCGGCCGCCCACCCTGCTGGAGGGTGCCTGCTGGAATGTTGCTCCCTCGCCAGGCAGGTTGAACTGAGCAGTGTGGGATTTGAAAGTGATTTCATACCCATTTTGTTTAGGAAATCAGCCTGGAAAGGGCTGAAGCGGGTGGAGTGGTCCATGTGAGGGCCTTGGAGAGGGGACTGTTGCTTGTCTGTCTCTCAGCCTCGGGACCTGCCACTCGCCTGAGACAGCCGGGCCTCCATCCTCTCCTCCAGTCCCCACCTGCCCTCAGTCGTCTACATCCTCGGTCTTGTGAGGCACACAGGAGGCAGCTTCCAACTATGGGGACTGACTGATGGGCCTCTTGAGGGACAAAGGACCAATGATTTCTGGTTTGTGTGTGAACAGAGACAAGAACACATCCCCCCTGCCCACTGAGCCCCTGTGCTCCAAAAGCCCTGAGACCCCCAGCTTTGAACCCCTCGCTTGTGGAAGGGAGCTGGGCCAGGCAGGACCTGAACCAGATCCGTGGTCCCCTGTGCGCCGCCCAAGGACCAACTGGGGCTGGGCTGTTAATGATCAGGTAAGTAGAGACATTTCGAACAAGTGTTTTAATGAGTAATTACCTGTTGAATGTAATAATATAGTATATAATATTATAATAAAATATAAGTAAAAAATTGGCTTACATTTTGTAGGTCTTTTTAATGTCATTTTTCTTAGAAATCTATTTTTTACTGTATTGTACCAAGTATCAATCTGTAAGGAGCTGGAAATTAAAATCCAAAAACACAGTCACTGTAGATGCTTTAAGTGTTGGACCAGGGGCTCTCTGAAATTCTCCTGGCGCTGACATTCCAGGACCCTGGAGGGACTGGCTCTCTGCCCGTGGCTACCTTGGGCTCCTGACTCCTAGGAACAGTCTCTGTGGGAAGAAATCGCAGGGCTGGCTGGTTGGACCCTGAGCCTGGCCCTCACCTGCTCACCCGACCTGGGATGGGGTCCCTTAAATATCTTTTATTGCATCTGGAGGATCTTGTTTTTATTTAAACGTTTGATACTTTGTTCATCACTTTTTTGCACTCATTTTGATTTTTTAGAATATTGCGTGAAAATATTTTTCTTGATTACAGAGTTTCTGGTGCCCCTTAGCCTTTTCTCCAGTTCTGGGGCAAACCAGTCTCAGGCAGTCAAGCCAGGTGAGGAATTGGGGCCACGGTGACAGAGGTGTCCTCACCCCAACTCCTTCCATGGAACCCGCAGTCCCAATCTGCACGGCAGGGGGAGCCAGAGGCCCCACCACCCCACCATCTTTTGTTTCTCTAAGGTGAGCTGTGGGTCCCATATTTTATTTTCCAAGGCTGAAGGGACCTTGGACTTTGGGTTTTGGGGGCCCTTGTGCTGGGAAGCCTGTGGTCTTGCGGCCTCTTCCGTGTTGTCTAAACTGCCCTGTGAACTTGCACTGCAGTGTCTGGCGACTGGATTATGTGAAGGTTAATTGTAAAGCTGGGTCCCAGCATCCTTTCCCTGCTTGAACCTCTTCTATCCTAATGGTTCCTAAATGTCATTTGTTCTTCAGAGAAAATGTCTCCAGAATCTCAAACAGCCCTGGAGATGTGGGACCAACCCCTCATATCTGAGTGAGCAGGAAGTCAAACTTTTGGGTAGAATGGCAGGCCCTCTGTCCGCCACAGCTGCCACCTGGCTGACCCCAATCCGTGTTTCCAGCTCAGATTTGATTTGCATCTGGTGGGTGACTCATGGCTGCGTCATCCCAGGATGCAGAGCTGGATGTCAGCCCCCTGAAGTTGAGGGGAGATGAGTTCTGCTTCCAGGCCAGCCCGCCCAGTGATGACTCTCACCTGGGCATCACGGGGCGGGACTGGGGGTTTGTGTAACAAGCACCTAGGTGACTTTCTTCGGGGAGAATACCTGGGGGTCCCCAGCTAGGCTGCACACCTGAGTTAATGGGGTCCTGTTCCTGGACCAACCCCAGGCCCAAGGAATCAGAAATGCACAGACTGGGGCTGAAGAAAACTATTTTTCAAAACTGTGCCAGTTGATTAAGGACTCCCTTCTCTGCGGGGTCACAGTACCTACACTGAGCATGGCTAGAGAAAATGCACACACTCAGAGATGAGTGATCGTCATCCGGGGCTTCATGACCTACTGACTTTTACCCTAGGCTTGAAATGTGGTGTGTCTGGTCAGACCTGGGACCCGGCCAAACCTCATTCATGTCCTGGCTCCCTACCTCCTGCTGTGTGCCCTGGTGAAGGTCACAGCCTCAGGCTCCCAGGCTGCAGAAAGAGGACGATGATGGTGACAATGACAGTGACGATGATGGTGATAGCTTAGAGGAAGGCCATGATGACCAAATGCAGCAGTGTTCTCAACAGTGTAGACCTGACATGGCTCTCATTCTGAAATTGGGAAGCCGTGATGGTAATACCAATATGTTAACAGCCCAGGGTGGCCGGTTCCTATAGACCCCTTGGGGCTGTCCCTGCATCTTTGCCTCCGGGGAGCTGTAAGAATGTTTGCTCAGCTGCTGTAGAGGTTAGCTAGCTCTGACAAGACGCCAGCATCCAGGCTCACTTTGCATCTTGAGGCTGCAGAGATGAGGAGGGTTTTCCACTGTGATCTCTCCTCTCCCTACTGGAGTCGCCTGGCCCTGCCTCCCCTGCCTTGCGTCTGAGCAGCTGCTGGGACAGCGCTCCATGGTATTGACTGCAGGCTGGTGACACAGCTACACTGTGCGGCCCTTAGCATCCCCCAAGGTAAACCAAGTCCAGATTCACAAACATGTCACATCAGGACATTTCCATCCCTTTTCTCTTAAAATGGAAGAGAACAATGCTAAGCCAGCTGGAAAAAAAAACATTAATAAGGCAAAGCAGAACCCTAGCGACCGCCGTCAAAGGGCAGCGGAATGAAGCAACCTCAAGGTTCTCAGTTTCTTTCTTTCTTTCTTTTTATTGTTATTATTTTTATTAACTTTGAGGAAGACATGTAGAGAATCAGATTAAACGTTACAACCATTGTTTAAAGTGTAATCTCATCATTAAATCATTCCACCCTGGTATTTTCTAATCATTATATTATTTTAAATAATATAAAAAGCACCCATGAACACACTACTTAACACAAAAGCTAAGAGCTTGGGAATAAAATACAGTTAACTATAAGGTCTTATCATAGTGCACACATCTAACTCTCTCTTCCGGGGTAAGCGCCCTCCCAAATATATATTTATCTTTTCTTACTTTCATTTTTTTTTTAATAGCTTTATTGAGATGTAATTGATACAGAATAAGCCGCATGTTTTTCCAAGCTTTATTTAGTTGCAGCTGACATATAGCGCTGTGTAACTGTAATGCATACAAAATAATGATTTAATGTATGTATATGTTGTAAAATTATTACCGTAGTAAATTTAGTTAACATCCATCACCTCAGATAGTTACAGTTTTTTCTCTTGTGATGAGAACTTTAAGATCTACTCTATTAGCAACTTTCAAATGCACAAGAGAGTACTGTTGACTATAGTTAACAGACTGCACATTACATCCCCAGAATTTACTTATCTTATAACTAGAAGTTTTAACTTTTTGACCACCTTCCTCCATACCTACCTGCCCCCAACTTCTCTGGCAGTCACCACTCTGTTCTATATTTCTGTTAAGTTTGTTTTCTTTTTTAGATTCCATATGTGAGATCATATAGTATTTGTCTTTTCCTGTCTCATTTATTTCACTTAGCGTAATGTTCTCAAGATTCATTCATGTGGTCACAAATGGCGAGACTGCCTCCTTTTTGATGGCTAAGTAATACTTCATTATATGTATACACTATATTTTCTTTATCCATTCATCCCCCAACGGACACTTAAGTTGTTTCCATGTATCGGCTATTGCAAATAAGGCTGCAGTGAACATGGGGAAGCAGATAGCTCTTCAAGACAGTGATTTTATTTCTTTGGATATATACCCAGAAATGGAATTGTTGGATCATATGGTAGTCCTACCATTAATTTTTTAAGGACCCTCCGTACTTTTCCCCATAGTGGCTGCACCAATTTATATCCCCACCAACAGTGTACAAGTGGTCTCTTTTCTCTACATCCTTGCCAACTTTTGCTCTCTCTCGTCTTTTTGATAATGGGCATTCTAACAGGTGTGGGGTGGTATCTCTTTGTGGTTTTGGTTTGCATGTCCCTGATGATCAGCGGTGTTGAGAAACCTTTTCACGTGCCTCTGGGCCATTTGAATATCTTCTTTGGAAAAATGTCTGTTTGGGTCCTTTGCCCATTTTTAACGAGATTATTTGTTTTTGGTGTTTTGGGTTTTTTTTGCTATTGAGTTGTATGAATTCCTTATATATTTTGGATATGAACCTCTTAGAAGATATGTGCTTTGTTTCCAAATTTATTCCTATGTATTTAATTTTTTGCTATTTTAAATGGTATTCTTTTAATTCAAGTTTTGATTTTTGGTTGTTAGTTTTCTTGAAAGCATTGAATATTTCTCCATTAAGTACGATGTTAGCTATGGGTTTTTCCTAGATGTCCTTTGTCAGGTTGAAGCAATTCCTTATGCTCCTGGTTTTCTAACATTCTTTTCATCAGAAAAGTTCTCAGTTTCAGATGTTCTCCAGTTCTCTGGAACTTGAGGTTCCTAAGATCACTCCAGCCATTGACACCAGAGGGCAAAGTCAGTGACATGTGGAAATCATCCGTCTGTGTGAGGTTAATGGGGACCTAGCCTCAGATCTCTGCCGGCCACCCTCTGTTCAGAACCTTGACAGCCCCTGAACCACCCTCCACGCTCGGCCTGGGCAGAGGGTGCCCAGTTTTCCAACTTTCTAGGCCCCGTACAGGGAGATCGGTGCCTGCCCAGGCTGCTGTGTAGGTGCAAGTCAGTCGTTGCGGGTGGCAGAGCAGATCCCGGGCCACACCAGGGAGCTTGCAGACTGTGCCCCAGAAGGCAAGGGCAGGAAAAAGGACTTAAGCCGCGACGTGGTTTGTTTCACCTGACCACTCACTGGAAGGAGCGCAGGTGGAGAGATGGGGTGGGACGCGTGAGAATTGGTACCTCCATGCCGTTGCAGCAGCACTCAGGGGCTCAGGGGTGGGCCAGGACAACCCCTACCTTCCAGACAAGGAATGGGGCTGCCCTGCATCACCAGCCTCTGCTTCCATCATCGCATCTCCTTTGTGAGTCTGACTCTCCTGCCTCTTTCTTGGAGGGACTCTGTTTTCCCACCTGTAGAATGGCAGAGTTGACCTGCAGGTGCTTGGTGTTAGGTCCTTCTCAGCTCTGCCCTCTACGGAGCTGTGGGGTGAGGTCAGAGAGGGAAGGAGGCTGCTTGCTGGAGGGCTCTTGGGGACAGGGTTACTGGCACTTGGGGCAGTTGTTGGCTGGCACTTGGAGGATACAATCAGGGAATGACCCAAGGCTGCTCTGGGGAGTCCTGTCTCCAACTGCTCAGCATTTCACGAGGACCAGCCTAACCCCACTGATAAGATGCCCCATGTTAGCCAGCTCCAGTGCTGATGGGCACCCACAGCGGTTTGAGGTTCAGGCTCAGACCCCTTGGCTCCACATCTTTTTCTTGATTGTCATTCTCTTTGTAAGGTAATTTCAGGGCAGGCACCATCCTTAAGTAAACTTTCTACTCTTCTTTTGAGCATACAGTTGTCCACCAACAGGGACACTGCCCCCGAGCTCCCTTACTGAGGGAGGCAGCAGGGACTCACAGACAGAGGTCCTTTATCCATCCCCTCTTGGAAAGATGGGAAAGTTATAAATGTCCTTTAGAGAAAGAGCATCAGAGCAAACAGCTGGCCTGGACCAGCCCTTCCCCACTGCGGCCAGTGAAGACCGGGGGCTGGCAGGCTCCTGGTCCCCCCGAGTCCTCATCTGCCGGGTCAGCCCTGGGACGGCCCCAACGGGGCAGCTGTCTTCACTCATCGGTCTTGCTGTGGCTGCACTTTTTCTTTCCAAGTCCAACGTCCATGGTAAACAGCAGATACCAGATTTCTTTCCATCCTTCAATCCTAACCATGTCAGCCCACCAGACAGATGTTTTCCACTTGCCCTTCCTCCGACCAGGCAAAGCAAAGTTTTGAATCAGGAAAGGGAAAATGTAATTGCAGTGAGAAGTGAAACATCTTTGCCCTTTAAAGGGAACAAGTAGTTCGTTTATTCACTGAAGACTTTCTCAGTGTGGCACTGGGATGTGATGGGGTGTGGGGGGTCCTGCCCACAGGGTGCCCACAGTCTAGTGAAATGAGATCCTTGCCATGGAGCAGCCTCCTGGGCACGTGGAGGTGGGAACTGGTGCTGAAATAAAGGGGTCCAGGGACCAAGGTGGAAGGCTCCCCCGCCCCAACCCGGAGTCTTAGACGGGAACTAAGCACCCTCCAGGGGAAGAAGGGCACTCCCTGTGGGGAAGCGTCGGCCAAGACCCAAGAAGCAGCGGAGTAAGAAGTGGGGTGTGTGGGGGAGGGGTGGCCGGATAGGGCAGAGCCAGAGGGAGGGAAGGCCTTGAATGTCAGCTAAGGCACTAGGGCTGCACTGCAGAGGGACAGTGGGAGCCCCGGCAGGATTCAAGTGGGGGCATGATGCTGTCAGACTTAGGACTCAGAAAGATGGCCAGCTAGAGGCAGGGGACTGCAGGCTGGGGTTGCAGGCAGAGATGATGGTCCAGGTGAGAGGTGATGCGGGTCCCACGAAGGCCCGGCCGGGGAGAGGAGAGGGCTGGAGAAGTGCTGATGAAATCAGAGCAGTGTGCCCTCAGGAGCCTTGGAGTGGAGAGGAATGAGGGAGGGGCTGGGTTCATCCTGAGGGATGCTGGGCAGAGATCTGGGGGAGGGAAGGCGGCAGCGCCTCAGACCCCACTGGGAGCTCAGGGCCAGGGCTCCGGGCTCAAGCCAGCTGGCTGGGGCAGGCTGCGTCCTGGCCTGGAGGAGAGGGGTCCTGGACAGGTACCAGGGCAAACACTTGGGAACCTAAACACATGTGCGCACACACACACCCGGGGGCGTGAACGAGGAGATGATAGATATTCATGGGGTGCTTACTCTGTGTGAGGAAGCACTTTTACACGCACTAGCTTATTTGTTTCTTCCCATTTTACAGATGAGAACACTGTAGCTCACCATAGGCGTGGCTGGTGAGGGCAGAAGTCCCACCCCGCCTGGGGCTCGGGGGGCAGATGCTCACCTTGGGTGACGCCGCATGCCTGGCCAGCCGGGCTGGCAGTTGGGTCCCGCTTTCTAGCACACGCCAAGCTGCCAACCTGACAACGCTGCTCCTCTATCTCTTAAGCCAGTGCGCACGCCTTTCAGATTCCTTCTCGCCTGTTGTTTAACGGGCCCCAGGTGTACGGAGTTGGATTACACACAATCCTTGTTTATGACGCTCTCCCAGGACTCTCCACGCAAGACCCTCTTCCTCTTGCCTCCCTCCCTTCCTCTCTTCCTTTATTTCAATCTAATAAACACCAGTTCATAATCGTCCAACAAGGAAGCTGGACACTGAAGACTATCTGCCGCTCTCTCCCCCCAACCGAGAGCCCTCCCCACTACAAGGGCACAGACCCCATACCTCTCGTGTCTAGAATTCCCTTGCTTTGCATTTTATTACATCTAAATTGAGCCCCCCAAATATTTTAAATTCTAATCATTGTTAACTTGAAAAAGGGTATTATGTGGTATACTTTAAAAAAAAGACTTTATTTTTTAGAACTGTTGTAGATTTGCAGAAAAATTAAGAGGATAATACAGAGAGTTTATATAATCCTTTTGGACTTTTTATTCCCCCCTCTCAGAATTATATTGCTATTTTGGAAAACAGCTTGGCACTGTCCCGTAGAGTCGAGCCTTCACAAACCTTACATACCAGCAATTCTTCTCCTAGGTCCGTACCAGAAGATTCTTAGCAGCACCGTTGCTAGCATTAAAACGCTGGAAACAGCTCAAATCCTGTCGACAGAAATAGATAAGTCAATACGTTGTGGTGTGTTTGCACATGGGGATGTTATAGAGCAAACTGAAGAACAGTGGGCGACGGAAGGATGGATAAAGCATGTCAATCTAATTCGAAGGAAAATAAAAAGAAGTCTGAGATTTTTTACCCCTAGTCGTTATCCAGGGGACTTCAAAAAATTGTCCTAACATCTGGGGGCAAGTCGGCCAAAGGCCACCACCTTTGGGAACAGAATGAACAAAAGCCAACAGAAGAAGGTGAATCCTGGTCTGTGGGAGGTAGGTTTAGAGCTTGGGGCACAGCCAATCTGAGTCAAGATGCCCAGAATGGAAGGGACCTGCAGAAAGTCATAATTTGTCCAACTGAAGCCTGGAGAGCCCATGCTGGGGGTGGCCGGGGCGCTGCCAGGGCTGGAGAGAGAGAAGCACCCCCGGGAAGAGGGGCAGGAGAGAAAGATCTGAAGCTGGCCGAAGGAGTATTGCGGTCACCAGAGAGGAGGCCCAGAGCTGGACGGGGACTTCACCAAGCGCAGCCCCAGCTGAACAAACTGTCCCTTAACCCCATCCAATTTCCATGCACTAACCTAGCAACCCTCATATTTTTCAAAAATAATTTTTATTATAAACCAGTACATGCTTATAAAAGAAAAAAAAATGTAGAAAGGCATCAAGTAGAAAGAGGGACCAAAAATCCATCTGTGCTTTTACCACTTGTGGTTTCACTTTGGCGTATTTCATTTCAGGCTTTTTCACACATTAGTAATCATACTGTACCCATTATTTTAATTCTTTTATCCAAACACATTTCCCCATTATAAACCCTATGCAGTCATCATTTTTAATGAATGTGTGTTTACCGAATTGAATCTCTCTCCTTTTCTCTTTCTCTCTCTACCTATCATCCATCCACCCATCCCTCCATTCATTCTTCAATACTATTTATTTATCCATCCATCCATCTATGACACCTCCACTTCATAGAATATATTCTATATAAATTTATGTATATATTCCAGTGGCTGTTCTCCAATGGCTGGCTATTTTGGCTGTTTCTAGGTTTTCACTATTGTAAGTAATCCTGCCAGGAATGTCTTGGTGCAAAAAGCTTTTTCCATATTCAAATTATTTCCTTAGGAGAGATTTCCAGAAGTAGAATTATTAGATCAAAGAATGCAAATATATTTAAGGTTGTGATACCCACAGCCAGACTGCTTTCCAAATGGATGGCAACAATTCACCCCCACGCCCTGCCCCTGTAGGCAGTCTATGATCAAGCCCACTTCGTTGCACCTTCTCAAGCGTTGAACGATCCAATTTTTAAATAGCTCTGCTAATTTCTGATGGCCATTTGAAGGTAATCGGTGATATCCTAGAAAAGAAAGGAGCTACCCTAGAGTGCCAGAGCCTGGGAAAGTTCTGCACTTCAGTGGGAATTACCCTGCTATCGGGTTGGCTACTAGTCTGTTATCAGGGATGTAAAGGCCAAAGGATCCAGCCAGACATCTCTTTGGTCTCTCTTAACTGCAGCCCTTTCTGGAGAAAGGGATGTGATAGAAGGAAGAAAAGGAGGATGCCAGCCACTGGAGAGGCCACCATTGGCCAACGAAAATCTATTTCACTCTTGTCTTCCTTCCATCGACAGAGTTGCAGTTTGTTCAGAGAGTCACGTAGATTCACCGATCACAGTGAGTGTGAGCCCCCATCCCTAGCCCCAGGAAATGAATCACCACTGGACTGAAGCAGGCTTAATAATATCATCCTCACTGGCCAATCATTGGTCAGAGGTGGTAATGTGATGTAGTTATGGTCAGTGAAATGTAAGTAAAAGCTGGGTAGATGGGACAGATTTGGCTGGCATGGCTCTTTAACCCTTTGCCTTATTCTCTTCTTCCTGTTTGGGATGCAAATAAAATGTCGGGGCACAGCAGCCATCTTGTGACTATGAGTTGACAAGCATGAAGACAAAAGCCAGCAACCAAGGATGGCTAAACAAAAAGACAGATAGAAGCTGTGTGTTTGAGCAGCTGATCCACCCTTGGAATGTCTTTTCCCAGACTTCTTGTTATACAGAAAAACAACTTTATATTTATTTATGCCACTTTGGTTGGCTTTTCAGTTACTTGCATTTGAAAGCATTTCTATTAAGAGATATGCTGGCGTTCTGCTTTAGTCAGGATAAATTATACTAGTTGCTATAACAAGCATAACCCAAATCTTGTGGCTAAACACAATATTATTTTATTTCTCACTCATGTCACAGTCTGACTGGGCAGTGCTCCTTCAAGGATCTAAGCTCTTTCCATCTCGTGACATTACTTTTTTCACTCTGTGGTCTCCAGGGTTGTCATGCAAAGGGAGAGGAGCAAGGACAACCAGACCCACAATTTTATGGCTGATCCTGTAAGTGGCATGTATCACTTTCTCTAACATCTGTTTGGCCAGAATCCAGCCATAAGCCCTCATCCTACCCGCAAGGGAGACTAGGAGAGGTCATTTTTCTGTGTGTCTGGGAGGAAGAAACAGGATTAGTGAGCAAGCAGCCAGTCTCTGCTCCACGCTCATCCCAAAGACGAACATCACCGTATGCATTTGGGAATGGACGTTCTGGGTCTGGAGGGCCAGCCTGCTCTGATGCGTGGTGGCTGAGCCAGGTCTGAAGGTCAGCGGTCTCATCGGCACCCGAGGGTCACCTTGCCAGCTGCCTGATCCCTGTTTCCCTAGTTTTTAACCCAGTGAAAAAGGGTACTGACATTTCTCAAAAGTGTGTTTGAAAGAATAAGAAGAACTTCCTTTGTTTCTTTGTTGAGTTTTTACGTTCTGAAGAGATGGTGGGTTGTGGCTTGGCGTGGAATGGACTTGTCAGGGTCCAAATCATGCCAGTCGGATTATCTTCTCTTAGATGCTTTGTTCATAAATTCACTCACTAACAGTCATGGGTACTGACTCTGCAACACTCTGGGCCACCCTTGGGGCTCAGATACAGGTAAATTGGGGTTCTCATTCTCCAGAACTTGCCAACTGGCCAGCATATACGTCCAGACATAAGGGGGAAAAAGCAGGAGAAAGACCAAGAGTGGGTGCCATGGCCAAATGCCCACGTGGTCACACAGGAAGCTCACTGGTCAGGGCAGTGCTGACCTGAAAGGTAGGCTTCTCCACCATATTGGTTCCCCCATCCATTCGTTTAACCTGTCAATATATGCAAAATGCAGAGAATAGTGTCTGGCATATGGCATTTTCTTTTCATTGATTGATTGATTGATTCATTCATTCATTTGGCAAATTGGGAAGGCACGTCTGTTATGTGCTAGACCCTGGGCTGCCTCTGAGGACAGGTGGAGAGCTCTGTAGGGAAGTAAATCTGGCAATCCACTCTGGAGCTCCCTTCCAGCTGAGAAGCTAATCAGACAAATAGGTAATTACAGCACAGTGGTGGGAAGTGTGCTGTTTATTGTGGAAGCGTTCAGGAGGGACACCCACTGCTCCCTGAGGGGTTAGAGAGGGCTTCCTGACGGAGGGGGTACCTAAACAGAGCCTTGAAGGGTGAATAGGAAGGAGCTGGCCATGCAAAGATGGTTACATAATTTGCAAAATGAAAATGTAGGGCCTCTTGTTCAAAAAGGCAGGGGGAAAGTACCATTTAAAGGTACTGAAATATAAAGCTTTTTCTTTTCTTACACAGTCTCTTTCTTGACTTAAAATGGTTTTGTAATTTGCTATTTAATGATGCTCTAAATAAGGAAAAATTAAAAATTTAAATCATTACTGTACATTTCACTGTTCATTTTTATATTTTATAGTGCCAGGTTTAAATAGAAATATAAGAGCATTTAATTCATACCCAGAATCACTGAAATGACACAAGTCATGTTTCATAGCCCCTGTGTGCCCATGTATTTCGTTCTCACCAAAAAAGTGGCAACGCTCAAATATTTTTATTTTACTTCTTGAAAAAATTGAATTCTCCCCAGTCTTACTGCTGCGTCAGGAAGGACCAAAAGGAAGGGGAGCTGTGGTTGTTCGGTTTCTCCTTTTCCTTCTGTGTCATCATTTTCAAAATAATCGGTTGCCTAACAGAGGGGCGTGATGTGGGTTGGGAAGGATAAGCTAGGGTTCCCTGGTTCGTGTTTCTCAGAATGCCACGTGTGTATGTTCGTAGCAAGTTCTGGTTTGAATAGAAAGCGACCTCACTCACTTGCGCATGTGACGTGCTTGCCTCCTACTGACGTTGCGGCGATCCACTGCAGACGAGGCCACCTGCCTTGTGGCTGCTGCCTCCCCAGGGTCTCAGGAAGGCCTGGCAGACAAAGGGCTTATGGAAAGCCCAGGAAGAGTGTGGAGGGGGTTCTCGTCCTCTGACTGTCCCAAGTTGGGGAACCATGCTCAGCCTTGCCACACCCTCACTCAGCCCCGCCACACCCTCACTCAGCCCCTCCCTGGCCTTCACTTCTCACTCCCCAGTGCCGCCTGAACCCTGTCACAGGGCAGCCTTTGGAAAGCACACATTTGCCTGGATCCACACCGTGACCTGCCAGTTTGGCCTGTCATCCTTGGCTGGTGCGCCAGCGTCCCCATCTCTCCAGCTTCATCTCTGCCTGACCCAGTCTCTTTCCGACTGGATGACCAGGACAAGTCGCTTACAAAAGGCGCATCGTGACGTCAGCTGCCCAGGATGCAGGCTGTGGAGGAGCACAGTCGCTCAGGCATGTGACTGCTGGACCTCGATGTCCGGCTCTGCTAAATCAACCGGAAGCCGGCAGGCTCGAGGAACCCTGTAAAGGAGGTACAAAGCCACAGGAAGTCTGGAGTAAGATGGGAAGGGGAGAAAAGTGGAGGATAGAAACTTCTTTCTGGTCTCACCCTCTGCCTTTAGTCCAAGCTGCCGGTAATTAGCTGTCTTTAGTTCCCTACAGTGGGCTGCACTGAGGTTCCAGAAGGCCTGCAGCATTTCTTGCCACTTCTGGTCCAAGTGAATCTATTTCTGGCAGCTTAATTTTGGATGCTCTGCTCCCAGCGTGGGAAGGAAGGCAGGAAGGGCATTTAGGTAGCTGGACCAGGGAGGAAACCACGGCCGCATGACTTTTTGAACCATGCCCTGTTAGGAACAGACTGCTCTTGGCAGCAAAACTGTGCCGCCCCCACCCACTTCCGGGCCAGGAGGGGAGGGGATCCGGCTTAGCAGAGGCCAGATACAGCAGGGAAGGGAAGCCTCTTCTTGCATTGATGGAACCGAGGTGCATTTGCAGAAGGACCCTCAGGTTGTGAGTGAGCCTCCTCGTTAAAGGTGGAGATGGGCTTGGAGTCCGATGGGCCCAGGTCAGCAGCATCCCGTCCCTCCCAGGGTCACGTGGGGATTCAAGGAAATAAAAACACATCCAGGGCCAGCTCAGTGCCAGGCTCTCTACAGACGCTCAGTCAATGGTTGTTTGCATCCTCTGCCTCTTCCTTCCATAATAAAGGCATCTCTGGGGTGAAAGGGCTTGGATGGGACTGGAGAGTTAATCTTCAGGGACTCCGGCCGGTGTGGAAGTCCACAGGCCTGAAGGTGGCGGCCAGCAGGAAAGTATCTGCGTGGGGATGGTTTTTTAAAACAAAACTGGTCAGAGCAGGATTGGTGACTGACAAATCTCTTGATATTTAAGACAGAAAAGGGGTAGTTTTCAAAATCTGAGATTGATGGCTTGTATTTTTGATTGAGTTTATCCTTGGCATGAATTCCGAGACACATAAAACAGAAAAGAAAGTGGAGCTCATGAAGCAGTTGGGTTTGTTGGTTATTCTTTTGTTCGCTTGCTTGTTGGTTTACATACGGGGCCCAGCAGAGGGCTGATGCTCAGTCTGTGGCCTTGAAAGTGAGCAGACAGCAGCCCAGGGTGATGCTGTTTCCTTTGGTCATGAGGTTCCTACGGGTGTCCGAGGAAAATGCCCTGCTTGTGGGCTGTTTTAGAATTTGGCAGGGCGTTTGAGAGTCCCTTTCCGAATCTTCATGAACCACTGAGGGAAATAGGATCTGAACGTTGGCCAGTTAAGGTAGGACTGAGTTTGGTCGCTCAATCAGCCATGAGTCTGGTAACTCTGTCAAATGGCCAGCATTTGACTGTTCGACCTACAGAAATGGCCGTTTCTTATGGCTCACCCACTATTTATTGGACTAGGGAGCTGCCTAATTCCCTTCCAACACAACAGAATTTTGCTTTCACATTGCTACAAAAGTCTGCCCAGAGGAGTCGAGACTTCAGCCTCTTCGTGGCAGAGTGAAAAGGGCTCTGACTCTGGGGCCAATGGCCCTGGGTGCAAATCCTGGCCCCACCACTTCCAGGATTCCTGAAAGAGCCCATGTGGCCCGCCCAGCACAGTGCCCACGCTCTCTCTGCTGAAGGTCTTTGTTCTGCTGCCTTGTCTTTGCTGTCCCTGGTGTGAGGGGCTGAGCAGGAATGAGGCCAGTAGGTGTGACGTCAGAGCTGGAGGAGCAGGGAGTGGCGGTGCACTGGGTCTGGGGTCTAGGGGAAGAGCTGGGGCAGGGGCAGTTTGGGGCAGCAGGTGGAGCCCAAAAGTGGGGAGACGCTGGGGAAGGACCGTGAGCAGAGCAAAGTCGGAGAAAAAAATGGAGACAGTAACTGGGGCTGAAGATACAACCCAGGGTGCTCAAGTCTCTACTGAGTTCATTATTGCTACAAAATGCGGCAAAACCAATCCCCTTTCCCAGCCCAGTGGCCTCTGATGGCAAGTCTTCATTCTCCAGATCAAGGGTTGGGGGCCAGGCTCGGCTGGGTGGCAATATCAGGCAGTGGACTGGGCTTGTTCTGGGGTCAAGGATGCAGAGACCATAGCCAGCTAGGGCATGTTTTCCTCAAGGGGTAAGTGGAACAGCATGCCATGTCCCTTCAGGCCTGTCACATCCACCCAAATCCCTTTGGCCAAAGCAAGCCATGTGGCCAAGCCCAAGATGCACGGGGCAGGAGGGTGCACGGGGCTTAAGGGGGGTTGGGGGGAGTGAATGATCGCAGAACAGGAACCCACTTCAGCATCATATTCCAGGCCGGGGCAGAGTCAGCAGGGCCTAGGATGCGTGCCTGTTGGAGAGCGTCTCTTTAAAAGGCCAGACACACACTTGCCACGCGGCTTCATAAAGGTGCTCCACGGCCCTGAGAGTTTCTAGTAACACAAACAGCCACTCCAGTTGTGCTCCCACCACAGGCCTCATGTGTTATTCCCAGCCCTCATATTGGCCCTCCCAGGTGGTAGGATCACTCCATTTTCCAGCTGAGGAATTTGAGTCTTTGAGAGATCTGGTGACTTGTCTTGGTCCGTAAGGCATTTTAAGGCAGAGCCAGGATTCCAAGGCAGCTCCGTGTGACCCAGGGTCCAGGTGCTCTACCCTGGGCTGCCCTTGAAGGCCTGTGACCTTGGGTGCAGGAGGTTCCAGCTTCAAAGTCTGCAAAGAAGCATTTGTGGGGAGAGAGGGCTCCTTGTGGTCCCACGTGTGAAATAAAGTCCAGGTCTCTCTGGCTGCTCTGAGGGGCTGGCTGTAGTGACAGCCGCCTTTCACAAGCTGGATGAAACTCATCCTTAGTCACCTCTACGAGGTCTACTAACATGGCTGGCTCCAGAGTAGTATGGGGGTAAACTGGGGTCTTAATGGTGAAACATGTCATGCTGAAGACATCACACTGGCCCCGTGGGAGGTATGAGATGAAGAAGCCATCACTGCTCACCAGGGTACCACCCACTGTGAGCACAGCTCTGTCACTGGCTGCCCTGGCCGTGGAGATGCTCAGCAGGTGACAAATTCTTAATTCCACGGCCCAGTACCACGGATGCCCTTGCAAGGACCACTAGCCATTGATCTTGCTGGGGCAGATGGCCTGTGTTCCTGCCGGCTCTTCCCACAGCCCCTCCCCCACCCGGACTGAGCTTTGGGTGGTCTGGCCTGTGGGTCAGCCCTGGAAATGACCTTGGAGAACCATGTCTCAGAGCAGGGACATTTGTATTCATGAGGAAATTGACAATCCCGTGCCTCTGGGCTATGAAAGGGCCTTCGTGCAAGGCTAATAAAACTCAGAAATCAATATGCTGTGAGGCCCTAAGCGCTGGGGAATGAGGTGCTGTTTGCTTCAGGTCTGCCTCCAAAATTAGATAAATTAACGTAATGAATTCTCACAACTCATTTGCATACGTTGCTAATTTAATTTTCAATGGAAACGCTGGAGAAGACAGCGCTGTGGATGCACGAGTCAGGTTTGACCTATTTTTTGAGTGGTTTGTGTCTGCCAAGTTTGCACATTTCTGTCTAGATGAAATTGTTGGTGCTGTGCTTTAGAACAAACGAAATGGCCCCAGCCGGCCGAGAAACGAGCCAGTGCCCACAAACGGACACGGGTGGCTTATGAACTTTTGGGACACTCTGCTTCTGGCTGCATCTGACTCAGCCAGTGACCTCGGGAAGGAGGCTCTGAATCCTAGAAATTCCATCTTGCATCTCTTGCAAATACACGTCCATGTGTGAGGCTGAGATCCACACGAGTATTTGGAGGAGGCCGTGCACACACTGTGGCTCTGGCCCAGGCTGGGTGTCGCTCTGGGGGTACAACTTCTGGCCCTCAGTCTCTATGCAGCTCCTTTTGTCTGTGGAGCACGCGCTGGCTCCAGAGTCTGGGGGATGTAGGCAGGGAGAGGTGCCCCCCTCTCTGCCCCAGGCTGCCCATCTTCATGCAGTGTTAACTCCGTAGGCTGATCCCAGCTACATGATGTGGTGCATTAAGCACTTCACTGCTGTGACAGCATCCCAGACACGCGGGGACAGAAGTGCCCACTGCAGCGTGGAGACAGCCAGAGCTGTGACTGGTTCCCGGCACATTCCTCCCTGACTCTGGTTGATATTCAACACCATTTGCCTTCATGGATGAGCCTGGGAGCCCTGCATGCTTGCTGAGCTCCAGGTAGAATCTTGCTCTTAGGGGAAGTGGTTAAACTCCCCACGTATTGGACCAAGGGCCAGGGCCCATCCCCAGGAAATAAGGTTTTCCCATTAAAGCACTCATTTCACTTGATATACGTAGACAGGGCTCCAGAAACCCAGAGTATGAGTATGAGTGTGTGTGTGTGTGTGTGTGTGTGTGTGTGTTTGCGCATGTGTGTTTGCACGCGTGTTGGAGAATTTCAAGTAAGGGTTGGAAACAGCGACAAATGTGGAGGTGAAAACAGTCATGATTTCCCCCCCAAGAGAAGGAGGGAGAGTGGGATTGTAAACCCCTGCCGGAAGCTTTGACAACAGCCCCATCCGCTTCCCACCTCCTGGTGGGTCACGTGTGTGTCTTCACTGCTCTGTGGGCCTGTCCTGCACATCCCGCCTCCGAGCCTTGGCTTATGGAGGCCAGGGACAGTGGCAGCCCTTGCCATTGGAGTGTGTGGGCACCTTGGCTGACCCGGGGGCCTGGTTCCGCACAGCCTCTCGGGGCTGAGTGAGTGTGGCTCTGCCAACAATGATGATACAGAGTATCAGGTCTGCGCCTCACCTGTCCTCGTCCCATGCGTACATTCTGGAACATTCTGGCCCAGAGATTTAGCCAAACCCTGCCATTACTCCTTGCAGTTTGCGGTAGTGCTCTTTGCTGGCACTGGATGATGGGAATTTGCAGAAATGTGTTATCAGTTTGCCAACTGCAAAATGCTCCAGGTCAAGTGTCAAATGTTCCCGAAGCAGGAAAGGCAGGAAGAAAATACAGCCAAAATCTAGGTGTCTTTAGCCTCATGAAGCACAAATCAGGCCTCAGAGAGCAACACAGGGCAGGAGAAGTCACTTGGGAACAGCCAGCGGTTGATGGGCAGTTTTGCGCCTGCATGTGTGCCAGCAAATGGGTGTGTGTGCTCCTCTGGGTACAAAGGCATGTGTACCAGTGTGGGTTAGTACAGAAGGGGTGCTTCTCTTACCCTCCACCCTAACCCCATAGCCTGGCCAGGATGCCCTGAACTCCACAGCAACCTGTGCATTCTGTGTGTGATGTCTGTAGCATGAATAACGGCCCCCTCAGATAAGGCACCCATGTGCAGTGCACAACCTGAACACCCATACAAGTCCACCCTGGGTTATGTGTTCAGGCTTGGATAACAGACTCCCTGGGCTTGAACCTGGACTCTGCTACTTATTAGTTTGGAAGAGTGCTTTGCATAAATTAAACCCTCAGCATGTTTAGCTGTTATTATGATGAAGCTATGAAAGTGGGCAAATCCTGGCTCCCCTGGGCCGTACAGTCAGTGTCACAGCTCTCAGCTAATGAGACAGACCCAAGGTCCCCTGAACATGGAAGGAGGGCAACCTTTTAAAAGGTGACCCCGGTGATTCCGCAAACACACCCTGGGCCCACTGCCCTCCAGACCAGCTAAACTACTTGGAACTCTTGATCCCCAGCTCGTTCATGTTTTCCGTCCTTGCTCCTGCTGTCCCCTACCTGGACCATTCTCACCTGGTGAACTTGATCTCATCCCTTCAGGCTTCATGGGAATGCCCTGGTCCCTACACGTCTTCCCTGGAGGCCCTGTGTAGAGGGATCTGTTAACCCTCCCTTCGCTGGGCCACTGGGGGGAACTGCACAGAGTCTCCCCCTGGACTGTGAGCAGCCCGAGGGCCGCTGGGGCTGGGCAGACGGCTCCTCAGACCTCAGCATGGCACCCAGCACCCAGGTCACCAGTGAACATGGGGGACATGGTGTCAGCCCATCACCCCCCACACAATGGACCGTGAGCTGGGGGCAGACACCGGCTTCTCTGTGTCCTTGAATCCCCAGGCCTTCTGGCGGGAGGCAGGGGCTAAGAGGTGTTTGCTGGTGAAGATGTGCTCAAGCAGACAACTGAGAAGCTGCTGGACGAGGGGCTTGCCTGTTCGGCCAGAGGGATGGGGCAGCGGGGAGGAAACACCCCACTTCCTCAGGGTTGCCCAACAGGATGTGCACGGACTCCTCCAGGAACCTTGTCATGGGGGGCTTGGGGCTGAAACTCCTGAAGGAAACCGGAGATAATTCTATAAAAATACCCTTTCAAAAATAGCAGCTGTCTTTGTTTTGCTTCCTAAAGGCAGCGGAGCGCGGCATCCTGAGTTGGGAAGACAAGTGTCTGAGCAGCATCGGGACGACCAGGGGACCGGGCGCTGGGGGGCCCAGCCAGGAGCTCAGGGTCCCCCCCGCTGCTCTCACGGGAATGCCGGGGGCCGGTGTGTGGGCGCCGGGAGTCCCGCCTCAGCGTGCCGCCCTACCTACGCTGGGCAGGGACCAGTGACACAGGGAGCCTTTTATTTTTCATCCTTTGATTCCCCACCTCAGCTGCATAACCAGGCGGTTAAGAGAGCTCCAGGGTCTCACACTGAGGAGTAGTCTCAGCCCGACTAAATTTGCAGCTGTGAGCTCTCGGTCAAGTAATGTGACCTCTCTGGCCTCAGTTCCTTCATCTGTAAAATGGGAATGACAGGAGTCAGATTATTGCTCTCATTCCCCCAAGAGGGCAGAAAGGTTCAGGGGGTCATGATGGGGGAGAACCAGCCACGCACCCTCAGGCTGGTGGGCCTGCCCCTCTGAGGGCCCCGGGGGGCCACCTCCCAGACGGTCACTGGTCAGCAGTGACGTCACTTAGTCGTGGTGCTGGGCGCTGATGTTTTTCTCTTTTGCTTTTGTGGGCTTTCCTGAAGTTCTTCCTTGGGCTGCCATGTATTTGCGGTCAGAAAGACAGAAACAATAAATGCCATTGGGGAAAAAAAAGAGTTTTGCTGAGCACTTGTGCTTTCTGACCTCAGCTGGGACTCCCCGAGGCCCAGGAGGGAGGCTGGAGGGCCTCCTGGGGGGGCTTTGGGCCTCCGTGTGGGGGTGGGAGCCTCTAGGCCATGAGGGGCAGGCACAGGGCCATCTGCACAGGGATGTGGGCTTTGCCCTGGGCTGGGCAGCCTGCCCAACCCAGCCTGCGCGCCGGCCTCAGCAGGGGTCAGCAGGGAAGATCTGTGTTTGGTGTGTCTGCCGGGTTCCCGCCCACTCCCTCCTCCACAGTGTTTTTCTAGAACTTTCTCCACCCCCGCCACTCTGCCTTCGGGGATGCTGCCCATTGCCGACTTCTGCTGGGGTTGCTGATAAGACCCCAAGCCCATGGTCATGGCCTGGGACACTTTGACCCAAGTCTTCTGCTCCTGTGGGTATTTTGACCCCAAAGACACTGAATGCAAGGCTTTTAGTCAGAATTACCCAACACTGATGAGTTTTCATCTGGAAAGTACCAGAACTCCATTAAGCCAATTTAATCTCTTTATCAATTTTCTATACAGCACAGGTAAACCATTTCCGATGTTTCCATTTTGCTGAAATTATTTTCTTAGCGATCAATTCTTTAGCATTTAGAATTTCACAGTGGTGATTTGCTTCATAAATCAGCTTTTTTTTTTTTTTAAATCCATCTCAAACTTTACTAATTGCAGCATCTGACATTGCAAGTGGCCGTAGTTTCCAACAAGGATCGTGTCCCTGGGTTCTGTTCTAGTTCGTGTTATTTCCCAGTTAATCCATGAGGAAATAGTGAGCAATTTTATGAGGCGGGGAGCCTGGAGAAGGGGAGGGAGAAGGAACAGGAGGGAGACACCAAGGTTCCTGGGCAGAAACAGGGCTGCAGCTGGCCTGGTGGTTGGATGGGAGAGGGCAAAGGTCAGAGCATCCACTTGGCCACAGGGTCATCACGTGGGCCAGTCCTGGTCCAAGACTGTCCTCTTCCCTCTATGGCAATTTCAAGGCTTCTCCTGGAGTGTTCTGGCTGGCACGGATGGGGGGTTGTGCAGCCACTTGGCATGGGAGCTGGAAGATGAGCTTGAGGGGCTGCCAGCTGCCATATACGGCCACATAAACATAGACTGTGGAAGGAGGTGGGTCAAGGAGTAGAGAACAGTAGACCAAGGGATAGAAAGGAGGCCCAGGGGCCCCAAACATTTTAGACCCTGGATTCAGCCATGCCTGAGATCCAAGCTGCCCTGTTACATCAGCCAATTAAACTTTCCCATTTTTTTCTTTTTTTTTTTTTTTGGTTTAAGGTAATTGATTTGGGGTTCTGTCACTTGCAACCAAATGCATTCTTCCAAGTACCCATCAGCTCACAAGGCCATGGTGCCTGCCCCATCTCATGTGTTTTTTTGATGTCTCTGAACGTCTGGGGGGAGCTGCCTTCCCTTCTCCTCACTGTCCCCTCTGCTCAGGGTTGACATACCAGGGGTCCATTATTAGTCCTTCTTCAGCTGTCTTTTGAGTGCCTGGCATGCCCCAGATGGTGTGCTGGGGGAGCATTTGGGACAAAATTCTTACTCAACATCACTAAGCCTCAATTTCCTTCTCTGTAAAATGTGTACAGTCGAGAAGACCTCACCTGGTTCTGTGAATAGCAGTGCTCACATCTGCACGGTGCAGAGTGTCTAGATCATAGGAGATACTGGTAGTTACTACTTGAATGTTGGCAGAATGGATGCCTCTGGACCTGGGGGAAGAGCCTCAGGAAGGCTTCGATGGTCTCACCCCCTGGGCTGAGGGCGAGGAGACAGTGACGTAAGATCCGTCCTCCACCCCAACCCTGTGAAGCGGAACCTCTGAGTCAAGACGCCAAGAGGACTCAGAGTTCTTAGAGGGACGGGCTGAGTGCCCAGCTCACCCCCACAGCCGTGAGCGGGCAGCCTGTAGGCAGCCCTGCGGGGTAGGCACACCTGGGGCCCTTTAGACCTGCTTTGATGCTTGGACTCCATTCCTCACGCTGTAACTGCGTTTTTGAATGCAGTGAGGAAGCCAAATCCTAGGAACTGAGCTGGCATCCTCATTTCTCTTGGCACCTCCAGCCACTGGTACATCAGTCTCTGTTGTTTACCAGAGTCCAGAATGGTGCCTTCTGCAGCATGCCAGGGCCTGGTTCCAGCCAAGATGTTTATTGGAAACAGGGTGTGGTGGGCTCCCCGGCAAGGCTTGCTTTAGCTCTGGGAGCCTGCCCCTGGCCCTCTGGCCATCCATGCAGCATTGCATGATCTGTGGAGTGCTGCCCTATATTCCGGGACATCTGCTCATGTGGGGCAAGTTAACCTCTGTTTGCACGTTGAAATCTGGAAGTAGGCAAGCTGTGACAGGTGCTTTTTGGACCAGCATATTCAATACTTGAATGTTATTTTATATTTGGAAAATGAAAAAGAAACTCCTATTGTTTTAATAAAGCAAAGAATGTAAAGCTTGAAAAGTTGCCCCGGATGCAGAGAAACATAGATGATAGTGCTTCCTCACAGGTAAAGCCCGGTGGCAAATACACATCTCGGGTGGGGACATGCCACTGTTAAGGCTGTCACTCTGTGCTGCTTCAGCCCCTCTTGCCTGGATCAGCCCTGACCTGATGCAAGATCGGTTGTTCTGTCCCACATCCACAGGCAGCAGAGTTGTGTCTGAAATGTCCCTTCTGACTACAAAGGGTGTGCATCATGTTATAGGCAACAGGAAGTGGGGTGGTAAGGGCTGTGTAACCTACATATATTCCCAGGTCACCAAAAAATGCTAGGGAGGGGAGAGGGCTTGAGTTTCTGTAGTAGAGCAGGGCAGAGGCCAGTAAGGACCAGAAGAATCCACCATGGGTGTCCTGGGAAGAGTTGTTCTCCTTCCTTGAGACCTGGAGGACCCTCTTAGAGAAGGCCAGGGACCCTGGACACTGGTCTTCAACTCTGTCCGTGGAGATATGAAGGACTCAAGTCAGATGACCTGGTCTGAGCTGCAGTTGTGTTATTTATTAGCTGTGTGACCTTGGGCAACTCACTAAATGTCAATTTCTGTTTTTACAAGCTTGGGTGGCAAGTCCTTCCTTCTTCCCTTGTTAGCATCAAGTACCCCCATTGTCTCGCTCCTGTAAATTGCAAGCAGCGCCTGTATCTCAAAGACCCTCGGCATCATTCAAATGCGTCTATGTGCACTTACTCATGAATCCTCCCACAACCTGTTGGGCAGGTCCTGTGATTATCCTTTTCATAGATGGGGCAACTGAGGTGGAGGGGCTACACAAGGGAGCGCCAGTGTTTGAACGTGGATGGTCTCGCCCGGAGTCTGACCTTGAGGGACCACACTACCCTGCCTCCAGTGAAAAGTCCCACCAGTCAGTAGGTGAGTGGACAGTGATGCAGGACCCCAGCCGCCTCCACCTGGGGTGCATGAGGAGGGAGAAGGACCCCAGCCCATCTTCCAGAGCCTGGGAGCTTTCTGTGTACACAGAACCGGCAGGGCTGCTTTCTCCCCCTGCTCTCCTCAACCTCCTCCACGTTGGCTTTTTGAATTACTTGTTTCTTTTTCCATGGAGAAGGTCCCAGCCAATGGAAGTGTGGTGACTCATCCAGGGTCACGTGGCACACAGCGGACAGGAGGGGCTTGGGTGGGATGCTGGCTGTAAGATGCACGACGTGACGGTCCTAAAAAGTAACTTTTAAGCTATAGTATGTTAAAGATGTAACAAAGGGAGGGAGAGAGAGAGAGGCAGAAAGAGAGAGAAGGGGCTCCTTGTTTTTCTGCTTCAGACTGAGAGTCCCAGCTTTAGGAAATCAGCCCAGTGGGCAGGCTGACTCTTGAGAAGGATACCAAATCATGGGCAAAAAGTTAGATGTTGGTCTGGGGCCCCAGGAGATGAGCTTAGCCACAGACCAAAGAGGTGCAGTCAAGCCTCCTGGGCCCTCCCTGTGACAGGGTGACAGCCGTGGTGCCTGGCAGAACCCTGGTCATCCTGTGGGGGTGGCAGGGGAGGTGGTTCCACCTGGGACAGTCGAGGGTCTTCACTCCTAGGTCGTGGGGGTGGGACCCGAGCAGCGGAGCAGCGGAGATCCGCTCCTGCCCACACCTGCAGAGCATAGCGTGCCAGCTGGGGGCCCGGCTTGCAAACCCAGCCTAGCCATGCACCGGTGTGAGATCTTGGGCAAATCACTTACCTACTCTGTGCCTCAGTTTCCTTGTGTGAGACGTAGTGATGACCACAGTAGCCCCTCCGAGGGCTGTTGTCGGGTTAAATGAGACAGGCAGGCACAATGTGTGGGCACTCAGTAAATGTGAGCTATTATCAGGACTCCTGTTCCCACTAGCCTGATAGAATCAGTCATACAGCTGGGTTGTTTGAGCCTTGTTCCTGGGTAATGCAGTCAAGAAACGTGAACTGTATAAACCTGCAGTTTATACATGTGATCCTCTGCCAAGGCCCCGCCCTATGGTGGGGAGGACTAAGTCATGGTGAATTCTGGTTCCACTACTTATTTCTGTGGGCACTTCGATGGGTCACTGCATCTCTGAGCCTCAGTTTCCTCATAGGTCGAATGGGAATCTATTGGTTAGAAATTCTTTTTTCACTGCAGGTAACAGAAATTGAGTTTCTAACACTGGCATAGATAAAGACGGATTTTTTTTTCTCCCTTTTTTAAACTGTAATATAGTCAGTTTACAATGTTGTGTTAATTTCTGGTGTCCAGCATAGTGATTCAGTTATATATATATTCCTTTTCATATTCCTTTTCATTATAGGCTATCATAAGGTATTGAATATAGTCCCCTGTGCCGTATGGTAGGACCTTGTTGTTTATCTATTTTATATGTAGTAGTTAGTATCAACAGAGGGATTTTTTTTAAACTCACTTTACTGGAATTCTGGAGTAGATGGTCCAGGGTTATTGCAATGGCTCCCAACAGAGGCCCAGGCTCTTTCTAATATTTTCCCCCACTCTTAGTGTGTTGGTTTTATCTTCATGCTTGTTGCCTCATGGCCTCAAAATGGCTGTTGTACCTCCAGCCTCTGGTTTGTATTCTGGTCGGAAAGAAGAAAAGGGACACTGTGTTCAAAAGAAGGGCCTGCCCTACAACATTTAGCTTAGATCTTGCTGTCGCCCCTACCCTCAGTGGGATTTGGGAAATGGGCTACTCTGGCTCCCTAGCCTTGTCAGCAGAGGAAGGCAGGGGGAAGGCAGTTGTGGATGCCTTTCAGGCAGCAAATCTGCAAGGTGTCCCTGGGGACTTGGGGAGGATGTATGTGAAATGCTAGACGCAAGGGATCACTCTATTCTTATTAGCTAAGTGCGGTAAGGAAGGCATTCAAAAAAGGGGAGGATTAATATTTTATGGTGCAAATTGGTCCTTAATAAATGAGTTTCCTCCTAGTTCTCTTGGCCTCCATTAGCTTGGCTGGAGATAACCTTTGGTTCCTCATCTCGGACAAAGCTTCCACTGAAGTCGCCAGCGTGAGGGTCATTCTGAGCCCTCCTCCTTTGTCATACCCATGGACTCTCTTCAGGTGGAGGGCTTTGTGCTGCCTGGAGAAGCTTGGCTTTGCCCATCCCCTACAAAACAGCTGGGGAGTACGTTCAGCCAGAGTGAGGTCCTGAGAGTCAGAGGTTTTGGTGCACCTGCGTATTCCTGCCCCACCCTGTTTCCATCAGCGATTTCACGGCTGAGACCCTGAGAGGTTCAGCTCAGCTGCCCGACTTCTGCAGAAAGATATAGTCCTGTTCTGCCTGGTTTTATTTTTAAAGTCTATTTTAAAAAATGTATCCATCCAGAACGCAGAATGCAGAATTCGTGGTAACACCCTCGGTGTTTACTGCAATAGCCTTTCGTTTGTGCTTCTGATTGTTTACCGACTGGGTAGATGACACATGCAGGAGGCTCAGGAGGGAAATTCATTACTTTCACAGCCAACCACAGGCTTCATCGCTTAGCCAGCAGCTCACCTCCACCTGGCGTCAGCAACTAATGAACGTGAATCTCAAACCGGGGGTCATCCTTTCGGGACTTTAACGGAGATATTTGGGATCCAGGGGCTGGGGGTGGATTGCTATTGGGAATAACCTCAAAAACTCATCACAATATTAGTCAGGGTTGTCCAGAAAAACAGAACCAATAGGATGTATGTGTGTGGTGTACATGTGTATTTTATATATATAAAATATGTATATACACACACATATTATATATGTAATATATTATTATATTTATATTATATAGATTATATATATATTTATGTATATATTTAAGGAATTGGCTCAAGGGATTATGGAGACTGACAAATCATAAGATCTGTAGTTGGCAAACTGGAAACCCAGGAGACCTGATGGTGTTGTCCCAGTCTGGAAGCTGGTAGACTCGAGACCCAGGAAGACCTGATGTTTCAGTTTGAGTCTAAAAGCAAGAAAGCATGCATCACTGTCCCAGCTCAAAGGCAGTCAGGCTGGAGGAGCTCCCTTTTACTCAGCCTTTTTGTTCTATTAAGGCATTCAACTGATTTGATGAGGCCCACCCACATTGGGGAGGGCAATCTGCTTTATCCAGTCTACTAATTCAAAGTAAATCTTATCTAGAAACACCCTCACAGAGACACCCAGAATGATGTTTGACCAAATGTCTGAGTGGCCTGTGCACAGTCAAGTTGACATATAAAATTAACCACCCTGGGGGCTGATCTTCCAAGTCTTTGGGACTTCTCCTGGTCAGATGCCCTCAGGACCCAGTTTTTGGTGAAGAGGCCTTGCTGTGGGTGAGTGGGCATTAGCTCTCACAGGGCATGGGGAGGTGTGAATGTGCCTTCTCACGTCTCCTGAGGCACTTTCCTATAGGCAGAATTCAATCACTCCTGCTCTTCCAGAACTTTCACCTACCGAGGTATAAAGCATCCTTCTTTCAGCCCACGCCCTGGCCCTCCCACCTTCTGGAGATATTTCTTCACTGTCCCAAGACACTGTTGTGTTGTCAGGTCTTCAAGCTGAGGTTAGAAGCCAGCGACACAGTCCCGAGACTGTGGAACGTCTCCAAGTCTCCCAGGAGCCACAGAAGGGTGGTGAAGTCTTCCCACAAGTCTTGTCTCTCAGATGCACATTTGCGCAGGGACTCACAGGCTCTCAAAGTTGAAAGAGACCCAAGGGACCATCACTCCCCCTTTGCTGTCATGTGCTGACCTCCCAGCTCGAGGTAGCCTGGCCAGCAGCCTTCTCCTGTGATAGAATGTTATGGCTTGGGCAGACCCCAAGGCAAGGATTCGTGTATGTAGTTCACATGGGAGGTGATTCCAGGAAGCACTAAGGGAGAGTGGGGGAAGAAAGCAGAGGAAGTAAGCAATGGACGTCAAGCTGAGTTGACGGGTGGACATTTGCTGGGCAATGCAGCTGGGGTCTCTGGGACACAGTATTGGCCACCCACCAGTTCTCTGTCCTCACCTGTTCCTTCTGGGAGCATTAACTCTACTGTCCTTCTGCCTTGCACTGGCCTGGCTTGTTCCCGCAGCATAGCAGAAAGATGGAGAGTCACGGGTATCTGAGGTTAGCAGTTGCTGGTGTGTAAAGGTGAATGCCACGGACGTTGGTGGGGCTTAGTGATGGCTGGTTTTGCATCAACTTGGCCAGGCAACAGCACGCAGCTCTTCAGCCAAACACCAGTCTAGCTATTGCTGCAAAGGTACTTGGTGGGTGTGGTTAATATCTACAACCAGCTGACTAGAAGGAAAGAAATTCTCCTTGATGAAATGGGTGGGCCGCCTCCAATTGGTTGAAGGCCTTAAGAGCAAAAACAGGCTTCGTGAAGAAGAAGAAATTCTGCCTCAAGCCTGCAGCATCAGCTCCCACTGATTCCAGCCTGCCAGCCTATCCTGAAAATGTTGGACTTCCCAGTCCCTGCCCCCCATTTTATGAGCCAGTTCCTTGAAGTAAATCTCAATCTCTCTGTCTCTCTCTCCATACATTTGTTTGCATTTCTATTTCTCACTGGATCATGAAGCCCACAGCACCTGCTCTGGTCCACTCAGACCCTCTTGAACCTCACGTTTCGTCCCTGCTATCTGTCACTGATTCTTCAAGGAGACAGCAGGTCCCAATTTCTCTAAAACAAAGAGAAACTTGAAACAAGAGGCTTTCCAGAGACTCCGTTCTGCTTCCTTACCTACAGTGGATACTTCCAGCATCTCAAGAGCAGCCTGGGCACCAGCCCATGCGGCAGAGCCACTTGGACAGAGCCCGAACCTGCTGTAGAGGCCTCTCTTGCACCGGGCCCCACTGGGGACTAGCAACCTTTCATCTCACCCAGTAAATGGGCCAGAGCAGGTCTCCCCACTCTGGCACGTGCTGGCTCCAGATTCTTAGAAGGCCCACTGAGAACCGCACCTCTTTCTTTTTGCAAGGAGCATCAACCTGTCCCTGCACGTGCAACTCTACTGAAGTGCCAGGCCCCTGAATCTGTGAGGGTTTACCCCCCCCCACCCCGCCTCCCCAGCTTCACATGCTAATTCCCTGGTACCCCGGGCCCGCAGAGGAGGCAACACATCAGGCTTCTGTGACGGAGGAAGCCATGGGAGAGTGAGAGAAGCTGGAAGTTGGTTGGTGTGCACTGCAGTGGTAAGCGGCAGGGGAAGGGGGAACGGATGGAGTACTGATGTCACCTGCCGCAGACACCTCGCCTCCCCTGCGATCAGTGGGCTCTGAATCTGAGAACTGGTCCAGGTCTGGAGACTAGGATCAGATTCTCCTTGCAGCGACTGATAACCTTCTGCTCACCTGCTCTGGATCTTTTTGGCTACAAATGTTGACCAGTACCCTTGATGGCTGCTTGTCATCTGTCATGTCACTAGGAACTCAATAGTCTGTTAGTTATTGCCACGGACCCCTGTGGGTCAAGGCCTCCTATTGGCCATTCCAGCCTTGCTCCCTATTGTATCATTACATACATCCTACTTCTGATGTTTATGACCCATCCTATGAGTGGTGGGGAGATTATCCTGGATTACTGGGGTGGGCACTAAATGCCATCACAAGGGTCCTTCTAAGACAGACATGAGGGTGTGTGAGTACAGAAGAGGAGAAGACCACGTGATCAAGGGGGTAGGGACTGGAGTGCTGTGGCCACAAGCCAAGGAATGCAGCCTCACCAGCAGCGGCAGATGCATGGAACCCTGGAGCGCCTGCAGGGACACAGCGCTGCCCAGGCCTTGATTTTGACCCGGGGCTACTAATCTTGGTCTTCTTCCAGAACTGTAATAAAATAAAGGTCTGTTGTTTTAAGGTGCCAAGCTTGTGGTAGTTTTTTCCACAGGCCCCAGGAAACTCGTACAGTGTTTCTGGACTCCATCCCATGGCTCCCAGCCCTCTGCTCTGTCAGCTCTTCCAGCATCTGTAGAAGCACCCTCTGTTCCCGGGGTCTTTTATTTGCAGGCAAGCAGAAGACCCTGGTACCCTCTCCTGGTCCTCCTGTGGAAAGACCCCCAGGGTTTCCTATTTCAGCAGGACCCACAAAGAGTGGCCATCACCCCTGTGCTTGGCCCACTCACCTCTGTTCAGGTGGCTCAACTTCCCGTGGACTTTTGGGGAAGCTTTGTCATCAGCCTGAACTGTCTGTATCTGTGACACACATGTTGGGATCTGGGAGGTGAGGGCAGGGACCATCCTGCTCACTGGGGGCACCCATGCTTAGCACAGGGCAGCTTGGTACCCATCTCCCAGGACTTCTGCTGTCCCATCATATTGTAATCTCTTCCCATAGACCTGGGGACACAGTGGAAGGATTCTGGCCCCTCTGCCCATCCGCATACACCTCTTTCCCATAAGGTGAGGAGTTGTTGGTCTGCTTGGAAGAGCCTGGCCTTCTTTGGGTTTCACTGGCAGGCATGGTCACTCTCCTGAAAGGTGGTACATGTTACCATCACCCTCTGCTCCACCTGCAGCCAGGTGTGTTGGCAAGTCAGGCATCTGGGTCCTGGGGCCTCCTGAGTGAGCGCGCTCAGTGTCTGCCCCACCCGAGATCTGACGGGGTGCACTGCACCAATCCTATTCTGGGCCCCAGTCCCACGCATTAGCTCGTCCTTGCCAAGGAGCTCTGCACCAAGGCTATAAGGTGCTCGCCCAGCTGTCGAGAAGATCAATACTCATTTCTCACTTGGCAATGAGAGTCCTCTCCCATGCGTCCTCTTTGGCAGGAACCTGAGGTGGTGAGTGGTAGGATTCAGACCCAACACTCCCTTTTTTGTTCTAAAAAACCACTAGGAGAAGAGGGCTAATGCACACAGCAAGTGCTCAGTGACCACGGCGATGACCTCTGTTACTACTGTTTCTTCCACGTTCCACGGACACCTGTGAGCTTGAGGCAATGAGTGGCAGCAGCAGCCATGAGCACCTCCTGTTTCAGAGCTTGTTGGGTACGTAAGGGGCATATTTAATTAGGTTGCAGGGCAAGAGGAGGAAGAAAGGGCCTTGGTCTTCACCCAGCAAAGACAAGGGAAGGGAGAGATCGCCTCGGGGAGGCTCAGTGTTTCCTGTCCTCTCTGGGCTTCCTGCTGGTTGTAGCCGATGCCGATGTGGCTTCATGGGTTTCTAACCTTAGAAGAGGAGATTAAATGATCTCCTCCTGATTACGCTGGTCCCTTGTAAGTCTTCGCATGGTCGTTGGATAGGAATTTAAAGTATCTGGATCCGTCTTCCTTGTTCCTCTGTGTGGATGAAAGAGAAGATGGAGCAACAGGCAACAGTCAGGTGAGAGGTGGACCTTCACCCAGAGTCTGGAAATTCAGCCCAAGAGTTGCTGCCAGCCCCAACCAAGCCTGAGCTTGCCATGCCTGCCGTATGTTGTACTTGTCCCTCTGTGGCCACCTCTGAGGCTGGGTCAGCTCCCAAGGCCTTGCTTAGGATCCCAGAATGCCTAGGGGCTGAATTAAGAAATTATGACCATGACTTGTCACTTTCAAATAATAATCGACTAAGAAATCACAGATCACTGGTTCTCGAAATGTCTCAAAGTGCTGGCTGAGTCATGCAAAGCTTCCTACCTCAGTCAACCAGGATCCATGAATGAACCTTCATACAGGTCATCAGGATTGTTTGTTAAAATGCAGATTCTGATTTTATAGATCTGAAGTGGGGCCTGAGATTCTGTATTTCTAACAAGCTCCCAGGTTTATGCCGACACTGCCGGGCTGCAGGCCACACCTTGAGTAGGACAAATCTAGAGACACCAGGTGCACTGGTTGAGTATTTACGACGCTTCAAATCCAGGTTGCTGTCTGCAAAATTTAAGCAAATCGCAACTGTGAGTCTATATTTTCCATTGTGCAGAATGCTGTTTTCATGATTTTGTTGCCATTTAGAGTTTTACATTTGTGACTCCATTAGGAGATCTCCTTTTGCCTACAGTAGAAAACCAGTCTGAACTTTCTCCAAGAGACTGTACCTGCCCTTGGCCCTCATTCCCTGTTAGGTTGTTGGTTCTGAGTGCGTTAAATAAACAACGTTCACTTCTGCAATCTCTCTGGGTTTTTCTCTAGTAGAATCAATGTCAAAGCAACCTCAATTCCATATTCAAATAGAAGGCGCTGGAAAACTGGATGAGACAATGACACTGCCTTGTGTTTGGGGGTGTGCCAATGCCGGGGATTCAAAATAGTACTCCGTGCCTCTGCATCCAACCCCACACCCTCCACACCTTGCGCTGGTGGGGACACCACTGCTCTCTCAGCCTCCCACTGCTGGAGACTGCCTCCATCCCTGGCCTCTGAGCCTCTGTCGGGGGGATTATGTTAGCCCAGCTCTGAGACTCTGGTGCCTGGCTCACTAGGTGCTTAATAAATGTGTACCTCTCAAAGAGCTTTTTTTGTTGTTGTTGTTGATACAAATTTGGACTCTAAAAAAATTTTTTTTAATTTAAGTATAGCTGATTTACAATGTTGTGTTAGTTTCCGGTGTACAGCTAAGTGATTCAGATATATATATATATATCTTATAAGATATATATATATATATATATTCTTTTTCAAATTCTAGCTGATTACAAAATATTGAATATAGTTCCCTGTGCTATGCAGTAGGTCCTTGTTGTTTATCTCTTTTATGTATAGTAGTGTGTATCTGTTAATCCCCAATTCCTAATTTATCCCTCTCTCCCCTCCCTCCTCTTCCTCTTTGGTAACCATAGTTTGTTTTCTGTGTCTGTGAATCTGTTTCTGTTTTGTAAATAAGTTCATTTGTGTCATTTTTCAGATTCCACATACAAGTGATATCATATATTTGTATTTCTCTGTCTGACTTACTTTGCTTAGTATGATCATCTTTAGGTCCATCCATGTTGCTGCAAATGGCATTATTTCATTCTTTTTATGGCTGACTAATATTCCATTATATATATATATATATATATACACACCAGATCTTTATCCATTCATCTGTCCAAGGACATTTAAGTTGCTTCCATGTCTTGGCAGTTGTAAATAATGCTGCTTTGAATATTGGGGGTGCATGTATCTTTTTAAATTAGAGTTTTGATCTATTTCAGATATATGTCCAGAGGCGGAATTGCTGGATCATATGGTCAAAGGGCTTTTACCTTATCCCCATGCCTGAGAGAGTAAGAGACTTGCCCCAGGCCCCATAGCCAGTGGCAGTGAAGGCTGATTCTTCACAGCTATCCCGAAGCAGCCTATAAACTCATGCAGGAGACCTGGAGGCCACCTCGTCCTGCTTACTGCATTGATAAACTGAGGCCAGGTAGGGTCAATGATCTGGCCAAGACTCTACAGCAAGTTTGAGAATAACTGGGCCTGGATTCTGGCTGGACCTACATGGGTCCCTGCCCATCCCTTTTTGGGGGATTCTATTTGTTTTTCCCACCAAAAAAAAAAAAAATCAAGAAAATAGATAATGAAGAACATACCCCAAGCTCTATAAAGAAAGAAGGGGGCTGAGCCCGTGCATTTTATTGTCTTCTGGGCTTGAGGCTCCCACTGGAGACCCTTCATAGGTTTACGCTCTGAAATTTAGGGAATGCAGATCCCATCTGTCCCAGTGAGAATGGTGAGGCCCTGTGATTTTGTTTGTTTATTTGTTTGTTTGTTTGAAGATGCCCTGTGATGCATGCGAAAGGGCATGGGCCAAACTTTAAAAAGTGCCTACCTTATGATGCAGTGATTCCATTTCTAGGAGTCTCTTTTACAGAACTTCTGATACACATGCACAGACATTTATGTATAAGGATACTCAATGATGTTGTGTTGGAAACAAGCGTCTATTCCCTTGAATGTTCTGGAGTCACTGAAAAGAATGGGGAGAGCTCTCTGTAGGTAGCAACAAGGAGAGAGGTCCAGGATATACTGCTACCAAGAGAAAAAAGCAAATCACAGAAAAGTGTGTATGGGAGGCCCCGTTTAGGATGTAATAAAATGATGTATGTGTGTACATACATTTATAGGAAAGATGAGAACGAATACACGAAGCTGTAAGTGGTGGTTCCCCTTGGAAGAAATAGATGGTATGTAGGGGGAGTAGGGGGAAGGGTGGAAAGGAACTCCTGATTTTAATTTTATATACCTTTGTTTGAATTCTAAACAAAGAATTAACTAATCCAGAAGATTGTGTTAATGTTAATATAATATTACTTCTGTGATTTAGAAAACACAAGAGAGGAACCAACAAATAAGGCCTTTGGCGTCACTCTAAACCTATGTTTGATCTTTGTATTTATTGTCTGTTGATGTGCAATAAATTATCTTCAAACCCAGGGGCATCAAATCACACACATTTGTGACCTCATGGTTTCTCTGGGAACAGCTTAGTTGGCTCCTCTGGGTCAGGGTCTGTCATAGGCTGGAACTGAGATGTTGGCTGGGGCTGTGGTCTCATCTGAAGGCTCTGCTGGGGGAGGGTGGTCTTCCAGTGTCACTCATGTGCTTGTTGGCAGGATTCATTATCTTAAGGGCTGTTGGCCAGGGGCCACCCTCAGTTCCTCACCACGTGGACCTCTCCAGAGGGCAGCCAACAAATGAGGGAGTGAGGGAACGTGAGCCAGGTGAAGCCGGACTCTTTTTGTAACTGAGTCTCTGAAGTGGGCTCCCCTCATGTTTGCCATATTCAGAGTGAAGTGTCACTGGGTCCCATCCCCACTCATGGGGTGGGGATTATATTAGGAGGTGGAGGTCATTGAGAGCCAATGTTGAGGTTGCCCTCCACAATCTCCATCTCTTTGAGTCCTCTCTTCACAAGCTGTGTGACATTGGGCAGGTCACTTAAAATCTCCAGGCTCCAATTCCTTCATCTGTGAAATGGGTTTATAGCAACTGACTCACAGGAGGATAACACACAGTGACGTGTGTGAAACAGCTACACACGACGCTTTCACATGGCTGCCCTGATCTCCTCTCCCCCTGGCCAGAGCAGAACTGGGAATCAAACATCTTTCGTGATTGTCTCTGAGAGTTAGCAATCTCTCCATGCAGACTCTGGAAACGCGCTTTCAGGGAACTCTCTAGGTAAAATTATGTTTATGTCAAGGAGCCTGGAATAAAGAATTCTCTATTTAAAGGCTGCCAACACGCGGTGATGGGGCAGGATCGGGTGCAGTGTTAGTAACTGCAATGTGGGCATGAAGGTGCCATAGATTACAGAAATCTTGGAGGAAATGGGGCCGTTTACAGTGGGTCTTAGTCATTAGCGAAATTTCGCATTCAAAATTAGTCAGAAAAGGTAATTAGTGTCAAGGAGTGATTGCAGCCACATCGTTAGCGTGACAGATGTTGGTGGGCTCACGCTGATGACTTATGGAATCTTCGCTCGCGAGACAATCAGAGCCATTTGGTGGTCAGCAGACAGCCTGAGAATCAATCACCACGACAGTCAATAATTTATCATTTCTATTTAAAGTCTGGGACCTGCATCTGCTTAAACAGACGGGAGCCCTGATAGAGGAAGGATGGCTGGTCCTGACTCTGCCTACTTAAGACGCATCCATTTTCCTCCTGGTGCAGAGCAAGCAGGAAAGTTGTTTGAAGGATCTGCTTCTGGGTCCACCTTGGGGTGGAAACAGTCAGTGCTACTGGCTGTGGGGAGATCAGGATTGAGATGTTAAACTAGATTTAGCTTTATAAGTTCATTTCTGGTGACTAGAAAATCGGCTCTTACCATTCAGTGACCCCCCAAATTACATCAGTAACTGTGAGGTGGGAGGGATTGGCTTCCACGCACCGGAGGACACGGGCTGGGTGGAGTGCGGGTGGGAGCACGAGTGCCCCTGAAAGACACACAGTGAGTGACAGAGCCGAAGCTCTGACCTGGGTTGTGTGGTCTTTGATCGGCATGATCAAAAATAATAACAATAATAGTAACAAAAATAGCTAATAGGTTTTGTGAGCTTACTGTGTGTCGGGGGCTTGCTGAGCATTTTACAAACACTGTTTCAATTGGATCTTTACAGATGGGGGCTGAGAGAGGCTGAGTAAGTTACTTAAGGTCACACAGCAAGCAATTACCGGGCTGAGCTTCAAACCCAGATCCTGGCCTCCTAAGTACCGTGTTACATTGAACTGCTGGATGCAGGAAATTGATGCTAAATTCTTATTACCTCAGCCATCTCATCTATAAAATATGAATAATAATGTGCTCCACGAACAATTTCAGGAGAAGTTGCTTGGCAAGCTGTTGTGCAGGTTGCCTAAGGCCTGAGGGTAACTGTGATCTGGTAATAACAACACATGCCACATGCCACGCGCCTGTGCACTGACGGCTTGGTTTGTGCTGCAGACATCCACCTCTACCCGCTCCCTTCCCAAGTCCACTGAGGCACCGAGTCCTGCCCGGTCATTCTTGACAGCCTCCTGTGTCCACACACCCACTTCACATTCATACGGCATTTGGTCTAGAGATGCTGCCACGTTAGTTTTCTACTACTTTATGTCCGTGGGTCCCCTCTTCCAAAACTTCCAGTGGCACCCCCTTTCCGTTAGGATTAAATGTGGCTTTCCCGGAATAGCACTCGAAGCCCCCATCCCCCCACATAATCTGCCTCCAGTCGGTCTCCAGGATACTCTCTTCTGTACCTGCCCACTGCCTGCTCACATCCCTCCTCCTCCTCCTCTGCCTCTGTCATCACAGTTATTTCCCTCCAGTGACAGCGGGTGCTCAGCTCCTTGTACCCCCGGCTGGCATCATCAACATCAGGTTCCCAGGATAGCTTCCCTATTTTTGATCTGTTCTCACCCCCAAGCAGGGGTCTTCATTCTTCCCTTTTGCAAGATTGGGGCTGCTCAAATGCACACGGGCCCTACACCCAGGACCTGGAAGTCTTAGACAGATGGTTGAGGCTGGAGACAGCCTGGACTGGAGAGAGGATGAGTTCACTGTACATGGATCAATCCTTCCGGTTCAGTGTGGTGATCACATGGTCCAGACTTAAAGCATTTCCTTCATCTTCTCTGTTTCTCCCATCAGCTGTCAGCCTACATATTTGCATTTTTGGTTCAAAAGTGATGATCACCAGACTTCCACTCAGGGATGGCAAGCTTTCATGGAAATAGAAACCACTGAAGTCACATACACAAATGTAGGGAGAGGGCTCCTAGCTTTTATAAGCACTCCTACAAGCCCGTGACCCAACAGGACCTCCCCTGGCCGACTGGAGCTGCTGGAGGGTAAGACCTGGGTGACGCCCAGAGTTGCCCCTCCCTGGAGTTCTGAGACTGGAGGCCAGAGGGAGCACTCAGTAGACAGTGAGCATGCTTGACTGAAGTGCAAAGAAGAATCAACAAATCCACAATCACAGCAGATTTTAACATGCTTCTCTCAGCAACTGAAAGATCAAGCAAACAAAAAAGCTGCAAGGTTGTAGAAAATTTGAAGCACACAATAAACAGATTGATCTAACAACAAATACAGAATCTCAATAACCACAAAGTAGAAAATACCTATTTTTCCAAGCACATGATCAATATTTACCCAAACTGATCATATTGGGCCATAGAATACATCTCAACCGATCATCAAATCATAGAGAAATTATGACTACATAAAAACGACTACAGGTAATAAAATTAAAGATCAAAACCTTCCATATGCTTGGAAACAACAAGTGTTAGGTAACTTATCCAACAAAGAAGAAATTCTAGTGGAATATACTTAAAATTGGACAATAATGAAAACACTGTGTGTAGCAGCTAGGATAGGCTACATTATGCTGAGATAACAAACAGGTCCCAAGTCTTAGTGGCTTGCATACTTCAGGGTTGTTTCTCTTTTCCGTTACATGTCTGTCATTGGCCAGGAAGACACTCTGCTTCATATCCTCTTCACTCAGAGATGAGGCTGATGGAGCCTCAACCATCTGAGGTGTCTCCTTGTGGCTTGCAGAGGACATCTTTGGAGAGTCCTAAATCAGCAATTACATACTTCCACCTCAGAGTAGCACTGGTCACTTATAGTTATATTTTTACATGGCCAGGCTGAACTTGAAGAGAGTGAAGAAATACAATCCTTCTGTGGGTGGGAAGGTACCAGTTACCAGCCAGTGGCAGTAATGGCTGCCACAACCCATCAAAACATGGAATTCAACTAAAGCAATGGTTTGAGAGAAATCTATGGCCTTAAACGCAGAAAGACTGAAAATAAGTGATCTGGGAGTTCAAGTCAAGAGAGCAGAAGAATAATTAAGCAGAGTAACCCGAAAGAAAGTAGAAGAAAATAATGAAATGATGGACAGAAATGAATGAAATAGAAAACAAAGAAATAATTACAGGGTCAGCAAAACCCAAAGCTGAGTCATTAAAAAAAAAAAACTAGCAAAAATAGAGATGTATGGCAAGATGGAGTAATTAGAAAGAAAACACCAGTAAACAAAATTACGAATTTCTTGTCAAAGTGTCAGAAAGGTTCAGCTTGATGGCAGTGGCTACCAGGAGTATGTTTCATGTGGGTCAGTAAGAGGTCTTTGTGAGGTGGCGGAGAGGAACCAAACTTACTGCTTAAAAGTGGGAAATGGTGGGGGGGTCCTACTTGTAAGAGAAGGCTTGGGAGGAAAACTCTGTGGCCAGTTTGCTGCTTGGGCTTTAGTTTTTAAGAAGCTGTAGACGTCAGAAAGTGAGAGCTAACATTAATGGAGGTTCTAGAACGTTCTGGGCACTGCACTAAGCATTTTATACACAGAAACTCATTTATTCCTCCTCACCATCACAGGACTTGGTACGGGTATGACCCCTTTATTACAGATGAGGAAACTGAGGTCCAGAGAGTCTAAACAATTTCTCCAAGGTCACATGGCTAGTAAGTGGCAGAGCCAGATTCAAACACAGGGTTACCTGGACCCCAGGACTCACGTGCTCAACCATTCACTGCTGTGGCCTCCTGTATTGAGAGTGAATCCGACTGCCCATTGATCCAGAAGTGGATCCAGGCTCACCCTGAAACAGGAGCCCCAAGGATCTCCACCCCAATGCCATTTGTCTTTCGACTTTACTTGAGGTGGTTTTGCCGTGCAAAAGGGTTTTGTTTTAATGTGCTCAAATATGAGTCTTTTTCCTCATTGCTTCTGGTTAAGAAGTTTTTTCCATACCCAGGTTATATAGGTCTTCATGCCCACATTTTCCTCTAGTACCTTAGGGTTTCAGTTTTTTATATTAAAACATCTGATCCATTTCGGATTTCACCCCAAAGTGTGGTGTGAGCTCCACGCTTGACTTTTTCCATATGGCTATCCAATTATCTCAATCCCACTTATTTTTTCAAAAAACCCATCTTTCCACCCGGACTTGTGAAGCTGCCTTTCTCATATAATAACTTTCCAGATGCAGTTGGATCTATTTCTGGATTTTCTTTTGGTCCCATCGGTCTATCTGTTTGTTCACGTGCCAACAGCAAACTTCTAATTACGGGCGTGACAGTCTGTGTTGACGCGGGTAGCCCTGCCCCCATATGGCTCTCCTTTTTCTGGGTTCTTCTGGCTGGCTTTGCTTTTTTGTTCTTAAGTATAAACTTTTTCACCGACTTGCTTGGCTCCAGAAAAAAAAAAAAAAAACCTGGTAGTATTTTTAAAATTGGAAATATGTTAAATCTGTAAATTAACTGAGGCAGAACGGACATCTTTATGGCGATGAGTCTCTGCAGTCAAGAACGTGGTATGTTTCTTCAGCCACAATAAAATTTTGAAAGAAAAAGTGAGTTTCAAGAGGCTATGTAATGATGATGATGATGATTTGCTTATTTATTTAACCTTTTTAATTTGAAATGTACAGAATGATTATTATTTAAACGAACTTTTTAAAACACGCAGAACAGTAGTCTTTGTGGTTTACGAATTCATACATTTCATAGCAAACAGTGAAATCAGGACGTGAATGATTCATGCCGTGCCAGGGCAGGGTTTTACTTCTGGGGAAGGCGAAAGAAAGAAAATGTGTGGCGTTAACTAGTTTTTAAAGTCATTTCAGAGAGAGAGAGAGAGATATCTGAAGCAATTATGGCCAATGTTTGATCTTGGTAGAGGATATGAAGTTGTCATATGATTTTTCTATACTTTTCCATATGTTTGAAATGTTTCATAATTAAAAACAAGAGGAAAAGGTAGCTGTTTCCACTGCTTACGGATATTCCCCAGAAAATAGCACATTTCAATTCCTTTTTATGTGGTTCTGGAGTAGTGTCTGCTGTCTGGGCCTCGGTCAGGGGAAGCCTGTAGCTCTTTCCGTGGAAAAGAATCCTGTTAAAGACTTTGCATCTCTCTTGGCAGCTGGAGCAGGAAGATTTCCTGTCTTTAAATGGGCATCCTCAGCAGTTCGAAGCAGACACGAGGTGGTGTGAAATTTGGAGTTTAATGAACTTTTCCTGCAGTCGCCTGAGTCTGTGACAGGAAGTTTCACAGTATTAAAAACCTGTTTCTCAATATGTTGTAAACATCTCATTTTCTTCCTCTACATCCGTCCACAAGATTTAAAATCGGGGAAAAAAAAAATAACCAACAACTTCCAAATGGAGGACGGAATCATTTCTCCTCCCAGATATACGATGGTCTTAAAAGAGCCTTATTTAGAACAGCTGACAGGAAATTGTATTTTCATAAACTGATTTATTGTGTGGTCCTAATCCCCCCCGTTTCAATAGGACTTAAGAAAATGGTTTCAAAATTGAGTTACTGAGTTGGTTCATTCAGAACAATTTTCCTCTATGAGGAGAAGGTTTCATTACTGAAAGGGGCCCAAATGTCATGTTTTTTGGGATCCATCGCCTCCCAGCGAGGGCGCTCTGGGAGGCCTGTGTTGGGTCGCCGCCTGCATATCCGATCCACGGAGCTGAGTTTGTTTTCCGAGGCGTGCTTGACGTGAGCCCAGACACTGGACACAGTTCCTTCTTTCCTCTTCTCGGCAGTGGGCTTGCATGTAGTACAATCGCCTCCTCGGGCCCACACGGGATTTCCAGAGAAATGAGCATCGCACGAAACACCCCATTTTAGGTGAGGAGACAGAGCAAGGCAATTAGGCCTGGAAGCCACACCTCATCGCCACAGACTCTGGAGGGAAAGGGGGACCACCTCTGCCTCCAGGACACCTGCTTTTCCTGGAGGAAAGTCCCCACCAGCATCCTTTAAAAAAAAGACTTTAATTGCCGGTGAGATTGTTTATTCGAGAAAAAGCTGCTAGCAAAGGTGAGGTGACCCTTCGTGAGAAATGCCACAGCTTGAGGGTTCTGCTCTGCGCTTAGCATGCACACATTAAAAAAAAAAAAAAAAAGGAAATGCCAAGTCAAGCTGAGGTTCCCCAGAAAGGCCTTGAGAGACTCCGTAGTGTCTCAGGAAAAAGAACATTTGGATGTAAAATTTCTTGAAGCTGCTCTTCCTGGACCAGGGAAGGGGGAGTGGGAGGAGTGCTCACAACGAAAAAATTTCCTGAGGAAGATATTTGACCCTTGATAAGGGTTTTCATTGACATCATGAATATCAAAGGAAAGAAAAACTGGTTTCCCGTTTTATTTGTGATCCTTCCATTGGATTGAACTGTGAACGCTCTGTTTTGCCCTGTGTGAGCGAGTCGAGGGGAAAGAAAGTCCCACGGGGAGTGGAGGGTGAGGGGGAATGGTCCTGAAAAGGAAGACGTGGGCTGTGATTCAAGACGTCCAAATGGTGATGCTTCGTCTTTCTCCCCACATCTTCTCATCCTGCTGTTTCCTCTTGTTATTCATAGACCCCTTGTCCCAGGAACCCAGGCTGCAGGTGTAGTGATAGCTCCATAGCTCTAGCTTCTCTCATTTCTTGGCACCCACAGCCATCAGTGGCCAAATCATGGGATTCTACCTCAAAATGCCTCTTCCATCTGCCCCCATAAACCTCTGGCCGTGGGTGGTGATGGTTATCCAGTGAGACTTCCTGACTCTCAGTCTGGTCTTCTCTGTCTCTTTGCTTTTATAAAAGGCCCAGATTGAGCTTCCTGAAGTACAGTTGTGACTCTGTTACTCTCCCGCCCAAGAACTTTCAAATGCTCCCCATTGTCTGCAGCATAAAATCCAACTGACATTCAAGCTTCCCTTCTCAGCTCTCACTCCTCTCCAGCTGTCTCTGCAATGCCAGGCTCCAGCCGTCCTGGCCTCTCTTTGGTTCCAAACTGGAGGACATTCACATACGCCGTTTTCTTTACTGGAACCCGGCTTCCCCTCTTTTCTCATGGCCAGCTCTTCATCCTTCAGACCTTGGCTTTAATATCACCTCTCAGAGAAAACTTTCATGAGCATCTGGTCAGTAACCCTATTACTGCACAGCATTAACACAACATCCTTTTTGGCAAGGATAATTTATGCTTATTTATTTACCAGTTTGTTTACTTGTTTATTACTTGTTTGCTCATTAAATTGTAAACTCCACGAGGTAGGGAATATGTATTTTTATTCAGCCACAAATACTCAGTATCTAGCACAGCAAATGGCAAATAGCAGACAATCAAAAATTATTTATTGAATAAATGAATGAATATTTTCAGAATAAATTATGAAAAGTCAAATTATTGTATCAATGGACTGCACATTTTGGAAGTTTTGGATGCAAGTTTCCAAACTGCTTTCCAAAAAAGTGTCCACATTTGCACTCTACTAGTGGTATGTGCTAGTGAACACCTCACCACGTTTTGCCAGCACTGAGTATTATTTTAAAAATATTTGCCAGTTTGAAGCTGAAAATAGGCTATTTGATGACTAATGGAGTTGAATAGTTTTTCATATTTTCTGTTTCCATGAATTGTATTTATTTCCTTTACTCATTTTCCTTTGGGGTTTTCAAGAGCTGTTCCTACATGTTTCTGTGACAATGGCCCCTTTTCCATCGCTGATGCTGAAGGACCAGCCTTCTATTCACCCTGCACAGCTCTGGCACTTTGCACAGCCACTGAGCAGGGGTTCCTCTTCTCTGTTTCAAAGGTGGTTTGTGTTCACAACTCTTTAAACATCATTCAGTCGTCTGCATCTCCGTCTCCGTGACCTCTAAAGCAGTTTGGCAAAAACAAAATCCCTCAGACAGTTGTTTGACTTGATTGATTATGTTTTGCATGCCTCACCTGGGGCGTTGGTGCTTTGTTTGCTCAGACTGGGGCTTCCTGGGAAAGTTAAAGAGCCCTAAAAAAGTTGTCTTTTTCTGCACTGCTTCATTTTCTTCATCAGAATATCCAGCTTTTTATTTTTTATTTTTATTTTTTATGTGGCTGAGAAGATAGAGTGGTTCCTTGGAGTCAGGGAATGTATTAAGTGGGCGCCACATCTTCGCACGTGCTCTGGGGGAGGGGTTGGCAGGCGCTTGGAAGATGGTTTCGGCTTAGGCCATAGGCATGCAAATATTTGAACCGTGGTTTCCTAATCAGGGGCACCTGTGTGAACCTGTTATTGACCACAGGGACATGTCAAAGGGTCTGTATGTGGCTCATGCATTCATTTAGCAAATATTCAGTAGCTGGGAATTGAAAGCAGGACCAGAGAGGCGAGGCCCCTGCCTTCATGGACTCTAAGTTTCAGTGGGAGAGACAGATCATTAAGAAGTAAACCATGAATAGGGTGCTGGGCAGAGATTCAGAATGGGATATGCTTTAGATGAAGTGTTTGAAAAGCGGACACTGACTTTTTAGTCACCTGCCAAGAGTAGCATAAAACCTAGCCAGTCGGTGTGTCTGTTGGCTAAAGACTTGGGCGTCCTCCACCAGGCCCTGGGAAAGAAATTGTTTGCTGCCCACCAGTCCCCTTTCTCTCCTTTTGTTTATTTTATATTTTTTTGGTGGAGCAGGTAATTAGGTCTATTTATTTTTTTATTTTTAGTGGAGGCACTGGGGCTTGAACTCGTGCTAAAAATTCGCTCTACCTCTTGAGCTATCCCCTCTCTTCTGTCTCCTTTCTTAATACTAGAACTCCTGAGTCTTCCTTGGGCACGAGAATGCCCAGGGGAAAACTGGCCCTGTGATTAAGTTCTGGCCCGTGGGATAGAAGCAGAAGGGGTGTGTGCCTCATCTGCTAACTATCTCTAATGGAAGAGGGTATTCCCTTCTTTACCCCTTCCTCCTTCCTTCTGGATGAAAGGAGACACAATGGTAGGAGCTCAGGCAGCCATCTTGGACTAAGAGGTAGCAGCCTCATGCTGATGATGCAGAGCAACGAGAGGGAAGGAGCCTGGGCCATGACCCGGTGGAGTGTCATGGGAGATCAAGATTGTCACCTCTGACCTCCTTTACTTAAGAGGCGTAGAAGTCTGTCTTGTTTAAGCTGTTGTTACTCTGTACCCCATAGCTGTGTCACACAAACAGCCAAAATGACTCCTAACTGACAAAACCCTGTGGAGCCCTCTGTCCTCTGGAGGACAGAGCGCATGCTCTGACTTATTCTATATTCACCTCCCCAAAGCTCCATGTGGTGTGGGACACCAAACGGGTGCTGCTGGGGGTCCACTTTCAAAGAGGGTCACTCCTATTGCTGGTGAGCCAGTGCCCGCTGTCGGCAGGAGGCCTTATCCTTCACTATATGGGCGTCTCCATAGGGCTGCTTGGTGTCATCATGATGCGGTGGCCAGCATCTCTCAGAAAAAGTGATCCAAGAGAGAGCCAGGCAGAAGCACGATGACTTCTGTGACATAGCCTCAGTTTCCCTTTGCCATCTTCATCCTATCCTGATCCACACAAATTCAGGGCAGAAGGGAACTCCCCAGGGTGCCACTACCAGGAGGGTGGAATGATTGGAGGCCATCTTGGATCCTGCTTCACTCCATCCTCCAGACCTTTCCCCACCTAACGGAAGGTACTTCAAAGTTCTCTTTTCACCCCCAAGCAAAGAGAGTCTAAGCTGGAGGTGCCACCTAGAGACCTCATGTTCTCTTGGGTTAGTGGGATGGAGACATTATTTGACAAAGGACCACCTTGGAGCTTATCAGATGAGGAGGCCACTTATGCCTTAAGATGAGAGGTTAGTGCCCAAGTCTCTCTTCTTGCAGGGAGCTGGACACATAGTTCAGGGCCTGGATCACATTCAGGGAGGGAGCAAAAAGATGACTGCACTTGAGCTGAGCAATTGCTTAGGCTAATTAATGAGGGGGGAAAAAAAGACTTTCCAACAACTGAACTGGAGAAACAATTGGGCTCTTACTTCCAGGTCAGTGCCTGTCTGCAGCTGAGCCTGTCAGGGGCCGGGAAGCCAGCACAGCGGATCATTCCTAGGTATGTCCAGACTAATAGAAGTGACATCTGGCCATTGACGCTCAGCTGTGGGACCAGCAAACCCACATTGCCTCCTACGAGCCGGTTGTCAAATTTCAGGAATTTTAAGAGCTGCTTATTAAACACAGTCATTATTAAGAATTAAATTATATAAAGAGAATTAAATCCTATTAAAAACAAAGGTAGTCAATAGTCAAAACATCACCTGCTAATTGTTTTGCTCTGATCTATGCTCTTGAGGTTATTTATGTGTCTTGTATCTGCGTGGTGGAGATACCGTGGAATGGTGAGACACTAGCATCACTTCCCAGCCCTGCTTCAGTGACCTTGCGTCGGTACCTTGAAATTAGCCATGGTGGGAGTGTTTACATGACAGAAGTTGGCAAAGGCTACGAATCAACAACCCAGTGGGTTGTTAAGCATTTGCCAGTGTGCCATTTTTGAGGGACTTGACCTGGAAGGGTCACCTGGCCCTGTGGGTGTTGTTGTCCAGGGAATAGGGCACCTGGGGGACAGTAACATCTCTTGGGCTCTGGTCCATGATCCACCTTGACCTTTAGGTGAGTGAGTGAGTGAATGTTCTCTTCTCTCTGGACCTCAGGAGGAGCAGGTGGTCTCTGGGTTCCCTCTGGCCCAAGGGTCTACATAAGAGCTATAATTTTGAGACTTAATGGTGCCCCTTTAACATACCCTGGATGTCAGTCATCAGAGATTTTCTGTCTCATGGAGGGTTATTAATTCTGCATCTGTGCAGTGCTGAGGGTGTAAGGTGATCTCCTGGTAGACTTTGAAGGAGTCCAGGAAAGGAAAATGAGCTGAATCTGATCAAAAGCCTAAGTCATTCCTGCATATTGACAGATACAGTAGAAAAAGGAAAACCCCAGAAGCTTCCATGTAAACCAATTACTAGCTTCAGAACCAGACTGCCTTGACAGTCTCTTGGTTGCCTCCCAGCCCTGCACTGCCGCCCCCAATTCCTCTAACTGGAGGTCTGGATGACAATGGAAAAGAAGGAGTTAATCTGTTGCTGCCATAGGAGTGGTTCTTCATTCTGCCTTTGATGCCGCAGACCATTAAAATGTGATATTACGAGTATCACGGCCCATTTCCTGGTTGTGTGGAGTGCAGCAGCCGGCCTGGGGCTGCAGCATTTTGCGAGCCATGCTCCGATTCCCCAGAGTTGTAGATCACACGGGGGCTGGGGGGAGTGGGGACCCAGCTGAGCACAGGGTCCACTTGCTGGGGTTTGGAGCAGCCCCCCTCTCCCTTAGAGCTCTGACCTCCCTGGAAGACTTGCTGGGGCCCAGGCAGGGAGTAGGGATGTGGAATCCGGGAGCTATTTGGCTTTCCCTTAGGTGAGAGTTGTAGGGGAGGAACTCCGGAGATCCCATTTTACAGATGAGGAAATCAAAGTTCAAAGAGGGCAGCAGGCACACATCAGAGCCTCCTGGTCCGGGGGGAGCAGCATCCGGTCAGTTGTGCAGGAAACGAGCCTGAAACTCGATTAGTTATTTGGCCTGGATCTGCTGGCTTCTTGTTCAAAAGGTTCCAGAATACAAAGTCAACAGCACCCAGAGCTGTTAGTGCCCCGTGGCTGGCAGTATAATCTCTAATCCTCTTAATTAAAACTACCAGCTCCACATGGGAAGGCCTGGGAAGCAGTGCTGGAGGTGGGGGCGGGAGAGAGACCTCATCACTGACACCGAGGGCAGCTCCAGGCCTAAACGCTCGCGAGGGGGCTTGTCCAGGCAGGGGGTGCAGCCCTCGTGGGAAGAGCTGGAGGAGTCCGGAGGGCTGCGCACTGTCTGTCGCTGAGGCTGAGGCCTCTCTGTGCAGCAGCAATAAGATGCTGCTCTGGTGGCAGCAACTGGCATGCTGGGATCTATCGCTGCCAGGGCTGAGCGTAGCCCGCACAGCTTCCTTACTGCATGTCGCTCGGGGCCCGCCCACTGCCTTTCCCTGGGCCATTGCCCTGGTCCCCGCGTGCCCATCATCCGCCTGGACCACGGCGGAGAGACACCGCCCTCCTCTCCAGCTGCCATTGCTCCCACACGCCCTCTTCCTGCACTCAGGGTTCTTTCTAAACACAATCGGGTAGATTAGGTCACTCGTCCGCTGATGATCCTCACAGGCTCCTGGGACCCACAGCCAAGTTCACCAACTCCCCAGGCTTACCTGGATGGGAGGACCTGGCCCGGCATACCTCTCCTGAACGACTCTCTTGGCCCCTTCCTCCCAGTCCACATGCTGGGGGACTTCTTGAGCTTCCTTGGCTGTGTTAGGCCCTCACTCCGGGGCCTTTTCCTCTGATGTCTCCTCAGAATATTCGTCCCCATCTCTTTGGGAACCAGACTAATGAATGAACCGATCCACCACGCTTTCTGTGTCTGTAGCCTCAGCCTCTTCCGTTACAGTCGCTCATCGCAGTCCGCAGCGTTTTGGTTTGCTTTGGGCTGCTTTCTGCTCTAGACTGTGAACAACATGGGGGCAGGGGCTACGTCTGTCCCAGTTGCTGCTGTGAATAAATGTCCAACCCAGGGCTTGGCACAAAGCAGCATCTCAGCTGAACTGTCTTCAGCTGGTGGGCAAAAGCTATAGGGGATGGACCTTTCCAGGACTTTCTAGAGATGCCACACATCACCCTGGAAGGCAGTGAGTTTTCCGTCACTGGGGACATACGCATAGAAGTTAGACACTCCCTGGCAAGTTTATACATTATAGTGGGGATGGAATTGGATGGCTAGTTAAAATGTGAAGGTTCTAGAATTTCCCTCGTGTACCAGTCTAGAGGTTGAAGAATGGGGAATGGGTGGCAGCCTGGGGACGAGGTACAGAGTGAGGGCAGAATTCATTGGCCCAGGAAGGGCAGCCAGGGGGGAGGCTGGTGTCGGAGAAGAGAGAGACTTGGATGGCGACTTACCTCCACCTGGATGTGCCCAAGGGCTCCATTTACTGATGGTGCTGTGTTTCAGGCTTCACGTGTACATGCGCAGTAAGTCCTGACAGCGGTCCTGTGAGAAAGGCTCTATTGTTACACTGTTTTTATAGAGAAAGAACGGAGGCCCGAACTGGTTGCCCATGTCGCCCAGCTGGTGGGTGGTGGGGCTGAGATGTGACGGGGGGCTGTCCGTGTCCAGAACCTGAGCTCTTAGCTAAGATGCTGTGCCACCTCTCTGCACACGGGAAATACCTCCGTTGCTTCAACTGTTCTGCCGGGACCACCCTTCCTTCAGGTTCCTACCCTCACTAGGCTGTGCTGTTTCATGAACCTTCTCTGTCCTGTTGTGACCCTGGACTTCCCCTTGGGGTGCAGGGGGTCACTCTCTCTTATGAGCATCTGTTACTGACTGCATGAACTTCACCAGTATCTCTGCTTCCCCAGAGGTGGCCACAGTCTGTGTTCCCCCATTGTGCTCTGCCCGGTGCCTACCACCTGGCTACGCCTTTCTTCCTTTGTGAACCCAAGTGGTGGAGATGAGTGGTGGGAGGATGGGGTAGGATTCGGGGCCTGATCTCCTTTTGGCCTAAAGAGTAACTTCCTGATTAGAGTCCAAGAAGGAAAAGAATGCTTTCCCCCCAAGTTCTCAAAAACTACTCTTAGTAAGCATATTAATGATTATAATGAAACACACTGACATATTCACTCCAGGCTGAGCACTTTGTATCTCATTACCTTCACATCATCCCATGAGATAGGTTCCCCATCTCCTTACTTTATAACCCCCATTTTACAGATGACAAAACTGAGGCCAAAGAGGTAAATTTTCCCCAGTGTCAGAGCCAGTGACTCAGACTGGGTCCTTTCCATTCTCAGACCTCGTATGCTTGACTTCCTTGGTCAACTGCCTTCTGGAAGAAGCCTGTTAACAGCTAAAGTGGACCTCACCGTGAGCGACCCTGATGAAGCTCAGGGTTGAGAGGACAGCTGCTTGGATGCCCCAGGCAGCATTGTCTTCCCTGTAATACAACGCAATAAAGGCAGCCGCTCGGAAAATTGAAAAATGATGAAGGCCCAAGTGAAGTGACCGTTTTGATATCAGTCAATGGTTTTATGTTGTGGGGGAGACTGGGTGAAAGCAAAAAGGGCTTTTGTCAGAGCTGTCTGCAGGGAGATGGAAACAAGCCATAGGATAGAGCGAGTGCCAAGGAAGGGGCTGAATCTCTGCCATCTCCCCGTGTGGGAGGCTGCTTAGCGTTACGGCCCCCCCAGCCTCCCTGGTTGTGGGAGACTTGGTGGGGGCTCCCAGCCCTGCTCTCTCCCTTGGGAGCCCTAGACTGAAAGAGGAAAGGAGGAATTTGCTCTCTAACCCAGGGCTCCCTTTCTCAGGGACCCTGCTGCCTCGGTTTTATTTTTAGTAAAAGGACAAAATTATAGAATTGATGAAGTGAACTTTAGTTAAAGAGCAGTGTGAGGCTTGGAGGGAGATTTGGGAGGCTGTTCAGAGGACAGGCCTGGATGGGAGATGGGCTGGCAGGCACCACGCACTGACATATCTGCTCAAATGCCTATAACCTGGCCGTCTCAGGGCCACCCCCAGCCCAGAATCCCAGAATCCCAGCAGGAGAGAGGCCAGAGGGAGGTCCTGGCCTTGACCTACCCAGCCTCGCCTACCGCACCCACTCCCATCCTGGCTGCTGGGACCGGCTATGTCATTCATTGGTGCATAGTTCCACCATACTGTCCTCAAACAAAAACTGAAATGAAGAATGAGGCAGTGGGAGAAAGAAGGGAGGCTCTGTTGGTTGAGTGTCTGCTTTTTTTTTTTTTTTTAATCCTTTCTGGCTGGCTCCAGGAACTCTACTCAATCTCTTTGGGTTCCTTCAAGATGTATATTAAAGGAAATGAATCTGAAGCATTGGGTCTCTGCCCTGGACCAATGCACAGTCACAGGCGTTATTTTGTTTCTCCATTACAACAGCCTCCTATGGTCAGGCACACAAACTCAGACTCAGGGAGGTCAAGTCATTTGCCCGAGTCCCCAGAGCAGCAGTTCCCATGTTGCTGCCTCCAAGATCCATGTTGTCAAACCTCCGTCCCACCTTGGTTCCCATGTGGTGCTGTTGGGGTGCGGCCTGGGTTAGGAGTGAAGCCCCTAGGTCTGAGGCCCAGGGAAAGAGTGAGCAAATATGGTGCCTCTGGGAAAAAAGACAGAATCAGGCAGGACACCCAGCTTCTGGAGGTGGAGGAGGGGTGCCCAGACTCCAGCGGAGGGAAGGCAGAAACCAGTGTCCTCATGGCTACTGGCCTTCCTACCCACTGGGCATGGAATGGAGGCTTATGTGTGTAAGTGCGGAGTCACCTTTGATTGCTGACATTGGCTCTGACCCAGGCTGGAGGAGGCATGGACGGGATGGATCAGCAATGCCTTGGAGGCCAAGGCTGAGTGCATTGGTGTGCTTGGAAGCACCCCACCCAAGGCTGGTGGTGTTTACTTATCTGTCTTCTATGTCAGCAAAGGACCCAAAAGGAGATGTGTTTCCCTTGGCTCAGGAGGGATTTAGGTTAAATGCAAGGAGAGTAATCTCAGCCCCTAGAAAAAGCGACTGACTTTTAGAAATCTGCTGTGTTGAATCTACCACCTCAATAACACATAGCATGCAGTGGAAGCAATGTAGACATTTGAGCAAAGTTCAGATTCCAGCTGACCGTGAGCAGCTGTGTAACCTCAGGCAAGTTGGGTAACCTCTCTGGGCTTTGATTACTAAGCTTCAGTTTCCTTTGCTGCATGAAAGGCAAGCTTATATGCCTTCCAGAATGATCACGCAGTGTCCTTAGCACAGTGCCTGGCATGGAGCCTACAGGGTGTGGTAGCCCTTGGCACTGTGGCCAAGGCAGAAAGTGAGGACCTGGTGATAAGTCATAGGTGAGGAGAGAAAGCTCTAGAGGAGGTTAGGCAAAGATTTTCTCATCTGTAAATTGGGGTGGAAAGGAGGGGGCTTGACTATATTTTATGGATTTTTAAATCCTTTCCAGCTCCTCCAATCTCAGATTCTGGGATTTACAAGACTTGAGTCAGTAGGTAATGGAAAGATGTCTCCATATGATGGAGAAATTGTGATGAAGGTCCCAGGTAGACCAGTTAGTTTGTTGCCCCAAGAGTTGTAGCTTTTGGCTGGGTGTGCACCTCTCCTCCCACAGCAGCACTGATGGCTGGTGTCCTCCTTTTCCCCACCCTCTGATAGGCAGAATCCACTCCCTCCCATCAGAGAGATTTCAAGCTATCTGCATCAACAGTGGTACCACAAATGGTGATGGTGACTCTGATGAAATGGGATTTGATTTCCTTTTGACTGTAGCCACCAGCACCTCCGTCCTCACACTGCATGACTCCTAATTGCTTTTTCTGGCCCAAGGGTCTTGGGAATTTACAGCTTTGGAACCAGTCCCTGCCTCAACACAGCCAATATCTGCTGTCTCTGTCCGAGGTGGAAATCTTTGAGCAAGGATCAAAGTAGCCTTGGAGTTTGGGGTGAAGGGCAGAGGCCCTGAAGGAGGTCTCTTTCTGGTTATTTTCCCTCTGGAAATGGAGAAGAAAAAATATGTTTAAAAACCACAGTCTCTAAACAAAAAACAAAACATTTTCACCCTAGGTTTCTTCATGGTTTATTACCAATTCTCATGAACTGTAAAAAAACATAGAACGTTGTCACTTTTTCTTTCATGCTTTTAATATGACTCTTGAGTAAATGTGGGTTCTATTATAATTTATGCTTGGATTATGCAAGAATATCCTACCTTGGATTAAGGGAAAACCTTAAACCAACTCTCACGTCTTCTCTCCTCAAAAATCATTGCTGGCTCCCCAGACCCCATAAAGAAAACCTAGGCTCCTCGGAGCTCTGTAGACTGGATTCACCACTTCTCCAGGTTCCGATCTTCTCACCATCTTTCATGGGTGGGGATGGACGCTCACCTAACTTTCCACCTGACAAAATTTATCCATTCATGAAGACCTTCCCAAACCCTCCCCAGCCCATGATATCCTGGTCCATCCATCCCATAACACCTGGCTCAAACTGCCCCCACCTTGACATCTGTTTCCTTCCCTGGGCGCTGTGGGTCACTGAGCACATGTCTGTCTCTCTTCCCCCCACCTTCTCCCTGACTGGAAGCAAAGGAGAGCAGCGTCCACGGGTGAGTCATCCTTGCCCCACAGTGCTTAGCAAAGAGCTGGTCTTCAGTCTCTGGGTGAGAAGCCCAGAACTAGAACCGAGAAGACTGACCATCCAGTGAGGAGGGACTAATAAGGAAACAAGATTACATACTGAGTCTTTAGAAAAGTCAATCAGGGTCCTGGCAGGCAGAGGAAACACTCTAAAGCAGTGATCTAAGAGAGTTAAATGGAGGGTCCTTTTGCAAAAATGTGGGCAGGATGAAAGGAAACTGACAAGCATCCAGGGTTGGCCATGGGAAGAAGCCTTTGCCACCTCCAGGCTTTCAGGGCAGGTGGGGAAGGGGTTTCTGCTAAGGGCTGTAGCTTTAGGTGAGGGGGTTGCTGTTGGACAAGAGCAGTGGCCTTAGGAAAAGGAAAGCAGCACCCCTCAGACTGTGGCCTGGGAGGGAAGAAACTGGATGAATAAATGCCCAGGCCTCTCTCTGCTCCCGCCCTCTGAACCTCAGTTGGCACCCTCACCACTGACCAAACCAAAGGCAAGGGACACCACAGGGATGAGGCTGCTGCGCCACAGAGTGGGCTGCAGAATGGGAGGGAGAACCAGGAGATGTCCAGCTAGGTGGTCACTGGTTATCCCCTTGCCTGGCTTTATCCATTAGATAAGGGACAGTTGGCTTACCCACCATGGGTCTCCTAAGGAAATCTGTCATCGGTTCCATCCTTAGATCTGTGCAAATGGGGCCCCCGCCCAGGTTTTAGAGCTCTGGAGTGCTTTGGTCAAAAAAAATTAAAATATCTCTCCAGTGCTTAGAATGTTTGGGGCCAGGAGTGCTGTCTGGGCAGGGAGCCTGAATTCTAGAGTTTCATTTCTTTCTTTTGAGGATCTCACCAATCGTCTGCCCTCTGCCCCTCCCCAGCCACACACATGGTGGGTGGACCAGATGTCCCCAGGAGCTCTGCGTCTCCCACCTATGGGATTGCCTGGGAGCTCTGGGACTCCAGTTCCAGGAGGGTGACTTGGCAAGGGGATTGTACTTATTAGCTGGTGTGGTATTTTTTTTCAGGCTTTATTGAGATATAATTGACATATAACATTGTATAAGTTTGTGTACAATGCACGGATTTGATATGCTTCTATATTGCAAAATGATGACTACCAATGCATTAGCTAATACCTTCATTCCGTCACATAATTACCATTTCTTTTTTGTGGTGAGAACATTTGTCTGCTCTCTCATCAACTTTCAAGTAGTAATACAGTGTCATTAAATGTAATGACCATGCTGTCTGTCAGAGCCCCGGAACTCATTCCTCTTTTAATTGGAACTTTGTAGCCTTTGACCAGCATCTCCCTATTTCCCAAGCCCCTGGCCACCACCCATCTGCTTTCTGTTTCTATGAGTTCAGCTGTTTTAGATTCCACGTGTAAGTGGCACCATACTTCCTCGGTCTGATTTATTTCACTTAGCAAAATGCCCTCCAGTCCTACCCATGTTGCTGCAAGCAGCAGGATCTCCTTCTTTCTCACGGTTGAGTAATACTCCATAGTGTATATATACGCCACATCTTTTCTCTGTTGACAGACAGATGTTTCCATACCTTGGAATAGTGGATGGATGGTTTGTTTCCATATCTGTGCCATTGCTAATAATGCCACAATGAATATGGGAGTGCAGGTATCTCTTCAAGATCCTGTTTTCGTGTTGTTTGCATACAGACTCAGAAGTGAGATGGCTGGATCAACAGAGGTTCTATTTTTTAATTTTGGGGGGACTCTCCATACTACGTTTTCCATAGTAGCTGAACCAACTTACATTCCCATCAACAGTGCCCAAAAGCTCCCTTTTCTCCATATTTTCACCAACCCTTGTTATTACTTGTCATTTTGATGGTAGTCATCCTGACAAATATGAGGGGCTATCTCATTGCGGTTTTGATCTTAATTTCTAGTGTGGCACTATTTTTTTTCAGGGTGATGTGCATTTAGGCCACTGATTTTGGGTGACTCAAATTGTTTACATAGACAGAAGCCTGAAAACAATATTTGCCCAGGGCTCCACACCCTAGGAGCAGCCCTGTCTGTCATCTCTAGGTGCCCTATTCTCAGATTCTAAAATTAGACTCCTTGCTGCAGGGCCGACCCATCCAATCAGTGGGTTCTAGCCTTGGTGCACTGGCAGGGCCGGAGCAGTCCTCTGCTAGCTTGGTCCCCAGGTGTGGTCAACATCATAGAAACCTGGGAGATTTCCAGCAGGGTCCCCGAACTGACATGGTCCAAAAACTCCAACTACTACTCCTCCCAAGTGTGGCCAGATCCTCAGCAGAAGCCTCATGTCTCTTTTGCCTAACTTCACCTGCCCAGTGTTTCCTGGGACCCCGTCACGGTTCTCAGCTGTTACAAATTTCCAAGCGATGTTTTAATGTCACAAATGATTTACCCGCAAGAAATGAATACATTCATTAACCTTCTAGGACTCCTGGAGGGAACTTTTTTTTTTTTTAATGATAGGGAAGAGCCAAGAACACAGCTAATATTTAAATAGATGTTTTTCCCACTCTCATCTGCTGGTAGGCGGACAAGCTGTTCTAATCTTTCTGGAGGGAAATTTGGCAACACTTACTGGAACCTTTAAAATGTACTTACCCTCTGACCCAGCAATTTTACTTCTAGGAATTTACCCGAAAAAGAATTCAAGATGTGTTCAGAGATAGATCTACGAGGGCACTTGTTTGAGCATGGTTTAGAATAATGAGACAGTTTTAAAAAATACATAGAAAGTCAACAATGGGGAGTGGTTTATATAAATTATGAGCATGCAGACACTGGAGCCCTCTCCAGTCACAGCAAATGATGTTGCAAGAGAACAATTGCTGATATGGAAAAGTGTTTATGACACATTTTATGTTTCTGTAAAGAGACAAAACAAAATGGGCAGTAGTATCTGTTTTGTTTTAAAAAAATTTATGTCTGGGTATGTATGAAAAAAGAGATCAGAAAGCTATATATCAAAACAGAATGGTGGGATTATGTTTCTTTACCCTAATTTTAATATTTCAATAATTACTATATATTACACATGCCATCTTTAGAAGGTAATGAAAAATCGTGCTCCTGATTCCTGCAGTGCTTCCCCACAGGCAAGCCCATCTGAACTGCCTCTTTGCTGAGAGACTGCTTGAAAAATCAGTAATTACTGGGGCTACTGGATATGCCTCTCCCACCAGGGCCTGCAGGGGTGAAGCACGATGCATGACTCTGTGTCTGCCTTCACAGAGTGTGAACTCTGAAAGGGGACTTAGATGCTTTCAGGAGGAACCCCGGGTCCATTCATAGTGTTTGGGGGTGGGAAGCAGATTGGGAAGGGGCTCCCGTGGAACTGGAGACATCAAGGTAACTGCATGTAAAACGCCTTTGACTGATGGGCAGGGGGGTCTTAAGGCACAGCCGCGGGCAAGTGTCTCCCAAGGGAGTCCTGAGTGAGATCCTTTCAGCTGCTCAGTGGCTGCCCCCTTCTTTTCTTTTTGATTGAAGTAGAGTTGATTTTCACCGTTGTGTTAGTTTCTGGTGCACAGCATAGCGATTCAGTTACACATAGATATATATATTCTTTTTCCTTGTAGGCTATTACAAGCTATCGAACATAGTTCCCTGTGCTGTACAGCAGGACCTCGTTGTTCATCTGTTTTATGTATAGTAGTTAGTATCTGCTAATCTTATACTCCTAAATTCTCTCTCCCCCCCTTCCCCTTTGGTAACCATAAGTTTGTTTTCTGTGTCTGTGAGTCTGTTTCTGTTTTGTAAATAAGTTCATTTGTGTCATTGTTTTTAGATTCCACATTTAAATGATATCATATATTTGTCTTTCTCTACATGACTTACTTCACTTAGTATGATCATCTCTAGGTCCATCCATGTTGCTGCAAATGATACTATTTTCATTCTTTTTCATGGCTGAGTAGTATTCGACTGCATTTTCTGATGGGTCCTCCCCTTTTGTGTGACTCACACAGAGCCCCTCCAGGGGCACCAGTACCTCATGAAATACTCTGACTTCATTTAGGTCTTGGGCAGAGACCCTTTCCTTCTAGGGAAAGCAGGTTCAGTCCTGGCCTAGAAGCACCCAAACTCCCAGCCATGGCTTTCTCCAGTCTTCTGTCACATGCCGCTGGCTACCTCCAGACTTAGTTGAGTGTGAGAAAAATTGCTCCTTCTTTTCTAAGCCACTGTTGGTTGGATTTTTCTTTTACTTGCAGCTAGATTCATGTTGAACCAGTAGCATCTCTTCCTGGCTGCATGGCTTCCAGCCAGTAACTACACCATCTGAATTCAGCTTTCTTCTCCGTAAAACAGGAACAAGTTCCCCGGTTATTGTGAAGATTAAATAACATAATTACACAAAGAGCTCAGAACACAGCAGGTGCCCAATAAATGTCCCTTATTCCCTGCACAACATCATGGAGAGTGTGGGGAGTTTGTTGGGGCGTTCACGGCAGATGGTCCCTCTCAGAGCAGGCAGGATCCCCCTGCCGAGTGTGCCCTGCTGCCCGTCCATGTGCCCACAGCTGCTAGCACCACGCTTCCCAGCCCTGACTCGCCCCTTCAGCCCAGCAGCCCCGCACGGGGAGGGCTGTTCCAGGGTCAGCATGGCTCCTCCCGCCCGCTCACCCTGGTGGACTAAAAGTGCAGACACGGGGTGAGTCTCCCTTGCATCTTACCTTCAAGGAGGCTTACTGCTCACGGATAGGAAAAAAAAATAACGCCTGAGATTTAATTTCCCCGACCTGCCACAACACCCTAACCACGAGTTATCTGAGAGGATGCACTCTCGGAGACAGCGTGTCTGATTTACTTCCTCCAACAGCCACTGCAGACGAAGCCATCAGCTGGAGGTCCGTTTCCTTCTCTCATTGCAGCAAGAGGCTCCTGACTGACCCGGGAGTTGGGGTGCTGAGCTTGGAGCGTGCAGCCAGAGCAAAATCATCTTTGTTTTGCTTGTCCAGACACTGGGGTTTTGGAGTTGATGAAATGAGCAAACCTGGCCTGGCGACTGGCAGGAAGTGGGCACGGGGAGGCTGGGCTGCTCCACTGCCCTCTCTGCTGTGGTCGGAACAGCTGGCATTTAGGATTCACACTCTGCTGGGAAGTCGGCTACCACCGCCAGCACGCCCTGAGATGAGCGGTGTCCTGGTGCTGTCTCTGGCATGAACAGACATCCCAGTGCCACCATCCTCCCAGGGGCCTGCACACACCTGCACACATGCCTGCTCGGGCCAGCCTATCCCAGAGGCGACAGAGCAAAGTGAAAGCAGCTCTACAGAAGCTTACATCCCAACCCTAACTCTTCTGAGCTGGGGCTTTTTGAGTGAATTCACCTTTCTGGCCTCAGTTTCCTCATCTATAAAATGGGAGTAATAAAAGCATCCAACCCAGAGGGTCTTTGTGACATGGCGGGTGCTCACAGGAGGGCTGCTGCTGTGATGAGAGGATGGTGCCCGTTGGCACGAGCGAGGCCCCTGGGAAGCTGGGGCTGACTGTGCCCGCATGCACAGGAAGTGGGCACTGGAGACCAGTCACGGGTGTCCCTGGGGTAGGGTGTGGGGACTGAGAGAGCACTCTCTGCATATGAAAACTAAGAGGAAAAGGCAGGAGCAAGCCAGGAGGATTATCAGGCTGAGAGCATCCCCGGTGGGTAGGGATGGTGGGGGGCAGAGGGTGCCAGGCTGGATGTAGGAGGCAGTGGCCTTGGTCAGGGGGTGTTATTTACGCATCACCAGGGCTTCCTCCCTCAATCTGTGGGGAGGAGAGGGAGGGCAGGCACACCTACTGGGACCACCCTGGAGGATGCCCTTGCCAGCACCCCCCTGTCCTGGGAGCCCCTCCCATTGGGAATAACTCATCCAGGCCTCCCAGGCAGGCTCTGGAAGATTCTCAGGTTGATTCAGGCCACCTGAGACAAGGACCTCACCTGGGGTGGGGCGGGGAGTAAAGAGAAAGTGGACTCCAGACATGGGGGGTAGACATGGGTTTCCCTGGCCTGGGGAAGGGCTCCGGGCTCCCCTGAGCGGTGACAGCAGCAGATTGTCAGAGGCTCGCAGAAGGGTCCCACCAGAGGAGGAAGCACAAGAGAAACTGGAATAAAATCCAAAGTGATGGCTACAAATTAGAGGGTCACGGGCAGGGTCCCCTCCCAGGAAGCATCTCTCAGCCGCCATGAACGCTGCTGCTCCGGGCTGAGCTGCGACGCAAGCCCACCCCGGCCTCCTGCCCTGCCACACAAGCGCCCTGCAAGAAGATCGCTGGAGCGGACTCTGTGTCCCTTTCACCACCGCAGCCCCAGGACAGGGTGAGGAGCCAGGGACTGGAGACCCCAGCCCCATTTTCCCTTGGACCATTAATGAGCCTTGAGTGTGTATTTTTGGAAACAGTAATGAAGGCTTTTCCGGAAATGAGGGGCAGGGTGAAATATATTGCTGTTGCCACATATTTGTGGTTGGTTTATTTTTACTTTTAAAATAACCATGCTGTTGAATTCAATCATCTCTAACTATGAAAGTGATTAGATTCTGGTGGATCTGGAGTTTGTGGTCTGGAGCCGGGAGCAGGTACCTAAGGTGAGGTTTGTGGGGAGTGAGATGTTGGGGTCCAGACTGAGAGGAGAGGAAACTGAGGAAGAAGAGGCAGGTGGATCGGAAGTGAAATCGTCCTCCACAGGGACACGTCAGGTGTCCTGTACCCATTCCACGGATGCTCTGCACGGCCTCCAGGCAGCCTCCAGGGCTCAGCTGAATGTTCAGTGCTCAGGGTTAGTTCCTCAAAGAGGCTGCCCTGGCACAGGGTTCTCCGACCCCCTCTCCCCAGGTGGATGCACTGCTAATTGGGCAGTCACGTGTTTAACATCTGCCTTCCCTTTGGAGGGACGACTCCAAGAGGCCAGAGACCCCTCCGTGCTGTTCACACTTACAGCCCCCAATACCCAAGGCCCTGGTGTGCTACGCTGCTCAAAAAATATTTGCTGGATCTAAAGGGAGCTGGGAACCCAAGGCCTGGGCTTTGGTCCAGCCCCTGCAGACAGAGGCCATTTGAGCTGACAAGGGCTTGAATGAATGTGTTGGCCAAGGAAGGAGGAGGGACAAGTCCAAGAGGTATTGAAACCATTGTTCTTAGGATGTGATGTTTATGATGCAGAGGATGAAGGAGAGGGAGAAACAGCGATGAGGCTGAGCTGATTTTCTCATCCAGCAACAGGCAGCCACTCATCTCCATGGATGATGAGCAAACCAAGGCAGGCAGGGGCAGAGAGAGAGACCGACTCCGTCCCCCACTTCTGCTGCCGAGGCTACCTTGTCAGGCCAGGCCCTGGCCCTCTCCTCCCCCTCTTCCCCAAATCTTTGTCACTGCCCTTCCAGCCTCCAGGCCCACCTCTCTCTGACCCAGCTTCTACCTGTGGCTGGAGGGTCCGGTGAGAAAGCAGGTTTATCCCTACCACTAAACTCTGTCCGTGGCTCCCTACTGTCAACTGGAAAATGTCCAAACCCATTAGTCTGGCTGTAAAGGAACTTTAAAAATGAACCCCATTCCCACAGCCCCCTCTAGTCACCCTGCCCTCAAGCCACACTGAACCCCAGACTCTCATGTCCTCTGTACTGTTTGCATATGCCATTCCCCCTCCTGGAATGCCTTTCCCCATGACTCACCTGGGAATCTTCACTCATCACTAAGACTCAGGTTAAACACCATTTCCCAGGGTGGCCCTCTGGGAACATCCTGGGGTGCGGGGAATACCCCCACCTGCCCTCACCACACAGATTGTTGTGGCTGGTTTCCGAGGGTGTCTCCCCGACCTGGGCTTGACACAAAGTCAGGGCAACAAATATTTCCCAAGAGAACCGGGATGTGGTCCCCTGTACAGACAGCATCCAATCTTCCTTAGCAGGGTGGGGCCTGAGAAGGAGTCCCCAAGGCTGTTGGGCTTCCTCAGGCCCCATGGCCTGTCCAGTGTGACGCTGCTCCCGTGTCCTTGTTCTGCAGCCCCAGGAAGCTGGGGAGCTTGCCTGCCCAGCCAGCTTGCAGAGGGCCTGCTTCCCCTGCTCGGGCTCTGAGATGAGGGAGGGGCCGGGCCTTTCCCAGCTCTGAATTTCTTCCTCCATCGGCAGCGACCAAGAGCAGGGGCACCTGTTCCCCTCTGATAAAAGGGCAGAATAGCGTACAGTTTACAGCAGCTGTGATGATAGTCAGAGAGGCAGGCCCATCAGAGGGGCCGCCAACACAAGGACATAAAAGATACGTGTTCTGTGAATTCGTTTGCATACAGCCGGCTATAATTTTTCCCCTCGGGAGAGTGGGATGTCACAAGTCTGACAGGCATTCAACAACTAGGGTAAGAAGAGGGGAAAATGCAAGCTGCCTGGGCTTCAAAAGCAACACTTTCTTGGCAGGAAGGATGTGAGAACAACTTGACAAGTTATAAGGTGCAGAGTTCTGAGCTGTGTGGATGCTACAGGCAAAATTGGCCTCTGGAAGACCAGGCAGTGCCTGGATGGTGGTGATGAAAACATTGGGGAAAGAGGACCACAGGCTGGTGTGGGGAGATCATGCTAGCTCCTGGCATGGTGACATTTTATGTTCACCACAAAGGTTTGTGTGTGTGTGTGTGTGTGTGAGAGAGAGAGAGAGAAAGAGAGAGAGTGAGAGAATGTTCCACATGAGAGCCAGTGTATGATCTGAGTGTCTGTGTAGTCTTTGTGTGAACTTGGATATTGTATCAGTCAGCTATTACCGTACTACTGCTGCATAACAAACCACTCCAAAAGTCAGTATGTTAAAACAATGACTCATTAGTCTTAGGTCAGCTGCAGTTCAGCTGGCTGCCTTGGACTTTCGGCTTCTGGCTCTGGGTTTCAGGGTCCAGGCTGCAGTTTTGGATTAAGGGGTCCCTCTTCTCATGCATCCTACTTGGACTACAGTCACCAGGGCTCATGGTCTGCTCTGTGTGTCTCATTCCTGGGCCCAGGCTGAGGGGCCAGTGGTTCTGGGAACATGATCTTCTCCAGAGTGAGGAGGAAGGCCCCACTGTGCTAGCACACCTCAGGCTCCGGGCTTGCTGGGTCTGATAACAACACCCATTTGGCCAAAACGAGCCTCATGGCCAGGTCCCAAGTCAAGGGTCAGGGACGTGTGCCCTGCTCAGCAGGAGGCTGACACATAGTGGAGAACTGGGCCCAGGGAGTCCGTCTACCACACATCTTTGTGTGTGAGGCTTGGGTGATGTGAGAGTCTTGAGAGTCTCACCCTTATGTATGTTGTCATGTGTCTCGGTGTGTGTGGAACCATTCTGTGTGTGCATTTATGTGCTTTGCTCATATAAATACACTCCCAGATGAGTGTCATAAAATTACTTTAGCGAGAAGCCTGATACCGGTCCCGTGAGGAAATGTGGAGGGGATCGGGGCTATTGGCACTGCTTGAATTTCAGTTGCAAGTTATACAATCTGCCCTGGTGTAAAAATCATGAGCTCCACGAAGCCGCCCCATGTACCATCGCTGTTAGGGTTTGGGGTCTTATCTCCAGCTCCTGAGAGGGGGTAGGCACAGCCAAGAAGACTTAACTTTCCGACCTCTTCAAATGAGCCCAGTCATCTAGTATTTGGAGGCCCTGGGGAGACGTTGGAAGAAAAATTAGGCTTGAGTGACAGCCTCCCTGCCAACTGTGAGGAAAGCACCCCCACAGGTAACGAAAAAGCCAGGCCTCAGCTGGGGCCGGTTCCGGCGGGGCAGGTGGTGGGGCAGAAGAGGATGTATTGACCCAAGACTTTTCAGGTCAGAGGCTCCGTGGGCCCTCCGCACGGAGGCGGCGGCGGGACGCTCCCCAGTGGCGCAGTGAGCCATCCCCGCCAGCTTCCTGGCAACTGACCCAGTCTTCCTCTCTTAGTTACACTTGCCTTTTATTTTTCGTGAGATGAATTTTTAATTTTTACGACAGTACTGGGAAAATTTCAAAGCATCTCCCCGCGGCAGGCTCAAATGTGCTATGTATCCTGTCAAGCAGTCAGGGCTTCCACATGGGTCAATACACACCCTACCCCCCAAAAAAGAAAGAAATTAAAGTCAGTTCCTCCAGCTCTTGGAAGCCGGCTGGCATCCTGGAGCTCCGGGTCCACGGCCGTGGACCAGGTGAACCTTTGGTTCACAGCCAGGGCCTTTGATGGGAGTTTCCTGAGCACAGACTTGATGCCGGGGGCCCTGCTGGACTCTGGGGCTGGAACACAAAGCAAGGCAGGCAGGCGTGGTCTTGGCCCTCATAGAGCTCACGTTCCAGTGGGCAGACAGCCCCAAGAGAAAGAGCCCACAGGCTTAATAACTGGGCCATGTGCGAACCCCAAGGAGCTGAGGTGGCAGATGTCAGCAGGTCCCTTTTAGACTGCATCTGGGCTGAGGGTCAGGGTGGGAGGAGCTGTGGGCTGTACCTGAAGACTCCAGCTTTGCGGGGATGGGAATGACCATCCCAGATCCCAGGTTTCCCGGAAAGAGACTGAGTTAGCGCCCCTTCTCCCCCACCGGCCCGGGATGAACACTCACCACAGGCTTAGCCCCTTACCCATCTCTGAACCTGGAGCCCTGCCCCCCCACAGCGAGGTCCTGCTCCCACTCCTGCCTCCAGCATCACAACACACTCTGGGAGCCAGACGACCCACAGGCCCTTTCTAGCCCTTCCAGAGCCCTGGGACCATGATCACCACCAGCCCCTGCACACTGTGCCCCCTCCCTTCCCTCCTGCTGGCCAAGTCCCAGAATCTGAAGGCTGAGGACGTGGAGGAGATTGAGAAGGCTGGGCCTCGACAGCCGTGGCCTTCTCTTCTTACACCTGCCTCCTCCTCTCCGTGCCCTTTCTGCTGTCTGCAGATTCCAGGGCTCTCGGGGAACCCGCAAATTACAGTCCATGCTTAGGGCCTGCGGGGAGAAACTTGATGACAAGGTCAGGAGATCTGCCTCTGAAATGAAAGCTTGTTAGGAGCACAGAAGGCCTGAGCCAGTTGGCACCTTCCTTATTCGCTTGGTGGCTCACCCGGCAGTATTTATGGAGCGTGTGCTGTGTGCCTGTGACTGTGCCAGACAGACGCAGGGCATCCCTGATGCGCAAGCAGGCGCCATCCCTCCTGCTGGAGGCTGCGGCTGAGGGCGTCTCATAGGACCAGGAGCCATGCGGCAAAGACCCAGAGGAAGTGAGGAGCTGAGATGGGGGCCTGCATTTCAAGGGAAAGTCAGAGAAGGCCCGGCTGAAGGGATAAAGCTAACTAGGCGGGCAAGATGCTTGTCTGCAACTCTCCTTTATCGCTCATCCTCCCTCTATTTAGCCAGACATCAGACATCTGGTCCTTGGCCTCAGCAGGAGAGGTGGAATCGGGCCTGGAGGTTTCGGTTATTGAGGTCATGGCCTAATGATACATTTTGATGGTTACTCGCTGAACCACAGGGAAGATGAAAATTCACCAGGCTTGGGGAGTGGGAGGGATTGCAGCCAGACGCTGGTGTGGGTCTGCATCCTTCCCTGACCCAGATCCTGGGGAGAGAGGATGAGGGGTTTGGAAATTAAGAATGCAGGGGGCTCGGGCTCTCCCCTCCCTCTCATCAGCTCCCCTCCTCTGTCCGACCACCCGTGGCTGCTGCATCCCCAGCACGTCACCTACAATTTCTAGTCCCACTTGACCTTTAAATGGGAAGAGGACTTAAATACTCCAAAACTTTGTTGCTCAGACTCCTTCCAGGCTTCTACCATTTTTTCCAGTCTCTCATAGATAGCAGCCCGCCTCTCATTTGATTGATAGCTTTTTTCGCAGCTTGTCTTCACTTAGCCTTACCCAAGAATTCAACTTAGTTTTCATAGAAAGCACAACTTTCTTTTTACATTTATATCTCGTTGGCTTAAATATTTAATAAAATGACATCATGACAATAACCAAGAAAACTGGCTCTTGGTAGATACACAGCTGGACAGATGGGAGCAGAAGCGGGCAGGGCCGAGAGCATGCGTGTTGACAAAGTCCAGCAGACTCGTGCAAGGAGGGAAGCCGAGCTGGTTACTCCAGCCACTTTAAGAGGTTGGTTAAGAGCACTTTTGCTGTGTTTGTGAGAGACTGATTGTATTTTAGATGAAGTTCTCCCAAAGCAGACCCTCAAAGTTTTGAGTGCAAACAATGCTAGTATTTATCTGGCAGGTGATACCAAGAAGCATGGATAGGGGTTGGGGGAGCAAGACAAGGAAGGGGAGAAAGCCAGCTCAAGGCGTGCTGATGGCAGCCTTCCACTGGGGGCAACTGGGGCCCCCGCCCGCTGTGGTGACGCAGAGCACATGTCAGTGTGGCCCCACCCAAAGGCCAGGAAGCCGGGCCGCTTATCCACCAACCCATCATAGCTGCTCTGGGGACTGGCTGCCTGGACAAGGGCATCCTGCCTGCCCTGAGCCCCAGCTGCAGCCTGAGACGCCCCCAGGCGATGCGTCCATCAGGCTTGAAAGGGGCAGGGCCTGGGACCCAAGATACTTTCAGTACTCAGAAAAATGTTTCCACTTTTCTAATTAGAGGCCAAAAAAATAAATAAATAAACTTAAAGAAAATGTTTTAATATAGAATGTTAATATCTTTCTCATTACACCAAGGTAGTCATATCATTTTAAATATTTTTTCTCATAGAGTGTCTTAGTCTTGTAGGGCTGCCTCAACAAAATACCATAGACTGGGTGCTTTAAACAACAGAAATGTATTTCTTACAGTTCTGGAAGGTGGGAAGTGCAAGATAAGATATTCTGATTCGGTCCTTCTGGTGAATTCTCTTCCTGGCCTTCTCTCTGTATCCTTTCTGTGGTGTGTGCACACAGAGAGAGAGAGAGGTAAGGCCACCCACCCTGTTGGATTTGGGATTAACATATATAAAATAGATAACCAACAGGCGCCTACTGCACAGCACAGGGAGCTATATTCAACGTCTTGTAATAACCTATACTGGGAAAGAATCTGAAAAAGAGGAGATATATATATATATAAAACTGAATCACTTTGCTGTATACTTGAAACATTGTAAATCAACTATACTCCAATTTTTAAAAAATGAAAAAAAAAACCCACAAAAACCCTAATACCCCTAAATATATTCACATTGGGGGTCAGAGCTTCAACACACGAATTTTAGAAAGGACACAATTCAGTGCATAGCATGAAGGAGGGACCCCACGAAAGTCAGACTGAGGCCCCCGTCGCAGGTGTTTGTGGTAAGAAGTGACGGGCGCGCAGACACGGGAGGGACAGGAGGCTGTCCTGCAGCGCCGACAGCATCTAGCGGGTCTGCCATCTGACTCACTGAACTTGAGCAAGGAGAGCGAGTATGGCAGGACCATTTGGGTAGTGAGACAATGAAGGGCTAAGTGGTTTGTGGGGTCTCAGCAGGTTCCTAGGGCGCTTGGGGTCATGTAAGCTAGTGGGCTGAAAAGATGGAAGGTGGCGTGAGTTTGTGGTTTTAGAAGCCGTGCAGTTTCAGGGCTGTGATGCGAGTGGGTGACTGAGATTTAAATCATCGCAGGCAAACAGGGCGAGGAAGTGTGGACTGGGCCATCCATGTGCATCACACTGGTGGACACTGAACAGTTTAGAGCAATGGCAACATTGGGGTGTGAGGAAGGTGGTGGCGAGCATGGAGGGAGTGGGGCCAAAAGGCAGTGAGCAGGGCTGCTTCCAAGAGGGAGGGAGGCCAGCGAACCAAGGGCCCCTGGAGGATAAGAAAGAAGCCAATCCACACCGGACTGAGGAGCACAGGGTAGGAGAGAAAAACAAGCATTTGCTGTTTCTCTAAGCAATTAACTTGTTCAAGCCCCTCATTGCCGGGGGAGGGGAAAGAACACTTGTTGGGAATTCTTCTACCAGATAGAGGCAGAGTTGGGACTAGAACACAGCCCTTCAAACTGAATCATTCCAGCTAATTTTAAAAAGGAGTTTATGAGACAGACAGACAAGGTCTGTTCTTGATCAGCAAGATAAAATATTGAGTAGCTGTCTGTCCTCCCCCAAGCTAATGTATGGATTAAAGACTATTCCAATCAAAATCCTAAGAAGATGTTTGAAAATCAATATGCTTTGAAGTCCTGTGTGAAAAATAAGAATAGGCAAGAATTTCAAAGAATGTTCTTGAAATTAAGAGCAACATAGCGAGGGGTGGGTGGGAGCTGAGTCTGCCGAACCCAAGAGCATATGATCAAGCAAAGCTATTAAAATCTCAGAGATGGCTCCTGCACAAAGAGAGACAGGCGATGGGGTAGCCCAGAGAACCAGGCATGATAATGTTAACATACAATAAAGTCCGTTTTCCAAAGCAAGTACTAAGGAGGCAGTGTTTTTAAATCGTGTTGAATAATAGCATAGTCATTTGGAATAAAAGATTAGGTTGGATGCACAGAATATCATACACCCAAGAAATCCCAGGCAGATTCAAGTGTTAAATATGGAAAAACTAAATTTTAGATAAACCAGCAGAACAGAAAAGAGAATATTTATCAGATTGTGGATGCACTGCTCGTCTCCTGAGCAAAAGAAGCAACCACGTGACAAAGATTGAGTTGAAGAGTCTGTGAACTTCCAAATAATGACAATAACAGACAAAAATTTAAGGGATAACATACCAGGAGAATACCTAAGCCAAAAAATGAAAATAACACAGTTTTCAAAATATGACTGACAAAAATTAATGTAATAGAATAAAATACTGTCTAACGAGCTCATGCAAATGTATAAAAACAACCAGACTCCCAAAGGTTTTCACGGAAAGATGACAAAAATCATTCATGGGAGAAGAACAAATTGCTAAAAAGCTGAAGCTGGGAATACCATTTTGGACTTATTTAAGAACGTGCTATTTTGAACAGTTTTGATTGAACACTGCAGCTGAGGTGGAGTGGCACACTCACTGGTGCTCGCAGCATTATTGATGGATGTGGGATGTTTGGAAAGCAGAATGGAGAGATGAAGGGAGAACCACAAAGACTCATGCAATCTGAGGACTTACTCCAGCATCCGGAACATGATGCTAAGAAAACAGTCAAGTTCAACAGCCACAGTGATGCTAAGGAAACAGTCAAATGCAACAGCCACAATGTACAAAGGTTCATTATCATTTATAACACTGTGTTTAATAGTAAAGTAAAACAGAGAAACAGCAGTGACTGAAAAGTTCAGAAATAAGAAAAGAGCTTAGTTATATTGTAACATATATACTCAATGGAATATATTCAGCCGTTCAACCTATATGGGAAGGGATGTAGGAAAATGTTAAGATAAAAATAAACAAACCCAACCTTGTGTGTGGAAAGATTGTAACTCTTTAGCTGTATGTGTAAAATTAGCATGTAGATAGGGAAGGACCAAAATGCAAACTAGAAAAATAAAGATAGTCACTGTGTTAGAGCCATGGGTTTAAAGACAGTGTTCTAAATAATTTTAAGGGGGAAATTGCGTATTTATAGCTTTCCTTCTCTCCCTTCCTCCTTTCCTCCCTCCCTCCCAAGCAGAGTGGACCATATACTCCACCGAGAAACCGCTCAAACCCCAGGCTTCTATGCCAGCCTTCTAGAATCTGTGGAATGCCACTAATACTGTCGATCCAGCAGGACTAGAATCAGGCAGGGCGTGGGGGCCCTGGGAGGAGGTGGAGACCTCCTTTCATCTGCCAAACATGCACACTCTTGCTAGGTGTGACCCCAAAGAATGAAACATTAGAAATACAGTCCATATATTTAGAAAAATCATGCATGCTCGTTACACGAGTTATACTGCCAGATGGACCCAAAATACTATTTTGAGCGTGTCTGAAAAAAATTTCACCTCCTGGTGAAAATGAGTCACATTTGCAGCTAAACCACAAATCTCAATGTGGATTTCTACATCCTGGATTAACAGGAGAGCTTGTCTTTCCTGGGCTCCTTCTACCCATTCCTTCCTTCCGGGAGTTGCCATCGTGATTGGGGGTGGGGGGTGGGGGTGAGGGAGCTCCCCTTGCGGAGCTAAATCTCTGAGCCCCTGCTCTGCAGGCCCTCTTCCTCCGGGCTCCGCCACTCTCACCTTCCTGCTGCCCACTGCCCACTGTGCTCTGCTGTTCTCAGACATCCACTGCCTCTGCCCCAAATCCCTGTTGCCCACACCATCTGCATCACTGCCTTGACTCCCCTCTGTCTCATCACTAGGACCCTTCATGACACCAGCTCTTGGAGGGGCGTTCCTCCTGCAGGGCTGCTGGTTCCTAATGAGGTGGTCCATTCCTTTCCTCTACAGTTTTCTCTTCCTGGAGTCCAGAGCCCTGCTGGGGGAGCTGGGGAAGGAAGCCCTGGAGGTCACCTCATTCTGTGTCCTTCTTCTGGGACAGAAGTTGTCCTTCTAATGGTCAACTCAGTTTGACCAACTGGTCAACCCCTTCGCTTTTAGTGGTTTTTCTCAGGGCATCACTGTGCTCCTCCTCATCAGACCCCCTTAAGGGACTCCTCCCCTGAGACCATCAGAGAGGACCTCAGAGGTGTCCTGGCATTTGTTGACTTGGTTCAAGTTCTCACTCCCAGGCTCTAGAGCCCCACGTAGGTCAACAGAGGTGGCTGGATGATTGTTTCCATGTTCCTGGGCATCCTGTGAAAGCTGAAGGTCTAGTCTGCCCAAGATGCACAGAGGATCCTGGGGGAGATGTGGCCTTTGTCTCATAGCAGCCTGATTGAAAACTTGAACCCCATTACCAGCTGCACTGGGGAGGGTGGAACCACACTTATAAAGAGAAACAGAAGTGAGAGGGAGAGAGACAGGAGACAGATGCTAAATGAATCTCTGGATACAGTCAAGCCTGAAACCAGCTCTGCTCATGGTCTTATGCAAGAAACTTATCTTGGGAACATGAAGGGGAGCAGACTTTTGGCCTAAGGATTATTTTAGGCTGATTATTTTTAAGAAACAGCAGACACAGGGGAAGCTCTGAAAACTGAGTAGAAATTAATCTTTTGTAAGAGACATTTTGATTTATAAGGGAAATCTCCATTTGTAAGGGTGTCTTCCTCTCTGTACCAGAAAGAGGAGATTGACTAAATCTAGAAATTAATCAATGGAGAATGTATGGGCTTAAATCTGCACAACAACCTTACCTTTGTTTACTGGGCTGTGCCTGATAATCTCCCCAAACTGGCTCCCTGACTCCCGGTATCTTCTCTGGTCTTGAGCTGGGGATGGTATTTAAAGGGTGGCTTGGCCCATTTTTGGGAGTTACTCAGTTTTCCTGGGTCTCTTCCATCTACACAGGAGGCATACATGTTATTAAACTTCTGAAGGTTTTTCTCCTGTTAGTCTGTCTTTCTTATTACAGGGGAGTTTCAGCCAAGAACCTAGAAGGATAAAAGGAAAGTTATTTTTCCTCCCCACACAAGTCTTATCCAAGTAAGGTTTCTGATACAATGAAAAGAGTCTTGAGGGGAGTGATATCTGTTACTGTTTCTCAACTATTCCAGTTTACCTGTTTGTGCATGCTCATGGTGGTGAGGGTGTGGCTGCCACAGGCCTGGGGTGGGGGCCTGGAAGGAGGAACAGGTGCCCAAGCAGAGCTCAGGGGCCACTGTGCATCTTGGTGACAGGGGAAGACACAGCATCCTCTGGCCACGTGGGCTCAGCAGCTGACAAGCCGGACCTGGAACCCTGTCTGGGTCAGCGTGTGGGGGCAGCAGCTCGGCTGGTCCTAAGGGTGGGAGTGAGATCTGTGTTCCACAAAGTGTCCTCGGAGAGCAAGTGGCCCTGGGGGGTCGCCAGCACGCATCAGCACGGTCACTGGTGGACTTCTAACAGTGCCGACCTGGCTGATAAACTCATCTCAAATCCTGAGGAGGCTCCAGCATATCTCTTCCAGAAACGTGAACTTTAATTTATTTAAATTTAATGGAAAAGCATATGGAGAGGAATGGAAAGCTAATTTAAAATAGTGCTCAAAGCAATCAATATGTTAACAGATTCCTTCAACTTTTTCCACTTGACTGCAGGGAAAAAAATCAACAAACCTTTCTAATGTAAGTGGATTCCTTCCATCCCCCCCCCCCCTTCTATTTTATAAAAACACAGTTTTTGATGTCTGGTGCTGAATTCTTGGGAGTTAAAATCAGTCAGTCTTGTAAACATTAAAATATGCTTTTGGAAACATAAATCATCAGCTGAGGTCGGAAGTGGTACTGGAGATAGCTTTAGTGAAAAAAATAATGTGGGGGTGTGTGCAGAAGCAGGTGAGGAGTATGAAGTTTTTCAGATCAGATTGCTATTTTTCCTTTGTGCACTTGAGTATTCTCATCTACAAAGTGGGCATAATTATCTCCCCTCAATGTTTTTATGTGAATTCAGTGGGATGAGGTGTAAAAGCCTGTTTTGCAAACTGCAAAGCTGTGCGGTTGCTCATTTACAAGCCTTTTCTCCACACCCCTCAGAGGGGTCAACCTTGGCCCAGCACTGTGGGCTTCTATGGACGTGCTGGATTCAACTGAGCTGATCTGAGTGGCCCAAGGCTGACCAGGTGGCCTCCTAGCCTGTTTGTATGCAGGAGCCATGATGTCAAAATTTCCACCATTAGAGAGTCCTTCCTTTGTTGTGTTCTCCCCTTCGTCCCTTCTAGTGAGGCAGCATGGTTGTCGGGGAAGATCAGAGGCTTTGCAGCAAAGGACACGAGTTTGCGTCCTGCTTCCTGCGGGCTTCCTGGCTGTGTGGACCACTCCCGGTCACTCCTGCACTCCCCAGTTGTTTTGTCCATGATGCGTTAAGGACGGGTGTAGGAATCAGACACACAGTAAGTGCTCAATGAGTGCTTTATTCCTTCCAAAGTTCAAGTCCCCCAGGAATGGTGCAGGGAGAAAACACACCCTTGTGTAACAACAAATGACTAATCACTGGCCCTGCCTTCCAGCTGGGAGTTGGGAGGAGGGAGGAAGGCTCTCTGGAGGTGGGAAGGGCTGGGAGCAGGTGAGGTGAGGAAAACTGGGCACATTTGTAGATTTTGGAGTATAAATTGCCACTCCCATCTTCCCATTCTGATGCAAAGAGCAGCCTGTGTAATGGTAACAGAGTATTTTCTGTTTTGGTGATTTCTTATTCCAGAAAACACCTCAAGGTCAACTGTTTCCAGATTGAAGTTGGGACACCAACTGGCAGACACCAGCAGAATCCCAATTCTCCCCCCACCCCCTGCTCTGACCTTCGCAGGCCTGGACCGCGTTAAAATTCTGGGGCTTCTCCCTGCTCTGCTGCCAGGTGCAAGGAGCCCTCATTTGCTTATATATTAAAAAAAGAAGAAGAAGAAGAAGAAGAAAGAAAAAGGCTACAGGACCACTTTAGAATTTCGTCTGTAATCAAAATCTGCCTAATTGCATTTTGTCTCAGACAAAAAGGAGATTTTCAAGGCTATCGAGTTAGCTCCCAGCCTCCTGTTAAAGGTGGGCTTCATTTCCATAACGTGTCCCCACCAGGGCTTCCCTGTCTGAGAGGCTGCGACTGATACACGGTCAGAGCTCTTCTTCCAGGAGGGGCATCTCAGCTTGCCAAGGAGTTGCTGGCTTAAATGTCATCAGGTTGACTGAGAATGTCTTCCACTGTGTGTCCAGAGGTGGTTTCTAGAAGGTTAAAGGGTTTCAGGGCTGTTCCCCAAACAGAAGGTGTGATCCTGGAAAGACAAGGTGGTTCCTTCTCCCATGTGAACATTAGAACCCAGAGGGAGAGAACCATGGAGAGTCCCAGTGACGTGGCTGGGTCTGGGGTCCAGGACAAACATCCCAAAGCCCTGGAGTCAGTGCAGGGGAGACTCGTAAGGACATTGCTCACAAGCTGTCAGAAAGTCAGGCGGGGCAACAAAACCATAGCCCCAGGAGAGACGCAGAGAACACTTTCTGTAATAAGCAAGGTGCAGGGACTTCCGCTCATCCCTCATGGTCCTGGGCAGCAGCCAGAACAAAGCCAAGAGGACCAGAGCAACAGAAACAAGGAGAACCAGGGCCCTGGAAGAGGTCCTACACCGTCTGAGAAGTCTCCGACATTTGTGTACAAGGATGCCAGGAAATTACTGCTCTGACACGAGGATTGTGGGACACCGAAGAAGCATGGAGTCCAGAAAGGAATCCATGAGATGACACATAAGAAAGGTCTGCACCAGCTTAAAGCCAGGAGGTTACTTGGGCCAGCCCTGTGGCGAAGAGGCTGGACTCCTTTATCCCATGGTCACTGCACATGTCTGTGCCCTGGGACTCCCGGGGAGATGCGTGCACCATGTTCTGAGTGCCAGCTAAAGTGTGTCACTCGCCACCTGGCACTACAAGGGTTAGGTCACGAGCCACAGCAGCCGCTGACCTCCACCACACCGTGCAAAGAATTCAGGGTGGAGATCAGGGATGGGGCGCTCTGTGCTCTGGGGAAATCTGGCCTGGTAGATGTTTTCAGGAGACAGTTTTATGAACCCATTTTCTTGCATCTTCTCCTACCTTCTCACTACCATCATCAACGGAGACCTCTGCTCCTCGTGACTTTCCACCGAGATGTGTGCTTGACTGCACGTACGCCCTTCACCCAAATCATATATATACTGACCTCCCCCTCTACCTCTTCGGAGCAGTTTCTCAGGGCAGAGTGGCTGCCTCCCAGGCTAGAGTCCTCAGTAAGCCCCAAATAAAACTGAACTCACAGCTCTCACGCTGTGTGTGTGTTTTTTTTCAGTCAACACAAGTCTAATGTGGTGGGCACCAGGTGGGCTCGGGAGCCACCGGACTTGCGTTTGGATGCCAGCTGCACTCCAGACAAGCCATGTGATCAGTCACCTTGCCCTCTGAGCCTCACCTGAGAAATGGGGATCGTGGGTGTGTTTACCAGTTGTAACTACTGAATTAAATAATGTGCGTTAGTTGTAATAATGTTTTATAAAGGTCTGGTTAAAGAAGTCCTCTGGGTGTTATTAAGGAGAAGACCTTTATCCATGTGACCCCCGAGTCATGTCAGTCTGGACCACACAGGTGACCCTGCCCCATGGAGCAGAGTTATCCCTGCTGGTCCCTGTGGGAGCGTGGACAGTTCTAGCCTCCCGGTCCACGGGTTTCCAGAAGTGTGTGTTCCTGGCCCCCTGGACTCCAGGCTCTCTCTACGCTGGGAGTGACACTGGCTCGGCTCCCTCCTGGCTCACATGTAAAACAGCGTCACTGTGACATGTAATATGGGGGCTATAAACGGGAGCCTGGCTCTATTTTTAGAAATGGCGTTCACAAGCATGCAATGTGGTAAAAGGTCTGTAATTTCTCCCCGGTTGTGAAGAGTACGTGGCTTGCACCGGCACTGGAGGAAAAGCACATCTGAAATGAAGAGTTGGAGGTGACGTGGTTGTCCAGTCTCTCCGTTCTGCTGCCAACCTTCCTGGCCCGGGTCACCTGCGTCGGAGAATTGGACACTGTTGGCTCCCGAGACTTAGCCTAGGTGGTCTGGGCCTCAGCAGAGCCACAGACACCACCAGGATGGCTCCTCTGGGGGGTCAGGAGTGCGGACCCGACCCTCCTCGTGGGCTGGTGGGCAGGGTTAAATGCACCCACAGTGCTTGCAACAGTGTTGTCCCAGGAGGATGCTCCAACTGTGATGAGGAGATTTGAGCCCCTCCCCATTCTGTCCCTGCCTCCCAACTGGAAGTGCCCCTGGTTGTCATTGTCCCTCTTCTGGGTCGCCCCAGAGCTGGTCAGGATGCCACAGGGCAGACACTACACCTGGGCTCTCATCACAGCCTGGCTCTAGGTGAGCATGGCCGGTCACACAAGGCTGGGCAGAATGTGAGCCTTCTGCCCTCAGGGACAGAGAACACACCCTCTGTGGCCAGAAACCCTGAGCTAACAGGCCATCCATCACTCCTGCCAGGAGAGGGAACCCGGCACAGGGATGGGGAGCTGGAGCGGGGCAGAGTGAGGACCCCAGACAAGCAGGCTGGCTTTGAACCTGTGCTATTCCAGCTGCTGCTTCATCCCCTTAGCCTCAGTTTCCTCTGCTGTAAAATGGGTGACCTGAACTTCTGAAGAAGTGAGTGTGGGTGGTCACCCACCAGGGTCTGTGCGTTGTAGCACAGGGGGCTCAAATCTAAGTGCTCCCCACAATGGAGCAGTTCGTTAAACCCTCCAGGCATCTGCGAACCCGTCCTACAGAGCAGACACCTGGGGAAAAAGGGACTTGAATTCAGGCTTGGGGTTTTTTGCCCCCTACAGAAATAAAAGTGTTGACAAAACGTCTCTTCCGGCTGTCAAGGTTTTCAGACTGCTGAGCTGGATGTTCGGTTTTCACCCCGTATCAAAAATCCCACAGGAAACAAACGAGCCTGTGCCAAAGGGAGGAGGCAAAATGTTTGGTTCCAGAAAGTTTGAGGCGAGAAAACTGGGGCAAAGGTGACAGGGTTGGGGGCCTGGGACTGCGGGGCTTCCAGTGGCGCTCCCACCCCTGTGATTGTCTGGGGAAGAAGGGACCCCCCCTCACCCTGTCTCCCTTCTGATCCACTGCTGGCCCTCCTAGGCCTCCGGGGAGCGGGCGGCGGGACTGGCTCTTTGGAGATCCCTCCGGAAAATTAAACCTTAGGAGAGAAAGAGGGAGGAAAGGAGCAGACAGGAGTGGGAGCTGAGTGACCTCCTGGCTCTGAGTGCCCTGGTCCCGCTGGGCTGTGGGCAGCCTTCCGGGCAGCAGACTGGCAGGGCTGGCCCTGTGGGTGCTTTTGGCTGGCATGGTGGTGGTGGCACAGGCCCTCAGAGAGGAGATTTACCTCTGCCACTCTGGGAGAGGGGCCCCATCAGGTGAGGGCCCTTGGCCTCATGCAGGAAAGAATTCAAGAGTGAGCCATAGCAGAGCGAAAGCAAGTTTATTCAGGGAGATGCTCACTCCATAGGTGGAATGCAGACCATCTCAAAAGGCGGGAGGCCGCAAGGTGCAGAGGTGTTTAGTTACGGTGAAATTAGATATATATTCCATAGACAGAGTGTGGGCCGTCTGAGAAGGCAAGACAGAGAGAGAGGCGTGGAAATAGACATTCCAAGGGACTTGCCCTTGACCTGGGACATGGCCATCCTCTTGTGCCCCTTTTCCTGCAACACTACTCCCTGCCTGTGTGCAGCTGTTGCGATTCTCCCTCATCCATCAGTGTCTTCTCCAGGAAGCCTTCCCTGATGGGCCGAATCATTCCTTCTGTGAACTGCCACCAGACTCAGCACACTCCCCCTGTGTTGGGCACAACTAGGGTACGTGCTCTGTCCTGGGATGGAGGTGGTGGTTAGAGGGTGCCCACTGGAATTGAATCTTGATGCTGCCAACTCCCAGCTGCGTGACCTCAGAAAGGTTATGCCGATGCTTTGAGCATCAAGTGGAAACAGTAATCACCCTCAGGGGCCGCTGGGTGGGGTGATGAGAGAGTACCCACAGCACGACAGGGGCAGGTGCTGAATGTTGGCTTCTTGCTCTTTCTGACGACAAAGGCCGTGCTGTGAGCTCAACTCCAACCTGGTACCCGGCCCTCTGAACGTCCTGAGATGAATTAGTCCGGGGACTCTCTGGACGTCAGTGGCTCAAGGGAGCAGGCAGAGCAGAGGCTGGACTAGGTTTGAATGTGGCTCCACCTCTGACTAGCGGGGGACCCTGACGCCCCTCTGTGGGGACAGCAAGGCCGTCCTCGCAGGGGCAGTATCACTGCTGTCCCTGCCCCCTGGAGGCGGACACTGAAGATGGAGGGGCTAAGAGAAGGTGAGATTTCCCGCCTTCTCTGAGCGCTGGGATTGACAGCACTGATTTTAAAGGCTTGTGAGGATTAAAGGAGAAACACCCATGCAACTCCAATGCATCTGGACCCTGGAGAGCCCAGGGCCTGTGCGCTGCACATGGAGAGCACACAGAAGACAAGCTAGGCCCTGGGGATGCTGAGGAGACATTTACACGGGTTTCTGGGTTCACACAAGAGGAGGTTAATCCAGTAGGATACAGCCATGCTTCCCCCAATGCCCATCTGAGCAGTTCTCTGCAAAAGCCCCCTTCCCCCTCCCAATCCAGCTCCCTGCAAGCCCCTCAGCCCAGGCTGGCTCCCCTCCCCCACCTTCCCTCTCCGGCCACTGACCTGCCTTTTAAGGTGAGCGACCTTGCCTTCTCAGCACCCCCATCTGCATTTCCTCCAAGAGTCTGATTTCTGAATCGCGTAAACAAAGGATTCCTTTCCTTCGTTGGACAGGGAAGGGGTGCTTAGAAGCATTCATAATTTTATTTTATTTCTCTGCTCTCACGTATGTCCACAACAGCCTATGGCTCCCTGCGGCTTTCTTTTCAATAGGGCTTCGTGGTTCCCAGGCCAGGGGCCTCTTCCACCCTCCTGGGGTTGGGGGGGGGCCTTTAGAGGCAGAGCTGCTGGCACTCAGAGCCCAGCTCTCCTCTGCCAGGGGGCTCCGCTCTGGGTCTGGAGCCTCTGCCGTGACCCAAAGATTCATTAGGGGTCCACATCTACCTTGTGCCCAAATAGCCCGGTGGGAATCCGGGCTTACCATGCTTGAATCACAGGTTTCCAGTCAAGTTCATTTTGGAGAGTGCGTTGATGTCAAGTGGGACTGCTACCTGGTCGACCTGCTCTCCAGAGCCTTCGCTGGCTCCCCTGCACTGTCAGGGCAAAGTCCTGGCTCTTCGGGACAGCATCCGGCATCCAGGGCCCTGGTGGGCCGGGCGGCGCTCCCTCTCAGCTGCCTCTGGACTCTCACCAAAGGCCCTTTGTGTGCTGCTCTGTGTCTCTGCAGCCGTCTCCCTGTGGCTCTCTCTCCCTGAGCCCGCCCTGATCCGCCCGCACAATTCAGCTCTTCACGCTCAGCCTCACGTGCCTCTGCTCAGGAGGCCCCTGCCAGTGTCACGGACGCCTGTCCTGTTCCATCAGGACACCTCTTGGCCTGGCTCAGAATCACCTGCTTTCTTCTCTGGAGTCCCCCCACCAGACTCTGAGCTCTGTGAGAGCAGGGACTGCACCTGACTTGTCTCCATGTGTCCCTGGTACCTACGATGTGACGGGGACCCATACAAAGCTCAATGGAGTGGATGAATGAAGGCTCTTGTTTGGATCAAATGCTGCACTTTTAGCAAAGACAAAGTCTTGGTTTTGGTTCAGAAGGATTCTCTAGATAGTCATCCTTTAAATGATGTTACCTCCTGCCTTAAATAAAAACGTAAAAACAATAAAAACTTTGGGGGTTTAAGTTCAACATAAAATATAGTTTGTTGAGTTTCTGGAATCCCTGTTGGGTTTAGTTTCCGTAAGAAGTAAAACTTCTTAGTCAAATCAATTATTTTTTCATTAAAAAAAATACATCCACACCCAGTGGTTTGGCATCCCCTGCGCCCTGCCCTGGCCCCGGATCTGGGGATCCCAGCGTGAGATCCCCGCAGGGCCTGACATCAGCTCAGCCCAGGAGTGCGTGGGGCGAACTGCTCCTGCAGCTATGTTTTCTGTTTCCATTTTCAGATGATTGAATGCTCTGGGGGGAAATGCTTTGAAAAGAACCCCCTCCCCTCCCCCCAGCCCTTCGGCAGGTTAGTTTAGCTTAGTAATTAGCAATCACAATATGAGCTGGGATAATTATCCCCAAAAGTCACAAGAAAAACACAGATGTTTTTAAAGCTGCACAGTGGAGATTTTGCCTTTCAGTTCTAATAATTTAGCATGTGAAATGAATTAGATGCTGGCTTTTCCTGGGACTTAATTTCCAAGGGAGGTTCAGGAAAGCCCTGCCGTTTTTGAAAAGAACAGTCTTGGTCGGGGGCGGTTGGGGTGGGGAGGAACCCATACAACGCATGACAATTTTCAAAATCTAGCACCAAGCAAGAGAGGCCGGATGGAATAAATTAATGACTTTTAGCCTCCTGGGATTTGAATTAAAGCTTTTTCATAGTTGAAAACTCGTGGGATGCTCCTCTGGCAGAATATAGAAACACAGGTGTGTGCTTGTGGCCTGGCCTGGCTGTGAAATGCGTCTGGGCAGAAGAGTGATACCCCAGGAGGCTCTGCTTTCTCTGGGTCCCAGAACTTGCCCATGGGGCCTCTCCCATTTACTCACCATGATTTTTCCAGAATTATGGGAAGGTATTTATCAGAAAGATCCTCAGCAAAAAACAAAAAAAACCCCAAAAGACAAACAAGCAAACAAACAAACAAAAAATACCAGCCAACCCTGTTTCTGGAAATGAATAAAGAGGATCAGATCATTGGGAAAACAGCAAAGGCGTGGCTGGATGGGGCCCCTGGTCAGGCGGGATCACTCATTTTATACTGGGTCCTTCCTGCATGTCCCCTTCCTGTGCTGCTTGGAAAGGCCCTTGAGAAATCTCACATCTCAAAGGAAACAGAACCATGCACTGGCCTTAGGTCGGGGACTAGAATTTGAGATTGAGATTTGCTACGGACTCACTTGGTTTTTGCAGGTAGACCCTGTCCCACTCAGGACCTTGGTCCCCTTGACTATAAAATGGAAGTTGGTTTCCACTGATGCTTTCCCAAATTGTGTTCGGCAGAATTATAGTTGCAAGAGATGTTAATAAAACAAAACAAAAAGACCTAGTGGAGAACACCTTTCTTCTGGGGCAGATACTCCACCTGGCTGATTTTGTTCCCTGGGGGACATTTAGCCAATTCTGGAGATGTTTTTTTGTTTGTCGTAAATTGGAGGGGGTGGGGTTTGCTATTGGCATCTAGTAGACAGAGGCCAGGCATGCTGCCAACATCTCACATGCCCAGGGCAGCACCCACAACAAGATTTACTCAGTACCTCTTGAAAAACAAAATTCAACTGAATACATTTTAGAGATTTTATTGGATTTATTCAACAGTTCATGAATCAGACAGTGTCCCATCTAGTAAGCAGAAAGGAGCTCCGAAGAGCTGTACAAAACGAAAGACTTTTATAGGCAGAAGGGGGCAGGGCGAGGAAGTTACTAGCAAAGGGTGGATTGTTTGTGGCAAAGTCACCTTCCTTTAGGGGGTGGCGGGGGTCTAGCAAGCAGATTACTTCACTGCTGCTGACCAGGTAATTCCAGATTGACTGGTCTAAGATTCCACTCCTGGAAGAGGTTGAAACTGTAATTAAGTTTGGTATTAAGTCTTGGTTTGGTGATGCAGGCTTAGCACAAGTGCTTCCATTCTGGGCCTGTTGTTTCTTTTTTGTTTTTTAATCCCCCAAATGTCCATAGTGCTGGCGTTGAGAAATGCTGCTCTAGGGTCCCAGAACCCATTTGAATATTAAAAGGCTATAAGCAGGAAAGACGTCCTTTTAACTTTTAAGCCAGAGTTCCATAAATGTATGTGCAGGCAGAATCTCTTTTGTCTTCGTCTGCAATGGGATTAATGTTCCTTGGAACACACTCTGGGAAATACGGAGTGAAATGTTAACTAAGGCTTTTTCCCTCTCTGACATCTCAGACACCTTACCCAATGGACAGACATTCCCAGAATGATGCGGGGGCTTCTTATTGGCTGTATGGGGCGTGGGGCATCCGTGAGAGGAAGTGTTCAGGAAATGCCAGGAGAGTTAAATCAAACTGGTCTTAGCCTAGGTTCCTTGAAGCAGAGCCTGAAACAGAGATGCTTATTCGAGTGCTTTATTGGAAAAGAGCTCTTGGGAGAAGAGTGAGGGAAGCAGATGGGGCAGGGCACAGAGCTAAGCAAGGATGTGGTTTCTGCTGGAGACTTGCTTCCGCCTGAACCTGCAGTGGGAGCTTTGGGGCAGAGATTGTATCTCTGTGTTGGAGCATCCTTGAGGCAGGAGGTCAGTCTACTGTTCAGTCCAAGGTGTCTTGCCCAGCATTGGCCATGGTCTGGGGCATAGGCTCCCAGGCAATGGTCGGTTCTCTGGAGAAGGAGGAGGCTGTGAGCTGTTATCACAGACCCCTTTGGGGGCTGACAGCACGGGCAGGTAGAGGGGACTGAAGTGAGGCACCAATCTACTGCGATGTAGCAGAGCATGCAAGTGCTCAGGACTCTCAAAGCAGGGCGCCCCACAGGCTGGAGAACAAGCATGGCCTGTGCCTGAATGACCTGTCTTTGTCACTCTGTTGGAATCGGGGAGGGATTCGGGGGTTAACCGCATTGCCACTGCATCAGAGCTCCACTCTAAAGCTCACTCAGAGTGACCGAGGGGTGTGCGCAGGGGGTAAGTGTTTCCCCCTCCTATTTCAGCCAGTATTTGGGCTTTAACATTGTCTCTTCCCCAGCTTTCTGGGATCCTATTGCTCCTGTGGTCTGCTGTGTAAATCGTGGGAGCCCGCGGGAGCGAAAGGGCGAATGGGGAGACTACAGAGGAGAACCAGCCATCGGCCAATCAGAAATTTGTTGAGCTCCTACACAGGCCAGGCCCCAAGGGAGGGGCAGTCTCAGAGGAGAGGGCTGGTGTTCTGAGAGGTCCGAGGTCACACAGCTGACAGGTGCCAGGGATCCGGACTTCCTGACTTCTCTTTGCTCACTTCCTTATGTGGACCACATGCCCTCTTCAAAGTGGCAGGGTCGGGCTGATGATGGGATAAACAAGAGTGAAATATGCAAGATACAATTACTTAATTAGCCTCATATTTGAAAACATGTGGCTTCAAATTGGGTGCCAGTGGAACATTCTGGCCCACATTCCCTGTTCCTCCAAGACCTGAAGCCATGCCGTCTTGCATCAATTCGTGGGTGTTAGCAGCTGCTGCCTTCCCAGCAGACCTGCAGCCGTAGGAAGGAAAAGGCTGGTTGGGGAGACTGAGACGCAGCCGCCCCTCGCGGGAGGACACAGGACCTAAAGTCAAAGACTCTGCTGCTGTGGAATTGCTAATAGCGCATCATATCCCTTCACGTGGATTTACTCTGATTTCCATGAGCAGTAATTTATTGCTGGACATTTGGGTTATTTTTTCCCCCAGAACTTTCAGTATTATAAGTATCAACACAATGAATATCTTTGTATATTGAGCCCTGCCTCCATCTTGACTAAGTCCCTTGGGATAAAGTCTTAAAATAATTACTGGGTCAAATTTATGTACATCTTAAAGGCTGCCAGATTGCCCTTCAGAAAGATGATGCCAATTTAAACACCCAGTGTCAGTGTACCAACGGCCCGTTTCTTTGCTTCTTCACCTGGGCCAATCCATTTTTTTAAAAAAATAGCATCTTAGTGTTTTAATTTGCTTTTAATGTTTAGCAGCTTTTGAGACGGAACTTTTTCCCCTGTGCTTTTTGACCATTTGTAGCTCTTCTTTTGTAAGTGGCCAGCTCATAACATTGGCCACTCCTCTCCTGGCTGCCTCTCTCTTGAGTACTTTGTGTATTAAGGATATCAACGTTTGCGGTGAAGGTCATGCCTACTTTTCCCGGTTTGTTGTTTGCCTTGTTTTCTTTCTGTTGGAATCCAACTTGGAAACCTTGACTTTTCGGGTAGAGATGGTTCCCCAGGAAGCAGCGATTGTCCAACTTTTGGGTTAAGGGATTATCTCCCAATCATCTTAAAAGAAAAAAAAAATAGAAAGCTCGGCTAGAACCAGAGAGGTCAGTGGGGAGGAAATTCAAGGGCTCAGAGCATATCCTGTTCCTCTTTTCACAAATCATGCTGCTGATTGCCCAATTTAGAGTGGTTTGGTGGTGACTCTTGGGCCACAGGATGTGCGTTGCCTCACATACAAGGACAGCTGAGGAGGTTTTCATTTTGCTGGGTGGTGCGTCAGGAAGTCCCACGGTCCCACGGTGGCCCCTGGGGCGCAGTGATGAAAGCCCCGGTCTTGGAGTGGGACAGACCTGGGACAGACCTGGGACAGACCTGGGACAGACCTGGCTGAGCTCTGTGTGACCGTCAGGGGTCATTGAACTCCTCTCAGCTTTCTATACCTCAAAGATGGGCTCTAACACTTAGCCTGCAGTGTCGTTGGCACAATTCAATGGGTGGCCGATGTGAAAATGGTCCTGCCTGGGGAGGTGGTGATCTGAAGCCTTTGAAATGACTCTCCTTTGACCCCTCAGAGTTATGAAATGCCGTATGAGAAATGTTTATTTATGCCCTTACTCTGTGGGCGGCGGTTCAATTTCCTCTCCCCATCTGTAAAATAGAATTGTTTTTCACGGGGCTGTGTGGCTGTGGCACACGCCCCCTGGGCTGTTTTCCTCCTAACAGAACTCTTGGTCACGCGCTTCTCTGGAGACTCTGCTGCCTGCGGAGTGGCAGGAGAGGGACTGCCTCGTCCTTTCGGGCTGCTGTGACACAGTGCCAACGACGTGGGGGTTGTGGAGGAGTTATAAACACCAGACGTTGATTGCTCGTGGCTCTGGAGGCTGGAAGTCCAAGATCAAGTCTAGCAAGGGCCCTCTTCTTAGCTCATGGCTGCACCTTGGAAACCATGCAAGGGAGCAGTGGGGTCTCTTTTAAAAGGGCACTAATCCCATCCTGAGGGCTCCACCCTCACCTTCATGATCTAATCACCTCTCCAAACTCTACCTACTAAGAACATCAACTTTGGGGGTTAGAAGTTCTCTACATGTGAATTTGGGAGGATGCAAACTTTCAGCCTGTAGCAAGACCCTGCAAATCCCCACTCTGCAATCTCCCTTCCTACAGAACATAGTTATCTGGGGGTGGGGGCTTTGTCACAAGTAACTGTGGCCTTGTGATGACAGATGGCTGAGTAAAGCTGAGTGCCAGGCCCTGTGCTCACACTTCTGAATCAGAGTCTCTCCATGCGTGTGACTGTCACCATGGAAGCCACACCCAGCTCTCCCTCTGAAGGATGTCTGGGCTGGGACTCAGAGACCCCCCACCTGGACATGAGTGTACACACACTCACGCACACACAGACATGCTCACACTCATATACACACACTCATATTCACACAGATACACTCACAGACACATGCACATAACACTCACAATGCACACAGACACACATATACACACAGACACGCACACTCTCACACAGGCAGACACACACCCACGTATACAAGACACAGACACTGTCACACACTCACATAGACGCACCCACACAATGGCATCAGACATGGCCCTGAGTGCTGGGCTGGTTCCTGGCCATCACACATGAAGGCAGACACCAACTGAGGCCCATTAGGAAGACGGTGGGTGGGTGGAGACTGTTTCCTTAGTCCGAGACTTCTGGGGCACCTCTCCTGGGCCAGGAGCTGGGATAATGTGGTGATGAAGGGGCAGACCCAGCGTCTGGGTTCTTCCAGAGAGGGTCGTCTGCAGGGACAGTTAGCTGGGGTATCCACGGGAGCTGAAGGGCTGTGCAGTGCCAGGAGGCAGAACCCGCTAGCTCCCCATCACCACCTGTGTCCGGGCTGACAGGCGACAGGGATGCTGACAGGGGCGGAGCTTCATCACCTGGGCCGGGGGATTGGAGGAGATGCTCCACAAGACTCCCCCTCATCTCCCACTCAGAAGCTGCTGTTTCAGGTTTCACACTTGGTGATTCTCGCAGGAAGAGGAAGTAATAACAGTTTCTTCTTCTCCCACCCCAGGGCTCTTCCGGTGGCCTTATTAGAGCACATCTCTAGTATCAGTGGTGGGGGAGAAAGGGTGGTCCAGCAGCCCGATGACCATTGCTTTGCCCCTCCCCCCCCCAAAGGCAACATGCTTCAGCAGATGACCATTTCCAGTTGGGAGGCCCAAGGGGTCAGAGCAGTGCAGAAGAAAGAGCAGAGTGTGGCCTGGGAGGCAGGAAGCCTGGCTCCAAGCCTCTGCTCTGTAGCTTAGTTGCTGTGTGCCTTTAGGTGAGTTGCTCACCCTCTCTGGGCTTCTACTGTAATTTGAGGGAATTGCACCAGCTGATTTTATAGTTGCTCCAGCCATGAAGGGCTGCAAATATCCCTGTAGCTACTGAGCCCATGACAGGCCCCCACAAAGGGTGGGTGGGTGCGTGGGTGGGCTAGCCCGCCTTGCTGTGGCTGCCAGGCTGAGTTCAAACATCCAGGCAGGAGTAACTGTGGAGTAACGCTATTTATTCCTTTCTGGGTTTCAGAACAAAACCCCAGAAGCAGAAACCACTGACTTTTTCAGCCCCCAGAGGTTTCTTTCCAAGGATGATATGTGCTAACCGAAGACAGCTGCATCAGAACTGAGATTTTTCTTTAAACTCTGCTCTGTAAACCGCCACACTGGACACACCATTTGTCTACTATAAAACTTGGATGGTAACTTTAAATAGAATCCTCAGAGTCTCAGATTTCAGCTGAGGCAATATCCACAAACTACCAAAAGCAAATGAGAAAATGAAAAGTTTCAGAAACTTGTATTTTAAAACTTACAATAAGCACGCAGCAAGCTTTATGAGCTATTCCATGATGCTAACTGGTCCCTAGTCCTCCCAATCCTTAGATGAAATCGATGCTGGTAACACACCAGCCAGTCGGCATAAACTTTGAACCATTTCTACAAACTTCATGGTGTAGGTTGACATCCGTTTCCTCAGCCAGCGCCCACCCTAGGTGATCCAAGCAGGGCTGTCTTCGTGAGTGGGCACAGCATCATCTGCTTGGAAGGGTCTCATGTGTGGTTTCATGTCCACCTGTCACCATCTTAAAAGTCTTGATTTTTGAACAAGAGGCTCTGTGTTTTCATTTTGTACCAGGCTCTGAACATTATGCAGCCTGTATGAACCCAAGGACAATCTTCTCCAGCAATTATTGAACTGACGGCAAGTGTGCTGCTATCTGGTCTAAAGCCATTTAACTTTCAGAAGAACTAACCATTCACCTTTGATCTACTTAGCCTACTGACTTGTCCAGAGACGATGTCAGGCACAAAAACAAAGATAGGTTTTTTTTTTTTGACTGAAAGAAGTAAAATCAAGTCTGTCTCATATATAATTTTTCTCATGTGTAATTCCAAATACAATTGCCCAAACTTATATAAATTTGATGCGACACCTACGAAGACTGTAAGGAAATTCCAACTTTCCAACACTTGAATTAGATGATTTAGATCAGGGGTGAGTGAACTACAGCCCTGGGCCAAATCTAGCTTGCCACCTGTTTTTGTAAATAAAGTTTTATTGAAACATAGCCACCCCATTCATTTACCTACTGTCTATGTCTGCTTTCAGGCTACAATGGCAGAGTTGAGTGGTTGCAAGAGACAGTAGGACCAGCAAAGCCTAAAATATTTACTGTCCTGCCCTTTACAGAAAAAGTTTGCCATCCGTGGTCTAGCTATTAGAATTTCTAAATTTCTGGAATACTCTAGTGAAGTTCTAGAAGCATGGTTCTTGAGAATAACAATACACCCTTGAGCTAGGGAACGGTTTCTTGGACATAAACCATAAGTGAAACAGATTTATTTATACATTTGATTACATACAAATAAAAACCTTTGCATGGTGAAAGCCGCCATCAACAAGGTTAAAAACAAACAGCTGTCTAGGAGAAAATGTTTTCAAAATATTAAACAGGAAGCAATTCAGCTTATATGAAGAAATCATGAAAATCCAAGAAAAGTAGAAAAAAGCAGGCAAAGGATAGGCACAGAAAATTCACAGAAGACATAAAAATGGCCAGAAGAAGCTTATCTTCATTTAACAATTGGGAATATGCACATTCCTGGGAAGGGAGCTGATACAAACACATGGGTGACCCCGCCCCCCCCCCCCCCCCCCCGGGGCCGTGGCATGTGGGAGGCTGAGGGACCAGGCCAGAGAGAGCACTTGGGGTCAGCCTCTGACCAGCACCTGCCCCAAGGCCCGTGCGGTGCTGTGACTGGGTCTGTGATGACCCTGAGCTATCTTAAGGGGCGGGGATCCTTGACGAGGCAGAATCATCAGAAAATGTGATCCTAGGCTGGGAACGTGGCAGGCTGCCCGGAAACAACCTGGAACCCTAGGCAGAGGGGAGAGACGTGGAGAGAGAACACGACGGACAAATAAAAGAGAAAATTTTGAGTCACCAAGTCCAAATGAGTGTGCAAAACACATTTTTAATAAATAAATAAATAAATAAATAAATAAATAAATAAATAAATAAATAAATAAATAAATAAATAAATAAATGGAAAATCATGAGAAATCTGATGCTAATAAATGCAGTCAGCAATTTCAGAGATCAGAATATTAAATCATTACAAATGGAATGAATTTTACAGAATTCTGACAAAAACTGTAAAATTAGTACATTTAAGAGGCTCTCCATGAGCCTCTTAAACAAAAATAAGTAAAAATAAAAAGCTAGAGAATATGTAAAAGCAGCTATTAGAAACCGTAGAAATAAAAAAAAATAGGGTCATAAAAAAATTTTTTTAAAGATAATTGAAAGGAAAAGCTCTAGGGTGAGAATTTGAGATTTGGAAGCAACTATACGCAGACCGTGGAGATACTGAGGGCTTGGCTCCAGGACACCCTAATAAAGTGACTATCACAATAAGGTGTCACATGAAGTTTTTTGTTTCCCAGGCATATAAAAGTTATGTTTGTACTACACTGTAGTCTATCAAGTGTGCAATAGTATTATGTCTAAAAAACCAATGTACCTACCTTAATTACAAAATACTTTATTGCTAAAAAATGCCAACCATCATCTGACAACGCAGGGTTGCCACAAACCTTCAGTTTGTAAAAAACACAGTGTCTGCAAAGCACAAGAAAGCAAAGTGCAGTAAAATGAGATATGCCTGTGCTGAGGAATTTACTTAGAAAGCAGTATGTAGAGGCAAAGAGTTAAAATGCAGGAAATATGGGGGCTATATTTAGAAGCTTCAGTGTAAATCCTTCTTGCTGTCAAAGCAAAAAGGAAGCCACTCCTTTACAGGAGTTCCAGAAGAATAGAAAAGAGAAGAAATATTTGAATGGATAAAAGCAGTTAATTTTCCAAAATTGAACAAAGCCATAAGTCCTCAGACCAAAGTGAACTGTGAAGCGAGATTAAATAAAAATAAATCTCTATCTAAATACACAGTGGAAAATGGCAGAACATTAATGCTAAAGAAAAAAATGGAAAAATATCCCTGAAAGAAAGGGCAGATTAACTAAAAGGAACAACGTCAGACTGACAGAAGAATTCTCATTTGTAACAATGGTTGTCAGAAGACAATAAAGTTATATCTAACAAATGCTGGGAGAAAATGATGGCAAAGTTAGAATTCTATACCTAAGTGATCACTGAAGAGGGAGGGGAAAATAAAGACATCTTAAGACATAGAGACTGAAACCAGGGCTATAGAACCTGGTTCTATACGAGAACACTCAAATAATGTGTTTCAGCAAGAGGAAAAGTAAATATAAGAGAGAAGTTACAGGAGACATGGCATATAAGAAAAAAAGTGGTAACAGATATAGATTTAAATGTTTGCAAATTTGGGTGACTGACTATAAAAATAAAACCCCAACACTACTTTTCTGTTTAAAAAATAAAGTAAAACTAAAACTTTAATAAACAAGGACGAAGTAAAGTGGTTTTCAGTAACAGTTAAACATGTTAACATTTGTGATGTGTTCTGGGGGAGGGTGGAAATCTACATAGATTTTTACTTGGTTAGAAAAATTTGTAGTTGAGTATGTTTGTTTAAGATTTAAGGATAGGCACTAATAATAATAATAATTTAAAGTTCTCAACTCAGTAGAGCAAGAAGGAACCTAGACTACCTAGAAGGCTGAGAGTGAGGAGGGAAAAAAAGTAAACATACCAAAATATTAGAAATGAGTAACCATGTCAGTAATCAGTATACGTTAAATGAATGAAGCTAACTTATTAAGAGAAATATTGTCACATTAGATAAAAATACAAAATCTAGCTAATATATTGTTTGACAGGAAAAAAACCAACATAATTACAAACTTAGAAAAGACAAAGAAAAAATATGGGAAAAGGTATACCCTAAAAATGCCAGCCAAAGGAAATGTATAGCAATGGTAATGTCCAATCAAAGAGAACGAGGGCAAAGAAAATTACTAGGAATAATATGAGTATAATAATAAAAAAGAATAATGCATCAGGAAGGTGCTACAATATGACACATATTGAACTTTAAAGGCCAAAAAAGTCTTGAAATATATAAAATAAACCTGAAATACAAGAAGAACTTAAACTCACATTCACAGTGGGAAATAAACAAATATCTATTAATCAAACAGACAAAGAAATTGGTGCAGATACTGAATTAAGTTTAATTTTATGAAAGGATATATAAATAACCCTGTAGCCAATATATATTATAACTTATTTTAGCTGTGTATGAATAATTATATAATTTATCATGTAGTAAATCTTGAATAAAGTCTCAACAAATGTTGAAGAATTAACATCATACTCTGTCTCTGAACATATGTAATTAAAATCAGTGGTAAAATGCTAAAAGTATGTTTGGAATTTTAAAAATGTTCTGCCAAATAACTTATGTGTTAAAGATAAAATCACTATGGAATTACAGAATACTTAGAATGGAACAAGAATAAAAGAATGCTACATCACAATTTGTCAGATGTAGCAAAGCAGTGCTCAGAGGAAAACTTATAGTCTTATCTATAAATGAGTTCAGTGTTCAACTCAGGTATCTAGAGAAAAACTTTGAAGTGAACCTAAAAATATAAAAGAAAGAGAAAATGATAAATATAAGAGCAGAAATTCATAAAATGGAATACAAAAGGATCAATTGCCATATTTGAGAAATACGGGAGCCAGGTTCTGTATTTTATTATGCTTTTTCACTGGCATGAATAATTTCATCAGCAAAGGTATCACAAACACAATTGCCTAGTAGCTGTGCAGTTATTTATTTAATGTCTGTCTTCCCTATCACACTACATGTCCTATGCTTGTTTTGTTCACCATTTTAAATCCCACAGCCTGGTCCTTGACAGACACTCATTAAATATTTGCAAACTGAATGAGTGAAAGAAATCCCAGCTCTGCCATTGATGATGCATCTTTGAGCAAGTGATTTGACTAATCTGAGCCTCTCCTTTCTCATCTGTCCAATGGGGGAAAAAAGCTTGTTGTAAGAAACAAATGATGTAATGTATTCGAAGGTTTTGCACAGCTCCTGGTACAAAGTGAATAGTCAGTAGATGGAGAGAGGTATAATTATGAGTCATGGAATTGGCTCAGATGTAGGACTATAACCTGCCTGCCCAATGGCCCCCACCTCCATCGTGATCCCCCCTCTCTCTGAAGGGCAGCACTTCACTCTGTTGGAAGGCAATAAAGAGGCAGGCTTGAATGGAAAGGGAAATACAGGCAAAAGGGAATCATGAGTGAGGTCAACCAGATGACCAAAGCCACGGACAAGTCAGGAGTCCAGTGCAGCCATCCCTGCCCTGCCTTCTCTGTATTCCTTTGGTCAAAATTCTCTTCCCCTCCTTTGCGTGGCTCCCTCCTTTCAGCATATGGGTCTTGACTCCATATTGCCTATTGAACTACCTGGTGTGGGATCTGCTTTCTCTGTGGGTATGAGATTAAATATCTGGGATTCTGTGACTTTGGTTTGCAATTACTATAATAATTCAGCCAATTTGGAAATAACTCAAAAATTTTGAGTTTCCTTGTCCAGAGTTGTCAGCCCGGTTAATAAAAGCCAGAAATCACTAATTCCTTAGAGTGCTTTGTCCTGGAAAGCCACTGCTCTCTGTTAAGTGCTCAAGTGTCTGCACTCATTAGGAAGAAATGGAACAGAGAGGCCATCACTCAGATTCAGCAATGACCTGACAACGTGGGCAGCTCACACAATCCATTCCAAGTACCAATCAACACATAATTACAGCAGCGCAGGCCAGCAGAACTCAGCCAAGCTCACTGGAACCTGCCATTCTAAGCTGCCTCTCGCAGCACATGGGAAGGCTGCAGCCTTTGTGTTTTGAACTTTAAGGCAGCTGCACACTGAGCAGTCATTTCCATGGGGGCGCACCACGAGCGTTAGAAATCTTTTGAAATGTGCGCTGGATACTTGACAGCTTCTCTCTCCTCATTGGCACAGCCTCTAGCCTAGAGTCCCCTCTACTTCTGGTCTAGACCACTCCCCAGCTTCCTACAGGGTCATCTGTTCCCAGAATGCCCCCTCCTCTACCCTATCCCCTCCCAATCCATCCTCCACACTGCCACGAGAATGACCTTTCCAAAATGCTTCAAGAACTCAATCATTCACCCACTTAATACCCTTAAATAATTCCCTTTTGCTTTCAGGATAATTTCTTGGCTCCTCAGCCTGGCACTCAAGATTACCACATGGTCAGTTCCTCCTACCACATCTGCAGCCTTAACTTTGCCCATCCCCCTCCATATGTGCTTTAAACACCAATTTCTTGTGGTTTCCTCAGTCTATCTGCTCCATTACCTCTCGGCATCTTTGCACATGCTCTTCCTTTCTCCTAGTATACCCTTCCTTCCTTCTTCATCTGATGCTCATCCCTTTCCCCATCAATTTTAAAACAAAACATCTGCATTGAAGGGTTATAAAGAATATCCTTACAAGCTTAAGAAATAAAGTATACCAACCCAGTCAAGGCTGTCTGCACCCCTTCCTAATCCTCTCTCTCTTCCTCTTTTCTCCCAGGTAACCACCATTCTGAATTCAGTGTTTTAACATCTATAAAGATCTTTATATTTTTACCATGAATATAGGTTTGCATCCATAAGCAGTATGCACTGTTGCTTAGAATGTTTAAAAACGTCATATAAATCTCATATTCTCTGTGTTCTCCTATAGCTTGCAGTGTGTGCCCAATATCATTTTTAAGATGTTCCACTTTAATGCATGCAGCCTTAGTTCATTCATTTTCAGTACTGTAGAATATTCTAGCATGTGTGTGCACATACGTGTGTTCATATCCATTCTCTTGTTGAGGGACATTTAGATATTTAGGTTGCTTTCTGATTTTTTTTTTTTTTTGCTATTACAAACCTTGCTGCTATGAACACTATAAACACATCTCCTTGGGCACGTGGGCAAGAGCTCTTCAAGGGCATTCTGCAGAAGTGGAATTACAAATCACAGGGCAAGCACATTTTCAGTTTTGCTTGGTGTTGCCAAGTAATTTGCTAAATGGTTGGAGCAGTATATACGCTCAGCAGTTGCATATAAAGAAAATTCCTTCCCGTCTACATGGTTGTCTAAACTTTCTAATCATACATTTTAAAGATTTTTGACAACACATGGGTGGAAAATGAAATCTCTCTGCGGTTTTGATTTGGCATTCCCTGATTATAAGTGGACTGCCATGGTCCCCCCTTCTGGGAAATGCCTGTTGGTAACTTCTGTTTGTGTTTCATTTTTCACTCTGGTGGGTTTTTTTTTTTTTTAACGTTTTGAGGAATTTAAAAAATACATTTTGGATAATAATCTTTTTTGGAGATTATATATATATAATCTTTGGAAACTTGTGACAGCTAGCTGGGCAGACCAAAGTTTATAAAGCAAATAGCTGTCCTGTATTCCATCGGGACTATATATTTACTGCAAATATCTTTTCCCTGTTTGTGGTTTGCCTTTTTCTGCTTATGGTACCTTTGAATAGCAGTTTTTTAAAAAATTTAGTCAGCTTATTCTATTTTCCTTGTATTATTTATGCCAGTTATCTTTTTTCCTCTATATAATCGGAGGCAGGGATCCATTTTTTTTCCCAATATAGATAATAAATTTCCCAGCACCATTTATCCGATAGTCAATCCTTTACTCTTCTAGTCAACTTTTTCTATTGAATAAAAGCAGTGAACTTAGACATCCTTGCCTCATTCATCATTTTAAAAGGATGCTTCAAAATGCTTTACTGTCAAATGTGATGTTTATGTAGATTTTTAATTTATTATGTTAGGTTAAGTAAATTACTATCTTTTTCTAGATTGCTAAGAGTTTTTATCATGAATGAGTGTTAAATTTTATATAACCCTTTTTTTTTTACTTTTAGTGAGATTCTAATATGAAGTTTCTTTAATCTCTTAATATAATGAAATAAGCCATCTTCACATTTCTAGGACAAACTTAACTTGGTGATTATGCATTATTATTTTATAGACTTTGATAGATTTGGATTGTTAATATCCTGTTAGGACTTTTACATGTAAACTTGGGAAAAATGTGAGCCAGTGACAGTCCTTCCCTGGTTTTATTATCAAGGTGCTGCTAGCTTCACAAATAACTTTTCCTTTTCTACTGTCTGGAAGAGTTTAAGTAAGATTAGAACTGGAAGTTTGGTAGGATTCTCCCATGAACCCATCTGGGCCTGGCAGTTTCTCAGTGATCCTAATCCAATTTATTTAGGGGTCACAGAACTGCTCAGGTTTTCTGTTGCCTCTCAAGTCCACTTTGGTGAGTTAATTCATGAGGACTTAAGACTAATCTCAGGTGTCGTATCCTACAAGAAGCCTTCTGTGACCACCCCCTGCCTGCCTGGACTAAATTAGCCTCCATTAACTCCCACCTGGCAGTGACATGCATTCATTGAAGACATATTTTTTGAGTCTGTACTATAGGTATTCTTCTGCATGCAAGGGAAACCACAGTGAACAAAACAGGCAAAATCGTGTTCTTACAGAATGACTCTTTCTTAGGGGGAGACAGACGATAAACAAAACAAATGAATGAATTAATAAGATATCCCGGAGGAAAAAAAAAAACCAGCATAGATGCAGTCCCAGGGTGCCAAGGCAGGAGGGCCCACAGGCTGTGACACAGAGGTCAGAGATGTCACTGTTGACATTCCTTCATTTAAGAAATATTTGTTGTGTATATACTAGGGGCTGCATACTAGGATTATAATGGACAACTGAATAGACACTTTTCTTGCTTTCATGCTGATATTTTAGTGGGGAGACAAGTAATAAATAAGTAAAAATGACAGCTATTGATGAAGGAAATTGGTAGGTGATGGGATAGAGTAGGGAAGAATTGCATCGGGTGTTAAGGGAAGAAACGGGAGGCCTTGAAGCTGGGGCTTAAAAAATGAGAAGGACGCGGCTGGGTCGAGCATCACATTGAAATGGTCTGTTCACCTCTTGTGTTTTCCTCTAGTCTATGAGCTCCTCAAGGGAAAATATCATGAATTATTTTGGAGGGCTATCCCTGACCTAGCATCGGGCCAGGCACAATGTAGATGCCCAACACACGTGTGTTTGACTGTTCGGAAATCAAGTGTAAGGATTGAAAGGTCTTTGAAAACTTGTAATAGCTGGCTGGACAGACCAAAGTTTATAAAGCAAACAGCAGTCCTCTATTCAATCAGGACTAACAGTCCCTGGCACTGGGCTCTAGGTTGTGAGAGTAACTTCCCCTAGAGGGGTCACAATCTAGAAGGGGAGGCAGATGGGTTTTTTCTCATTCATAACAGAGTCCAGGCCCCAGCAGCCCCAGCACAGAAAGGCTGATGTGTGGGGTGGATGTAGACCAGGAGCTGTGCCTCCAAACAGTCAGTGGTGCACAGCTGGTGTGTGCCAGGTCCCGTGGGATGGAAAGGTGGACGTGGTGTCAGTGGCCTGGGTCATCCTTGGTCCAGGGCCTTCGATATGGATTTAGTGGTGACCAGACTCCACCGGCACATCAGCTGGGCTCCTTGCCGACGGCAGGACACGAGCCATATCTGTGGAGAAGGTTGCCCCTGCAGACGTTGCCCGGCATTCAAACCCTGCTTCCAGCTCATTCAAAGCCCCTGGGGATGCTCCCTGGCCATCCAGGCATGTAAATTGCATAAGCACTTGCTACCTTGTCTCAGGGAGTTTGATAGGACTAATGGGATGATTTGCACTCTTGAGACGGAGATAAACATCCTCCTCTGAGATGTGTCATCAAAACAGTGACAGCATTTGGAATTAACTGGGCAGGTCCATGTTTCTCCATTTCCTACTAGTGTCCCAGTGACATCTTCTGCCAGTTTGCTAGGCGCAGGCCTGCTCAGACAAGTCGAATGAGTTGATGGGCTTGGGCACCTGCACCATTTGGCTAAGGCTTCACAAGGGAAGCTTCGTCTGGAGGTGTCAGGAAAACAATGACAATGTCTCGTTTCAATATTTATCTACACCTTGTAAGTATGGGCTTCTAAGACTTAAAACCTGCTAATTTCTTACTGATACAATTCAGTAAGTATGACATAGATTCAAAATAAGAGAACTCTCCTCTACTAAAACAAAAATTAAAAAGCCATCTCCAACTACTATAAACAAGAAAAGTAACTGACAATTTAGGAAAGAGGCTAAGGAATTGCAAATGTGTAGGATCAAGCAGATACCTTCTCAGATACTCCAGTTAACAACTGTTCCTGCTCAGTCAAAACCCACCTTTGTGCACAAGCCGTGTCCTGATGGCTACCAGAACCACTTGGGGCCACACGAATGCCCAGCCCTGGGATGCTGGGATCAAAGCCCCTGTCAGCAGCACCCATCCGTTGGGATCCTCTGGCAGGAGGGACTGTCACTGCCCACCCTGTTGGGGGTTGCTGTTGCCCTCCACACTGGCTCTGAAGCATCCCCCAGGGCTCTGGCCTTCCCTGGCCAGGCTGGCAGAGCAGAAAGTGAACAATAAGGTCGTCCTAAGAGGCAATCTTCCTAAAACCTTTCCAAACAGAGACCACAACTGCTGCTTTTCTTACTTTCTCCAAGTTTTCTCCTTTGTACCTTCTAACCACCGCCGACTGATCTCTCTGGGAGGCTTGCAACCTGCCTTTTTCTTCTGTCTAAATTTAGTCAGAGCTTTTGATTCCTTACAGCGCTTTATCAAATAGACTTTATAAGCAAAAGCCAAACAGATAAGACTGTCTTTCTACGCAGACTCCAGGCTTCATCGTCACATCCCATGGGACTTGCCCCCGCTGTGCACTTGATGCTTGCACATCAATTCTTGTCTTTGATCTTCACCATCCTTTAGCTGGGGGTCCTGGTCAGGGCTTATCAGACACAGTTACCCCATTGCTCTGATGGGAAAACCCAGGCCCCAAGAATGCGGTTACTCATCTGGTCCTGCTCATTCTTTCTCCATCCTCACTGTCCTGAGATCAGGTAGACATCACCCCCTTGTCATTTCACACTTGGAATCCTCAGTGATCCTGTCCCAGGCCTCAGCGTGTCCCGCTTTACCTGTCCCAGCCCCTCTGGGGCCCAGGACGGGTGATGGAGGTATCCTCCCAGTTGCTGCCCCAGCACACGTGCTCGGGTGCTCTCTGCAGTAGCAGAGAGGGCTCTGTGCTATAACCAACCCTGGGGGACGGGGGCAGGGGCTGGGTCTCCGTCACTGCTGGAGCCTCAGTTGTCTGCGCCAGCTGCACATTGGAGTAACTGCACTGAGTAAGTGGCTCAGCAAATGGTATGAACTTACATGTACAAAATGCAAAAGAAAATTCTAAAAATGAAACAGAGTTCTCCAGGTTCCCTGGCTGGTTGGGGGTGGAACTAAGGGGAGAGGCCTAGCCCCGACTTCTGGTCCAGGACCCTTCCTGTCTCCTTGTGATGCCTCTTTAGATGCTGGCATCTTGTTTTACTTTTCAGGAAAGAGTATTTGACAGATAGGTGCTTTTTTTTTTTTTTTTTTTTTTTCGCTTTTAAAGCCCAGGAGTAGAATAAAAATGTCCTTTGCGTCAATTTACAAAAAAAGTGTTTAAATACTGATTGCAGGCACACTTTGTTTTATTGTGCCTTGTAGATACTGTGCTGTTTTGTTCTGTTTTGTTTTTTACAAAATGAAGATTTGAGGCAACCCTGCATCAAGCAAGTCTATTGGGCCATTTTTCCAAAAGCAGTTGCTCACTTTGTGTCTCTGTCAACAAAAAGATTTAAGAATTTCTGAAGCTTCAGGTGATGGTTGGCATTTTTTAGCAGTAAAGTATTTTTAAATTAAGATGTATACCTTATTTTGTTTTAGACATAATGCTGGTGCACACTTAATACAGTAGAGTATAGTGTAAACATAACTTTTGTATGAACTAGGAAACCAAAAAATTCATGTGACTCGCTCTTTTATGATAACCACTTTATAGGGATGGTCTGGAACCAGGCGGGCAATCTCTGAGGTCCACCTGTACGGCTGAGATTATGATGCTCTGGGTGAAGGATCCAGTTCCTGCCTCAGAACTTGCCTTTACCTGTGACTGGGCCTAGGGGATGCCCAGGTGTGGGGAGAAGAAGTCTTGCCTCTCACAGAAAAGCTCCCCACTCAGCTTTCTGGAGGGCAACCCATTCAGTGCCCACCTGCCCTAGCAGCCAGACCCTCCCTGGGACACCTGGTGCCCTGTCCCTGAGCCAGCATGACTCTGGCAGTCTTGGCAGGTCTGCAGTGCTTGCTAGGGTGCCACCAGATTGCCTTCCCATTATGCCAGCCCCTGCCCCTGGCCAGGGATCCAACGCTGCTAACCGCTGGTAAGCTCAGCTCACACTCTTTCCCCCCAGCCTGGCTCCATCGAGGTAATTCTTATTAGAGCAGTCTTTTTGTTCTTTCTCCCAAGATGACAAATTGTAGGATTAAACTTGACTGGTGTTTTGGGAAGTTTACAAATATTAAAAATATGTAAAACGATTCCAGCAACTTTAAGTGGTGTCATTACCTTCAGAACCAAGACAGGGATGTCGTGGGCAGTCCATAACGTTTGTGTTGTGGAAACGTCAACCCCTTGAACCACTGGGGGCAGGAAAAATGATCACACAACAGCCGAATTTTGAATTCTCTATTTTAGCTTGTTCTTGCTTTAAGAGAAGTGCATGCGCCAATGTTAATGTTTAATATCGAGGAACTTCCAAGTTTCAGCCTGAGGCTAACTAGAAATATCTGTGACTCTGGAGAGAGCTGGCAAAATAACAGCAGGGGAAAAAAAAAAAAAAAAAAAAAAAAGAATGGCTTCTGCCCAAGGGTCTGCAAGGAAATCCCAAGATGCTGAGTAAAATGCTACCAATGGTGTTATTTTAAAAGACTATTTTCCCTATTTAATTTCCTGAGCTATTTTGTTTCTGTCCTTATCTTCTCATTCCTTTCCTCCTGACTCTGTGCCTTATTTCCTATTTTATGGATTCATTTCACTCCTCCAGGGACTAAGTAGCCCAGCAAATTTCTACTTGTGCCCTGACATCCAGGGAGCACAGGGAGGCTGGGAGCGGAGTGAAAGGGGAACCAGGAAGCCAAAGAGGGAGGGAGAAGAGGAAAAGATGCTCTCTACCTGCCCGTCCCCTTCCCTCCTGACACTGGGTCCCTGGGGCCTCTCCCTGCAGCGGCTTCAGCCCCTGGACAGTGCGGCAGCAGTTGGGTAAATGGCACTGACCTGGCTTCTGATGTGCTGGCCCCCAGCCCTGGGTGACTGCACCCAGAATCGCACAGCCTTTCCCCACCCTAAGGTGATGGTATGCTCTGCATTCCTTGGTGACTGCCTCAGTTTCCCTGCTCAGCACTCCAGGCTTTTGCCCCATCCTGGAACCTTCTCTGAGCTGTCACTTTCTTGGCTGGCACCTGACCAGTGTACTGGCATCCCTTAGTTCTTCCCCGCTGCCCCTGGCCAGCCCAGCCCCTGCCTGGGCCCCCTCCTGCTGAGACACAGCAGGCTCTCTCACAGCAGAGTTCTTTCCCAAAATCCCTTAAATGTCCCTCCAGGCTAGAGGAGGATCTTGAGGTCCCTGTGCATCTCAAACCCAAGCCCGTTGTGTGTGTGTACACGTGCGTGTGTGTGCAAATGTGCGTGTGCGTGTGCATGAGGCTGTCAAGCTCTCCTTTCCTCCATCCTTCCTCTTCCAGGGAAGGAGCAGTGCCCCCAGGTTCCCCCCAGCATGTGAGGGGAGAGCAACCACCTCTCTCAGCACGGGGTGGGTTTGCTCACAGAGCTTGGCAGCTTCGGGGCTGGGCAGAACAGCATCTGGAGACCTGGAGTCCTGGCCTGCCATTCCTGATGTACCTGTGACACCATGCAGGGTCCCTAACCTCCCTGGGCTCAGATGGCCATATACCTGTAAACCACAGCGCTGCTGACAGCCTCCTTCTCAAGGCTGCTGGGAGGTTCTGGATGCTGACGGCACTGGGTTAAAGTCTGCATTCTGGGCCAAGCTCCCGGACAGTGAGGACCAGACCAGCTGCCCCTCCAGTATCCTCGGAATGGCAGCCTAGGTACAGACAGGTTCCACTTTGGAGAGCAAGAGCAACGGTTGATATATAGAGAGCAGAAGCTGAGAAGTGGTGGCCCGGGCGTCTGAGAGATCGGAGGCAGGGCGTGGAGTGGGGCCTGTTCCCCGGCGACAGCTGCTCCTTCACTTCTTGTGCTCTGGCACAAAGGCCTGGACCCCCTCGGTGTGGACCTCTTTCTTTAATGATGAAAGGAACAGATGCGAGTGGATTGAACTCCTTCGAGGAAATAGATACTAAAGGCCTGGGTGCTTCTGGAAACATCTCTGGAGGATTTGCAAGGGAAATCAAAGGTGCAGCAAGAATCATAATTGGAAACCCCTTTATTACATTAATTACCCCTCTTGGAGACAGGAGCAGGGCTTCCCAGGAAGCTTTTAACATCCTGCATTATGGCCGTGGGCGTCTCAGGGCTCCACGTGGAAAGAATGGGGCTCGTCAATTATGCATGGTCTGAACGGCGGTGGATGCGGCTCTGCCTGAGTGGTGGGGATGGACGGCTGAGCCTCGGATCATGATCTGCTGGGAGAAGGAATGGAAAATGGCTCATCTCCAAGCTGCCCTGCCGGTCTCCCCCTACCTGGGCTGCGTCTCCCCCGGGAATGACTTGGGAGTAGAGAGAAAAATCACTTGAGTGGTGAAGGTTAAAAGGGAAAATGATTGCTGGGAGATCTGTGCAAGATGGGGCTTGTTAACACGTGAAGGCAGACAAGGAAGTGCCTGTTTCTCACACATTCTGGGCCTTGGAGTTTGGATGCTTGGAAGGTTTGAGCTGGAAAAGCTTTGGAGAATGTCTTATCCATGCCCTCAATTTAGGGATGAAGGTGCACAGTGGGGCGTGTGACTGATCCAGGGTCACACAGTGGTGGGGAGGAGGTGAGCAATGCGGGAATACAGGAGGGGCCCAGAGGGGCTTCTTGGGGAGACTGGGGTCTGGAGCGGGGAGAAAAGTATCCCTTCTAATGCCCCTTGTAAGTCTTGCGGCATCACAAGCCTGGAGCTGAATGCCTGCTGCTCCCTCCTGGCCAGGCCTTTCAAGGCAGAGGGGACCCTGCCTCCTGCTCCCACCACGGGTCCGGGGTGCTGAGGCTGGCTCTGCAGGACCTTTCCTATCGGCCCTTGGTTGGGCCAGTGTCCAGCCTGGCATCCTGGTGTCAGGGAGCCCATGAGTGCCCCCAAACAATTTCTGACCAAAGTTGCCTTTAAATCCACAGGCACTGGAGCCCTGCCAGGTAAGGGGACAGAATAGTGGCCATAGCCAAGCAGAGAAGAGAACAAAATGGCCTGGGGAGGGCTGACAGCCGGTCAGTGCTAGAAGGAGGGGAGGCTCAGGGCTGGGGAGCTGGGAATCTTCGGGGATCACACAAGGGCTGCAGGCCTTGGAGCAGGTGATCATTTTAGCGCTGGAACAGTGCAGGAGTAGGAGGGTGTTTGCCCCCAGGGAGGTGCCCTCTGTGGTCTGCTGAATACACACAATGCAGATTCGATGTCATTCAAAGTCTTGACATTTATCTCTGCAGGTGGCTGGCTGTGCTGCTGGATGGGTCTCTTGGGGTGAGGCTCCGGGCAAGGTGAGGCAGCGCAGTCCCGACTCTCTTGCTCACCACCAGGCTGATCACTTACCTAAGAGGAAGCTCTGATGGCCTGTCCTGGCGAGGAGACAGAGTCCCCAGGGCCAGGGTGCTTTGGGCTTGAGGGCAAGGTGAAAAATTCTAGAAACAGGGCCCCCAGAAAGCAGCTGCAAGGGGGCTTTGTGCTTGTCTTGGCAAGGTGAGAATGAGGGTTAAGGGATCCTCTGGCCGGTGGGGGACAACTTTGGTCTCTCCCAGGACCACTGAGCTGTAGTAGTGGGAGATGTAGAGGGCAGTCAGGGTTCTGCCCGTTGCCAGCTATTATGGACTGAATGTTAGTGTTCCCCCAAATTCCTATGCTAAAGCCATATTCCCTAATGTGGTACGATTGGAGATGGAAGTAATTAGGGTCAGATGAGTTCATGAGGGTGGGGCCCCCATGAAGGAATTAGTGCCCTAATAAGAAGAGACACCAGAGAGTGGCTTGCTCTCTGCCGTGTGAGGACGCAGAGAATAGGTGGCCACCTGCAAGTCAGGAAGCCTTCTTGCCAGAAACTAACCCTGTCGGCATCTGTTTCAGCCCCCATGATGGTATTTTGTTACAGCAGCCTGAGCAGACTAATACACATGCCACATGGCCTTCAGTGGTCTCTGAACTCTGTGTGGTGGGCAACTCATTTTAGAGAGGAAGACAGAGCATGCATTTATGCTTGGATATGCTCAGAACAGAAGACCACAGCCCTTTCTCTGGGGGAATCTTCTTTCCAGCTATGTGACTCTGGGGGTACAGCTAAACAGATTCCATTCTTATGAGGATCGATGGCATTTGAAAACACTTGGCATGGTGTCAGCTGCAGAGAAGGCACTTGATGGACACAGCAAATGCTGGCAGAACTGCCTTCTTTTCACTGCTTCCTCCTTGTCCACCACCACAAGAGGCCTGGGGCCAAGAGGCAGGGCTAGACCCTGTGCCCAGTGAGACCAGGCAATGGTGTCCAGCGAGCAATGAATGGATAAAAAGTGGTGGAGGGGAAGAGCTTTGAAGTCCATTCTGGGCTTTGCGTTCAATTCACCATCCAAGGCCTGTGTCTGGTTCCTTATCCCTCACCAGAGAGGGGACAAAGAGGTCTCAGGTTCCTTCCAGGGCTCTAAATCCCCGATGGCTGGCATCTACTGCCATCCTGCATGCTTGCTGGCTGTGGGAGTGATGCAGGAGGCACCCTTAGGGGCCTTGGTGGGAGGTCTGGAGCACAGGCATTGCCCGATTAGCTCACGCTGGGGGAATAAGCTTTCTGTGAACGCGCTCAGCTCAGAGGCCAAAGGAAGACCAGGGCTCGGTAGCTAAGAGGCTGGACAGCCAAACTCAAAGTGGGAATAGATCTGGCAACCGGCAAGAAGACCGTATTAAGAGGCAATTTTTGTTCTGTTATAAATCTATTAGGAAATTAAACATCTAGGCTGTGACTTTAAAATATGGAATGGAATTTTCTTCAGGGCCCCTGAAGGTAAATTTTTTCCCTTAGTAAATGCTGAAATCTAATGAAGCCATATCCTCTCACTGAGGATAACAGTCCCAGAGAGTCTCTGCTTCTCCTTAACCATTCACCGACTTGCAGCTAGGCTCGTGTTTTCAGAAACATCCACATAAAATCTGACAGTATTTGCCCTGAGCTGCTCATAAGTGTTAAGAAACCCCCACAAGGTGCTGGGACCCACAGGCACTGAGCTGGGGGCCTGGAGGTGGGAAGGGCCGCTTCCCAGATGGGTGAGGTCCGCACAGATCCTGCAGCGGGTTTGGGAGATGGACGAGAGAAATGATGCACAAAGGTGCATGTCAACCAGGGCAAGTTCAAGTTCAACTGGACTAGTTAGTCTTCAACTAGGGAAGTTTTTGTACAATCAGGTCAAGGTAGTACAGTCAGAGAAGGCAGTGTATAACCCGGCAAGTCAGAGTACAAGCAGGTCTAGTTACTGTACAAGCAGGTCAGGTTAGTCTTCAACAAGGTCAAGTTAGTTTATGACAAGGACTAGTTAGTGTACTCCAAAGTCAAGTTGGTATATAACCAAGACTAGTTAGCTAGTGTACAGCCAGGGTAAGTTAATGTACCACATGTAAGTGTTTTAATACTCCACTAATCCAGAAATCAGACTTTGAGCAAACTCAGATCTGGAACAAACCTGGAGTCTGGAGCTGGGCGTGCAGACGGCAGGGAGGAGGCTCTGCAGAGCCAGGCGCTTCACTTGGCGGCTCTTCCCTCAACATTTGTGCTTCCAGGTCGGAGCAGGAGGCATCTGTGGTTTTGAGAGGGGCGTCGGCCAGCAGCCCGAGGACCAGAGAAAAGACCCCTGCAGAGGCCCAGGGTTGAGAGCCCACAGACCATCACTGACAAAGCCCGCCTCTCTCTACAAACTCATGCTCATAATGATGACCTTAAATCACCAAGAAAATTGTAGGCCTCCACTGATGTCAGAATCCAAGAGGCACATAAAAATTTTATCGAGCTTTTTGACCAAAGTGGTTGAAATTTTAAAACCTTATGTCCTGCGGGTGAATCTCACTGGCTGAGGATATTTGATTTAGCTTGATACACATTCTCCAGTCATGCTGGGTGAGTGTGAGAATGTCTGTGCGTGTGTATGGTGTGTGTGTGTGATGTGTATGTGTGTGGTGTGTGTGGGGTATGTGGTGTGTGTGTGTGTGTGTGGTGTGCGTGGTGTCTGTGGTGTGGTGTGTATGTGCTTTGTGTGTGATGGGGGGGTGTATTGTGTGTGGTGTGTGTGTGTGATTCCTGAGCACTGAATACGTGCAAAAGGGCTGCCAGCCAGGGAGATAAAGGCCCACGTGGTGTTCTACAGAGAAGAGGAACTTGGCCAACTCAAAGGTAGGGTGGGGCGTTGGAAGTAGAAGAGGCGTAAGCAAATGAATTAACTATTTTGACCCCAAATCAGGTAATAATTTACTCACAGTATGTTTATACAACTTGGTTGTATTCAAACCCTGTCAACAAGGAGACATCCCCTCTGCTAATGTCCCAACAGTGGCAGCGGAGGGTCACAAACATTGTAAGGGACTTGCAGATGTGGTTCCTGAATGATTCAGGGGGTGCAGGGAGGGGGGTCTGTCATAGAATTAGTTAGGAGTTAGGAGACTAAAGTTTTGGTCCCACTCTGCCTCCGACTAGCTGTATGACCTGGTACAATGACCTTTCTGGGTTCCATTTTCCATAAAATCTGTAAATTTTGTCTGAATACCAATGGATTATAAACAGAGTTTGTATCAGAATCACTTTAGATGCGTTTTCACGGGGTGCACACCCAGGTCACACACCTGATCTACTGAACCAGCACAACCAGGTAGAGTTCAGGGACCTGAACGTCAAATAAGCCCCACGTGTGATTTTAGTCACAAGACGAAGCTGGGAGCCAGCTGTGTTAGATGCTGCTGCTCCTGTGACAAGCAGCCCCCAAAGGTCACTGGTTCCGCATGACTGCAGTTGGCTCTTGGTCATGTGACAGTCTATGCAAACATCCCAGCAGCAGTCCTCCCTGACTCAGCCTCCCTGACTCCTTCTATCCTGTGTCTTGTCATCTCCAGTGACATCTTCAGCTGCATCTGTGGTCTTACAGGGGGTCGTCTGCATCCCAGTGAGCTGGGAGAGGGAAGAGCATGGTGGACACATGGACTGTGGAAGGCTTTGAGGGCCAGGCCTGGGCGTGGGGCACGCCACGCCACTCACACCCCCCTGATGGGAACGCAGCCTCAGGGACACTCAGCCACACCCACTGCAGGGCAGCCTGGGAAGTGCATTCTGTAGGAAGGTTCAAGCTGAGTCATTTTGGTGTCACATGACTTCCTGCCTTAGCTGACTGGACCAGGATGGCAGTGACCCAAGGCCACAGATCAATCAAATGGTTTCCCCAGAGAATTGGAATGACAATGTCAGCCCATGAAGGTTAACCTGCACTGCTCATCCTGCGTCCCTGAGCTTTAAAATTCCCCAGAAACAGTAGGCACCTGATAGATATTTACCAACAGAAGGACAAACCAAGCAACCTAGAGGCTGCTCAGCATGGGATGCCACTGAAACTGCAAGATCATACGCACTGTGGCAGATGAGAAAGAGAAAAGAGAGACCTGGAGAGGAGGGAGACTCTGGTCCAGGGAGGAGAGACCGGGACAAAGATAGAGAGACACAGACAGACTCGTGGAAAGACAGAGACACGTTGAGTCTTCATGGCTTCCCCACTCCACCTGAATTCCACAAACCCTTAAAATTAACTCCCTTTCCGAGCGATAAGGATTAGGATTCAGGATCCCAGAACTCTCTACTAATCAAGTATCTTTTTCCCCATCAGAGACCATATCAAAACCCCAGGCTCCTCTATGAGAAATAGAAATCAGCTTTCTCGAGAGAGGATTCTTAAGTCCTGGGCATTCTGTTTCTTCTGTAGAATTCTTAACATCTTCCATCTCACATGGGTTTCATCTTCTCGTTCTTGGGGCGGGGGCGGGGGTGCTTCTGCCTGAAGAACCCCTGGAGGTCAGAGAGCAACCCAGGCTGCTATGGCCTTGGTTCCATCTGCATGCGTGAATGGAGCTCATTCCACAGGCAGCAGGCAAACACACACACACACACACACACACACACACCACCACCACCACCACCGCCACTTCCCATTTTTCTTTACTGTAAGGCCTGCCCTCTCCCGGGCCACCTCCCCTTCATGCTGCCAGCATCTTAAACACAAGGCGTCTGAATGATTCTGCACAATTCAGGCAGTGTTCCAGTCCCCCCTCATTTCCTCCTATTGTTTGAAGAGTATGCGTTTAATGCCGTGTGTGTGTGTGTGTGTGCGCGCGCGCGTGTGTGTGTGTGTGTGTGTGTTTATAACGGAGGAAATGGCTGCAAGATGGTCAGTTTGTCAGGTTTATCAGGGAGGGGAAGATGGTGTAAATCCTAATTCCTGAGGGGGAAACTGGGGGTGGGCATCCTGTGTCCTCGCCTCCTGGGTATTTTTAATGCACTGAACACGTGTTTGCTGAGTGCTCACATTCCAGCCCTTTGCCGGGCATTGACAAATGCTCAGGAGAAAACAAGGAAAAATAAGACCTGGACCCACACCTGGGGAAAGCTGACAACTGGCAGGTGGTGAGGGGAGGGGGGGGATAAGGAAAGCAGAGGACATTTGTGGAGCGCTCGCTGTGTGCCTAGGACTGGTCCCACCTAGCCCTTTTCTCCCTGCCACCCGGGAGGCGGGCTCCGTCTTACAGATGAGGAAGTTGGAACTCAGATAGGATGTGATGCAGCTATGAAGTGGGGAGGCCAAGATCTGAGCCCAGGTCTGCCACAGCTGGGTCATCAGGCCGGGTTGACTTTGGAAATAAACAAAACCAGCGAAAGAAACAGTCACAGACCACGAGCTGCTGGAACTGAAGGTGCACAAAAGGGTGCAGGGAGGAGCCGAGAGTGAAGATGAGGCTCCTGGGCCGAGGAAGCCTTGAGCCAGATGAAGTGCCTGCTTCTGGGCTCCAGACAGGAACCTAGGTGCCTGAGTTGATTAAAATGCCCATCCCAGCCAAGTGGCTCCAAGGTCCCTGCCCATGAGTCCAAGAGGCTGAACAGAACCAGCCCTGCACTGGGAACCATCCTTGTGGCCTAAAGGGAACTTGCCCCAGCATACACTGGCCCCCTCCTCTCCCCTCCCCTCCCCTTCTTCCCACCTCCCCACCCCAGCCTTGCCCTCCTCCCTCCTTTCAGGCAAAGCCGGTGGGGTTGCAGTGTAATGCTGGGTTGCTTAGTGTCTGGAATGTGCTTAGCCGTGACTCTGTTTCCCCAGGAGCAGAAAATTGCTTATTTTACAATGTGCCAAGGAAGAGTCATCTTTCTCAACTTTGTGGGGCCCAGTCTTAATAATTCACTCCAATGGGGAGAAGAGATGGCTTCGTGCCATCCTTAGAGTGCCAGCCTGCACTGGTGGACTCGCCCTCTGATGGGAAATTAAAAGGACACAAGAGGATGGATCCCATCTCGGGCCACAACTCAGTTACTGGGAGGAGTCAGGCGGTTGGCCCTCTCTGTGGGTGCGGCCCGCCTGTCCCATGTCTGGTGCCCCCAGCCCCACATCAAAGCCTGCTTGGCCCAGGCAGCCTGGGGACCTGGGGTCCGGCTCAGGCTCTGAGACAAATTCACCGTGTGACCTAACAAACTGCTCTCTCCTCTCGACCTCAGCTTCCCCATCAGTTCAGTGGGGATGTGGGACAAGAAAGTGGCCAAAAGTTGGAATCACCGGGGAGCTTTAAAAACACAGCTAACGACTAACGGCTGGTCCCAGGCCCAGGGATTCTGACTTAATGTGTTTGACGTGGGACCGTTATTTGTGCCTTTAAAAGTCTCCGCCAGCGGATCCTAAGGCACAGCCAGTGCGGAGAACCAAGGTTCTAGGTGAGGGCGGGGAAGCTCCTCCAGGTCTCACCTGGGGCTGGGGTCTTGCCTTGGGGAGGGGAAACAATGGATTTGAAAGTTAGAATTGTTTTCACCTCTGAGGGTCTTGTTTCTCTATCTTGCCCATCAACTCAGAGGATATGTACATAACCTTACTGCGATATCGGCTAGCGCTTTCCTAAAATTACAGCTGGAGCACAGGGGCAGCGAGAGTGGTGCTGTCCCCTGCAGCAGCGCCTAGCCTCCTGTGAGAAACTGATCAAAATGAAATAAAATGAAATTTTCAGCTCCTCAGCACTCAATACCCCCACGTGACTAGTGACAGCTGGATTGGACGGCATGGGTATAGGATGTGTCCGTCAGCACGGAAAATTCCATGGGCAGTCCTGTGCTAGAGACTAGATTGGAGCCCAGCCTTGTCCTCTCATGGATGGGGAAACCGAGTCCCACAGAGGCTAAGCATCTTGCTCGGGGTCTCAGAGCCGAGTGAGGCTGGCAGACCGGGCATCCCCCACTTTAGGAGAACTGGGGAAAGAGTTTGGACTTTCGAGACTGGAGTCCTGAGCCACCCATGATCTTCCTCACTGTCAGCCTCCTCCATGAAAATGTAATGCTGATGTCTGGTTGTCTCTGCCAGAGCCTGGCACCCACTGGGTGCCCAAATATGTGTTGACTGAATAAGCAAAGATCAGGAAGGTGGCAGGCATCACGCAGAGAGTAGAGAAGGGACTGCAGGAGAAATCTTTTAAAAAGCATCTCAGCTCGAGGAGGAGCAGAATGACAGGGAATGGCCGGAGAGGGAGGAAATGAACCAGATGGAGCGGGAGAGAGAAGAGTTCCAGGAGGAGGGGGACCACCGGTGCCAGGAGACCAAAATAGGGACAAAGTGTAGGGGGACATCAGGGGACACTTTGCATGGAGGCTGAGGGCCAGAGGGGCCGAGGCTGTTAGCTGCATGTGGGTGGAGGTGTTTGTTCAGACCTTGGTCAGTGCCTGCCCACATCCTATCCTTCAGGGCCTTCACACCCTTGCCCCGGGCCCCTGTTTACAGATGCTGGCACAGGCTGGCTGCTGAAGGACCCTCACATCCTCCCCACCCCACCTGACCCGTGCTGGTTGTCAGAAGAGGTGCCTGCCCCCGCAGCCTCTTTCTCTACTGAGCCTGGGGCCTGAGACCAGGGAGGGCGTGGCCTCCTTCCCAGCCTGAGCCTCTCCTACCAGCTTCAGGGGGCTGCTTCTGAAATGGCCCCTGCTGAGCAGAGTGGAAAACAGATTTTCTCTGCAGTCCTCAGGTTGCAGCCCTGAAACATCTTTACAAAAGGGTGTTGATTTTAATCAAGTGTGGATCAGAGCCAAGCCTGTTATCTGAAGAGACACCTGAACTGGGCTCTCAGAATCCAAACACCCACCCCCTGGGCATCCTCCTCCCCCAGTCTCAGCCCAGCCCTTCTCCCGGAGCCTCCACTCCTAGTCTGCAGGCTGAAGGAAAATTTCAAATGGAAGGTGTTTTTAGGATAACATTGAATAAGTTTTTTAAAATGCGACTTCATTTTCTATTCTTTTTTCAAATTCTCGGTGGAACATATGACTATTTGGGTTTTTTTTTAGTATTCAGGGGGCTGAGCTAAGGGCAATTAGAACAGTCACCTAAAATATTCCACCCCAATGCTCTGAAAGTGATGTGCAATCAAATTATCAATGCAAGCAGGATTTCTGCCAGAAGGAGGAAGAAGGGTGCAGCTCTGCTGCTCTGTGCTCTGGTCTTCCAGTTGGGATGGAGGAAATCATGTTGGCAGGAAGGTTGAGCTGTTGCAAAACACATGGCATCTTTTAACATCCCTAGGGGTAGGTGGGAGGGTAGTCATGATGGCTCTCTGCAAAGCAAACTGTCTATTCTTAGGAAAGCCGATGGAGGTGCTCAGTGCACGGCCTAAGGGGCAGATTGCCACCCCATCTCTTCTCTCTGCTGATGGCCTTGCACCTTCTTCAAGGGGAGAACTAGAGGAACCTAAGAGACGGCCACAAGCCCCCCACCTACCTGCCTGTTTGCCTTTGCACTTGGTCTTCTCCCCTGGTCCTGTGGACCGACCACGTCTGTGTCCAGCCCTCGGGTGCCAGATCCCATCTTCTCCCTCCTGCTCTAAAGACACTGCTGCAGCAGTTTCCCCCACTTCCTCCCACGTCAGAGCTTCCGTTCTCATGGGCTCACCCCCATCACCATCCCCACCTGCTCTCCTTCTCCCTGTAAACCAAAACCGCTCTCATGACCCCACTTCCCCTCCGTCTGCCACCTCGTTCTGCTCCTTCCTTTCACAGCTAAACTCCTGAAGAACATTGTCTGTACTCGCTGTCTCCAGTGTCTCTGCCTGGCCTCTTATTTCTCACCACACCCATTTGGTTTTCTCCTTACACCTGTCACTGGCAGGCTACGAATCTTATGCATCTGTCCCCTGCTGCCTCCCTACAGTTAATCTCCCTGATCACAGGGATTTAGTCTACTTTATTCACAGCTGTCACTTACTACCTAGGACAGTGCTGGTCTAGAGCAGGGGCTAAATAAATACTTTTTTTGGGTGGGGGTTAGGTAATTAGGCTTATTTATTTATTTATTTATTTATTTATTTATTTATTTATTTTTTATTTTTTATTTTAAATGGAGGTACAGGGGATTAAATCCAGGAACTTGTGCTTGCTAAGCACACACCCTACCCTTCCCCCTAACTAAATATTTTTAAAATAAATGAATGGATGAATTCACAAATGACAAAGCACTTCCATCTATATTGGTGAGTTATCACACTGGATTTTCACAAAACCCCCTGGGGTTGGTCCCAGTTGGTCTCATTCTGCAGAAGAGCAGACAGAAGCATGCTAGGTTGATGTAGGCCTGGATGGAGACGGCTCACTTTGCAGAGAGCGATCATGACTCCCTTCCCCCCTACCCCTACGGATGTAAAAGATGCCATGTGTTTTGCAACATGTCAACCTTCCTGCTAACATGATTTCCTCCATTCCAACTGGAAGACTGGCGCACAGAGCAGGTTGTTGGGTCAGGATGGTGGTGGGCCCAGCGCATGTCTCTGACTCTTAGTTCAGTGCTCTCTCCTTTACCCCTCCCCTAGTTGCCTCCAGCAAAGGGCCTCCACTTCTGCGTCTCTAGGGCCCTGATGCGAGCCATCAGCTTTGCAGATGGAAGCCAGGACTCAAGCTGCAGGTGACCTGCATTAACCCCGTGGCCCAGTGCCTTAGTGCTAACCCCCTCTCCTCCCCCATCCAGGACTGACCTTCCATTGCCTCCCAAACCCTCCTAGTTCAGCAAAACATCGATTGCGTGATGCTTTGGTTAAGATATTACATTTGGGGGGTGTAATTATTTCAAAGGCAATTAAGTACTCGATATTTCTTATTCTGCCTGCCAGTAGGAATTAATAGAAAACCTTTCAATCAGGAACAACTGCAAAACAATTTCTGGCCCCAAAGATAATCAATATTGCCCAGCAGAGCATTCTTCTGTCTTCAGGAGGCTATTCATTTCTGGTACTTTCAAAACCAGAGGGGGACATTCTATTTCCATCTTCATCAGAAGCCCCTGCCTGCATCCCTAACATATAGTCTTTTCAAAGGCACAGAAATCTATATGGCTTTTTCTGACCATCCATCTCCATGTCGCCTTCCAGGGTGCTGGGAGTAGTCCCAGAAAACCCTACTTGGTGGGATGGTGAGTGATGCTTACATTATCAGGAACGCTAGTCGCTGCCTTGCCCTGAGCCTTCCGACCAGACTTTCTGGAGCTTGAGATGGGATATGAGACCCTTAAGCATCTGGTAGTGGAACATTCTAGAAGTTCCCCCCGAGCCCACAGACCTGGCATCCTCCCAGGAGCACCTCGGGAGCAGTTGGTGGCATCTTCCCTCCCCTCTGTGGTGCAGGCGCAACCCCAGGGCTGGCCTCTGTCTCAGTGTCCCTGCTGTCACAAGGGCTGGTGTCCTGCCCGCTTGGCAAGGTCCCTGACATCCTGTCCAGCTCTTGCAGGGCCCTCCGCAGGGTGGAGGCTGTGTGTGTGGTGGGGGTGGGGGGCAGCGGCACACAGAACAAAGGTTGATTGTTGGGTCCTACCCACTGCTACCTCACGTTCTGTGTTCACATCATGTTCCGCTCTTAATTCTGCTTGAATTATGGTGGGAGGGGAGTCACGCATGAATAATGGCAGTCAATGGAACAGGAAGATTTTTCATATGCTAACAGGGACAGCGATCTCAGACCACCATTTACAGACAACAGGGTGAGGGAAACAATAGGGCAATCAGGTCAGAGGGAGAAATGTAAAGAATGTTCTAGAACAAAGGCATCTTTGGCATTGGCTTCTTGAATACAAGGATTCTGTTCCTACTGGAACCAGTGTAATTTCTGTACTTCCAGGCTTTACCATCCGTGAGGGTGTGGAAGTCCTATACCTTGGGTTCATCTATAATCTAGAACGCTGGCCACATAAGCTGCTGTCTTGGAGATGCTGTGGGATTTTGAAAGCTGATGGAAAAATTACCACACAGCCCATTCCAGAAAGGAGACTAGAGACCTATAAGCCTTAAAGGTTTGAAGTTGGAGGTAAATGGCCAGCCTGTTTCTATGGCCAGGCGAACACGATGGTGCTGGAGAAATCGCAGGAAGCCTCAGGAATCCATTGGACCCCTCCTGTATTCAGACTGTGATAACACAGATTCAGGAGGCTGCATGTTAGCTGGGCCAACATGCGAAGCACTTTTAAAACAATCTATTTAAGCTGAATTCAAAGGTGTAATAGTTAATTTATGGAAGAATAAAATTTTAGGAGGCTAAAAATGGGAAAATGTTCATTTCTAATTATAAACCAGCGAGTCCCCCTCTTCCAGCCCTGCTCTTCCCCTCACGTTCCCCTGCCCTCCACCGCTCCTGAATTCCTGGCTTTTAGTTCCTCCAAAGACCCACACCCTTCTCCTCTAGCCGGAGAGGTTCTAACTCTTACCAAAAAGGGTTTGCAGAAACTGAGGTGCAGAGAAGTAAGGTGACTGCCTTGTGGTCACCTGGCCAGGAAGTGGCAGAGCCATGATGTAAACCTCAGGGTGTGTGAATCCACATGCCTTCCCCAGCAGAGACTCCCAAGAGAGGTTGGGTTAACTCCACACAAATGTCCGGTGAGTGCCCTGAGCATCCCGTGGTCCATTTGCCAAGCATTTAGTGCACACTTAGGATACAGGAAGTGGCCTCAGGCTGTGTGGCTCATCCGAGCAGCACATACAGACCAAATGTCCTAACTTGATCCATTCTGTTCTCCGAAGACCCCACAATGGCATTCCCTGGGCTTCTGGTCTGAGATTTCTCCCTTTGTTTATTGTTTAAGGAAATTAAGAGGTGATGGCTGTGATCACGTGGTTTGCAGTAAAAGATGCTCTCCAAGGGCCGCGTGCTGGCAAGTCAGGCACAGTGCTGCCTCCGTGGGCAGAGAGGTGATGGGCATCTTGCCTCTGGTGGGTACCTATCACATTGGATGTCTGATGTCGTTCTAGACATGGCACATTCCTAGTGGCAGGATGGGTGAACTGCTCCATGGGTGGCTTCCCACACCTGGTAAAAGTTCTTTGCCAGGTGAGGGGTGGCATGGACTGGGGGCCTCCAGCCCCTACCGGATGCCAGTCCTTCCTGCTCCTGACTCCTGAAGTCCCTTTTGGAAGAGCCTGTCTCCTTTAGGACAGTCTTGTGCTTTTTGACCGGGTGGTGGCTGTCTGTCCATCTGTTCACACATCCATCCCCTCATTCATCCACCCATCCACCCATCTATCCACCAGCACATTGTCCATCTGTTCTCCGTTGCCTCAGGACAAGGCCCAGACTCCTGGTGCCTCAATTTAGGATGATTTTGCTCTAAGGAATAAGAGGCCTCAATTCAAACTGGTTTCAACTATAAGGACGTTTGTCATCTCACGAACCAGAAGTCCAGGGCAGGGCACACGCTAGACAGGATGTCAAGGCTCTGACTTCATTTTTCCCAATTCCATTGGCTCCACCCAATCCTGAACAATGGCTTTGTCCTCAGCCTGGAGGCAAAGAGCTGTGGCCACTCTGGACATCACACTGTCCCAAGGAAGAGGAAGGACCCTCTTTTCTTCTGTCTCTTTTGGTGGCCTTTGGCTGTGGATTTTCTCATCCCCAGGAGAGGCCATGAGCCAATCACGAGGAATGAATTCAAACCCAACTGGCTGTCTCAGTGGGTCTCAAATCAGGCCAGGCTGGTGGAAAAGGCAAACGATGACCTTCAGCTGATTCCTGGACGCCAAGCGACTGGTCAGCTAAGCACGGTCGCTCTAACACGTCCCTGCTGGGTGGACAGCGCTAAGTCTCTCTCTCTTCTCCCCAGAGCCTGGCTTCACACAGCCAACCATTAAAGGACCGCATCCGAACTGCCTGTTCACCTGGCAGTCTCCTCCCTGCATCCACGCCCCCTCCTGGAACTGACCTCCCCTGGGGACTTCCAAAGAGTTTTCTCACTTGTTCCCTTGGATTAGATTTTCTTTCTGCCCAGGAAGGAAGACAGTCAGTATAATGGCTCCCTTGTGATAAATGTGACACCAGAGACAGGCTACCAGAGCTGCCTGCAAGCTCCTGCCTTTACCCTCTTCCCACTGCTCAGGCCCAGCAGGCTCAGGCCCAGCCCAGCACGCTCCTCTGCCCAACAGAGCAGGGCAGCGTGGGGCTGGGAGATCACACGGTCTCTGATGCCAGAGGACCTGGGCTCAAGCCACGTATCCTCAGGAGGCGGCGAGTAGCGGTAAGTGTCTCACATCTCTGCCTAGTGTTATTATCTAAGAAATGGGGATAATAATTCTGTATCTCAGAATCAAATAAGACACTTGGAAAGTACTTTGCACACAGGGGAGAGCTATGCAAGTTTTGGGATGGGAGGCAGGGGGCTATTCTAAGACTGGAGAGGCTGAAGACTTTGAGTCCCAGTGTCCAAGCAGAAGCAGATGATGAAGATTTTATTCATCCCAGTCATTCACAGTTTCCTTTCAAAAACAAAACAAAATACCAAGCTCCATCACACACAAAAGTCTTCTGCAAATTGAGTTGAGAGAAAACGTCTGGAGGGAGCAGGCACGATGGGGATCTCTCTGGGCATAACTTGCCACTTGTCCCAGTGTCCAGTGGGCAGCCCCTCCTCTCCCCCAGGGTCTACTACATAAAAGGAAGGCCAGAAAGCAAGCATCATTCATATATCATTCAGCAAATGTCACGCTAGCACCACTAGTGTGCTAGAACCCACTGTGTGCTAGAACCAGTGCCAAGTACCAGGAACAGGGAAGTGGATAAGGAAGGGGTCGGGCGGTGCGGAAGGACATCAGCTATGGGCTTGGATGGACCGTCCCTTGGCACCTAGGCAACTAAACAAGCCACATAACCTCTCTGAGCCTCAGTTTCCTGATCTGCAAAATGGGCAGAAGAAACAGTATATGCCCGATAATTAGGATCAGATGAGATGTAGCGTGTGCGAAGCATTTAGATAGCAGTCAGGAAATGATAGATGAGGATGATGGTGACGGTGATGGTGACCACGATGGTGGTGATGACTGAGTCCCTCCCTTTAGGTAAATCACAGGACACGGTAGAAGCATAGGTTGGGGACCTGAGTTTTACTGGGGACCTGGGTCAGGGGCTTCCGGAGGGTGGGACTCTTGAGTGTATGGAAGAGGGAAGGGAGTTCCCCAGGCCGTCAGTCTGGGTGGGCGAGGCCTCTGCTACAGTCACCGCAACGCTCGCATCTCACACACGATTTGCTTCTTGTTCACACGCAGGCCATGGATGCTGAGAGACTGGACATGAGGTGTCCATCCTGCAGTGACTCGGTGATTGAGGCTGCTTTGGCCTGGGGAGGGGGGCAGTGGTTCCACCATCTCACCAGGCCCCACGTGGAGAGCGCCCACCTGCTCTTCTGTGCTGCAGCCAGAAATGACACGTGTCATCTCGCTGGCAGTCCCCTGGCCAGAACTCGCCGTGTGGTCCTGTGAAACTGCAGGGAGGGCTGGGGAAGGGAGGGGAGGCATGCGTAGGGTGGGGGTAGGGAGAGCCTCTGGGGAGGAAGGAGCAACAGGCTGGAGGGCCCAGGGACAGGAGAAGAGTGTCTGGGAGACCGTGAGCTGATCAGGGTCCCTGCAGTCAGGTGGGGGCTGGGGGCTGGGAGGTGGCGAGGAAGGGACAGTGGGCTGCCCTGGAGAGCTCTAGCTGTAACCGATTGGCGGGCATGCCTGGAGTCTATTGCGTGGATCTGGGCAAGGGGGCTGGAGGCCCAAGTTTGGGCCATGGTTTTGGGATGAGAGAAGGGGACAGGGCCTTGAGTCGTCAAAGAGAACCAAGAGACCAGTTGGAAGTCAGAGAGAAGGGTGCAGTTCAGGGCAAGTTCCAGCCTCCTCACTTGGGTGACTGCCATTCCCCGAGATGGGATCAGGGCGGCTGGGGCAGCTCTGCGGGAAGATGAACCCGGTGGTGTCTCTGCCCCAGCCATGGCACATAAGATTCCAGGGCTTGGGAGAGCGGTCTGGGCTAAAAAGCCATCAATCCACGGAGCACAGCCACCTTGCCCACCTCCCTGAGCTGTCTCCACGCTGAGTGCCGCCTCTCCGCTGCTGCCCATCCACAGACCCCTGCTAGGCAGCCATCAATCCACGGAGCACAGCCACCTTGCCCACCTCCCTGAGCTGTCTCCACGCTGAGTGCCGCCTCTCCGCTGCTGCCCATCCACAGACCCCTGCTAGGCGCTGCTTAAGGAGACAGGGAAACCAGCCAGTCCCGAAAGAACAAAGGGAGACCGACAGATTAAAAAAGCACCACGTGTCACCTCAGCCGCTGAAGTGCTGAAGCAGGTGGTCAATTCCCAGTCTGAACGCACCCAATGCCTGGGCAGGCCAGGAATGGGTGGGGGACAAAAATCATGGTGCTGATTATGGCACGTGGAGGCACACTTTTAACACAGGGGACAGCCAGGGCACATTACATCGATATCCTTCTTTACAACTGTTGAGGTAATCGAAACACGATTAACCCCCCTGGTCTTTGGTCTTTGGGATTTGGAATTCAGTATATTGTAAAGGGCTTCCTTCTGAAACTGGCTGTCTCAGCCCCTCCTCTGCAGACAGGAGCTACTCACATAAACGTCATCAAACCTCCTGCATTGTTGAACAGGAGAGGTAGTTTCCGTGTGCCCTGAAGTCCTTTGCTGTTTTCTCTGTTGCAGTCTGGCTTTTCAAAGGCTCTTTTCAAGTCAACATAGAGCCATGGTTCAGCCTCCAGGAGGAGCCCCTGGCCCTGAACAGGGAGGTTATCTGTAGATGAATCAGAAGCCAGCTCTTTACAAATCAATCAATACTTGCATTTTATTCTAGCCATTCTGCAGATGGGTAAACGGAGGTGGGGGGGTTAAATCATTTGCCGGGTTCAGTGAGGAAACCATATTAAGGTGAAAATAGGGAACGGAAGTTCTGCTCTGGTTTCTGTAAATCGTGGCTGCACCCGGCCTCTGCAGAGAGAAGACAAAAGCCCAGCTAGAACAAGAGAGTCACCCCGCACGGCAGTGACAGGCTTGGGAAGGACAGCCACGCTTGTGGGAGCTTCTCTGCCCCGTAGCAAGGCCTGAGCACCTTTTATGAAACAGAGGACTATTCAACAATAAATATTTCTCACACACGGCCAGCAAAGTTACCACAACTGGCTCTTTCCCAGCCAGGCTGAGTCAGCAGGAAATCAGCCAAGGTGCAGAAAACCTTGTGTTCCGTGGTTCTGGCGTGTTGATATTTTTTAAATACCGGGCTGGAAAGCAACAGGACTGAAAAACATCCTTGAATGCCATCACCCTCATGGGTACCCCATCCTGGAAAAAAAAAAAAAAAAGGGTCAGGATCCCAGGGTGCCCGGAGCCTCCTTGGGTGAAAGGATGGGTGGGGGAATGTTACAGGGGATTTGGGAAGGGGCCCTTGCGAGGAGAAGCTCACTCAGCGGCAGTTACCTTACCTATAAAGTGGGTGGAATAATGCACTCCCCCCAGGGCCGTGATGAGGTGGAGATTTTCTGCTGAGGAAAGAAGGTTTAGTAGAGAAGGCACTGGTCTTGGATTGAGTCCTTCCACTATAGTAAGATGTCTTACCTGGGCCCTTGGGCAAAACCCTTTCTCTTCCTGGATCCACTGCTTCTTTATAAAATGGTGCATTAATATGTCCCATATGGATCTTTGAGAGACAGGTACAGGGGCCCAAAGGACTGGACAAATAAAAAAGATGCGTAAATTGTGACGCCCTAGAGGTACTCCAGGCATGATGGTTTTTTTTTTAGTGCTGTTACTGTGGCCTCTGCCTGGGGCAGGTCCCCACTGAGGTCAGTCAGCTGCATGTGGGACTTTGTTTATTTGTGTTAGGCTTTTAGCTGAGATTGGGGACAGCTTCTTTCTTGGAACTTCATGGAAAAAAAAAAACCCAGTTCTGTTGTTCCCTTCACATAATTAATATTCCAAATAAGAATTATGCAGTCGTTTCTATGAATATTTGATTCCTTGACTCTCCAAATATCGGCTCAGCTCTCGGGCTGAATTGAAAGAGGAAATAATTGTTTTTACAAGGACCCTAACGGACTAGCACGGTCCTGATCACAGCCGGAAACGGGATGGCTCAGTTTGGTTGACAAGATGCATTGTGCAAATGTCTGCATCGTGGTTCCTGAAGGGGAGAAGCACTACTCGCTCCTTTAGAGGCGAATATCCAAGGGATGGACTTCTGGGTCCCAGGTCCCTGGAGGCAGGAAGGATCCCTGTGTGAGGCTGGTGTCAGGGGAGCCCCACAGCAGGACATCCAGGACTCACAGAGGCCCAGCCTTGCGGGGAGATCATGGATGGGGAGGGCAACCCGAGGCTTCATGTCCAATGTAGCCCCCATGGTGGGCACCTGTGGGAGGCAGGCAAAAACCAGGACTCAGAAAAATAGATCCTCTCTCTTCTTGGCATAAAGACAGTGGTCCTCCCAACTCTGGAAAGGAGGACAGCAGGCCTGCATGTGCTACAGAACCCAGGGGTATCTGGGTCTAGAAGATGTCCTTCTCACTTCTTGGGTCTCAGACTCCTCCCTCTGAGAGTGCTCCCATCTGTGGGCCTGTCAGAGGCCAGATACATTGTACCTACCATGATACAGGCTGGCCCAGCCAGGCAATAGAGGGAGTAAACAAGAAATGACAGCCTAACCTGATAATCATTGTCATCTGAAAATGCTCACAGTCCTTGTTGGCATGTGCTGTGTGTACGTAAGTATGCAAATTAGGAGTGAGGTGACTGGTGGCCCCTTAGGTTCCTGGAGGAGACCCTTGACTGCATGCTCCATCCTTCTCAGTGCTAACCTGCTAGGGTGGGACTCTCGGGTGATAGCTGACCCATTTCTGGGATGGGGGGGTACCCTGAACAGAGCACTGATTCAACGGGTAATGGGTCCCATCCCATCTCCTGCTCTGCCATTTGCAAAGCCACTTGCAAAGCTACCGGAGCCTCAGTTTTCCCACTTGTAAAATGGCACAATATTCTCTTAGTCCCACTCAAACCCTCATAGGAACAGATTGCTGAAGGAGCCGTTGGTACAGAGCTATAAAATTTATATCCTATGGACATCCCTTGTGTAATCTGGCTGAGTTGGTTCCCACTGTGTTGTACAGTTTTTCCTCTGATTCAATTGCCAATCAAAGATTATTTTTTAAACTGGGCTATTTCACAATAAAACTCAGGTTTCTGGTTCCCATGCCCCAGCTAGCAGGAGCTGAGACCCAGCTGCCTCCTTGGATGGGTGTGTGTGCTCCACAGTGCCCCAGTCCCCACCATTCCCCATTGTCCACCTCTGGTCCCCTTCAATAGTGTCTCGGCCAAAGGGAATGTGCCAGGTCCCCCAGCTCAGCGCCTGGCATTAGCATCCTCTTCCCTTGTCTCTGTGCAGCAGGGAGGCTGGGCGAGCACCTTGTGTTCCTGGAGAAGACTGCTCTTTTTCTCTCCCCTCCCCTTCCCTGTGGCCTCAGTACAGCCAGGCAGTTGGCCCATCTCCTTGCTCTGCCCGTGTCCTTGGGATGCTGGTGTAGGTTGGAGATCAGGCCTCTGAGAGGTGCCCTGAGGTCAGGAGGCCTACCTCCTGGTTGACCACAAGGGCCCACAGTTCAATTCTGGATTGAGGGACCAGCCATGAAACCAGTCTCCTTCAAGTTCCACTGATTCACATAGGTTTCGGCCCCCTAGCTGTGCCTTGGCTGAGTACCTCTCATCACAGACTCCTGAGATGTACAGGATGCCTGAGACTTAGGAGATAGCAAAGCTACCTGCAGTCTCTTCTGAGACCCGGGGACAGGAGGAGAAAGGCCTTCATTAGACACTCAGTTGAGGTGTGGAGGTCCCCAGAATCTTCTCCAGGGTCAACTTGGAGCCAAGGGTTGGATTGTGAGCAGCGCTTTGCATCTTGAGTCTGGGTGGGGGAGGGGGGTGGGGGAGGGGGTGGGAGTGGGATTTAGAGAAGATGGTCAGGTGCCAAGATAAGAGGCGGGGCAGAATTGGAACCCAAGCCTTCCTCACCTAAGGGGACTCTCCTGGAGGCCTGGGCTGTTCCCCTCCACCCTTCGACCCCTCCCCAACCACATCCCGTCTCTGCCCCAGACTCCCATACGGCACACCAGTCACAGACTGGGACACTGCAGGGTCTGGAGGGGCCTCAGAGCTTGTTGGGACCACAGGGGCCTTTTTGGGATTCACGGGCCGGGCATTAAGTACAATGAAGCTGCTTCCTGGGGAAGCTATCAGAAGGATTTAAGGAAAACTGTGAAGTCGTCTTAAACACTGTCCCAGTGAGAAGCCCGCTGGGTTCTGCCCTTAAACTCTGACACCGGCTAATTTTCCCAACAGGGAGAAATAACCCATCAGCACCGGGCTGGAATTTAGCCCCTTTGTTTTCTTTTAATTATATTTACTTTTGGACAATTTTTTTATAGTAAATGATAGTGGTTTTCCCATCTATGATGAAATAAATCATCTTTTATAAATACATTTTTCAAACTCTTCTTACTGTGTACACTTCCAAATATAGACCAGAAATAGAGATGGTCTGGACATCCTACCCTGCAGCTCCAACCATCAGCAGCTGTGGCCAGTGTCACTTGTCTGCACCCCACTCTTCCCACACCCAATTATGGAAGCGCCTCCCAGCCACCTTACAACCTCATCTGTATGCATTTCAGTCTGTAAATTGCTTCTGTGTGAGTTTATTGAAAAAACATGGTAAGTGAGTCACTGTGCAGGAAATTCCAGATAAAGCAAAATCTGAAAGCGGTCTGGATGACTAGGGGTTGTAGGCCAGCCTCTAACTGAGTGCATGAGAAACCTAACCCCAGCCAGGCCCTTGCCCCAGCCCTGGCACAGGCAGGGCACTTGGTTCTTCCCATCTGTGTCCTGTTAGATCGAGAACCTCTAAAGGGCAGGGCTGCAGTCCTGGTGGCTTGGGCATGGCATCCCTGGACCACCCAGGAAATGTTTGCTGATGTGTGATAGGCTGAATTTTAAATGACCCTGTCACCTTTGCCCCAGTGTCATGCCTCTGAATGTGTAGGTTACACAGCAAAAGGGACCTTGCAGATGTAGTTAAGGTTACTAACCAGTCAACCTTAAGATAAGGAGATTAGCCTGCATTATTAACACCCTGGACTCTCCTTGATGGGCTCAATGTAATCACAGGAGCCCTGAAAAGCAGGCAGAAGAGAAAGCAGTGGGGTTCTAAGAGCAAGGAGGACTTGAAATGCTTTTGCTGTCTAGTGGGTGGAGGAGGCCACATGCAGAGAAGTGCTGGTGTCTCTGAAAGTAGAAAGAAAACTCAAGCCAACACCCAGCAAGGAAGTGGGGACCCCGATAACTACAAAGAAATGAATCCTACAGACAACCTGAACAGGCTTGGAAGCACTTTCTCCCCTAAGACCTGCAGATAAAAGCCCAGCCCTGCTGACCCTTTGATTTTATTCTCATAAGACCTCGAGCAGTGAACCCACCAGACTTCTGACCCATAGAACCTTGAGGCAGTTACTAGGTGCTGTTTCAACCCACTGGGTCTGGGGTCATTTGTTATGCAGCTATAGAAGACTGATACAAAGAGTGAGCCAATCACCTTCTGTCACTTTTCATGATGGGTAATAAAGATTCTAATGACACTTTGGAGAGGGCACAGTCCAAAGAGGTAATCCAGTTCCACCCTCATGTCTTGGGCAGGGATGTGAAGCCTGGGGAGGGGAAGGGGCCACACTCACATGGAATTCTAATGTCATCAAAGAAACTTCTCTAAGGAGGTGGCATTTCTCAAGTTAACTCTCCTTCTGGCCCTCACCCCAACCCACTGAAATGGAATCTCTGGCACTGACGCCCAGGAATCTGCATTTTAAAAACTCCCTAGGCTTCTGAACTCAGCAGGCTTGGAGAAGAAGATGGCTAATTGGAGCTAGGGGTAGAAGAATCAAAAGCTCAGGATGACACTGAGGTTTCTGCCTCAGGCACTGGGCCAGCTGTGTGGTGGGAACATTTAGAGACCCAGGGGTTATGAGGGTTGAAGCAGGTCTGGGTCCAGGAAAATGAAATTCATTTAGAAGGCTCAGGTATTTCACAGCGAGGGCAGGCAGGGCTGCTCTAAGTGCACCAAGTCAACAGCTCGTCTTTACTCTTGGGTGGGTTGTAGATCTTATGACAGAAACAAGTGAAAATGCTAATGGCTGTAAACTGTATCTCACTGGTGAAATGTCTATTATGCAGCTAAAAATGTCTAGTTAATAGGCACTGCGCTTCAACAATGGGTAGCAACAGAGTCTTAGGCGGTGATAACAATGACATTATGTCTCTTTCATCACCTGTAAGTTCTTTGTATCCCCAATTACTGGCCATTCACTGACTCCTGGCCTCAGACACCGCAGGATAAAGAGGTGTACCACTCAGAAGATGCTGTCATCACTAAACGATGCTGTCATCGTTAAAACCACTTAGAGTCCCCATCTGATTTTCCTCCAGAGGTTTTCATCTGTGCTTTCAGAATCCCCAGCCTTCACTGGCAGGGAAGGCATCTGATTTTAGAAAACAGTCTGGTGGACGAGTCACGAATCAAGCCAAGAGATTCTAAATGAGTCTTTCAGTGGACATTTACTAGGCACATTCGCTGTGCCAGGCTCAGAGCTAGAGGCTGGGAAAACAGAGAATTACACGACCCTGTTCCTGCCCTCAAAAGGCTTATGGTCCCTCAGACTTCTCTGGAGGGAGGGAATTCCAAAATAGAGTTCTAAAACCTTCTGTCTGTGGCAACATCTTTGGAATAAGCGAACTGACCCCCTGGGAGACACTGTTAGAATAGACAGTTCTCATGTAAATACACGAGTTCTGATGTTTGTTTAAAACTGGCCCCATTGCTTTCTTCACTCAAGCTTCTATACAGAGCTGAAGTCTGCAGCTTTAAGGAATCTGTTATTATCCTAAATCCGGTTGAGGTTTTGGATTGGGTGTAGGAAATTTTCACAAGAACCTAAATTTCATGTCGATTTGTGATGGATTAGCATCCCAAAATTGGCTTAAAGTGCACTTAATGGATGCATTACTGCAGAAGGGATCTGTCTAACCAGAGTATTTTTAAATTTATGAAATTGAAATGCACTTCAGGTTACCAAGCAGTCTAAATTCGGCAAAGTCACAGGGCTGGAGGCAGGTCATTGCCAGTGGCAGAGATCTGAAGCCAGGTCCCCCGAAACAAATTTGAAAGCCTGTGCAAGGGCTGAATTGGGAGCCTTCTTGCACTCAATTCCGCCCTTCCCAGCATAGGAACTCTGACTTCAGCAGCCCCACGCCTCATGCTGTAACCTTAGAAACAGCCTCAAATTTGAGAATAAGGTGTAGTTGAATCAAACTTCATCTCGGTCTCTGCTAAAGTGTTAACTGAAAATTAAAGCATTAGCTGATACGGGAGGTCTCTGACAACCAAAACAGGTGTTGCATTCTGACAGGAGGCTCTTGGAAGACCCCAAATGCTCTAATCTTGGTGCTCCTATGGTAAAATGACCAAGAGCAAGTTTGCTGCTGTTGAGCTAGGGCTCGTAATGGGTGGTGCTTGTGGCCTGTCTCCTTCCTCCCTAAGTGGTCTGCTGTCCCCACTTTAAAATCACTAGGCCAGTTCCTGGAACTGTGATTCCCATCCCTCAAGCCTTTTAAGATGCACTTCCAACAGCAATGCCTCTTGAACCCACAGCTTTATAAGATGCCAGAGCCGCACGTTTTGAGGTCCCTCTCCTCTCCAAATGGGCAAACTGGAGGGCAGAGAGGGGCTCAGGGTCTTAGAGGCAGCAGATGGCAGAAGCAGAAGCTCGGTCTCCTGGGCCTCAGTATTCCCTGAGTATCTCGCACGTACGAGAAGAGGAGCCTGACACAGCTGTGTTCACCTCTTTACTCTGTTCTCACTGCGCTGACCCAAGGGTGTGCCTACCATGAACTTGAGCTCGTTGGCACTAGTGCAAGCTGAAGGTATGGGAGTGGCCTTTGGTCTTTCCCTATATTGTTTTGTTTCTGAGCCTTACTCTCCTCATCTGAAAAATGGGGATTAACTAACATTGGTGCACAAGGCTGCTGTGAAGCTCGAAAGATGTAGCACGGGAAAGTGCTTAGAGTGTTTGTCCCCTGGGGGGGGCAGTTTTGTAGGTCCCCATCCTTAGGAGGATATAGAGACTTAATCATCTTAGTGGCTCCAGTGTGTGGCACAGTGCAGGTGTTCAGGGAATGTCTGCTGAATGAATGAACAAATGAGTGAATGAATGAATGAATGAATGAGGGAACGAATGTAATTTGGAGATCATGGCAGGTCCTTGGTCTTCCATTTTTCTGATGTGCTTGCATTGTCTCATAGAATCTTTACTCAAGTCATACTTATTCATTAATTCAATTGACCAGCTAAATAACAGTTATTATGTGACTGTTTTATGTAAAACTGCTTTTAATGATATTGATTACTAATAATAGCTAATAATTCTGAGCTCTTAAGATCCTAAGAATTGTGCTTAGTATTTTTCAAACACTGCATCATTAATCTTCACACCAGTCCACAGAGGGGATGTATCAGCCAGCTACTGCCACAATAAAGCTGTGTAACAAAACTCCAATGTTCAGTGACTTACAACAAGCATTTTGCCCCCTTGCTCATGTGTCTGTAGGTCAGCTGAGGCAGTTCTGAGTCCAGTTGTGTGTGTGTGGGGGTAACTTGGCTCTAGGCTGCAAGTTGAGTTTGGGTCTGCTTCATGTGTGTTTACTTTGGAGCCTTGCTGGAAGAGGCAGCAGCTTCTTGGGATATGTTCTTCTCATTATGGATCCAGAGCAAAAGAGAGCATGCCCAGCCCTGCAACACATGTCAAACTTCTGATTTGGTCACATTCTTTAAAATCTCATTGTCTAAAGCAAGTTGTATGGCTGAGTCCAAAGCCGAGGGATGGGGGCATATGTTCTGTACACTATGAAGCTGTGACAAGGATGTAGAAGTGTAATGCCCTCCATGGGGTCAATAATTCAGTCTACTGCTAGTAGGGGCTATTATAAGCCCCAAATTGAGGCACAAAAGGGAAAAGTGTCTTGCCCAAATTCACTCAGTAGTAGGTGTCAGAAGTAGGATTTGAACCCAGACAATTTACTTCCAGAATTCTGGAAGCCTAAGTGTGCATGTAGGGAGGGGGTATTGGTTTTCTTAAATTACCTGCATTCTCCCCACCCCATTAGTTGCCAGTGTCACATTGGCACCAGCCTCACTCACGGTTACACATCCATCTGTCCATCCATCCACACATTTGTGTATGTCTGGCATTTGGGTGTTCTCTCAGCTCTCCAGAATAACAGACTCAAGGGCAATTCTTGGGTAATTTTTTGAAACTCAAGTTGAGAGGAAAAAATCGCTCTCCAGTTAATCTGAGGCACGTGTATAAATACCTTTAGAAAGTCCCTGGTGGAATTCGTATCAAAGCGGCACCGTGATTTTACTTAAAAACAATTTGCTCCCTGTCAACTGTGATTTCTGACACCCGAATCTGAAAGTGATCTGGGTGGGCCTTGAGCCATCTCCACGACGGAGTGATGTGTTTATCTGGAGGGAGGAGAGGAAAGGCGGAGGTATGTGTGGCCGTGGAATAATGTTCCCCACACCCTTACAGGAGGGGATTTCCTTCTCGGTGTTTCCACAGAACCTTCCCTGTGTTTGTTTAAACCCATTGCACACTCTGGTCTGACAGCTGCCTGGCCCAGGGCCTTCCCTGCAGACGCATGCACAACCAACCCTCTTTAACAGCACCCTGCACTGTGTCCCCTGGTGCAATTACTTAAGTATATAAACCTCACTGAAAGGCAGGCTTTTCTTGGGAGCTAATAAATAAGCCCCAAAGCCACAACGTGTGTAAGACCTTGAAAAATGGCATCATCATCTATTGGGAATTGTGAACCCTGCAAAAAGCAGCTCATTGTATTTTCAGAAAAAGGTTTTTGTTTAAAAAAATAATAATGAACAAAAACCACCAAGTGGCGTCTATATGGAAAAAGCAATCTAGTCTGAGATTCTAAGGCTGGTCTTTTTGCTACATTAATCTTTCTTCGTGGATTTTATGTAGGAGGCCTTATTTGCAGGAAAACAAGATACAGTTTTGAAGAATTCCCCTCTCATCCCAGCTTCCCATCTGCAGTTATAATCCTCCGACTGTGACCTCTGCATTAGTTGCCATGGATGCTGAGTAAAAGGTTGGGACCTCAGGGTGGGGTATAGTTTCTGGGGGGTGAGATGAAGCCTCAAGCAATAAAACAATCACATTTTTCTACAAAGAGAGGAAAGGCACCCTCAGGCGGCACCCCTCAGTGGGGTGCCGGCATTTGACACTTAGGGTGCACTCTCAGCTCCACGTTTGGTTGCTTTGAGGACAGGATGCTGGACTGTGGCCATGGGGACATGGGCAGGCAAAAGATTATGTGACTGAAGACAAGGTTGCTTTTTTTTTTTTTTTTTCTTTCTGTTTTTTTTTTTTTTTTTTTCTTTCTGTCTCTTGGACCTGTTCCTGAGAGGCTGGGCTTGGTGCTCCAAGCGCCCCTTGAGTCCAGTCTTCCAGAATTCGAAGTGTCTTTTCGTTAATTGATGGTATCTTCAGACAAGAGGCCAGGAGTCGACTCCTGGTGCTGCTTCCTGGAACACCCCAGGTGGTTTCCTGGAGCAGCCACCCCTGGGCCACTGTGGCTGGGCTCGGGGACCCGGTGAGCCTTCCCTCACTGTGGAAGCAAACAGGCTGGGGCGAAGAGCCGAGGAGAGCCTTCTTGAGATGCAAAAATACAACAGAGGGCGCAGAACCCACTAACGCCGTGGCCTTGAATATCCATGTATGGGCTGGCTCCAGACCGCCAAGTTCATTAAAAATGTCTCTGGCGGGGTGTCATAGGCAGACTTAAGGGATTTCGATTTGCTTTCTATTTGGAATCACAGCATCGCACAGACCGTGTTTACTTGAAAGGGGAGGGGGCGGGAACCAAACCCACCGCTCGGCGCACACGCCTTGATCGCACATTCCAGACTCGAGCTGATGTGTGTCAGCGCGACATGGGGCGGGGGGAGGGCTCTCTTCGGATGTTTCATTCGCCATCCGCACGTCACTCCCAAACTTTTCCTCCCTGCGCTCGGGGAGTCAGGTTGACGCGCCCTGGATGCGGGGCTCCAGGCGCGGGGCTGGGCGCGCTCCCGCGGAGCCGGAGCCGCAGAGGCTCCCGGGCTGGACTCGGGCTTCTCAGGTACAAGTTGGGTGCCAGGCGCGGCGGTGGGGGCGGCGACGAGCGCCGGGTGGGAGTCTGGCTCAGGGCTCCGGCGCCCCTCCGTGTTCCGGCGAGGCAGCGCCGGGGGCGGCCGGGGCTGGGCGTAGGGAATCCGGGCCCGCGGAGGCTGCGCGCAGCCTCACTCCCCGCGGCGCTCCCGGCGCGGTGGCGGCGGCGGCGGCCCAGGCAGACAATGAACTTGCGAGCGCGCGGAGCCGAGGCAGGTTTGGGCCCCGCGCCCCTCGGCCCAGTCTCCCCGAGGCAACCGCGGCCCCCAGCGGAGGGCGTCTCCTCATCGCCGATCCTGGTCGCTCTCGGGGCGCCCTGCGCGCGCCGGGGACCCCGCCGGAGGAGCTGGCCGGCGACGGCGCAAGGGCTCGCACGCCCCCTCCCTGGCTCGAGAGAATGCGGCCGGGGCTCGGGGACAGGGGACCCGGCGGTGGGGTGGTAGCGCTGCGAACAGCCGGAGGTCGGCAGGGAGCTCACTCCACGGGACACGCACGGGCGGGCTGTCCAGGAGAACGGTCCCGGGAAGCGGAATCGGGGCTCCCCCGCGCCGCCCCGCTCTAGAAGCTGCAGGCGGAGGACAGACGGACATTTCTCCGTATGAGCGCGCCTTGGGTGGGGGTGGGGGGAATTCCCCAGCCATGCGCTCCGCTCCCCGGCGCACTTCGGGGAAGTTTCCAGGCGCGGCCCGGGGCAGGTAGGTGGGCATCCGCCACTCTCCCCGACTCCGATTCAGAGCCGCCTCCCCGCCCCCGGATCCAGTCCCGCGGCCGCTCCGGGCGGGAAGCGGGAGGCGGAGGGCGGGGGGTCCCAGGCGCCGAAGCCTGTGGGACCGGGTTCCGGGAGGGGGGCCGCGGGGGCGGGCCTGGGAGGAGACCCGGGCGCTGCGAGGCCCGAAGCGGCCTGAACTTTTGCTCCCCGCCCCCTTCTCCTTCCTCCCCGCCCTCCGCCCCCTGCCCCCTCCCAGCGCCCGGCCGCAGCTCAGGAGGCGGCGTGACTCTGGAGTAGCCAGCGCTTCCCGGCGGCGGCGGCGGCGTCCCCGGCCGGCCTGGGCACGGCGAGCCGAGCGCTGCAGGTCTGAGCCGAGCGGCGCGGCAGGGCGGCTGGGCGGCTGGGGCGGCGGGGACCGAGGGGCGGCGAAGCTGTGAGGGGGCTGTGGTGGCAGCTGCCCCTGCGCGGAGGCGACGCTTGCGATCGATCGTGCTGGAGCCCGAGACTGTTGGGTTGTGTGTGCGGGTGGAGAGGACTCGGTGGCTGTGGGCGGTTGAGGGGCGGGTCGTGGCGCAGCTGGCCCCCTTGGAGACCCCTCGGATCACGGGATGGAGGCTCCCGGCAGAAGGGAATCTCGCCTTTGCGGGAATGAATGAAGAGCTGTGGAAGCGCCTTCCGACTCCTCCGGGCGAACGGATTGGCCGGCGTGCGCGCGTGTGTATGCGTGAGTGTTTAGGATTCGGAGCCTCCAGGGTCCTGGGCGCGGCTGCTGGACCGCCCAGCCGCGGTCCTGGTACCCACGTTGCCCGCCCGCCCTGCGTCCGGGGTCGGCCTGCGCGGCTGGAGCAGCGGGTGTAGACTGAAGTCTGGGGCTCGGATGCCGGCTGTTGGCGTCTGGACGTCCACGCTTCGAGTAGGAAGGTTCGACAAGGAGGCGGCACAGGCTGGGGCTGGGACTTGGTCCTCGTGCCCCCATTTTCCCGTTCCCCGAGGCCCTTCGCTGTGTTCACGCTGGGTAAGTTGATGGCACGGAGTTTGGGGGAATGAAGTTGTATCTCCAGGACGCCCCACGAAGAGATGTGGCGCGCCGTTCAGCGAGGCTGAGCAGAGGGCTTCGCAGGGCCCCAGCTGCTCTTCATCAGCTGCTTTTCCTGGGAGGGCAGCCACTCGCTAGTGGAGCAGAAAGTCAGCCCGGGGGCATCTGCTTCCCTAAGGGACTCAGGTGGAAACTGAGGCCTGGAGATTTGCCCTAAGTTCCTCTAGGACCTCCCACACCATTCTCTAACCCAGCTTTCTTACTCCCCCTCCCCCACCCCCACTCCAGCGGCAAAATCAGGAACTCTCCCTTCCAGAATGTGGCACTTATTAATTTTACCAACTGTACATTGAATCAGGATGTCTTGATCGGTACATAAGTACATGCAAATCATATATGAGTTAGTTTGAAACAGCAGGGGAATAACACTGCCTTTTAATTAGATAGTTTTTATCAAATATATTGTGCTCTCCAGTACTCCTGAAAGATTGGCAGGAAAATGTTCTTCCTGCCTCCTGCTGGATGGGGAAACTGAGCCAGCAAGGTGAAGTGGCTTGTCTCCCTCCCAGTACGTAGGTGCGTAGGTGAGCCGCAAGTGGAGCTGCAGGGCTGTCTTCCCTCCAAGGTCCAGCTCCCCTGGAGAACCATCTCTAGGGCCCTCTAAAGGAAATCCAATGCTTTTGCTCCCCCCCCCCCCGGGGTATTGCAAGGCTGCAGTGGGTGAAGCAAGCAGAGTTAATTCATCCGGGATATTGTGTGTGGGGTGGAGTGACAGGTCTGTCCCTAGTGCTTCCCACGTGTGCCTTGCTTTTCTTTGATGATCAGCTGGCCAGGGAGCCCAGCACGGTCACTGTGGCTGCCGTGAGGGCTGCTGTGTCTGTACCTTGCTCCTCCTCTGTGGCTGCTGCCCCTGGCCAGGAGAGGTGAGGCGTTTGGTTTTCCACTTGCCTGAAAGAGAGATGATTAATCCCTGCATCTGGAAGAGGTGATGTTTGCAGGAAAGTATGGGAGAGGTTGGTAAGTGGGCAGTGGACTCTGCTTTAATTGGTGTCTGGAGAAAGAGCAGAGGAGAAACTCCAGGTTAAGCAGCGGGGCCACGGGAGCCTGAACGTGCACTAGTGGGAGCTTTAGGTTAGTGCTGGGTTGTGATGAGATAGTCCAAGACCACCTAGAGCCTGGCTGGAGGTTATCTGGGCTAGCTAGCCTAGCTAGCATCAGGGAGCGGGCAGAGGAGGAGGACTCGAGGGGCTGCCCTGAGCAGGTGAGCGCATTCCCTGCCTAAGAGGGCAGCTTTGACTCAGCTCCAGTCAGTTGAGGGGAAAAACCAACTTGACAGGTCTTGTTAATTTTCAAGAGAATTCTCTAGCCTGGATATGTAAGTGTGTGCTTAAATTCTTGAAGTGGAATAGAGGGTTAGGGGTGAGTGCTCTGCCGAGAGGTCTGAAGCTTGACATCTGGCCCTGTGTTTGTACATTGGGAAGGGTGTCCCGCTGTCAGAGAGATGTGACACATGGTAGGCATGGGGATCACACCCCCCGAAGGCTGAGGGACTAAGAACTGATGGGTGCCCAACGTGCCTGTGGCCATGTGCCAGGCTCCTTCACGAGCTGGGTGTCATGCATCCGTTCAAGAGCTGTTTGATGAATTCTTGTCATGTGGAAAGAGACACTCTGCATAAAACTTTGCATATAATTTCATTTATCAAATAGTACACATAATACAGTGATGAGACAGAGTCCCAACCCTCATAGGAGGGGAGCAGGCAAAAATGCCTATACCTGATGGACAAATGAACAGTGAACTGCGCTAAGAGCTGGGAAGGACAATAAGGCAAGGAAAAGTGCCGGAGAGGAGAGGGCTGGGGGGCGGAGGAGGCTCCTTTTTCTGATGTGGAAATTGAGTCTCAGAGCAGTGGGTCCAAAGTCACACGCCTGTAAGTGGAAGGTCAGCCCAGGTCTCCTCTCTCCAGCTCCTGGGCAGCTCTCTCCTCCCGCCCTGCTCAGCTGGAGCCTCTTGGAAACTGCCAGATGAATGGACACTCGCTGTGGTGGGCAGCTTTACCTTCCTGTTCGCACGTCCAGACCCTGTCCCTGTCCCCAGGCCTCAGCAGGCCCAGGATACAGAGGTGCCATTTGGAACCCATTTGTATGAGAGAGGAGTTTCCTTAAATTCTAAAAGCAGAAACTATTTTTAAACGGAGCTGGCCTGGGAGTGTCATTCTGTGAGGACTCCCTTAGTGGGCATCTCTTTAGCAGCACGTGATTTAGAAGGGATGCTTTCAGCCACTGGTGAGAACAGTGCATCCGTCTGAGTGTCGAGGAGCTCAGATGATGCTGACTTCTATGGTGAACGTGTTGCCGCTCTGTGAATCCAAAGCTTGTCTTCTCGCTTAGCTGCCAAGGTACCAGGAGACTGTTTTGACTTGCACGGGGTGTTTCTTCATTGTTCTCAAGTGCCAGGGTCTGATTTCCTTCCTGAGACGCTCCTCCTTTAAAATGAAGCACTGGGACGAGATGATTTGCGTGTTAGACCCAGGTCTTCATGGCATGAAATGAAGCGTAAAGGTGGCAGTTTTCTAATGAGGGTATCAGTCTCGATATGTAGGAAGAAAAGTAAAGGTTTTGTGTTGCTTTGGGCCAATACAGACTTTTTTTTTTTTTGAATATGGGAGTTGGGATGGAGAACGTTTGGTCGAAACAGCTGTCGTTTCCTGGGTTCCTACCGGTTCCTAGCTGGCCCTGTGCCAGGCAGGTCAGACAGGTGTCCCCCTTTGTCTCAGTCGGAGAATGGGGAGGCCGTTTGAGATCGTGGGAACTAAGCTTTTAGCCATCGGGATGTGCAGGAGGAAGGATCCCAGAATGGCAGTGGAGGAAGGAGGGCAGTGGGGTCGGGGGTGGCGAATGTCGTGGCTCTAGAAGGGGAAGGCGGGCGTGAATCGGCAAGCAGTAAGCTGGGGGGGGTGTGGGGGGTGGCGGAGGGAAGCAGGTTCTCGGTCTCTGCTGATTTCGAAAGGGCTGTGGAGGAAATGCAAGCATCCTCTTTCATCATCCGCAGCTACATGCAGCATTTATACATTCCTTCAGGTGCAGGCCCAGGGCCAGGTGCGTGGGGGCCCAGGGCAGCACTCAGATTAGCGGGCGAGGCAGAACTTGCACGGGTCAGAGTTACACAATGCTGCCGAGAGAGCGGCAGGAACCTGGCTCAGCGACTCTTGAGATTGGAGGGGTCTGGGGAGCCTTCACCCCTGGCCTGAGAGCTGGTGTCCTTTACATGACTTAATGCCTGGCAGGTGCTGGGGGTGGTACCTGACATACATTAAGTGCTTCGTAGACACCGGCTTTTGTGTTATTCTTTAGTGCTCATAACCAGGGATGGGGGAAGTCTCTGATCTCCCTGAAATTGCATGTACAGTTTTTTTATGTAGATATGTATATTTCTTGGGGAGGGGCATGGCTTCTAGTATATTCTACCTCCAAGGGCTTCTCTGACACCCCATGAGGCCAGGCTCCCCAGGACACCTTGGATTTTAGTCAGGCTGGTTGCTTCACCTCTCTGGGCTGTTTCTTCATCTGTGCAAAGAGGGAGCTGGATAAACAGCCGCCGCCTGAGATGCTTCCAGCTAACGTTGCGGACAGGCTGTGGATCAGTTTGGCTCTGCTCCTCCTTGACGCGACTAAGCCGAGGGCAGACCAGGCAGCTTTTGCCCAGGAAACGTGCTGGGGTCCCTGCTTTTGAACGTTACATCGTGAGCCCCACTCTAAGCTTAATAGGGTCCTGAGCAGGTGTGTGGGCCCTTCTTGCTGGAGCAGCTTCTCCCTGACCCCTCTGCTGCGTTTCTAGAGTTCGATCTGGTCCAGGCCTTCTGGGTCTCTGAGGAAAGGGAGGCTGGCAGATCCTCAAAAGCAGAGAGTGTCATTATAATGGAAACTTGGATGCTTTCCAGAATTGTCTTTGTGGTAAAAATATTGAAACAGGCAGTCGAGTCACCCAGGTGCCTGGAAAATACCCCAACATGGGCAAATAATTAGATTACAGGGCAAGGGTAATTATTTTTTTCCTACACTATTCAGGAATCTGGTGGTTTCATGGCTTCTCTTGAAGCAGAATATGTACCTGCTGGCTGCTTTGCCCCCTGTGATCAGAAAGATAGTGGTGTGCCCTCTGAGAGGGAGAAAAGGCCACGAGAGGTGGCGATTTCATCCCTCCCGGGGCAGCCCTGGATCTCAGGAGAAGTTCTGTTCTCTGCTGTACCCTTGTAGGGAGCTGCCCCGAGGGCCTGGGCGTGTGGCACATTTGCTATGAGGTTGGAAGGTGCATTGCAGAGTCTGAGAGTTCTGTGAAGGTGTACTGTTGTCTCCATCCCTCATTGAAAGGGGTCTGGGCAGCGCTGTCTGCCCTTGGTGACACGTGTTAAGGGACTCAGGTTGAATGACGTAAGTTCAGCCAGCACCTTCATCTCCCAGTCAACCAAATGTTTGGTGCTCACTGCGTGGGTGTTTTTGTAGCCTGGATGTTGAATCCCGTAGACCCTTGGAAGGGCAGCATAGGTGGTGGAGTGAGCCTGGGCACCACGCTGACCTGGCTTCAAGCCCCTCCTGTGTTTCTCTGCTCCATTATCATGACCAAGTGGTTTAATCTCCTTATGCCTCAGTTTCCTCATCTGTAAAATGGGGTTAATAATCTCTACCTTACAGTGCAGTTTGAGTACCAATATTACAATTTAGGGTTCAAGGGAGCTGCCCAAATGGAACCCCTCTTTCCTGGGCAAGTTCTGAATAAAATAAAATAAGATAAAAATGTTTGTTCCCGACTGAAGTGGACATTGGAGAATGTGATTGAATCTGTAGGCAAGTGGGCATCGCAATCCGAAGGTGAGAACTGTGACCTCCCCTGAGTCACAGGCAGAATGGAAAAGTGGCAGCCTCTCCCCAGGGCAGCCTCATTCCTCCCCGGGGCAGCCAGCAGGGGGCAGTGGCTACTCTGTGTGGGAAAAGGCAAGGCCAGACTACCAATGTTCAGATACTCCTTATACACTCCTGGGTTGGCATGGACACCACCAGCTGTAGACACAGGTGCTGTTACACAGGTGGAACTCTCTCCAAGAAGAAGGAAACAGTAGGAGTGAGCAAGAAGAGCCCCCACCATGCCTCCACCCCCAACCCCCCTCACCCCACCTCCCCCCCAACAGCAAATAATAAGTGCTCAGGGCCTGGCCCGTCATGGGGGTGGGGAGGGGCTGACACCTGGCACCTCTTAAGTTTACAGTTGATAAGGACGTTAGATGTGCAGTTGATAAGGACGTTAGATGTGCAGTTGATAAGGACCAGGGACACTGAGGTTAGGAAGTGAGCCTGTCAACTATGCATTGTTATTTCTAGAGCATGGCAGTGATTAGCCAAACTGAGATAATGATTAGCCTTTGACCTCAAGGCTGCATTCTAACTGTAAGGCAAGTGTAATTTACAAGGAGGGGCGGAGCTACTGCCTGACCAGTAACCTGATAGGCTGAGTGGAGAGCCTTTCCCGTCTCTTCTTGTTTCCCCCTTATGTCCTGAGCCTTCATCAACCCCCTGCTCCCCCCTCTTCACCACCTTCAGCAAGCTTTGCCAGTCATTCTTACCATTCTCCACATCCTTCCATCTGAGTGTTACTGTCCTCCTCTGAGCATCCTCGGTTCTACTCTACTGAACTCAACCTTGGCCCCACCCCACTTTATAGCAGGTTCTGGTCATCCTGCATGTAGCCCACTGGTCCAGCCTGGAGGGCCTCTCAAGGGTGAGGAGGCTATCTGGGGGCCGACTCAGTCGTAAGAGACTTTGATCTTGTTGAACTAATGCATCAAAAGCCACTATGTCCTGGAGAGAGGGCTGTGATGGATTTCACGTGGGCCTCTCGGTGTGCACCCAGAAGACAGAAAAGTATCTTTAGTTTGGTAGCATGGTACAGGATAGTAAACGTTTGTCACTAAATTTCTGAGGGAGTCAAGAGCTTAATGGAATAACCTTAGCTTTTTGGACAGATTTTGGGGCTATTAAAAGGTAGTAACCACAGTTTTTTGTGTCTTGAGAGTCTTAAGGATAAACTTTATGGAAATTTGGTTGGTATTTCAGGAGTATAAGTAGGAGCCATTTACTCAGGCAAGAAATGTGGGGGCCGTTAGTGTTTCTTATAGCTGATATAAATAGCTTGTCTTTAAGTTCCATGCTCCTTTGTTTGGAATGTAAATATTTGCATTAAAAATAAAAAGTGTGTCCTGGTGTGTATTTATGAGAACCGTAATTTCCAAACCAAAAATCAGACTATTGGTCTACAGAGGATTATTGCCTCTGATTTGTGAACCTGTTTATATAAAGAGTCTTCCAAATGTACACACACAGAACCGTATTTGCTTTGTGCACATAAGGGATCTCCAGGATTACAAGAAAGCGGGGTTGCCTCAGGGCATTGATCCAAGTAATTGTGTTTCCCGACAGACACTTGTGATCACACCATCTGTTACGTTGCAGCCATGCCGGGCAGGGTGAAATTTTGGCCCAGGTCCTGTGGGGACCGACCGGCTCCGCATCCTCAGTTTCCTGGATGTCCAGGTGGGGTTGACCGCAGCTGACTCGTCTCTGGGTCAGGTAACCAGACACCTGATTTCAGAATTGCTGTTGCTTCAGGAAGATGTCGAGAAGGATGAGGGATCGGCGTTCTTTCTGTGCTGTCATTTCCGGTCCAGGGTTAAGTCTGAGGGCCTCTGTCCCATGTCATCCTCCATCACATTCTTGGGGACAGTTGAGCTTTTAAATTTTCCATGAAGAACAGCACAGACTTGTCAGACACTTGCCGGAGGCAGGATATCACCACTTATCTGGTCTCCACCCTCTTCTTTGGAGTGAGAGATTGGGGGCTGCAGTGGGGCTGGGCCAGGGCCTCTGCTCCTGGCATTGTGTGTAGGTGTGTGTGTGGGGGCGTGTGGGTGTAGGTGTGTGGGTGTTGGGGGGGGTTTATTCTTGAAACTCTCTGTGGCAGCCCTCGATGGAAAGCCTTTCTCCAGAATCTCGACAAAAAAGAGTAGGGGTCAGTTGGTCTGTTGGAGAGGGCCTACTTGGTGGATAAGCCAGCCCCGAATCCAGGCTCGTCCTCCACCTGTGAACCTCCCTATCATCACAGGGCAAAGGACAAATGAGAGGACACCCAGGAGGGTCTTGGCAGGGCCCAGGCCCCCCAGTTCTGAACTCTGGTTAGCTGGTACCAGAACCCGCTTTGTCCGGCATCACAGCCAGCCCTGGGCCCTTCTCTCGGGTCGGGCCGACTCCTCCTGTCCCACTTAGCACTGTTGCCCTAGGACCGGGCACTCAGTTGAGGTAGCAGGAATCCTCTGTCTTGCAAAGGGCATGGTGTCCTGGCTGTAGGAGTTTCTAGCATCTCTCTGTTAGCGGTCCCAGGATGCTGAACCCCATCCACAGAGTGGAGAGCCAAGTGGTAGCTCCCTCGCTGCCCCACGCACCAGCCATCGTTAAACATTAAACTTCCCTTAGTTGCCTCTCACTTTGACCCATTGGTGAATATTTCTTATCTGAAGAAACGTCGTCCATGCTTAGATATGGTGAGTCCTTAGGGCGGACCATCTTCCTGTGAGCCTGGTGTTCTTGAACTGTGGGAAACTCCCGATTGCCTTTTCCGTACTTGTCTCTAGCCTGACCCACAGCAATGTGCCCTTCCCTTATTCTGTCACAGTTCGAGATAAACGTAACAGTTCCAGGAAGGCCCCCTCCAACCCCACCCAGGCGCACTATTTTGAAAGTCAGAGGAAATAGCTGCTTTTAGGACACGTTGAACTTGCCTAAGAAAGTTATCAGTAGGACTCCAAGAGAGGATAGAAGGATGCTCCAATTAATGAGTGGGAACAGCCTGACTTCTGTGTCGTCCTAACTTTGAAAAGCTATTTATACTCACTCTAGAACAGTTTCTGGGAGAAATTAGATGTGGAGAGATGTACAAAAGAGGAAAGCGAGCTTTGCAAATGTGACCCTCCTCATCAGAAATATCTTCCAGGCTAAAAAAAAAAAAAATCATTTGTGCCCATGACAGTTGAAAATCCACGGATCTTTTGCATCGTACACAGTTGAGCTCAGAGAATAACAATGATGTATTAAAAAGTAGATGAAAGCTCGGTTGCCATTTAGCTGGCTGATAAATTTACTTTTGGCTGTTAAAACTGAAACAAATCAATAGAAAAATGCAGGCCTGCCCAGTTCTGAGTCAGCAGTTTTGTTTTGTTTTAGTTTGGTTTATGGAAAAAGGAGATTTGCCTGTTGCAAATCAACTTTGTACCTTTGGACCAGTTATGAAGCTGCAGGACCATTTAGGGAGGGGTGTGTGTGTGTGTGTGTGTGCACGTGTGTGCTTGTATGTATATATGTATATTTATGTGTATAGATATTTATTTTACAAAGTTCTCTCCTGATTTATTTTTAAAAATCATGCAACACTTTTTTGCCCATTCAACCTATTCTTTTCATAAAACAGCTTTATCGAGATGTAATTCACATAGCATACAATTCCCCTTTTGAATGTATACAGTTCAGTAGTTTTTAGTATGTTCACAGGTATGTGCAACCAGAACTACATTTTATTTGGAACATGTCATCGTATCAGAAAGAAACTGTGGAGCTATTACTTATCAGCTCCTAGCTCCCCATTCACCCCCACCCTCCAGCCCTAAGCAACCAAGAATCTATTTTTTGTTTTTATTGATTTCTCTATTCTGGACTTCATAGGAATGAAATCATATAATATGTGGTTTTCTCCGCCTGCTTTATTTCACTTACTATAATGTTTTCATGGTTCATCCATGTGGTAGTGTGTGTCAGTACTTCATTCCTTTTTATGGCCAAGTAATACTCCGCTGTATGAGTAGACCACGTTTTACTTGTCCATTCGTCTGTTGGGTTGTCTCCACCTTTTGGCTCTTATGAATAATGATGCTGCTATAAACATTCATTTACAAGTTTTTGTGTGGACACGTTTCCATTTCTGGAATTAAATCTGATGAGATATTTTTACTTGCTTTTAATAATAAGATTCGTTTGCTTTTTTTATGTGCTCTTTCCCTGACCCTAGAGAAGACGTGATTCTCAGATAAGGTTCTGATCCCCCGAGTTGCCTAAATTTTAGAGCTTGGAAAGGCCTTCAGGGACACATCATCCAGCCCCATTTTGTAGATGGGGAAACTGAGGCCCAGAGAGGCCACATGAAGTCAGGATTGAGTCCAGGTTTTTGGAGTCAGTCCAGTTACCCTGAATGCTCTCCCTAAGCGCTTAGTAAAACCGCAGGTCACCGTCTTGATTGGCTGAGGATAATAAATAAAGGCTGGTGGGGAGGACAGAGGGTGACCGCCTTGCTCAGGCCCACCGTTCCAGCCCCCTTTGACCTGCAGGGGCCCCGGGACGGCTCATCCTCCACCAGCTGCCAAGCAGGCACTGCAGCTTGCGGCGCCGCGCCTTCCTCGTTCTTTCCCTGCAGCAACGGCAGGCCAGCGCTTATCCGGGGAGTAATTAAATTAGGAACCAATTCAGAGAATGAAATTTTATCTGATCTGGCCAAGCCCAGAAACACGGGGCTGCGATTGTGACTCCAGGGGCCTTTATGAAGTTGTTTTTTACCGAGTTAAGCTGGGCCACAGCAAGGCAGGAAACGTGCGGGGCCGGCGGGCAGCTCCCCCGGCCGGCATGTTGCAGGGGCTGGGGGTGCATCCCAGGGTGTTGAGCTGTGCCCCCAGACTAGCTTTTGTTTTGTGACCGGAATATTCTCGGTGAGGATCCTCACGGATACTTTTTGTGCTGTGATCATTGACACCGCCGTGCACCGCTACAACTGAAACCAGAAGTAAACTTGGCAGGAAACTCTTTGGCTGTAAGTCCAGGGTGCTGCATTGGAACCCCCTCAGGGCTTTTTGAAAGAAATGCACATACTCCAGTCCTACGTGAGTTCTTCGGGGGTGGGCCCCGGGCATCTGTGTGCGTGTGTGCACGTGTGCTTGTGTGGGCACGTGTGTTAAGCTCTTTAGTTAAGACGAGAGGTAGCAGTCATTATGATTGTTCTTTGGAGGAGAATTTCCAGTTCTGTGGCAAAGATGGGAGACATAATCTGCACAGAGATCTCAGGAATGAGCCTCTTTTGCCCTCAGTCTGTCCCCAGCTGTGATTCTCTTTGGGTTTCTTGATCAGATTCCCTGGATGCCACTAACATACATGTTCCATCACTGCGGTGTCTGTGGGATTTAGCTCTGGTTTCCTTCTCTGTGTGAACGGCCCCAGCCCTTATCCCCATAGCGGCCCATCCAGAGGCCCAGGGATCTCCTTCGGCCCTTAGCTGGTCAGTGCAAGAGACCTTCTTTCTGTCTCTGCCACTAGAAGGCTATATTTGTCCCTTTAGGACGGGAGGTGTGTCTTATTCCAGGTTACATCCCCAGAGTCCAGCCCATGGGGAAGAATGAGTGGATGGATGGAGAACTGGATGAAAGGAGGAAAGGCAGGAATACATTGGTTAATTGAAAACCTCATCCTGTTGTATGGAAACAGCAAGAGTCTTACTGGTCGTCTGGTTTGTTTTCCTATCCTGTTCACCCCCCTTTAAAGCTGGAGAAACCGAGACCTGAAGGGGTAAAGTGACTTGCCCCTGATCCTTCAGCTTTGGGAGCCTGACCCTTCCTCTTCAACTCTTATGACTCAAGCTCTGCATCTCCCTTAAGAGTCACCCCCTGGTGACTAAGGACCTACTGTGTGCCTGACTCTGTCCTAGGAGCTGGGAATCCAGCAGTAACTAGACTGGGTCCCTGCACTCACAGAGTGTGTCTTCTCGCGGACAAGTTCGCAAGTTTCGGAGAACAGACAGGAATAAATGCTGTGTGATGGGGAGTGACTGTCCTGGTGATGGGGGACACCTTTCCACAAAGGCAGCATCGAAGCTGACCCTTGAATGACAAGACGGCACCACTGTCTGAAGCTTGGGAAAAGCATCCCAGGCAGAGGGAACAGCCAGGGCCAAGATCCCAAGAGGGATCAGTTGATGGCATGGGGTCAGGTAGGCTTGGGAGAGCTGGTCAGAGGACTTGGTTCATAGCATGCTCGGGTTCACGTCCATTCTTTTCTGTTCTACACCCTTCAGATTATCATTACAGCTTCACTTTCTCACTGTCTCATCTCTGGGTGAAGAACACTTGTTCCAGGCTGGCTGGCCCACGGCTGCTGCAGTTTCAAAAAGCAGGGCTAGTGAGAAGCCAAGAAAATCCCCATCCTCCTCGTCCTCTCACTCAAGGTTTGGCTGGTGCGCAGAAGTTATTTTTATGTAAGCACATGCTTCAGAGGGGAAGTCTTGGGGTGGGAGCTGAAACCACACTCATAACAACGAGACTGAAATAGTCTATGAAGTCCTAAAGGTGAGCATGTGGCTGTTCACTTGAATTTGGTGACAACTCCAAGCAGCCAGGTTTGGGGAGAGAGGACCCTTTGGAGGGGGACTGGGGCATCACAGACTCCCATGCTGGCGTGGCCCCTGAGTTGCTTCCCTCTGCTGGCCTTGGCCAGGTCCCATCCCTCCCTCAGGGCTTGACTTCCTCTTGTGCCCTCTCACATGGTGGGGGGGGGGGTCCTTCCTCCCTCCCATTGTTACCTCCAGATATTTCTCTCTCATTGTCTGTGAGAACCTCAGCTCCTTAAGGGCCCTGCTGTTCGTTGTCTCTTTCTTGGCAGTCACCTCCCTACCTCTTAGGTAGTGGACCCCAGGTCCCGCCATCACCCAGGTACCATGGTCTCCATGGATACACCCTATTTGGTGCTCTGGCCTTCTAGATCCTCCACCTGCTCTCCCCTTCAGGATACTCTGGACCTTGTCTGCACTGGGACCCTCCATACAACAGGTAGTCAGTCCTCGTTAATGACTGCCTTTCCTCTGTGGGAACCATGTCCAAGGACCAACTGGTTGACCTGATGCATAGTAGGGCCTCCACAGATTACTCCTATCATTCATTTTCATAAACTTTAAAGCTCTCTCTGTTGCTCCTCCCTGGACATCCTTAAACGTTGCAAAGTTCTAGTAAACGTTTATCAGTAGTTGTAGCAATGTGCATCTCCATTTTTGTTGTCTATGATGAATTTTTCAACTAGGAACAAAATACATGGATAAATTTCCCTACGTTTTAAGAAATGGGGAAATAAGAGAAACAGTTTCTTTTTCAGAATAACTTGATTTAGAATCACTCCAGATGTTCATTCAGCATCTCTTCCCAAAGTTCCAGGCCATACTGCCTGGAAACTGTGACTGCTCTGACATTTTGAAAACTTGCTAAGAGTCCCCTTAGTCTTGTGGCGCTCCTAGATTCTACCTCATCATTTTATTTTAGCTTTTCAGCTTGGAATAATTTTACACTCACAGAAGTTGCAAAAATGGTAGAGTTCCTGTGTACTCTTCAAGCGGCTTCCCACAATGATAACATCTTACATAACCACAGAACATTATCAAAGCCAGGAAAGTGACACCGTGATGGTGCCATACATCACTAAGCCTTATTCGGCTGCCATCTGACTGTATTAAACATAGGGATCCGCAGCACTTTGGACACATTTTAGAATTTCATGAACTTCAGTGTTGTCATTTATCTTTTAAACTGTTTCTGGATCCCTGCCAATTGGCCATCGATTAAAATTAGTTTTTATCAGGTCAACAACTACTAGAAGACCCACAGTTTATGCAATTCATGTCTCCATGTGTCCATCTGGCGCTTTGTGGTGCCTCTTCCTGGGTGTGTGCACCCAGATAGCCTTCTTCCTCAGATCTGGGAGATTCTCAGAGATGAGGACCCATGGAGAACAGTCTGGTGAAATAGAACTTCGGACAGGGAATGGAGAACCTTGCCTTCTGGTAGTAGTAACCCACATTTGAGTACTTAGTATGTACTTGACTTTACATTATTTCATTTACTCTCGGCAACCTTTGAGATAGATGCGATTAACACCCCCACTTTATAGAAGTGAAAACTGAGGCTAGAGAGGGTCACCCTGCCCAAATTTTGGTAGCTTATGAATAATAAAATTGGCACTTGAACCCAGGCAGTCTGACTACAGAGGTTGCTGGCTCTTACCTTGTAGGACTCCTCTCATTTTTTTAGGCCTTTATACCTCTGGTCCTAGTTCTCACTGACTGCTCTGTGTCCTGGGGCTCCTTACTTGACTTCTCTGAGCCTCTGCAATGGGAGGGGCTTGGCTGAGGAGATGTCATGTCCCTTCCATCTCTGAGTGCAGTTGGTTTTACTGGTGAAAATAGTTGTATCAGTAGAGCAAGAAACACTACGAAGATCTGAGTAAAATTTCTGCCTTGTCCCTTGTAGGTGCTTTTAAGGTTGGGAAAATTTCAGCTGCCTAACTTGGCTTGATAGGAGCCTCAATTCCAACTGAATTATGCTCTGGTGTGTTTTAATTAAACCGTCTACAAACTGATTTCTTAAAGATGCAAAATCCCCACGCAGTGTGCTGTGTCTGAACCCCCTACATTCAGCTCTGGGTCAGAGTGATGCTTGTAATAACCAGGAGGCGTCATGTGAAGCTGCTCACTGTCAGCTTTATGGGCACGTTAATTGTGAGATGCCACCGGAACGAGATTCGAGGACGTTATCAGCAGATATGTAATTGATTTTGCCTTCTCCACAAAGGAAGGTTAAAATTAAGTTTGTTTATAAATGGTGCTTAAACCACGCTGTCCTGGGGACGAGTTGTAAAAACTAACAGAGCAGGGCACTTGTGGAAGGGCTTAATTTTCTTTTCAGCTTGTGGAATGAGTTCACCCCTCAACACAGGTAAAGATTTTCCCATTTAAAGGGGCCGGAAGAGTGTAATCTTCAGATCATAAATTTCACAGAAGGGGCTTCCAGTTGAGTGCCTGAGAGATGGCTGGACTCTGGGATGACTGTGTAATCACATTAGCTTGATAAATTAAAGGTCCCCATATTTTTTAAATCGTCAGGCAGAGCTGCATTAGTGAAGATATCATTACAGATTAGAGTTATGAAAAACGGGCTGGTGGAAACTGCTTTTGCTAACTTCACTCCTGGTATATAATGGAAGATTCTAATTCTGAAATGATCCTGGAAAGGTCCCTACTTAAACCAATGATGGGCTTAAACCCAGGGCATAATGGTGTTTTCTAAGCATTCAATTGTACTTTAGCTGTTACCTCTACCAGGAGCAAGAGAAGCTCTCTGGATGGGATTTCTCTCTTAATCCTGATTGTAAAAATCTTTGGGTATCTCCAGAATTGGCTCTATAATTTGCAGGCCCCAGTGCAACATGAAAATCCAAACCCCTTATTAAAAAAAATAATTGAGAACTTCAAAATGGGGATTGCAGAACATTAAGCCGAGTGCAGGGCCCGTCTGAGCACTGGGCCGTGTGTGCCGGCAGGGGTTATGGCCTATGGGGCTGGCCCTGGGCATCTCAGTTCCCAGAGGAGCAGCCCCATCCCTCTTGGCTTTCGTCTCCGGTGTCCACTGCTTGGGCCCCGCCCTCCTAGCTGAGTGGGAGGCCCCTGGAGAGACTCCAGAATTTCAGGGTCACTGTAAGTCACCCTGGTCATTTACCAGCCGTGGAGAGAGCCAGTGCTCAAAGCTGGGTGGGAGGGGGCGGACACATACTCCGGCAACCTGGAGCATCCCTCCCCCGGAGCAAGTGGCCGCAGGGCCCAGAGGGCTGGTTCTTCTTTGTGTAAAGTCTTTGTTCTCTCCAGCACGTTGAGCTGAGACTCGCACAGGCTCAGTGGGTGCCCTTTCCCTCTTAGAAACCAGTGGAAAAGCGGGAAGCAGCATCCTGGGCTGGCTGCCAAAGGGAGGGGAGGTTCCCGCAGAGGGGCCAGGACATGCAGGTTTTAAGTTGAAACAGAGGATCTTGAATGAGGATTAAAGTTATATTTTATGGGCGGAGGAGCCTGGGGGTTGCTGCCCTGCTCAGAATACCTAAGGAAAGCTCTTCAGAGCTGCGTCTCGGGGAGTTACTGTGGCCGCCACTGGATTTCCCGTCCTTTTGTTCTCAGTTTGTACAGAGGTCACTGGGGATGTGAGCTTGGAGTGAGCCAGGAGGCTCTGCTCTCCTTTCATTGTTACAAGCTGATGGGTCTGAATGGGGCTGTGACGCTGGGAGAAAAAAAGAAATCGTCCTTTGTACACCTCCCGGCTGGGGAGAGAGAGCCGGTCAGGAATCTGGCGGCCGCAGCAGCCCTTGCTGAGCTGGAGACCAGGCAGGAAAGTCTGCTGTACCTGGGGGTCCAGAACCAGAGCCTTCCTTCCCGGAGTACACTCAGCCGGGACTTAACTTACTCAGCAAATGACAAGTTACAGCACCTTCGTGTGCAAACAAAAGCTGGTTTTATTTATTTCCCCTCTTAAGACTTCTGTAATCATTGTTTTTATTTTGAAAAGTAAAATAATAGGGAAAAAAAGCCCACAGTGTTTTCATTACCTGGTAAGGGCGTCTCAGATAACTTAAATAATATGTTGGGTTTAAAACTATAGAGGAAAAAAATCTCGATGCACAAAACAAACAAACAAAAAGAGAGAGAGAGAGAATCATGAAAAGATGGATGTGCCAAAACTACCTCTCCCCTCTGCAAAACCTCACAAACTCCAACTAATCTGTCGTGTCTGCCCACTGGGCCCCTGCCTAGCACAGCCGCACTGAGTGGAACTTGTTAATAAATGAGTGAATGAGGTTCTGGATTCCTGTTCCGGCCAGTGAGTTGGCCTTCTTGGACAATGGCCTTAAATGGAAGGAAACTGTGAAGATATAAGAAAATAATACTGTCATGTTTGAGACATTGTGGTTAGTACTTAATATAACTCAGTCTCCCCTCCAGCCCTGAGAGGCAAACGGCATGATACTGGTTTATAGAGGGGCAGATTAAGCTCAGAGAGGTTTGGTAACTTGCCCAGGGTCAACCAGCTGGCAGTGGCTGGGCTGAGGTTTGATTCTTAGACATGCCCCATGGCTGCAGTCTACTCTTTCTGCAGGAGATGTCAGTGAGAGGGAGAAATGACACTGATGGACAGCCAGGTGTTTGGCATGCCTTGCTGTCCCCACTCAGTGAGCCCTAATCCAGAGAGAGACACAGACAAGGAAGTAAACCCTTTGGCTACGACGTGCCCCATCCCTGCCCTCATGGAGCCTGGGTGCCAGTGGGTGGGCGAGGTACACACACTGAGTCAAATGACCATGTGATTTCAACTGTCATGCATGCTAGGGGGACACATGGGCAGGGCGATGTACGCGTGTGCCTGTTGGTGCATTGAGCCAGTGTGGCCCAGGATACAGGGAGATGTCAGAGAGTTCCAGGGACTGATGGAGGAAGCTTGGAGGAGAGGGGGGCACCAAGGCAGCTCTGAGTCCAGAAGGATGGGAGGGAAGGTCCTGGAAGGCCTCCTGCAGGGGCAGAGTCTGCGCCGTTGGGTGAGTCTGACAAGCCCAAGGGCACCCACGTCCCAGTGAGGTTCAGAATGTGGTGGGCTCCTTGTTCCTGGAGAGTGGGTTGATTGCACTGCTGGCCAGCTCTCCCCTGGGGCCGAATAGCGCGTTCCCTTCCCCGGGGGTGCGGCAGGAAAGCTCGGGTTTGCTGTTGATCTCACGGCTTCCGCCCCAGAAAGTCTTCTAGGGGAAGTGGCTAAGAGGATACACGGGAGAGAGCCCTTGTGAGCTATAGACCTCACGCCTGCCCGGCATGTGTCCAGCCTGCAGGTGGCCGCCAAGCTGAGCTGGCCCCATGATGTGGCCCGGAGGGGCTGGGGCTTGCGGCCTCCTGCCCAGGTCCACCCCAGAAGGAGTCATTTAAGGCCCTGGAAACCCTCTGAATCTGGCAACTGGAGGTCATTAGCCTCCGAACTGTGAGCTGGGTCATAAAACGAACGGAGGTGGCTTTGGTTTAGTGCTTTGAAAGGAAACAGGCATCAATCTGATAGAAGGACATTCTCCTTAGTGGCCAAAGCGACAGGGCTGGATGGCATGGGAACATTCATGCTTGTGTCAAGTGTGTGGACAGCACCCCAGAAACCCCCAGTTCCATCTGCTCACTGTGCACCCGCCAGCCCCTAGTCAGGGGAGATCACCATCCTGAACCCATGGCCTCTGCTGATCTCACACGGGTACTTTATATAAATGGAACTACGTGGAATGTTCTCTTTTGTGTCTGGCTTCTTGGGCTCAGTACTGTGTGAGATTCTTCCCCCTGGGTGTTGCTTGCGGCTTTAGTTTGGCTTTACGGCTGGTGCTCTGAGCATTCTAACTCTAGCAGGTGCTTTCGGTCAGCACTGGGATGCGTTTCTGTTGGGCACATGCCTCGGAGCAGAATTTCCGGTCATTGGGAATGAGGGTGCTCGGCAGCAGTGGATGCCACTGGTTTTCCAAGCGACTGTAGCAAATACAGTTCTCACCAGTAGCGTGTGAGTCTCCTGACAGATGAAATAAGAGCCTGGAAAATAACAGACTGACGGGACTCCTCTTTGCCCCCTGCCCCAGAACGGGGGACACCAGGCGATGACTGCTGACCATTCCACAGCTTTGTGCTGGATGGATAAACTGGGGACTGAGTAGAGAGAAGGTCCCTGTGATGTCCCAGGAAGATGCCCTCCCTCCTGGGATTCTGCGTCCTACCGCCATGTTTCACTGGAAGCTGGTCTTGGCGCCTGAACTTGGGAGTGCAGACTTGTTGGTCTCTGGGAAGAGCCCAGAATCCAGGGTCTAGTCACTGCCCTTCTGGATGGCTGCTTGCATTGAATTAGAGCCTCCAAGCTAGTCCTTGAGATGAGTGGCTGACCTGGGGTTCTTCTCTCCTGGAGGGAGGAGGGGCTGCCACCACTTAGAAAAATTTTATTTGTGAATCAATCCAGTCCCAGAACTGACTGGTTCTGCACACTCCCTCCTTTCATGTAGCTTGACCAGCCAGACTCTTCTACCCTGTGTTCAAGGCGGGGAAAGAGCTTTTCTTTCCCTGAAGGCTGCTGCTCGGGGTGACTGGGGGTCCAGAGTAATGAGAAGAGGCAGCTGGCATTTCCTGAGCATCCCTGCATGTTGACAAGTGCTGTGCGCACAGGCAGGCTGGTGTCCTTATTATAGACAGGAAACTCAAGGGGAAAGGACTCTGTCCTCGAGGGCAGAGCCTCGTCGGGGCTGAGTTCCAAGGTGTATGCTCTGCTCTGGCTCCACTGAATTCCTAACTCACAGCAGTGGCCATTGGCTGGATGAGGGTGACCTGGAAGGAAGGAAAATCTGTGGCCACTGGCTTGAGGCTTAAAAGTCACCTGGGGTGGTTGCCCCCCCTGCCTATCCCTGCCCATAGTAGATTCTGTAGATCTGAGACAGGGTCTGGAAGCTGTGTTTTATCTAGTGCCCTGTGGAGTCTTACAGCAATTTGGGGAAACTGTCATTTCCCAGTTCTTTTGTTGGGAGGCCGAGTGAGGAGGGGAATGAAGGAAATTAGAGACAGACCTCACCCTCAGGAAAGCTCTCTGTCCTGAGCAGCCCTGGGCAGCAGAACTTTCTGGGACAATGGAGATGCTCTGTGTCTGTGCTGCCCAGGACGGTAACAGCAGCCACGTGTGGCCAGTGAGCACTTTCCACGTGACCTGTACCGCCGAGGAACTGAAGTTTTGAATCGCATTTAATTTTAGTTAATTCAAATTTAAAAGCATACACTCAGTTCAGTTATTGGAAAACTTTTAAGACTGTTTAGAGCAACTTGGGCATGTGACTCCACTTTCAACTGTAAATTTTATGAAATCTAAATACAGATCAGGTACTTCTGATGAAAATTTGGCATCTAAATTGAGATGGGTTATAAAGTTAAAACAGGCACTGGATTTTGGAAGACTTAGTATAAAAAATAATGCAAACTATGCCATTAATAACATACTGGATACATGTGAAATCATGATATTTTGGATATATTGGGTTGAATAAAATATATGAAAGTGAACTTCAGCTGGAACACTTACACTTGGGTGCATGGCCGACCTCTTTGTGTTGGGCCCCACTGCTCTGGGGACTCCCCTTCCTTGCTGGGATTGGAGCCAGAGGGCCAGGGAGTTGGAGGAGATGAGTGATGCCCCAGTCCGCACCCCCTCCCCCCAACTGTTTTGCTCACCTGGGCTGATTACTCACCTGGCCTCAAGGGTACCTTGTCCAGTGAGAGGAAGCCCTCAGGGAGCTGTCCTGGGGCTCTGTCCTTCCTGCCACTTCTCCTTGGTGGTGCCTTTAGAGATGAACATCTGCTCTGATGCTCCTTGCTAAGAAGGAAATACCAGAACAAGAATGAGCATGTCTGCACTGTGGTCACACATGCATGGACCAGCCCTTGGTCAGGCTGAGAATTCTGCCTTGATATTTTATTAAATGAAATCTCCAGTGGGACGGAGAGCCCCTCCAAACTCTGCGCTGCAGGAAAGTGGTCCAGAAAGTGAATCGGGTTTCATTTCTGCCTCCTGCCTTGGCCCCACTGCTGCTGGGGGGATGATGGGAGTCCCCGGAGGTCGCCTTGTGGAGGTGTGGTGGGCAGTGACACACAGGTTAGCACGTTAGCCTGTCAGCAGCTTGTTCCCCCAGGGCACTCAGCCTGTCTGACGTTTATCTTCTTTGTGGGATTCTGGATGCTTCCACCACTGGCCTCCGGGCCCCACTGGGCACAGCCTTGTTCAGGTCTTTTGTGTTCCTGGCTACACTGAGGCCTGACACGTAGTAGGGGCTTGATGAACTTTGTTGAGTGGGTTAATCTGGAGTGTGCTGTCTTAATCTGGGGGTCAAATTGGCCCTTGGGGGTCAGGGGATTGGCTTCCCTGGAATTATTCTCAGTGGGCACTGGACGCGGGTGTGGTGGGGAACTTTGGATCTGCATTGTGCTTCAGGCTAAAACTCTGAGTGCAGGGTTTTCTCTTCTTCTGACAACCATTTCTTGGATGTCACCATCACTATTATGCAGTGAAAAGGGAAAGCTCCCTGCCTGTACTGAGCTCTTCTCTCTACTGAGCACTGCCTCCCCGACCCTCTGTCGTTTGCTCTGACAGCGCCCTGGGTGACATCAGTATTTTCATGTCATCCCAGGAAGCAGGTGGGGCCACGTGGCCAGAGTCAAATGGCTGATGGGGTACAGAGGGAACTTAGATTTGGGGGAACGCCCATCTTGAGGTGACTTCCTCATGATTATTATTTCCCATATTTAATGCAACCTAATGCATTCAATGCGTAAATCCTGGTTGGTCAGGCCTGGGGAAACAGGAAATGTCAAAGTCAAGACAGGGAGAGAGAAATCTGTGCCCCTCGGAGGGGAGGATGGGATCTGATTGGGCAGGGACGAGCTGGCAGGCTGGAGAGGGCCTCAGGCTGGCATCTGTGCCCAGGTGTCCCTCTGCAGGAGGTCGTGGAGGGACACTGGTCTTGGTGTATTGGTCCCCTGCTCTGCCTCATCTGGTCACAGTCAGTGACTCAAACCTTTACAAGCTGAGTCCTGCGGTCCTGCTGGTCTCGGGGAAATACCCGACTCCTCGCTCTCTTCAGCCTCCCCAGGTCCGCAGGCCCTGCACACTGCTTGTTTGGGTTTCTCCTTCCATCACAGCTTGCGGTTGGGGACACCCTTCAACTTGCCAGAGACCCTGGGCTCTCGCACACAACCCCTGGGGACCAGCCCTCATGCCTCCTGCAACATCACACCCTCCACACCACAGGTGGTGTCTGAAAACTGCAGGGATGAGCTTGACCTTCACAAGACTCTTGCTGTATTTATGGTCCGTGTGGCCTTGATTTGTGCGAAACTTGCAGAATTCAGTTGACCCCAATTCTTGCTGTATTTGGGAGTACTGTGGGATGTGGGAATGCAGGTGAGATGTTGGTTTGGGGAGTTTGCACCTTTGCCCCATGGAGCCCAAATTTCAGACTCACTGCCTCCCTGGGGAAGGGCTGTGGGGCATGATGCAGGAACACAAGTTGTCTCACCACCTCTGAGAGGCAGGGTCCTCACCCTGGCTGGTCGTGTCCCGTTCCTGTCTGCCTGTGTCTTCATCCAGAGAAGGATGTGCTCAGACCTGTTCATAAACTTTCTCCTTAGCTTGCATTATCTCCTTGCTCTGCCATCTTTGTGGGTTTGGGTCCTCAAACACCATCAGACCTAACATTTAAAGTAAAAATGATCCTGCTTTTATTGTTTGAATTTATACTTCTTTTTAAAATGGAATGCTTTGCAGCTATTCACAAGATAAGGTCTTTTGAAAAGAATAACTGTTCTCCTGTCTTTCTGATTTTTTTTTTTGTCTTTAAGAGTAGGGATATCAAAGTAGGTGATATGAAAGCAGAATTTTTTAATAAGAGCATAGCAATTCTTTTTAAACAGGTTTAGAAGACATTCAGATGTATGTGCTTTGATCTTCTTTTTCCGGATTAGAATATGAAGGATCAGTTGTTGCAACAGACAGTGAAGTAATTCATTTCAGATGCATTTCAGTGAGCCGGCCTTCTAGAAGAGGCCAGAATGAAACATGGAACTGCGTGATGCAGACCAGACCAGATGCAACCCAACATGTTTCCTAAACACAAACCCCAGGAGCAGGTGGTGATAGGAGTAACGGTAATGATGATGAAAAACCTAATAAAGGTAGTGGCCAGCAAGCCAAGCCCTTACCGGGCGCCAGGCTTCTTGCTCAGCACTTTCCAGAGATTGTCTCAGTCCTCCCTATAAGTCCATTGGACTAGACATCCTCATTGTCATCCCCTTTTTTCAGATGAACTGAAAGGGCTTGGGGTCAGGCCGTGGAGCCAGGACGAGGACCCCAGCATCTGGATGACCCCGTGTTCGTAGCCACCACCCTGCTCCCGAGAACGGCTCCTCGTCAGTCTCTACCACCCCCTTGGCTCTGCCTCTGACCCCAGAGACGGGCGAACTGGAGGCAGCTATTCCCGGAATTAGCCATATGCTCATTTTTTGCTCCAGCTATTCCACTAATGGAGGCAAAGGTTCTGGGAGTTTTGATATTAAGTATTTGGATAATTGCCTCAATCTATCATTTTCATTTTACATGTTTAGACACAACCTTTAATGAAATTTGAGAATCCAGCTCTACTTGGGGAAATGATATTAACTTGTATTTCTAACTTTGTTTACTTGATGGCTTCAACTTCCAGTCAGTTGTTCAACATATAACCTCCTCCAGATGCCCTGTTTGCCAGACTTGAAAGTCAGCCTTGATTTGGGGCAGATTGACTGACCTTTCCTTACCTGGAAAATGAAGACTTTGAAAAGACGGTCTCTCAGGTGCCTGGGTTTGGTTCTGAGGTTCTGTTCTGGTGGCTTGTATGCCTAACTGGACTGCAGGTCTTAGGAGGCAGGACGAAAGCTGGCCCTTGTCTTCATCCCCCCTCAAAGCTGAGCGCTGATGACCAAACAGATGGGTCTGGACAAGTGTGAAGATGCCAGTGGTTTCATCGAATGATGTGAATATAAATTACTGGCCAGAAAATATCCAAAGAAGATAAATATCTAAGAGCTTCATGCTACCTTTGAAAATTTTCCCTAATTTCTTCTTTGAGATTCCCAAAGAGAATTTTAAAGAGGCTTCTAGTATGCTGTTTGCAAGAATCCTCGCACATTATTGGATCCCCCACATAAGTGCAGAAAGGGACACGTGGGGTACAGTTGTCACATCACTGGGGATCGGGGTCTGCGTGCCTGGCGATGTTGAGGAGCCCAGCCAGTTACTCTGGGATATGCAAACAGCTCTTCTGCTCCAGCTGCAAAGCCCCTTTTGGGTGAGCAGATCCCAGCGGGAGTGGGGGTGAATGGGGCAAGAGGAGGCTGAACCTGTGATAGGGACTCACACAATCCTACTGTCACCAAAAGGCCAAGCCTGGCCTCAGAAGGCTGTAGCGAGAGCGGGAAGGGACCAGGGAGAGGCAGCGCTGAGGAGCTGCGGCTGTGCTGACCCACCCCTCTGGGAGGGAGGTGATTGGCAGTCCAGGTAGGGGAGCCCCTCCTCCCCAAACTGAAATGTCTCCATCTCTTTCTTCAGCTGTCAAGTGAATGCTATCGGCCAGTTGTAGGGAAAGCAGCTTTGTTTTTATGACTTTGTTCATAGTCATTCATTTCTGCTCAAGGTTTTACAACTGCAAAAAGGATGTGAAAACCTCAGAAGAACTGAGTTAACCAAAGAGGGTCCAGCAACGTCGTAAACAGTTTTGTCATCAGAAAGTGAAAATACCTGCAGTGCATGCGTATGAGCATTCAGAAAAAGAAGGTCAGCCCTGATTGCTTTGTGACACTGTACACTTGTCTCTTTCAGCCAATTTCATAGGAGGGGAAGTGGCTGATGGCCGGAAACAGGCAGAAACAGGGGCAGACCCGTCTCGGGTCAGCCAAAGAGGCTCTTGGAGCATCTGCACCACCCTGTCCCCCCACCGCCCCCAACCTGCTGGAATGGAGCTAGTGGACACTTGAACTCTCCCAGCCCCAGCACTCTGTAATGCCATGAATAATGATTTTAACCCAAAAATCTGGTTTCTCCTACCTGTAAAAACCAGCAAATCCTTCAAATTAGTTAAATGGAGGAGCTCATTTAATTACGTAAGTAATTGATATTTTATCTTTTTTAAATATAGAAGAGGGGAAAAGTAGCTGAGGGGACAAAAGAAAGAGAAAGAAGGAAGGAAGGAAGGAAAGGGAGGGAGGAAAGAGAGGGAGGAAGGAAGAAAAAAAAGAAAAAGAGAAAGATTAAGAAAGGTAATTTGGATTTTTAGTCAACTCTGAACACTAGATGTTTTTCAAACATTTCCAGATTTCTTTTACAGGGAAGGAATGAAAATGATCCAAAAAGAGGAGGGATTTTTTTTTTCTCCTTTTGTCCTGAACTCAGTTCCAGGGTTTTGTGGCATGCGCTGAGAAACTGTGTTCACTGAGTGCATTCAGAAATTTGCCTGAAGGGGTTGCAAGAACTGAAAATGGGTAAAAACAAAACGGAAAAAACAAAACTTCTGGCCACAGATAAGAATCATATAATTTGCTAAGACGTATCATTTTGGTGTTTTCCTAAGTATGAAAGCTAATTTAGAAAGGCAGGGAGGCATGCTTGAGGTCGGGGGGATGAGGTCCGGCCCTGCCCCCCGCAGAACTGGGGGTGGGCGGGGGCGGCTCTGTGGGTGTCGGGAAGCTGGGGTACAAGCCCGGGGCCAGCCCACCAAACAGCTCCTTCACTGAAGCCAGTGCCAGCTCCGGGCCTGAGAGATACAAGGAAATGGGTTTTCAGTGCCACAGGGACTAATCCTAGAGAGGCAGAATTTTAAAACCCGCAAAATTTAGACTTCTATTTTTAAACACCAACCCTCCCCCCATTTACTGAGAATTCTCTGTTTATGACTCTGCTCTTTTTGTCTGTGTGTTGCTGGCTGCCTGCCTTCCTTTCTAGTTTTCTTCCTTTAGCGACTATTTTAAAAGTGAACAAAACAGCCTGCGTTGCCTTCATGGAGCTAATAGTCCAGTGAGTAGTCAAGGCAGACGCCAGTCCAACATGCACCCACGAAGATGAGAAGTAGACAGGGTCTGACGGATGAGGGCAGGGGCTGACTCGGTCTGGGGACTTGGGGGGCCTTGGCTGACATTGGGTGAGCAGGAGCTCATGGGTTAAGCGGACCAGCATTGGGGATAACGGTGGCCGTCAGGGAGGCTGGGAGAGGCAGATGCAGACAGATGGAAACAGTGGCGGTGGGATAAAGACAGCAAGAGGGGCAGAGGCAGTACCCGCCTGGGCACAGCCTCGTTTCTCCCGTTTCTCCTCGGGTGAACTTCCCCATTCACGGTGCAGCGGCTGACCTGGCTCAGAGGTTAGGTGGCCTGTCCAAAGTCCTCACGTAGTCAGGCAGTTGTTTTAGGATCTTGACAGCCGTGTTCCTGCTCTGCTCACCATGTGTCCCCGTGGACTCCACGCCCAGTGCTCACCTACGGCTCCACAGCTCCCACTGGGCCTTTGGAAGGACGGGCACGTGGCTGGTGTCAGGAGACATTCTTACTGACTCTGAGCTGAGTCTAAGTGTGAACAACTATGTACTTTGGCCGAATATTTATTTTCCTGAACGGACCAGAGCAGTTCTTGATAGAAAGTCAGCTACAAGGATTTTTTTTTTATAAGTCAAGTTTTAAAAAAGTTGAGACTTTTTTTAGCCCAGGAAGATGTCTGTTTTCTGCAAACAAGTCCTGACTTTTCATAATGAATCCAGGACGCTTTCCAGATCTTTAGGGAAATTCTCTACTCTTTGGTGGTTAATTCCAAGAGGCTACTTGTTTACTTGTTTAGGTAGAACTGAGTTCAGAAAGCAGCCCTTGCAGCTCAGCTGTCTGACCTTAGACCCTGTATCGCTTCCTCTCCGGTCCCCACTCCGCTGTACCGAGTTGCAAAAGGAGGCTTGTCTCTTTCCATCCGCAAGGTGGGCGTGGAGGGCTCAGCTGAAGCAGCATCTTAGCAGGCTCCAGAGAAACAGCTACTCTGGGAGAACATCCTTTTGTTACAACGTTTATCGAATGCCCACCTCTCCAGCTTTAAACACTGAAACTTGGAGAGATTTTTTTGAAAGAAATCAGATGCCACCAAACACTTTCAGAATGTCTCTGCTTAACACAGGAGAGAAAAGAAAAGATTTCTTTGATAGACTGGGGGTACCTGTGTTCATCATTTTGGGTGATGTATCTATAAATAAATACTTTCTTGACCTATTTACTTTACAGAGGTTGAGAATCTGGATTTCAGATTTGAGTGGGGTTGTTAGAAACTGGGTCTGTTTTCTAAAAGCGTCAAGGACGTTTGAAGGAGGGCTTGAAACTACCATTTTAAATTACTTGTTTATTTATCATTGAATACTGAAGAGTTTTATTTTGTAGTTTTAACTGGTACGACTGGATGTACTTTGGTTTTGTTAGCCATTTAATTTCTTTTGAAGGTTATATTTCATTTATAGGTATAAAATATTGGCTAAAACTACCATTATTTAAATTAGTTTCTTCTCTAGGTTTCTCCTTCCATTCAAAAACTAGCTCTTGGCTCCAGGTGTCCTGGTGGGACCAGCATCTCTGTCACCGGGTCACCTTAGGGAACGGCTCCTCTCGCCCTATTTCAATCGGACTTGTTCAGTCATTGCTGACAGGCAGCCTTTGTAACTTTCCTTCTGGCTGCCTTGCGTCCAGACTTGGCTGGGTCTTCGTCCACCCGGCTGGAGTCCTCACTGCTGAGCTGAGGTCCTGTCTGCAGAGATGGGAGGCAGAGAAGGAGGAGAAGTGGGGGAGGAGGGGGTGGTCTGGTTGCCGTTGCTGGAGCACTTGGAGTTGGCGGCACCGGAGAGGCACCTTGCACAGATCATCCTTTTAACCCTCCCAGCTGCCCGGTGGTAGGTATCACCCTGGTCTCCATTCGACAGAGAAGCAAACAGGCACAGCAGTGGAAAGCTCTTTGCCCCAGGGCACACAGCAACCAGATGGGCGTCTGTGTGTTCACATACTTCCGGGGTGTGGACTTCCATCCCTGGCCGTGGCCACCACGCCTCTCCTTCCATGAGGGCGAGGTGCCCATTCCCACGTGTGTGGAGCTGCGTGAGCCATGTCAAAGGCTCATTTGGCATCAGCAGTGAGTCATGAGACGTTGTCCTCTAGGGTCCCACTGTCCCTTTTGCTTGTTGCCCTGGTGCTCTTTTGCACTGTGAGTGTTTATGAACAGGGATGCCCGCCTGGGGAGTTCTGCGGTCGGCTCCGGGATTTCCATGGCTGTGGCCGACAGGGCAAGGGAAACGCCCCTTTCGGATTCACCCCCAGGCATATCATTCTTAGTTAAATGGGAATTGGAGGGTTTTTTTTTTTTTTTTTAACATTGAGCATTATATGACATTGTGTGACATAGTATGTCTCATGGGAAGATATTATTAATTCAAAGATAACTTGAGAAATGAGGGGATACAGTGAGACACTTCCCAAAGTGGCATGTGGCACTTAGCCCAAACCCCTCTGTGTGGCACACCTTGCCTCATGCGGCCCTGCAGCCTCGTTGCCATCCCCTGGCCGCCTCATTGCCTTCCCCCGGCCACCCCATCTGGGGAGAGAGGCAAGAGTGCATCCGTCTTCAACAGATAAGGAAACTGAGGCTCAAAGACGGGAACTCCAGCCCGTTTTCTAGTTGCCACTCCTCTTTAATCAACATTTATTATAATTGTTTCATCTTTCTTGTCTTTGTGGTTACAAAAGCAATACTCCTTGTAAGTCACATTGGAAGGAAGATGGTAGGAAACTGTAATGTGCCTGTGGGTCCCACACTCCCTGCAGGGAGGGGCAGTTTGGGCTTCAACTTATGTTTCAGTCCCACTCTGCCACTTACTGGCGCTGTGGTTTAGGACAAGCCACTACCCTGCCCAGACCTTGGCTTTCTTACCTGCAAAGTGAAGCAATTACATCTACCTTTAACACCGCCTCAAAGTCAATGACAGCTATCCAGTGCCTGCCACGGAACAGGTGTTCAGTTCCTGTTAGTTCTCCTTCTCCCTGCCCTCTATCGGTGTTTCTCAAACTCGCCTCCAGGGTACCCTGAAGGCAGAAGATACTAAATTCTCACTGGAACACCCTGGGCTGGTCCCAAGCAGCTTGCAGACAGCAAGGCAAGCTGCGACTCTGTGTAGATTTTGTATCACTTAGTGATGTATCTGAGTATAACTTAATTTAAAAGCAATGTTTTCAGTGCTTGGACTGTTTAAAGATTTTAAACATGGAGGCTTCAAACTGTCTGGTAGGCATACCTTCACACACCCCTGGGGGTCAGGCATACCTCCCCACAGTCGGTCCTGGAGGGGCCGTCCTCTTGCTGCACCTAGTAAGTCCTAGGCTTCTCTGTGGGCAGACAGTGAATGTTCCAGAAAAATCCCATTTCACCTTGTTCTGCAGCCCTCCATAGGACATTGTAATTCAGGCAGATTGCTCACTCTTTCCATCCCAAAGAAATCAGTTCCAAAGAAGTGCTTTCAGGCAGTTCTTCTTGTTCAGGGGTTAACCAGATTCTTATTTTGCTTATCTTTGGAAATAAAACAATGTTTAAAACTATTCAGATCAGCAAGGCCATCTGGTGGGGAGTACGCAGCTGCTCCCCATTCAATTGTGCCACCTCTAATTTATTCGTTGTAGGGTGCCGGCGTACATCTGCAAAATCATTATTCGCAGTTGGTTTTGAACATGTGAGCTCTGTGTCTATGCAAGACCTCTCTCCTCCGCCCCTCCTGAAGGACATCTGGGTTGGGCATCTTCTGCTGTTTGACAGCTTTTTCACTCTTCTGGAAATCGTGTCAAAGCAGGTGAGAGGGTTCTGGGGAACCAAGTGATGGGGGAAGAGCCACCCTGCTTCTTTTGGCCCTAATACGTAGTCTCTACATTATACATGGAGCCACCTCTTTTCATTCATTTGCCTATTTGTGTTAAGGAAAGACTGTTGGAAGGCAGCTGGAATCTACCTCTCATCTTTGTGGTCTAGTAGTGGCAAGAGCCAAAATGACCTCTAGTCTGAAAATGGGTCACTCTCTTCCCCCAGTGGTTAAGGTTTGTTGTTGCAGAAGTCTGAGTCTTGGAAAGCATGCAAAAAGAATAATAACAGAATGTATCATATAGCTGGGTTCCTGAAATCATTGGACTATGTGATGATGTGTTGTATTTTGAGAAGAAGAGGTTGAGGGTCTAAGTGGTGATGGGTTTGCTTAGGGTCGCGTGGCTGGTTAAAAGGTGTGGCAGGTGCTCTGTCCAGGCCTCTTGATCCCCACGCTGGCTCTCTCCCCTGCTCTCGAAGTCATAAGGTGGAGGAGGTATAGAGCATTAAATTAATCTGTAAAACAGGAATACTAATTGTGCTTTCCTCTTAGGTTATCATGATATATAAACAGGATAATTCATATAAATCCCAGCCTGGTGTCTGGTCACCAGAAAGCCTTCAATAAACGTTAGCTCCTTTCACTCTTACTGCTATTGTCACTAAGTGGCAAGAGCCCTGTTCTGGATTTCTGCTGCGAGTTTGCTCCTTTACTCATTAATTTAAAAATTACTCAGTGAGGTCCCACCCTGTGCCAGGCATGGCTGATGTACAAGCTGGAGTGGGAAATCTAGTAGCTACCCTGATTTGATTTCAGGGCTGGGCATCACTGACTCCATCTTTGTAGAGCTGACAGTCCAACCAGACAGTCATCCTCCTCTGGCGCACCTCCTTGCCTGGGAGACAGGTGGCTGGTGGGCTGGGTGAAGGCTGACCCCACTGCTTTTTGAGCCTCAAGTTCTGAGCGGTTTCTCTCAGAGCTGCCATCCTATGTGACCATGTGGTGTCGGGGGAAAGGTCACAGGCTTTGCAGCCAAATAGACCTGTGGCTGGATTTTTGTCCTGCCCCTGGCTAGGACCAGGGGGCTCTGGGGAAGTTTCTAACCCCGCTGTGCCTAAGGCTCCCACATATAACTTGGAGGTCACAGTGCTGACCTCAGAGGGTTGCCATTAAAAAATAGACACACACACATACACACTCTGGAATACTACTCAGCCATAAAAAAGAATGAAATAATGCCATTTGCAGCAACAGGGATGGACCTAGAGATGATCATACTAAGTGAACTAAGTCAGACACAGAAAGGTAAATATCGTATGATACTACTTATCTGTGGAATCTAAAAAAAAAGTGACACAAGTGAACTTATTTACAAAACAGAGAGACTCACAGACATAGAAAACAAACTTATGGTTAGTTGCCAAAGGGGAAAGGAGGCAGGAGGGAGAAATTGGGTATTTGGGATTAACAGATACAAACTAATATATACAGCATAAACAACAAGGTCCTACTGTACAGCACAGGGAACTATATTCAACAGCTTGTAATAGCCTATAATGAAAAAATATATGTATTTGTTTGACTGAATCACTATGCCGTACACCAGAAACTAACACAACATTATAAATCAACTATACTTCAAGAAAAGGTAAGAAAAAAGAAAAGAGGGAAACAGAGAAGAAAGAAGGGACCTTGTGTGGTGCTCTGTCCATGGCAGGTGCTGGACCCACATTTGTTGCCTTCTCTTTTCACCATCGCTGGACTCATTTAAATCCTTAAACTGGGCCCATGTTTTGAAGTACACATCTCAGTCTGCACAAAGAGTGCTATCTAATTTCTAACTTGAGATGTCCCAAGACAGACTGCACACTGCCTCCTTGACATGCTTTATGTCCTTATGTCCTAGGACCGTCCTCGCTTTCTGGCCCGGAGCCGTGTGGGTGGGCGGGTCCCACAGCACACAGGGTAAGCTTGTCTCAGGCAGGTTCTACTGAAATGGAAAAGCATCTTCGTAGCTGTACAGGCTTGAGTGGAAAATCTAGTACCTACATCTAGCACCGATCTAAATTACTACTGGAAATGATAAAATGAGAGTTTAGAAATAGCTACCCCCCCCCATTTGGTTTCAGAAAGAGAAAATTGTTGGCTGTGTCACAAAGACCTTGAGAATCTCGTGCATGTTGAAATCATGTGGTGACGGCGCCGTGTGGACATGTTGGAAGCCTCTTTTCCCTCCAGCCCCTGAGCTGAGGAAACCTCATTATTCTGTGCTTTTCAGAGAGACTGGGGCATCTGGCTGGGTTTCATCCATATATCCGGCATTTGCACAAGGGAGCAGGGCACGCTGTGGGAGGGGGAGCCGTCAGAAAGGACAATAAAAGGATCCCATTCACCCTCCCACCTTCAGCTGTCAGAGAGCCCGCGCGCCAGTGAGGCAGCCCGGTCGTTAGGATGCGTTCTCAGCTCCGTGAACCAGCGCTGGTTCTCCCAGGTCTGCAGATGCTCAGGGGCCAGTGGGCTTCGGGGCTGTCCTGGAAATGGGATCTGTAATTCTGAGCGTGGGCATTTTTCTGGAGCCTCTCGAGCCTTTGTTCTGGAGTTAGATCGGACGTTCCTGAGGGCTGTGCGTTTTTTTCATATTTGTAGCCTCAGCAAATAGAGTGCCCCGCATAGCGTGAGTGCTTGATAAATGTGTGCTAACCGGTGCGGGCGACTTATAAGGAGAGAACACTGTGTGTTTGGGGTTAATTGTCAACACTAATTGCCTCGCAAGAGGCAAGTACTGCACCAGCTCCTCAGTGCTCGCTGCAAACTTGTTGGCTTCTTAGCAGCCATGCAAGACAGAATAGATGGTGACAACGGGTTTTTCTTAGGGAGGAGTAAACTTCAGATCGTCTGCTCGTGAGCGTTAGGGCTGAAAGAGATAGTCCCAACTCCATATTTACTTATAAGGTACAGGCTCAGGGATGCAGTGGCTTGCCCAGGTTACCAGCCCGCTTAATGTCAGATCTGGATGGAGACCATGCTCGGGGATCTCTGCTCAGGGGTCACGCCCCGTAGCACGCTGCCTGGTTGGAGAGGTGCCACTTTTGTGGCTCTGAAGTTTCAAAGTGTGGATGGTTGTGGAAGCCACCAGCTTGGTCATAGAGTTCAGGCTGGTCCCTTTGATGGGCAAGAACAAAAGAGAGGTTGTGGCTGCGCTCTGGACCCGCCTTCTGTGCGTGGGCCCTTCCTGTTCCTCTCCACCATCTCAGCTTCAGCGTTTCGTCCACTGACTAGTGGACCAGCCCCCTTCCCCGTCCTGCTGCACTTCCTGCCCTCCTCCTCCCCGCCTCACACTTGGTGCCAAGCCAGCCCCTGCGAACGCTGCCCCTACCCTGGTGCCGCACCTCTTGTCCATCACAGTTTGTTCGCAGCTGGAGGAGACACGCCCAAGTGATGAATAGTCTGAATCAAGACAGTTTAGAACTCAGTGCTGGGTGACTGAAGGCAGTCCCTGCATTGCCTTTCATGTTGCCTCCTGTGTGCATCCCAGAGCTCCCTGTCCTGTATCTCTGAATAAGGCTGCACATCTGCTCTTTAAGGGGAGATTCCTGAAGGGATGATCTGGGATGAACTTCTGGACTGTCCAAGGCCAGCCCAGGGTAGCGAGGTGGAGGTCAAGGTTAAGACAGGCTTCCCCGCTAACAGGGCTCCCTCCCCTGTTGATAGTGCAGGTGAAGCCTGGCATGCGGACCCTAGGCCTCTATAATGAGCTGCATGTCCTTGGGGAAGCACAGAACCACACTGGGCCTCGGTTTCCTCGTCTGCAAAATGCAGGCCTGGGTGAGTGGGGGCCTGCAGGTTTGATTCACTGGAGCCTGGACAGGTGTGGACGTGGCCCTGGCTGCCCACCATCATCTTCGAGGTCTGCCAGGTTTTTTAGTGTGAAGGACTTGGCAGCAGACGTCCCCAGGGATCCCTGCCGTGGGTTCCTCTCTCTGTCTCTCTCCTCCCATCTGTAAAGAAGTCGCTCACTTCGCCCGGACCTTTAGCCCTTTGGGGATGGACACCTTTCTTGAAAACTGACCTTCCCTGTTAGTCAGTGAAACAAGTTACACACCAGTGATTGCTCTGAGGGGCCAGCTGTTCCCAGGTTGCACCTGTGGCCATCCCAGCCTCTCCGGGACGCCCCACCCTCGTTACTGAGGCACCTGGATGAGTCCAGCCGGCTCTGCTTTTTCATGTCCTGTTCCTTCTACAAAACTTGGCTGTTATTCCTGCGTTTGTCAGCCTGTCTCTAGCTGCCACCTGCCCCTTCCCATTCATTACTCCAGATCACTTGCAGACAGGAAAATTGGACACTATGCCGAGAACTATATAAACGTTGAAAACAAGTAGGCCTGAGGGCCTCTTCTGTAATAATACAAAGAATACATACCATTTGTTGAGTCTTGCTGTGTGCCAGATGCCACGTTAAGCATTTTATGTATAGTATCTCATTTCCTCTTCACATCCATGATGGGAGGAGATGGTTTTATTCCCATTTACAGATGAGAAAGTAAAGTCACAGAATGGTGAAGTTAGTTACCTGAGATCATAAAGCTGGCACAGAGTGAAAGTGGGGTTGAAATACTGGTCTGCCTCACGCCGAAGGCTGCAAGGCTTTACTGTGCCTGCTCAGAGAACATTTTTGCTACATCCCAACTTCCCACCAAGTTGCACATCATTTGGTTCCTTAGACCAGATGCAGAGGAGGAGCTGGCTGCATATTGTCGAGATCTGATCTCAGAGAAAATGCCTGTTTCCTGTGGACATATTCTATGTAATGAATATATGTAGTTTAGAATATTTCTATAGTGTAAAGCACGAGAAGTGGCCATTATTAACAAATATGTTGATGAAGAACTTAACATAGAGTCAAGTATGCTTTAAAAAATCACTTTTAAAAACTGCCTGTGTTTTGTGTGACGTATGTTTTGGGTGAGCCAAGAAGATCCTGCAGGCCACAGTTTGAGAATCTCTGTTTCAGACAAAGCAGGGATGAGATGTCTTTGTCAAAAGGGAAGATGAAATCTGGCAAGGAAACCGTAAGATCAGGCTGCAGGAAGGGCTTGCTCAAGGAGAGGGAGCAAGAAAGAAATTTTAGTGACTCTAAAAATAGGCAAGGAGGAAGGTTCTTCATCAGGGAGTAGGGAGAGTGGCGTCAGTCGTCAGATAACTGAAACATAACAGCTGTGGTTGTCATAAATACACATTTTTACCAGAAAATAACCTGGTGTGTGACATTTGGATAGTTTTGTCTTGATTTGGGAGCAGCTTCCTCTGGGTTTCCAGCATTATTTTGGCATATCTGCTTATGGTGTGAGCCAAGGGGTTCTTTAAGGAAAAAGCATCGATTCAATGAATCCCTAGGTCTTTGGATGAGTTGCTTTGGCCTGAATTGCTCATGATTCACTTTAGTCATATAAACACACTTTTTGGAATTCTTAAATGTGCTATTATACTGGTTTAACTTAGTAACATCTATTGTTGGTAACCTGTAGAGGAAGATATTGGTTAGTTTTTATCACATAGTAAAACACCTCAAAACTCAGTGACTTGAAACAGCAGCCATTTATTATTTCTCATGCGTCTGCAGAGATTGGCTGGGGGCCAGCAGGGTGATGGCTGCTCCTGGTTGGGCTCAGCCGGGTAGCTCTGGTCCATGTGTCTCTCATCCTCCTCCTGGAGCCGCCATGTTCTCCCCACAGTGATGGTAGAGGTGCAGGGGGCAGGTGGACACATTTGACCTGTTCTAAGGCCTGGGTTTGGGACCGGCATGCTGTCACTGCTGCCTCGTTCTGTTGGCCAAAGCAATTCTCCAAACTCAAGCCAATGGGTGGAGAAATGTATTCCACTCGTTTGATTGGGAAGTCAAACTACAAAGTCATTTATGTGGTGAGGGTGTGAATGTAGGGAGAGATAATAAATTGGTACCAAAATGCAATCTGCCATAAACAGTAACAAATTGCTACTTATCAAATACTTATTGTGGGTCAGGGCTATGTATAGATAATAATAGCTAACATTAATTTAGCATTTACAGTGGGCCAGACACCCCTCTAAGCACTTGACATGAATTGGCTTACTTCATGCTCACAGCAGTGCTATGATATAGACTCTGTGATTATTCTCAGTTTGCATCCAAGAAAAGGGGGGTGGGGCTGGGGGAGAGAGGTTTAGTGACTTGCTCAAGGTCAAAGCTCGGTAACCCTGCTCTAGCACCAAGGCTCCAGTGCTGTATGTGATCTGTTACCGGCAAGGACTTCTTTGGAGAATGCAGAGGCCCGGACCACTTGAGTGACTTGTGCGAGTCTCCAGGTGGACAGGACTTCAGCATCCTGGCCCACATGACTACTGACTGTATTCTTCCCACTGGGCTGTAGGCCAATGAGTGTTCATTGAGGAACGTGGCTTTATTCTGTTTATTGACTGTGGTGTGATCAACAGCATAAAATCCAGGTACGAGAGTAAAGCTGATAATCTGTTGTTTGCACAGAGCTCTCTAGCCTTGTTAGCTTTCTTCCCAGTCTCAGCGACAAACTGAGGATCCCTTTGAGCTAAATGTGAAAAATTTTCCTTTTGCCACTTGTTGATTAATATTCCTCGAAAGAATGTATTTCCACACGCATCATAGCCCAAGGGGAAATGTCAGCAGTCAGACATACTAATCAGAAGAAGGTTTTGTGTTTTAGTAAAGGTTAATTAAAACCCATCAAATTTTTTTCTTTAAAACATTAAAGTAAAATAATATACTTAGCTAATTTTTCTTCTCTACTCCCAGAGGGCAGATGTAAATATTCTACCTAAATGAAGCTATTTATTTAAATCCATCCAGATTTCTTTTGAAGTTCTGTACATCTTTCTTCTGCTATATCAGCTTATAGCTACAATAATTTAATAAGTTTTTCCTAGGGTGAAATTGGATGCCCTTTATCGATCTTACACTGAAGGGGCATTCAATTACTTAATCTTAAGTGGTATTTCTAGGTCTCTCGATTACAATTTTGTTATAAATGGCTTGCTAATGATGTTTAGGGTGCATAGGTTAATAGGGGCCATCCTAGCCGGGGGCTGGGTAATTGAACGCTTTCTATTTTGGGGCCAGTTATCTGATCTCTTACTGTGGTACCAGGTTCCCACCATTACAGCCTGAATCCGCAGGGCACAGTGCTGAGCCCAGGCTGGGGAGCAATCTCACTGAAATGTACACCTGAGGACTCTGGTTTAATACCTGAATGGGAGCGCCAAGGGTCCTGTCTAATCTGAGTCCACTGGCACCAATATGTGGACATTCCAGACAGATGAAGTGCAGGGGATAGGCATTGCTTATTTCTTGAGAAAGAACAACGTGGGGTGTTAGGTTTCCGAATGACTGTTCTTGGGGTAATTTGTGGCAGATGGAAAAAGCCAGTCCAGGAACAAAGCAGCAATGCATTTTCCTTTCAATCCAGTCACATGAATTTGAGTATTCTTCCCCGAGTTATGTTAGTTAAGAGTTGTAAGTATTTTAAAGATGCTTTTGAATGAATACATAGTGTGCCTCCCTCTTTGCCCTTGGACAAATCCCAGCCCTGACCTGGCCCTCCCGGCTTTCCAGAGTCCGGTCCCTGCCTTTCCTCTCACCTGCTTCCTGCCCCACACCTGCCTCACAGCCCAGGGGTCAGCCCTCCTGCTGGCCCCGATGGGCTTTGATCTCCAGCTTCACAAGGTCTTTACTTCCCTGACCCCCACATGGCCGGCTTCCTTTGCATCATTCAGATGTCCCCTCCTAAATCAGGTCTTCCCTGGCCACCCTCTCTACCTTCCCTTCCTCTAAGGCGGCAGTTCTCTCTGGGGATGGAGGCCAGGGATGCTGCTGAACATCCTCCCACAGTGCACAGAATGGTCCCTGACGACAAAGAACTCTCCGGCCCTTGTGTGGCATTGAGACCCTGTTCTAATGGTTTCACTGGATTCTCCCTTTTTATTGTCTTCCTAGCCTTTATCAGTGTCCGAAATGATGCTATTTATTTGTGATTTTTTTTTTTTTATTGTCTGTTGCCCTGCAGTCCCCAACTCCTGGTGGAACACAAGCTCCAAGTGGGGAAAAGGCCTCCCTGCCCCGGCCACTCCCGCACACTGCCATCCCTGTAGACAGGATGGGTCTAGAAGCCTTGAAGCTCCAGGCCCTGCACTTAGAAGGGCTCACAGCCATGTGCTCACCTGGTCATACGGCTGTTACTTTTAATCAAGTACTTTACATACTATGCACTGGCCATATGTTTTGGTAAAATCTGTAAATGTAAGATAGTTTCACATTTTTTTTTTCAAAGAGAGCCCCATAGGGAGTTTTCCCACACCGACAAAATCTTCAACTCCCCAGACACCAGCTGGGCATCCTGGAATTCAGCTGAATTCTTACAGTAACTCCCTGAAATTAGCACAGATTTCTCAAGTTAAGGGCTCAGTCCTCTGAGACTTACCCCGCTTCAGGCACCAGCCACAAGGCTTGGGTCCCCAGGCTGCCCACACATCTGTCCTAACTGACTGCAAATTCAGAAGTTCCCACAACCCCCTCCTCAGGTTCCATAATTTGCTAGAATGATGCACAGAACTCAGGAAAGTGCCTTACTTACTATTACCCACTTATTATAAAGGATCCAAGAATAGGCAGATGGGAGAGATGCGTGGGGCAAGAATGGGGAGGAGGTTTGTGGACCTTCCATGCTCCCTCTGGGTGCACAGCCCTCCCATCACCCCCACGGGCTCGCCAATTAGAAAGCTCTGTGAATCCTGTCATTACGGGGTTTTTAGGGAGGCATTATGTAGGCAAGATTGATTAAATCATTGGCCATTTGTGATGAACTGTCTCCAGTCCCTTCCCCTCCCTGGAGGTTGGGGAGTCAGCACTGCAAGTTTCAAGCTTCTAATCAGGCTGGGGCTTTCTGGCTACCAGCCCCATCCTGAAGCTGTCTGGGATGTCACCTCACTGGCATAAACTGAGGTGTGGTTGAAAGGGGCTTGTTATGAATAATGAAACATTGTGGACCCTATCACCCCTGCCACTCAGGAAATTCCAAAGGTTTTAGAAGCTCTGTGCCAGGAACTGGGGGCAAAGATCAAATGTTTCTTTTTCATTACATCACACCCCCCCATCAGGTATTGGTTTCAGGCCCCCACACCTGGACTTGTATCTTCTGCGGGGCCCAGTACACAGTCTGCCTTTAGAAGGGATCTGGTGAGTGAAACAAGGAAGCAATGAATGAGTGAATGGTTATAGGAGATAACACTGTATCTGAGTGTGGTTTTTTTTTTTTTTTTAAGGCTCTTAGGGCATCCTGAATTGTTTTCCCAGTTCTCTGCAGCTCATTTTATGTTTAAGAAGTGAGCCGTGGAGTGGAAGCTCTGGCTGGAGGGTACAGCCTGCCCAGGGGACAAATGTTCTGACTGACCATGTCCCGGGGCCTCTCTGTTGAGACCGTCAGCTTCCCTGACTACCCAGGTCTACTTATTTACTTTGCTTGTAATCGGAAACTTTTGTTCTTGTTGAGGAATGTTTTGCCCATTCTGCACATTCTTGTCTTGGAGCTTCAAAGACCATGTTTGGAAACAAAAATCTAATTAAGCTTCCTGCAGCCAGAGAAAAGGAGGGTGCGAATTCGCTTCCCATGGTGATCCTGGTTGGAGTCTCATTGTAACCCCACTTGACCTTGTCTTCGACATGTAAAAAATATGTTCTTGGCTTAGCGATGGGGCTTCCAAGTAGGGGAGCTTGCCCTTTTGTTTCTTTGGTTTGGGAGAATTGTTTGTACCAAGTGATGGGTCAGGGGTGGTTGAGCAAGTTGGAGGCAGGGACTTGAGCCTTGAGGTTCCCGACACGTCCCTCCAGCTGCTCTCAAGGATGGCGGGGGGTGGGGGAGCCTGAGATGTTGGCCTGGCTCTGGAGTGGTTTGCTCCCACGGCTCCCACTCCTCTGCTCTTGTCAGAACTGCTCTGACCCGGATCACAATCTTAACTGACTAGCATTCCTCAGACTGCTTCCCTGAGACAGCAGTGAGAATCCCGTGGCCAAATATGTTTTGGACAGTGTGTAGATTATATATTCCTCTCCTGTGGATTCACAGGACTTATTAGCATGTTAAAGTCCCTGAAGAGTCCTGCTATAAAGAAGTCTGTGTAATTTTGTCAACCTCACCTTTTCTCCAGGTAACTTAAGCGCTGAACACCTATCCATAACATGCAGAATATTTTGTGGAAGACATTTTGGGAAACTGCTTGGCTATTTCTTGGTCATCGTGTTTTGATAAAACATGGGCCTTTCGGTCAAAGGGAAGTGGGTATCTCTGCTGGTGAGTTCTGATCGTTCAGCCCTTCAGCCAATACGAGAGGGCTTTATGCAGGGTTAGTTAATACCACTTTTTCTGGGGACAGTAAGGATTGTTTGGTGGGTGTGTGTACAGAGTCAGAAGTGAGTCTGCCACCCTTGGATAATTCTCGGATGCTAAGGAAGAATAACGTGATGGGAATCTCCCATTTTTGATTCTGCATCAGGTGTTCTTGGCATTCATTGACAACTAAAAAACGTAATACTAATTGTCACTGATAATGCTATCGTTATTCATGTCATCCGTCTTTCATGGGATGCTAAATATGTGCAGGCATCATGCAAACTCTTCACATGCATTAACTAATTTAGTTCTTGTTACACACTTAGAAGAGGGGTACTCTTATCCTAATTTTACTGGTGAGGAAGCCAGAGCTCAGAGAGGTTATATGGCTTGTTCAAGGTCACACAGCCAGCGAGTCAGCAGTGGTCTACCACTGATGGAAACTAAGCAACTAAGCAGGTGTCCTTCTTTTTTTTTTTTTTTTTTTTTTGTTTGTTTTTTTTGCTGTTTTTTACAACATCTACAAAGAAGTGTCATTTGGGCAACAATACATTTTAAAACTGCAGGATTCTATTAATGGATTTTTAAGAATCGTGTTTTTCCGAGGATGATGAAAGTGAAAAATTGTTTCGGGGTCTGAAGTGTTCCGTTACTCAGGGGAATACTGCAGGTTGGATTTAATTGCTTAATAACTTAAAGTCAAATTTTTTTTTCATACGGTACATTCTACTGAAGGAGAGAATCATTTCAGTGTTTCTAAACTTCCATTAACTTTTGCATCCTAAACTGATAATGAACGTTAGCTCTAGGTTAAGAGACTACAGGTTCTACTGGAAAAGAAAGAAATTTTTTCTCTGCCTGCTCCCATCCGAACTATCCTCCTTCTTGGATTTTTTTTGTTGACGTAAAGGCACCGATATTTCAGTTCATCCCTCAATTCATAGTTACTGACCATGCATGAATCTGAGAATGACTGCAAGTCCTAGGACTGGGGGATCCAGTCAAGATGGAGGTATCAGAGAATACGTAGGTTGTGCAAAAGAAGAAGTGTTTGCCACAGTGCTGATGGGGTGCCGGTGCTGGGGCCGCATTCGGTGGCACAGACTCAACTCCAAAGCTGAGTACCAAGGGCCTGAACCCTCTCCCTTTCTCCTGTATGACTTTCTGTAACTTGCTTGTGACCCAGTAGGTTTGTCTGAAACCTAGAAGTGGAAAAGAACTGTGAACTTCTCTCCTTGGAAGATGACCCCAGGGTTAGTGCTGTCATCACGTTTCTGGAGAGTAGGTTCTTGCCTTGCACAGGAAAGAATTCAAGAACGAGGCATAGTAAAGTGAAAGCAAATTTATTTAGAGAGATACACACCCCCATAGACGGAGTGTAGTCCATCTCACTCAGAAGGGAGAGTGGCTTCAGAGATACGTGTTCCCTAGGCAGATTGTGGGCCATCTCCAAAGGCGAGAGAGAGGCCAAGAGGTGTGGGGGTGTTGAGTTTGAAGTAAAAGTAGATACACACTCCATAGACAGAGTGCTGGCCCTCTCAGAAGGCAAGAGGGAGAGCGACCACGAGGTGCAGGGTTGTTAGTTTTTATGGGCGTGGTCATTTCATATGCTAATGAGTAGGAGGATTATTCTAACTATGTTGGGGAAGGGGCAAGGATTTCTGGGAACTCGGCGCCCCCACCCCCCACCCCCGGTCCACTTTTTGACCTTTTATTGTCAGCCTGGGAACTGTCATGGCACCTGTGGGTGTGCCCTGAGGCTCAAAGTCTACTAGAAGTCGAATCTTCCGCCATCGGGGTTCTAACTAGTCTGTCCTGTCCTTAACTGCTGTGCCGTTCCTCCAGTGGTTGTGCCCTGCCCTCCGCCCTCCTGTCTCAATCACATAATGTAATAAAACCTCTTTTCTTTGTTGTTTAGGTAATCTGATGTCTAAAAGATTTTGTTCCCCACGAAGAGGAAACATTTCAAAGGAACACAGGGTGTAAGAGAAGAAATCTTCAGGGACTCTGCATGGATGGCACGCCAATCCATCTCTCATTGCGTCGGCCATGAACTCTTCTAATCCTGTGGGTGTTTCTATGTTTTCCAGTGAGAATTCTTCCACTTCATTTTGTGCCATGGGAAAAACCTGAAGGACAGGAAGAATTGCTCCCGACCTTGTGGCTTTTTTCAGGATTGCGGTAGCTCTTACAGAACATGACAACTGGAGATCATTCGTGTTGTCTTTTGGAATTGAGCCAAAGAACGTGCTTCCTCAGTCACTGGTGTTTGGGCGCTTGCTCCATTTTATGTCTGTTTCTGTTGCTTGGGCCTTTCGATCATCTTATGTGATCACGAGACGCCCTTGAAGTTTTCCAGTACGACTTGCACGCGTCTGGATTCCTCAGGGGCTCGCCCATGGCTCGGTGGGCCAGCGGTCCAAGGACATTACCATGAGGCACTGCATTAACTGCTGCATACAGCTGTCGCCCGACGACACACACCCACAGCAGGCTGGCTGTCGAGGAGGCCCCCATCACGGTCACCAGGAGTGCCCTGCATGCAAAGGAGAAAACAGAATTGTGTTTCGAGTGGACGGTAAGCAGATGAACTTGCTTGCTGTTCTCGAAGTGAGGGCTGAAGGGAATGAGAGCTGGGGTGGGTTTTTGCGCTTCAAGAAGGGAAAGCGATGCAGCCTTGTTTTTGGATTGATAATAATGACGTTGGTGATGGCTTCGTACATCCTTTCTGGGGTCCACCAAGAGCTTCTGCTCTCATCGCCTTTCCATTACGGAGCCTTCCCCAGCAATCCCAGCTTGATGGATGGCGGAAATCCGAGTGACGTGAAAGAGCATCATCACCAACCCTCTATAAATAATATTTCACTCGTGAAAGACTATCCAAGCATTAAATTAATTATCAACAGCATCACAGCCAGGATTGAGTTCACTACCAGACAGCTCCCAGATGTAGAAGATCTCAAGAAGCAGGAATTGCATGTGAGTAGCCTGGTGCTCATCACTGTTGACTGATTTTAAAATATAGTTGCTTCCTTTCCTATCACCATCTTTGGGAACACAGGAAGAAGATGAGCCAAAATTTCCCAAGTGTAACAAGGGTAATTTGTTACAGCCTTATGAATCAGAGTTCACTGGAAGTGCTGTACTTATGCTGTTAACATCAAGAAGGCAATGCTGTACTGAATGGGATGCCCCTTCTGTTAATTCCTTTCTAGGACTTCTTGCTTGAAATGTGGTCATGGCAGTTAAAGTTGCTTTTACAGGATTACTGTTATCCTGTTTCTAGTCTGTCTTAATCACTATGTTTGTCTGTAACGGCCATTTAAATATACAACTACGTAGTAAAAAGTTCCAACTGTTTAATTTAGATTCCTCTGTGTGTGTATGTGTGTGTGTGTGTAAAATAAATCATGGTAGAATGGATTTTGATTGAACTTCTATCTTCATTTTCTCCAAATTTTATTTTTCATTCTGGGTTAAGGAAAAGCATGGTCATTGGCTGTTTACCAGGTTTTGCTTTGTTTCAGTATTTAGTCATCATCGCATAACACTCCATGTGAATGCTGTACTAAGTATCAGGGCAGGATCACGCTTGGTTCAAATGTGTTTTTGCTAATGTCTTCCCCTTAGTGTGTCTCTCCCTTTCTTTCTTTTTTGTTGCAGATGTTTTCAGTGATCCCCAGTAAATTTCTCCCCAACAGTAAGAGCCCCTGTTGGTACGAGGAGTTCACGGGGAGGAACACCACCGACCCCTACCTGACCAACTCGTACGTGCTCTACTCCAAGCGCTTCCGCTCCACCTTCGACGCCCTGCGCAAGGCCTTCTGGGGCCACCTGTCCCACGCCAACGGCAAGCACTTCCGCCTCCGCTGCCTGCCGCACTTCTACATCATCGGGCAGCCCAAGTGCGGCACCACCGACCTCTACGACCGCCTGCGGCTGCACCCGGAAGTGAAGTTCTCCGCCATCAAGGAGCCGCACTGGTGGACCCGGAAGCGGTTCGGTGAGCGCAGGCGCAGTCCCCATTGCAGGCGGGGCGTGGGGGCCTCGCGCTGAGCGCGGGGCTCCTGCCTCCTTCGTCCTGTCGCTCCTTCTGCCACGTCAGGGTTGGGGTCTGGGTCAGGGTCAGGGCCAGGGTTGGAGTGGGAGCCAAGAGGCTGACCCAGACCGGCGCTGTGAAGCCCCGTGAGTCGGGCACGGCGGGGAGATGAGGAAAGACGCCGAGACACGGAGATGAGACAGTTCTTTGGTTTGGGGCCCGCCAGGCAGACAACCGACAGGACGGGCACCAGCTCCCTACCACCCAGTGAGCACTGATTGAGTGCCGGCTGTGTGCAGGGCCAGGGGAAGGGTTCAGGATCCGCAGCTCTTGTCCCGAAGGGCCCGGGCCTGGGCACCATCCGTGAATGGTGAGTGCTGGCCAGGCTGAAGTGCTGTTCCCAGCTGCCCACACCGGCAGGAGGCAGGAGAAAGAGGCCAGTTCAGTCCAGGATGGTCAGCCCGTCACTGAGCTGCTTTGGGCCTCTTTTCTCTGACCTACCTCATTGACATCATGGGGTCAGAGTGAAAACCACACGGAGATAATTCTAGGCGACCCTGCTCACAGCACCCCTTTCCCACAGGGTTGTTCTCGGACATCACCCATCATCCCTCCTGTAGGCTGGTTTCTGCTCTGCCCAGTCCGAGCCACCCAGCAGCCCTCAGGTCACTGTTTCCTCTCCTTAAACTTTTCTCTTCTGCCAGGAGACATTTGGTCACCGGGGCTAAGGGATGACAAATGCCAAAGTTTGGGCGGGCCTCAGGGGTTTTTCCCATGTGAAGGACCTAGGGTCCCTGGAAGGGAATTTTGAAAGTTTTCCTTTGTAGGATCTAAGTTTAGACCCAACACTGAATGTGTTTTCTGACAAACGTTTGACTTAATCCTTTTGATGTTCCTCCTGGAGTGAACAGAAGTGTAAATGTGTCTTTTGTGGTTTGGCAGCGGCAGCTGTGGGTGCCAGGGTTCCTGTACTCATCTGTAGGGCGCTTTCCCCTATGCAGTTCACCATTTCCCCCACTGGAAACCAGGCTCCTGCTGGCAGAGGACAGGGAAGCACAGGGGCGTGCGGGCCTCTGGAGTCTGGTGTCCAGTGTCACCTTGAACCTCTTGCTCTTTTGCCCATGGATGTTCTCTCTCCACTTCCTACTGACCTTGGTGGCTGTGGTTTGGGAGGTGTGTTTTCAATACATTATCAAGTGAAACTTACCCAGTTCTAAGGCAAGGGGCAAATTTAGGCTGCTTGTGGCTGATGCCAGAGTAGCCTAGGTATCTGTCTAGGGACCATCAATTCCCCATGTTTGGACAGATGGACAGGCTGCTTGATCCAGTAGAACCACAACAAGCTGCTGGTGTGCCCTGACGAAGAAGATGCATCTGAGGTTCAGAGGATACTGTCCCTCTGATGGGCTGCTTTTTCTTTTGATCCAGGGTGTGTACACTGATGGCGTTGCTGCCCAGTCCCTTGAGGGCCTCGCCTGGTGTACATGTTAACCAGCCCCGAACTTTCTGGCCCTCCCAGCAGACAGGTTTATAGTTCTTGAACAGGTATGCCATCCTTTACGCTGCTGCTGTGCAGCTTAATGGTGGTGCGTTCTACCCCCTCGAAGTGCACATGGGTTAAAAGAGGGTGTCCAGTTCACAGACACCCCTCCCTCTCTTGCAACTCATTGGGCCAAGCCTTGGCTGCTGCATCCAGGCCCTCGGACCTTCCCATCCCTCGGTGGTTACTCCCCAAAGGCCAGCAGCTCGGCAGTGGCAACTTTGTCCTCAGTAACCTTTGCTTCTTGGTTCCTGTAGGGATCGTCCGCCTAAGAGATGGGCTGCGGGACCGCTATCCTGTGGAAGATTATCTGGACCTCTTTGATCTGGCCGCACACCAGATTCATCAAGGACTGCAGGCCAGCTCCACAAAGGAGCAGAGCAAGATAAATAGAATCATTATCGGTATGGCTTCTGTGTAGCTCCCTCGAGGGCCCCGCTCCTGCCCTGGGCCAGGCCCAGCTTCACTGCACTGCGAACATCTGTGTGATGCCTGACCACAGCTGCTGAGTGTGCATTTCCTTGCTGGCTGTCACTATTGCCCCTGTGTAAAATGTTCACATTGCTTGTGCAACTTCTATAAAGCAGAAACCTTTAGTGGACTTTCTAGTTCCATGGAGATTTAAGTGTACCTGAAAATGGCTTTTTAAAAAAAGTTAACCATTTCTTTGCTTTTATGTAAATTACGCTTGCATGCATGATCTCTTTTCATGATACACCCATCTGAGTAAGTTTGGATGGGGCATCATGAACGCAAAATTAACTTGTTAGTCATCAGTTTAATTCTTGTGGCTTTTGTACTCTCTGGCCACTGGGACCCTGAAGATGGAGGCAGCCTCTCCTGAAATAGACACAGCTCTAGTGCATCGTGGGTGACTAATTACTGTTGAAAAAGCTTAGTCCTTGTCAGCCTAATGCCTGTAGACATTCAAAATGAGGTAGTTTGATTAATAATCATTTTTTTAAGTTCACAAGATGTTTTATCAAAAACATATCTATTCACTCTCTTTATTGAATTCAGCTGAGAAGACATTCACTTATACGTCTGAAAGAGAGAAATCAAATCACATATTTTGCTTAAATTGGTTACCTGAGGCAGCCATCTATTTTTTTATTCTCCTAAATTTATTATATTTTGATTCTCCAAATTCAGTGACTGTTAGTGACTAAGAGGAATTGTAATCAACTATTTGAATGATGTCTTTTTACTTTTGACTCCCGTGTCCAGGGGGACAGGCTTACATGCCTAAGCCCTGATTGATTGATTGATTGATTGATTGATTTTTAAACTCAAAGAAATCTAGTCCCAATTGATTGATTGATTGATTGATTTTTAAACTCAAAGAAATCTAGTCCCAGGAGCCAGATGAGATCATGCCCTCCCACCCAGTGTGAATTGGCTACTAGCTATTTCCTTGCAGCCTGGAGTTCAAACACCCCATATTACAAGTCTGATTAGTATTTGTCTGTGACACATGTACTGTATGCCTCTGGGAATATCTCATGTTCTTATGAAAGAGCTAAAAATATTCATCCTAGGGTCACGAAATAGAGCCTAAAGTAATAAAGGGAAAAGGGAAGGTTTAGTTTTTGTTTCCTAATTTTATTTATTTCTAGATTTAGAAATGGAAAATAAGGAATAAATTTACTGCTCTGATGTTTATCTGAAGCAGAATTCAGCGAGTTTTGTGGTAGTGGGGAGGCAAATGGAGAGCTGGCATCTAGCCCTTGACCATACCACCAGCCAGCTCTGTGCCGTGTGGCAAGTCCATCTTTGTGTTCCTGAACTCAGTCTTCTCATCTGTAAAATGGGCTTGTTGGACCAGATCAGTTCTAGGCTCCTCCCAGCCCTGAAATGTGATTCAACCCAGTTTCATCTTCTGGTTAGATCCTTGGTAGAAGCATACGGGTCTTTCTTCATCTTGGCCAGTGAGTTAGAGAGGGCCTTTTCTCAGTGGTTGGGGCTAATGGCTGGAGTCATGAAGGACTCAAGTGACTGGGTTCTCTAGGCTGGGCATCGATACACGTTGAAAGGCTCCTGCCTCTGCTGTCATGGGCCCCTGCTCTGCCCTGTCAAAGTGCTCACGTGGGGCTCGGATTGTTTATTGAAGTATTGGTCTTCCCTGAGATTGTAAGGTGTGAGAGGGGAGGGGATTATCTGTCTTGTTTCTCACATCTATCCCCAGTGCCAAACACAGTGCCAGGCACATATCAGACACCAAATGAGTGCTTTCTGTCTGGATGGATGAAGGATGAATAGAGGATGGATGGATGGATGGACAGGTGGATGGACAAATGTAGAACCAGTTCATTTATGGCATTGGACAGAATTTGTATCAACTTGATTTTAGATACTTCCTTTGTCCTAATATTCTCTTATTCATTGTGAGTAGAATTTTCAAAGGACTTCTGATTGGCTTGTTTTTTCCCCCCGCTGTATGCTATGGTATTATCTCTTAAAAAAAATAAAAAGAAAGATCAGAATAGAAATGCTCACCTGGACATGATTGCACATCCAGCAGAATAAATAGGGCCCTGCTAGCTCTCTGCAGTACTGTGACGTGCTCGTCACTGATCAAAGCAACTTAGTCTTTGGGCTCAGATTTTCTCCCAGCAAGTGACTTTGAGATGTATCATGTAGTCCCCTGTAAAGTGTCTGGAAATCGAATATATAATTAATTGTTTGATTTGCCTTTCTTACTAATCTCTGAAGACTGTCCTTAAAAAAAAAGTCAGGGATTGGTTCAGTTATCTGGGATAGAAATGTTGAAATGTCTGTGTCCTGGCCTCACCGCTCTCCTAAAATATATATTTAACACTATCATGCTTCATTCGTGCAGACCACGATAAAACAAGGGCTAGAACCAACTTCCTGTTCACCCAGTCAGCCCTGAGGGAATGCCAGCTGCATGCAGGGCAACTGGGTGGATGGGAACACAGGCCTGAGGTCCTGTGAGCCTTCCCACAAAGCCTTCCTCACATTTGATCTTAGAGTGTGCACTGGGACTGACCCTTGAGATTTCGAGGAAAGATTGACGCAAGTGGCATGCCGTTTCCTCATGAGGATCAGCTTCCCCGAAGTGCTCCTTCATCCTTGATGCTTTTTGAAGGGAACCATCTAGTACATTCTCAGTGGGCCCTTAAAATGCCACAGAGCTGTGCACTGTGAGCAAAGTTAAACATTGTGAAATTGGGAGGCCAGATGCTAGTAGAGAGTTTTTTGCACCTGATGAGAAGAGCTGGGAGGTAGAGATGCTCCGTGCTGCCTGGATCACCTGGATCACCTGGATTTCTAGGTGGAGGTCCTTGGAGTGGGGGGTGTCACTGCGGCAGGAGGTGGTCGTCAGCCTCCCCTTCCTGGGGTCCCGCCTGGCAGCATGGCGACCCACTCACCTGCTCACAGCCAGGTTTAGCCCCTAAATCGGGCTGCTCTGCAGGAGCCTCTGACTCAGCCTCGCTCACTCCCGGTGTTCTCTCCTTCCAGGGGAGGCCAGCGCCTCCACCATGTGGGATAACAACGCCTGGATGTTCTTCTATGACAACAGCACGGATGGCGAGCCCCCCTTTCTGACCCAGGACTTCATCCACGCCTTTCAGCCAGATGCGAAACTGATCGTCATGCTCAGGGACCCCGTGGAGAGGTGAGCAGTGTAGATGTTTCATTTTGGGGGTGAAAAGAAAAGGCTGTTTTGAAGAACAGTCTTCCTTCTCATCACAAACAAGATTTTGCTGCCTTTTTTTTTTTTTTTTTTAAATAAACAAGCTCAACTTGCGATGTTACTGCTATTTCTTATGTAAACGTTATTCTTGGGGCAGTCTTCACTATGTCTAAACAAACTGTGGATTGTTTTCTGACCCTGGCCCAAGGGCCTTCACCCTCTGGCCCAAGGGCCTTCACCCTCTGGCCGGTCTGACCTGGGGAGTGGGGCTGCCCCTTGGGTTCTATTGGGCATGAGAAAGGCCCTTGGAATCAGGAGTGTCAGGGTTCTCCTAGAATGCCTTGACTCCTATCTTGATCGATGTCTTTATCCCGTTGACTCTGACTGTGCAAACTCCATCTTTCCTTGAGGGACCAAAAGGCAGAAAATATCGGACAGAGCTGCTTTGTTGTGAAGAGTGGGAGTTGCCCAGTGCCGATGACACCAAGCTAGCATGAGACTGAACAGACTGTCGAGAGTGGCCGGGCCAGTACTGTGTGGTGCTTAAATCATTGACGGTGCCTGTGTGGATGGCAGAATCTTAGGGCTGCCAGGACCTTAAAATTGTTTAGTCCAACACCCGACCCCGACCAGTACCCCTACACCAGAGAGAAGAGAACTCCAGTCAGGTCTAGGACTCTTGGGTGGCAGTTCCGCACCCAGCATGGCCAGTCCAGCTCAGACAGCTCTGAGTGAGCATTCTCCCTATTCTGAGACCACGTCTGGCTTTTGGGAGCATCCACTTTGAACCCATTGCTTCTCCATAGAGCTAAGTAGACCACGTCTAATCCTCAAATGGAGAGCCTGCCGGATACTGGAGACACAGCCATGGCCCTGTGTCTTCTCTTCTTTTGGGTTAACAGCCTTTTGCTATGGGCTGAATTCTGCACATCCCCCCAAGAGATGTATGTGAATGTGACCTTGTTTGGAAACACGGTCTTTGTTGATGGACTCAGGTTAAGACGGGGTCACGGGAGTAGGGTGGGCCCTAATCCAGTGGCGGGTATCCTTATGAGAAGAGGAAATCTGGACACAGACACACAGACGCAGGGAGAATGCATGTGAGGCTGGAGGCAGGGGTTGGAGTGATGCTGCCAGAAGCTGAGGAATGCCTGGAGCGGCTGGCAGCCCCAGTAGCTGGGAGGGAGGCCCGAGCAGACTCTCCCTCAGAAGCCCCGGCACAGACTGCCCCTGCTGACACCTGGGTTTCAGACTTCTGGCTTTCAGAGCTGCAAGAGAATAAATTCCTACTGTAATAAGCCACACGTTGGTGGTGATGTGTTACAGCGGCCCTAGGACACCGATAGGCCCCTGGGTCCATCTTTGGGTAACATACGCTCCTGGCCCGTATTCTTGCCATTGATAACAAATAGACATGTTAGAAAATGCATTCAAAAACCATGTTTAAAAGCGCTTGTAATTCCCACAGATAATCGCTATTTATATTTTGGTGTAGTTTCTTCCAGGCTGCTTCTCTATGCAAAGATGTGTGTGTGTGTGTGTGTGCACACACAGCTGTGTGAATATACAGTCTTACATCTCGTTCCTTTCATTTCGCATCGCTGCCTGCAGAAGGCCACACCTTAGAGTCCTGCCCTGGTCACTGCTCCCTGAGTTTACCTCCGCGTCCCCGTGGTGGCCCCTGTGCTCTAAATGTGATCTGGTCAGAGGAGAGCTGGGTGACCCCTGCTCTGTCTCCACCCCACAGCCCTCCTGTGCAACGCCACGTGGCACATTGTTATGCCACAGGTGGTTCTGCTCTGCCTTCTACACACGCTGCAGCCTGGGAATGCATCCACTCTGATTCTGAGGCAGCCCTGACCTCCGAGCAGCTCGCCGTGTCCTACCTACTCGTCCCCACACTTCAGGACACAGGCATTTGGCCCTTGGCTCCTGCAGTGGGCGGGTCTCCCTGGGCTTGAGAACAGTTGACACACACCAGCAGTGCCCTTGTGTGGACAGGATTACATAACTGTCAGCCTTGAAAGGAAAGGCCTTGCAACTAAATGACCCCTCGTCACCCCCGAGGTGTTTTCACAGCTGCTCTGCTCCCGCTCCTGGGCCGCCCCCAGCTGCAGTTTCCAAGGTTGGAACATTTTCCAGGAGTGCTTGCTGCTCACCGAATATCTTCTTGTCACATCCCCCTGGTCCCCATTCTGAGGAATGCCATACTTCCTCCACTGCAGAGGGCCAAGAGAATGAAACCACGGCCTTTGTCACTCCCTGGACACAGAGGTGGGAGCCCATCCGTGTCTGGGCTTGGATCATGAGCCAGCCTTGGTCTCAGTTACGAGACAGGCATGGCTGCAGCCCTTATGATCTGTGGTTCAGCCAGAGCAGGGAGGGAGGGTGAGGTGTGGTGCAGAAGAGAGAAGGAGCTCCTAGTAGGGGGTGCAGAAAGGCTATTCTGTAGGAGCTGAGGCCAGGCTGGGTTTTGAGGGATGAGTAAGAGTTTGCCAAATAAACAGAGAAAGAAGTTGATCAAGGGGAAGATGCCTTCTGAGCAGGCAGAATGGAGAGCACAAAGGCAAAGTCACCGTGTTCTCTTGGAGAGAGGAGCCAGCTTCCCTTTCGTTCTGTTTCCACGTCTGAGGACATGTGCACTGTAAAGGCCGGTGTTTTACAAGGAGAGTAGTTGTGCTGCCCAGATTCTGACAGCTGAGCCAGAAGCAGGATCTATCTGCCTGACTCTACTCTCAGACCCCAGCCCAACGTTTCCCTTTTAGAAAACTCACAGGCCCAAGATGGCCATCCCAAGGAGTCCTGCTTCCTTTCTTTTTAAGGAACAAATACTCTATTTATACTAGGAACTGAAAGTTCTTGCCTTCCTGGTCCTCACTTAACAGAGAGTTCATCAATGAAAATGTTCACTGATCCCTGATCACATGTTGGGCACCGGGCTGGTTGCTGGGCAGACACATAGGTGCCTGCCCTCCAGCAGCTGCACTTAGTCAGGGAAGTGAGGCACTGACTCTCATGATCAATGTGATGGTGCCAAGGAGAAGGGCAGGATGCCATGGCGACAGCCTCATCAGGATGCTAACCCAGTTGTGGGGTTGCCTGCTGTGTTCGTTATCTGCTCCTGCGTAACGAATCACCCAGAAACTTAGCAGCTTAAAACAACACACTCACTGCCTGACACTGTCTTCTGTGGGTCAGAACCTGGCCCAGCTTTCCTGGGTCTTCTACTTCAGGGTCTTCCCAAGGCTGCAGTCAAGGTATCACCAGGGTGGGATCTCATCTGAAAGCTTGACCGGAAAAGGATCTGTTTTCAAGCTCACGTGGTTGTTAGCAGAATTCAGTTCCTCCAGGGCTTTTGGAGGACCACCGTTGTTACCAGCTGTTGGCTAGAGGCTGCCCTCAGTGCCTTAACATCAAAGGCTGCTTGCTTCATCAAAGCCAGCAACGGGGAGAGCTGCTACCAATTTGAAAGCCTCCATCTTTTGTAATCTGATCACAAGAGTGACAGCCCATCCCCTTTGCCACGGTCTCTTGATTAGAAACAAGTCATGAGGTCCAGGCCACGTTCGTGGGGAGGAGATCACAGGGAGTGAGTGCCAAGAAGTGGGGGTCTTTGGGGCCATCTTAGACGTCACCTACCGCACCTGCTTCCTCCTGCTGTTGTCTGTTCCTCCGGGGAGCCGGGGTCTTACAGCCAGAAGAGTCAGTGCCAGCGCAGCACCGTGTGTGGTGGCAGAGCCCCCACCCACACAGGGGAGTGTGTGTGCGTGTGTGGGTTTTCTGTATGGGTGACTGACAGCAGCAGCTGTTCCATTGCTTTCTAAACATTTATAAAAATATGTAACAATAGGAATTTATTCTTTTTTGAACCCCATGACTCATGGCCTGTCCGAAATGGCTGGCTCACTTCCCATCCCAGCCAGAAAGGATGATAAATGCTGGGTGCTGAGGTCACTCGTGAAGAAACAAACTCTCAGGGCCCAAGTTCCCAGCAGTCTAACTGGATCCCAGGCGGTTAGCCACCTCGGTCTTTCCGTGAGCTGCACGAGTGCAAGCGGGGGATTCCCTGGGTTGCCTGCTGCCAGTGGGACTGGACCAGGCTGTTGCTTCCTTCTACAAATTGGCTTGGAGAGGAGTTCGGAGAAACTTTCAATTCTAGTTTTAGATTCACAGTGAGCCTTTATTTCTATAATTGATCAAAGGTGGACGGTTTGCAAATGTTGGAATCGTAAGCAAAATCAAATCAACCACTTTTAGGTTTCCAGAGAAGGGTGTAAAGCAGCAAGTGCGTTCGTGTTTCTGGAGGAGAAGAGAGAACAGTGAGAAGGGGTTGAGGTCGTTCTTAGGGCCAGAAGGGCCAGCCAAGAATTTCTGTTGAAAGTTTTTCTAAGAGATAATGACAATTTAAAATTCAAGTTCCTAGACTAAATTGGCCCAGTTAATTAAAAGGAAGCCACTGATTACAAGCAGGGTTTTTCTTCACTTATTTCAACTCTTAAGTGGAAAGGACTGTTCTTTTCAACGCAGCTTACATTGGCCTCCTGCCTCTTCAGTTGTGGCTAGAGTTTGACTCTTAACTCAGAGGCAGTTACAGCCCCCAAGAAATGTGGACAGCGGCTGAAGGGGCCAACCCCTCCAACATAGGTCGTTCAAGGGACCTTTGGAGGAGGCTCATGCGCCATCTGTCAAGGACTTTGCCATCTCCGCAGCTTAGTCTTAAATCTGCGTGTGGTCGTACCTCAGTGCACAGACGTGACCGTGTCAGGAGCATTTGGTTTTCACATTTTATGATGATGAGTCAAAAGGGAAGGAGAACTCAGCTCTGTTAAGAGAAGAGCTTGATTTTGACCCAAATGCCTTGAGCCTTGGAACTTGGGGAGTTATTTTTTTATCTGCTTTTATAAACTGGCTTTTTAAACAACTCACTGGACTGGTTAAATAATTAACCTGTTTATGACTATGAACTCGGGATGGAAGGAATGAAATGCATCCACGTATATGCATTTGGTCATTCAGACAGAGTAATGAACAGGGATGAACCTTCGAACTGGAACCTTGAACCTTTCATGAATTTCATTCCATCTCCAGAGTGGGTGGTGGGAGTGTAGGTGTGAGCAGGCAACCAGGATTGTGGTTGATAGAGACCCAGCCTCCGGGGGCCAGATGGTCTGTATTTGAACCCCAGCTCTGCCACTCACCGGCTGTGCAACCTTGGGCAAGTTACTCAACCTCTCTGTGCCTCATGTCCTCATCAGTTAAATGGGGGAAAATAGTCCCACCTCTAGGGTTGTAAGAATTAAATGACTTAATGTGTGTAGTGTGTTTAAACAGTGCTGGACAAATGGAAAAGATTATATGATTGTTAGCTATTATTATTAGGCCACAATCGTAAATAATAATGACAATAACCAAACAGAGCACTCGTGCTCACTCACGAAACATTTACCGAGCCCCCTTGATGTGCTGGAGGCAGTGCACATGTTAGAGAGCAGAGCCCCTCCTGTCTGCCCTCCTGGAGTCTCCGTCTATGGAAAGGACCTCATATTTATTGAGCACGTACTCCAGCCTGACTCTGTGCTAAGCCTTTTTCAGGCATTGCCTCCTTTGAACTTGGCAAGCAGGTGAGAGGGCTGTGGGCTCAGATGAGGTGTGTGGGCTCAGTGGGGTTAAGTCACCTAGCCACCATCACCTGGTGAGTGGCCACACTGAGATTCTGTTGGTCTCAGTCTGGTCTGACTGAGGATCCAAGCTGTTCACCTCTGTCATAGGTCAGTTACTGGGATGCAGACTCTGAGGCAGCATTTTGATGCAGGAGGTTTATAGGGAGTGCTCTCAGGACAACCTTTGTGAGGGGCAGCAGGTGGGATGGACAGACAGAGGGAGAGCACTGTGATGACTTCGCAGCGGAGGTCTTAGCCAACCTCACCGGGAGCTGTGCAGCTGGCATGGCCCTTCTGCGAGGCATCTCCCTCCCACCAGTCACTGGCTGTGTCTGCCCTGGGGAGGGTTAACCTTGGGTGGGGCGGGTCTTTTCAGTGGTGGGATGGAACTGTGAGCCATCAGCAGGATGACTCCCCACGTTTGCGGAGTTCTGTGAGCAGTGAGGATGTCGGTTTGTGTAGGTGCCTAAGCCTGGACTTGGCTCATTCACGTATCCCCATGTTAATGAGAGCCAGGTACTGACCCGGGGCAGTAACCAGCTTGTGAGCCGGATTGATGCTTTTGAATTGCCATGGACCTCTGACTCCAGATGAGAGTCTCTCTTGCTGCTCAGCCAACGCTGAAAATCTCGAAAAAGCCCAACTTCTCCAGGTTGCTGGAAGCTCCGATTCAGTGCCAGAGACATGTTCTCAGGCAGGAGAGGCGCTCTGGCACTCCAAGGCTGTGCCTTGTGTTCTCTGTAACAGATTTGCACAAGGACTGAAAAGCAGGCTGTTCCTCTGCGTTGACAGATGGATTATTAATGTAAACTATCTCAAAGGGAAGTTGGGAGCGCTCCCCTGTGGGCAAGAGATGGAGCGGGAGAAAGGCCGTTGGAGTATGAAGGTCGTGACAACAGCCGCGGGTCTGTCTCCGGTCCCTCCGCCCTCCCTGCAGCTCTTGCTCTCACTTTTTCCCCTTTAAGACCTTGGGGGATGAAGAAGTGTAAGCATTGGTCTCAAGGAAGACTTAGCGGAATGTCCGAAGCTGCTTGTTAACTTCCCGGTGCATTCAGGCATTTTGCTTCTCAGAAGCTGCCAGTCCGGGTGTCACTGACACACTTTGTATGGGCCCTAAAAGTGACACACGGTCACCTTCATCGGGCTGCCCTGTGAGCCGCCCAGGACAGCGGGGAGCTGGCAGGGCAGTGGGGGCCTGTCTGAGCATGTGCTCTGAAGGCCGCTCAGGAATGACGGCTTTGAGGGAGGCACATCTTGTTACTGGCGGGAGAAAAACCATCCTGCTGAAAACGCCTGTGTTTAACACTGTTTATTTTTTTGGGAAATGTTTACAAAGTCATTGGCAGTCCTGAGTATTCCCACAGGGGTTGTTTGCAGAGGGCGGTTCTGGGTGGTGAGGAACACGGGGAAGAAGAGGCTGCTGTTTCTCAGCCTGCAGAGATGAGAAGGGATGGGGCCCTGAGCACCAGTGGGAGTTCAGGGACCTCGCCTCCTGTGAGTGCGGCGGCTGACTAGGGAGGATGTCACAGACTGGCCAGCCTGGAGGGTAGTGGCCATCGCTCTGCAGTGGGGCCCACCTGGAGATCTCGGCCTGGCTTTGCTGCCTTAATCAGGGAGAGCTCGCCCACCCTATGCGTGCCTGCCTCTTCTCACCTGTAGAGACGCTTGGTACCGGGATCCCCGGGGCCTCATGTGAAAGTGCCTTGTAAGCCATCCCGGGCCTGTAGCTAGAGGGCGTGCTTGGCATTGCCTCCATGCATGGTCATTCACCAAGGATCCACGGTTGGATGCTCAGGGAGAAACGGAGATGGACCCAGAACGCTGCTCGTGCTCAAGGGGGAGAGAAGACCCAGCCCAGGTGGCCCCAGAGAACCAGGAGCTTTGCATCCCTGTGGACCCTTTTAGGCGTAGACCTGAGTGGGCTTCTCTGGTGGAAAGTAAGCCTTGTCATTGTCACCCACAGGTACAGCCTGAGGTGACTCTAGATATTTCCTCCAAATAAGCAGGCCTGGCCAGTCCTGCTTCATTGCTCCTTGTGCTGATGTGTCACGGTTTGTAGTTCAGTGGACGGAAGGGCCTCCTTCCCAGCTGCACTGCGTGGCTTTTTGCCCTGTAGGAAGAGATGTGTGTATGTGTGTGTGCGTGTGCGTGTGTGTGTGTGTGTGTGTGTGTGTATAATCATTACTGATGACACCGTATCAGAGGTCGGGAAGTTACTGATCACTGACGTGGGTCTGGATGCCGGCAAATGGAGAGTAGTGACGCTCTGCTCTGGCTGTCACTTTGGTAATCACATGCATGCAACCCTCCAGGTGTCGCAGAACCCTGTGCTCTTGGGGGCTGCTGGTTGATAGAATGTGACTGTTTACACGTGTCACCGAGAAGCCAAGTGGCGGGAGCGTTGGGAGCACAGTGAGGCTGGGACCAGCGTGGCCTGGGGTGCGCCAGCCCAGGAGCGATCAGCCGCTCCCAGCCGTCCTCAGCTTCGTCGTCTGTCTGGGTCTTTCCTCCAAGCACGGCTCTCAGTCCGATGGGTGAGCAGTAGCGGGCAGAGAAGTGCAGCTCCAGGCCTCCGACAGCCCACACGTGACTGGGTGCGCCTGACGCTGAGGCGCCTGCTTTCGTGAGCCTTTCGGGCTGGGGGACCTGAGTGACTTCTGATGCGGCCCCTCTGGGGACTGACAGGTTAAAACCATCAGTCCCTTAGGCGTAATGAAAATGTTCTGGAATCAGATAGTGCTGGTGGTGGCACAACTTTGTGAGTATACCAAAAACTACCGAATTGTTCACGTTTGGTGAATTTTACAATGTGTGGATTGTATTTCGATTTAAAAATGGTATGAAGAAAAACGTTACAAAGGGAGGAGAAACCAGCCACAGGGGGCAGACTCACCAGACTAGCGATGTTTGAGCTAGAACGTCCAGAGCCCCCACGGAGTGGGAAGGCCAATCGACAGATACACCGTCATTTCAGAGCTGAGCTGGTAAAACCGAATGAGCTGTTTGCAGCGACCAGTGCGTATTAGCTTATTCAAGTGATGAAAGACCACACGGTGTGGACTGAAACTGTGACAGACACCTGAACGAACACCTGTTTGTTGTTGATGTGATTTTGAGGTGTCCAGCACCGCGTTCCGTAACACATCTGCTTTTCCTGATGGTGCCAGTGCAGCACCTCCTGTTTACCCTGAATGTGTGTTTGCTGCTCTGTTGCACGTGTAATTGCTTTTCAGTCTCTCGTAACTTAGTAAGTTGCTCTGTAACAGAATTGACTTTTGCTTCTAAATCTCTCTGCAGCTAAAATAATAAAAACTTCAAAACCAACAAAACTCCCAAACCATCGGCTCCGATGGCTAGTAGTACCCCACTCTCTTCAGCTCCTGATTTGCCTCCATCCCGGAATGATGAGGCGAGGGGTCATGTTTTATTGGGTCAGTGGGCTTTGGGGTCAGGCAGGCCTGGGTTTGTTTGGGGCCAACCCTGAGGCCTCCTGGGCCACATGATCTTGGAAAGTTCCGGAAGACCAGTGATGACAGTCAGCGTGCATCTCAAAGGGTGGCTGTGAACACGGAAAGAGAATATATGTGCGGTACCTGCTCCAGGCCTGGTGAGGGCAGCCCTTGGTAGCCACGAGCTGCCACACGCAGGGTGGCTGCCGAGAGGATTCTGGGAGCTGGACCTGTGCAGCACTCAGGTGAGCCTGGCCTGGAGGAGAGGCTCACAGGATGGTGGCAGCCTCTGTTTTCATGATGATTGGTCCACCGACCACTGCTCACTGAGGCTCAGAGCGGTACCCAGCTTTGTTGAGTGAATTCAGCTGTGACCTTGGGGTAACCGTCCAGATTTTACATGGTGAGACCTTCAAGCTTACTGATGGCCACTCCTCTGTCCCCATGGGAAGAGACGTGATCCCTTCCAGAGGCACCAGGTTGAGGGAGATCTCTACCATATCTACTCCCACTCCCCTTCCCAGCAGTGCTGGGGTCCCGGGACCCCTCCTTACCTCCCTGAGCACAAGCCCACCGTCCTGGGGCCGCCCCAGCAGTCTTCTAAAGTAACTGCAGCGCAGAAGGCCAGGAATGTATTTGGACTTATATTTGGAATTGCTGTTGGAAACCATCCTAGCCAAATGTAACACCCATCTGTTTGGGATGGTTTGAGAGTCAGAAGATGAAGTAGTGCAGTAGGAGGGGATTTGACAGCAGCAAAACTCGGCTGGCTGGGGGTCAGGGTCAGCTGGTCCTCACCCAGCCAAGGAGGCCTCAACCCCTCCAGCCTTGACTGCTCCTGCCACCAGGGCTGCTCACACAATGCTGGACTGCCCCAGCTGGAGAAATTTTCCCTTGTATCAAACCAGTCTTTCTTCCTGAACCTTCTGCCCAGTGGCCAGTCATTTGGGAGTATGGGACATGACTTCTCCCAGTTCTGAATAGCCTTGTAGCCATTGAAGCTGGTGTCCTTCCTGCTTCTTCTGATGGAACAGCTCCTTCTCCCTCACTGTTTGGTATCCAGCACTGAAGGCAAGTGGTCTGTGGGGCTCTGACCTCCCAGGCTGGAGCAGAGCAACACCCTTCCACATCCTCAGTGCCATACCTCTATTAATGCATCCTGAGTTTGCATCCCAGCATGTGTGTGGGCTCTAGGGAAGCCCACCACCCGTTCTATGTCCCTAGGGGACTGAGGGGCCAGGGAAATCCTCACCCTGCCAAGGAGATGGGCCTGGCCTGGTTCTAAAGGCCATGAACCTGGTTCATAGAAGGTGGGGTCCTGAGTTCATTTCCTTGCACCCCAAAAAGATGAAAATCAGTATTTTCTCCTGGGTAGACCTGGGCTGGCCTGTTTAGACCACTGGACACGTGTCAGTTTGTCCCCTGGAATTACTTCTTGATCTCTAAAGAATCGCGTGGCGTCAGCAAGTTCTCTGTGAAGTTGCTTTGTATTTAAAATTAAGCCAGCTATAGAGGCTCTTGTTTTATTTATGAGCCAAACGTTTACAAGAGGTGTTATTACCACAAAATAAACTCAGCATGGAAAGCTTGAGCTGCTGGTTGGGTTTTCAGGTGGTGGTTCATGTGATGTAATTCCGGTTCTACCAACGGACGTGCATAGTTCTTTGCAGTCCTTGGTAAAGGCCCTGGACTTGGGCTAACTGAAGTACGGGTTTTGATGACAGTTTCAGAGGCGTCGGTTACTTTCTATGGACATCTTTCCTGGGCAGAGCTGTAGTGTCACCAACACTCATAGAAGATGTATGAGCCAGGAAGGGCCCCCTTCAGACCCGTTGCCACAAGGTGCCCCTTGTTGCGTCCGGCTCAACTGCACTTTGAGATCCCTGCAAATCTGATTTTGGTGTTTATCCATCAGCGTTTAGATTGTACTACGACTGACCCTGTGGTGATAGATGCCATGTTTCAGTCACAACCGATGTCCTATGTTTGAAGAGGGAAAACGGCACAGCTGATGTGGGGGGGGGGACGCCTGCAGTAGACAAATGTAGCGTCATCCCGGGTCCTGTATTCGGGTGACCACGTTTCCGGGGGAGGATCTACTTGCCAGTCCCTGAGTACCTGTAAGGACTAGTCTTGAAGCAAGTCCTTTTGCAGAGTTTGGCTGGCCAGGCTGAGTTGTACAGAACATTCCTTTCCAGCGTGTGTGCGGATTCTAGGCAATCTGTGAGCAGATCCCAAACATCTCAAGACTTCTCAGAGGTGTCCTCTGTGGACGCTGGCTCCTCTGTGGATGCTGGCAGTGGGTCGTTTCTTAAAAGGCCGCGCAGAAGACACCATGCCAAGAGCTGGAGGGGAAGAAGATCTGGTCCCTAAGCAGCACTGCTCTTGTTGTTGGGAAATCTTTGGATCTTACTACATTATATCTTACTATAATGAGAGGAGAGGGGTGCCTGAGAAGGGGCGTTTGCAGTTGACCTGGGCGTCAAGGTCACTGTGGTCTCTGCAGGAGGGAGTGTGGCCAATGCCCCAGGCAGGACCCTGGGTGCAGTCAGCGGTGCATATCTAAAATCTCCAGACATATGGATACGTAATAAAATTTGCTGAATTGACTTTGCTGGAAAGAGGAAAGCCAGATGGGAATAAGGATGGAGCTGAGAGGAGAGAGAAACAGAGCCGGGGGCCAGCCTGCATCAGCCCAGTTTCCAGGGGCAAATGGGTGTTGTGAGTGAGGGAAGGGTGTTGGGCAGAGCAGTGGGGGTCCCCAGGAGATGTGCACAAGAAGAAGGGGATTTTTGAAAACCAAGGAGAGACAGGCTTATCTTCTCTGCCAGCAAAAACACAGGAGGAAAAGGTGCAGGAAACTCAAAACGGGTAAGTTCTGTTAAAGAAAAAAAATTACGAGTAACAATGGAATAGTGTTTATATTAGGCTGCGGTGTGTGTACTACCTGATCCATTTTATGGATGCTCAAAATTCCCCCAAATCAAGTAATTAGAAAAGTGCCATGATAATGTCAGTGGATAGCGAGACCTCCAAATTAGGAAGCCCACCAAAGTGTGAGCCCTTGCCACTGACTGTGAAAGAATTCTCAGTAGAGACAGAGAGACAAAGTGGAAAAAAAAAAAAAAAAGCTGCTTTATTTCTCAAAAGAGGAAAAGGAAGGAGAAGGACTTGAGCAGGAAGCAGTCAGCCAAGATGGGCAGTAGAGATAGCTCCAGACCCAGTCCTGCCACGTGGGTTTTTAAGAGAGGCTCTGTCATCATGTTCTCCTTCCGGGTATTATGGAACCAATCAGTCCTTGTATGGGCTTTTCCGGTTGTTGTCATGGCAACCGTCAACTGTCATGGCGCTGGTGGGCATGTCATTAGCAGCTAATACATTACAACGAGCATATAATGGGGCTCAAGTCCACTAGAAGTCAAATCCTCCACCATCTTGGGCTCCATCAGTTCTAACCAGTTCTTGTTTCTTCTCTGCCACTGCCTCCTGAGACTTAGATAAGAGTAATTGGTTTTTATTTGAGGGAGGGGCAGGGGTATGATCCTGGGGGCAACAGCCTTGGTACCAAAACAGGAAAGTTGCTTTTAATCAGAATGCCTGCAATCTGGTGGACCCAGCATCCCCCCCCCCCCAAAACCCATCTCTGAAGATTCTGTTCAGCCATGAAAGGTTTAAAGGGAATGGAAGGGATAACTCAGTTCATCATTGAGATGGGTGGTCAGAGCCATCGCCATCCCCCAGTGCCTGCAGGCTTGTCCTCATCAGCTACTTGAGCCTGCTCTTGTGTGACTCAGGGAGACCTGGGGGACGTCAGCATTTCTGTAAGCAAGACGCAGGGGTTGGCGGGGGTGGGGCACAGGGTCCTGCAATAATATTTTATCTTATCCTATCTGATAAAATCTGATACACCCATGTTTTTAAAAAAATATAAAATATGCAGATATGTTTAAGTATGCACCAAGAATTTCTAGAAAGATAGATAACAAATGTCACCTCTGGGGAGTAGAACTGTAAGTTAGGACCATGGTGGAAATTGGGGCCGTGGACTTTACAAGAACAGTGTGCTTATTACAATGTTATAACTTGTTTTGATTTACTTTTTGTTTATTTTGGTGGTATAAGAAAAGAATTATCCCATGTAAAAAAGTGACTTGTAGTGTTGAAAGTCCAATAAAATATATTTGCAGAGGATTTGTTAGAAAAAGAGAAAGAAAATTATTCTGGTAAGTGTTAAAGGGTGGTAAAAGGCAGACTATTCAGAAAGTGTTGTGAGACACAAATGGCCCGTGTTATGGGCAGTAGAAGAATTTACCAAAGACAAAGGATGAAAATAGAAAAGGGGTTTAACAGGTGCACTGCCACAGACAACAGCAGGCCACACGGACAAGAGGCACCTGTGTGAGCCCGAAGGGTGGGTTGTTGGGGTCTTTTATTAGGAAGGGTCACATCAGGTACCATGCAAGTGTTTGATTGGTTGTGGGTAAAGGAAGAGGTTTAGGGTCCACGAAAGGGCTGTGGGGTTTATGATTCTGATAAGGTGGCTGAACCAAGCCAGCCTGAGCTATTGTGAGATTAGGTATTCCCTAGGGCTATTAGTTTGTTCGGGCAAACATGCCGTAAAGAATGGACTTTATTTGTGGAGGGATGGCAGGCAGACATCTGCGAGCCCAGGAATGGAGCTCATTGGACTTTGAAGGATGTCAGTTGGCCCCACATATAGCAGTAGGTGTAAGGACCACTATGATGGGGTCTTGCAGTAGAGGAATGAGACTGAGTTCAGCTCCAAATACAGCAAGGAAAAGGGGGAATTTATAGCCAAGGGAGAGTGTGGGTCAGTGGATGGAAAGTTACTAGGAGGAAACATCAGGGGTGAGGGGGGATTCTGGCCTAACGACCTAGCAGGATTCTTACTAAAACTGGGCGATACAAAGACAAGGAAGTCTAAAAGTCAAGGTGGAGTTGGGGAGAAATTTCAGAGAAGCCTGAGTACAGTTTGGTCAAAGAGAGACGCTGTCAACTGTGTGAAAACACTGTTGCATACGTGTGGTAGGGTCTGTGTGAATGGATCTACATGTGTGGACACACATGAAGGCCTACAGGTGTCTGCCTGCATATGTGGGAGTATTTTTACGTTGTGTTAAAAAGTAGGTCCTTACCATTTTAGACAGATACATTTCATGATTTTGTTTTAATGTTCTGAACGGCTGTGGAAAGGGCTGGGAAATCCGTGCAGGATCGTAACCCTGCGAGGGCGACAGATGTTATTGTTATTTTCTCTCCAGTAGAGCAGGAAGGAACCGGAAGGAGCATAAAATTTTCATGGTCTCTTTTTGCTGTTGTATGATCCTTGTAATCTGGTGTTGTTTTGAAGCTCACTGTTACTATGAAAGCAAAAAGAACTAAAAAAATAAAAAGGGACTACCAGTGGCTTGTCTGGGGCCAGTGTAGACGTATCTGAGTCCAGGAGAGCAGGGGTAGCCCTGTGAAGGGTGGGGAGGTGTCAGGGTTGGTGGGGAAGTGGCTGGTCTGCCAGGGAACGAGAGGAATGGTGGTGTTTTAATGAACCAAACTAGATAACGTAATTGCTTGTTGATTTCCATCGTCACTCGAAGGGCGTGATTTCACATTCACGGCGGTAAAAATATCTATTTGTTTTATTCACAGGTTGTACTCAGACTATCTCTACTTTGCAAGTTCGAATAAATCTGCAGATGACTTCCATGAAAAAGTGACAGAAGCTCTGCAGCTGTTTGAAAATTGCATGCTGGATTATTCACTGCGCGCCTGCGTCTACAACAACACCCTCAACAACGCCATGCCGGTGCGCAGCCCGCCGGCCCGCCCGCTTGGGGGTTATTATGCATCGTGGATCGGGATTTTAGCATATAAACAGAGAAGCGTTTTAATGTGCAAATGCCTCTCCCCATGCCTTTGTGCCAAGGCTAATGAAAAACAAATATTCATGGATGTAAAAACTCTAAAAGCTGATGGGCCCTTTCAGCCAGCTCCCTGCTTTCTTCGCTGTCGATTGCCCAGTTACTACGCTCTCTCCTCCTTCCACAAAAGAATGAGGGCGCATTTGGGAAGATACTATTTAGTGAGGCTTGGAAAACACACCCTGCAATTAAGATTGGCAGGCGTGAAGACCCAACTCCCTGTCTTAAGAGCGTTCTCTCCGATGGTGGGAAAATTACCCACCAGTGACTTTCAGTGCTTCTCTGATGGGGTCTTAATGGAAAAATATTTTCCATTGATCCTTTTTTTTCTTTGCTCTCGTTTGCCTTCAGGAATATAGTTATACATCTCTTGCCCTCTTTTTATGCAAAAGAAGCTGTGACTAATGAATTCAACACGGTTTAGCTAAGGAATGGTTTTCCGCTGCACAGAGCCCGAGGTTGTCGTAAGTGCCTTTTCAGCAGGTTTGTGCAGTGGGTAAACCACCTTCAGCGAAGCTAATACTGTCACCTGCCCCCAGGTGTGGTTCACAGCCTTGCTCTCCTGAGCATGCCACGTGGTGAGATCTGTCTGAGGTGGAGGCTCGGGACCCCCAAGGTGCGGTAGGGTTCAAAGTCAAGAGGGCTCACTCCCTATTCCTTGTCATCTAGGCCATCTAATCTGGCAGGAAGTGCAGAGGCAGCAGGTGGGATCCCAGGCTGTCTTACTGGAGTTTACAGTTAGCAGGGAGGATGCAAACAAAGGCACAGATCAACACAGAATCCGGGCCCGGGGTGTGGGGTGGAAGAAGTGGCCTTTGGAGCCAGACAGTGGTGGGTTCAGTTCCCACTCCAGCAGCTACTAGCTGGGTGACTCTGGGTAGTTACCTTAGTTTCTCTGAGACTCAGTTGCTTATTATAAAACGGTGATAACACGGCTTTACCAGGCCATGGTAAGGTGAGTGATAGTTCATTCACATGTAGGGAAGGAGAAAATCATCCTTTCGTCTACCCATCTTAGGTTCGTTGGCTGGGGCCCCATAAATTAGACTGATGAAAGATAAACGCGAGAAAAGCAAACAGAGGTTTATGAACACGTGTATGCACACCCACCCGGGAGCACTCAGCGATGAGTAACTCAGAGGGGTGGTTAGGACTTGAGCTTACATGGTGTCTTAACAGGAGAACCGTAGATTTCTTCTCTGCCTTCTGTTCACTCACTGCCTTCTGCGGCACCTGAGTGCAGACCAGCCCCCCCACCTCTCCATCTCCTCTCAGCTGCCTCCCCTGCCTCCCTCCCCATCGCTGCTCTGCAGCCACACTCTGTCCTGTAGGTCCTCAGCTGGACCACCTCTTGCCTCAGAGCACAGGTTTGCAAACTGTGGTCCCTGGACGAAGAGCATCAGCGTCCCTCGGAACTTGTCAGGAATGTTAACTCTCAGGTCCAGCCCCAGACCCCAGAATCGGGAACTTTGTCGGTGGACCCCTCAGTCTATTTAAAAGCCCACCGGGTTTGTGTGTTGTGTGGGCGTGTTGTGTGCTCAGGTTGGAGAAGCCCGGTTCTGAGCCTTTCACACTCTCCTCCCTGGGACCTGCTTCTCCCGGTTGCTGCAGGGCCCCTCATCCTTCCAGGCTTGCTTTAATCTGACCTGTTCTCTCTCCATCTTCACAGCGTGCGTCACAACTGGCGATTACAGATCGTTGTTTCTTTACCGGTTTAGCTCTGTCTCCGGCTCCCTGTGGCCGGGGGTCATGTCTGTTACATAGCAACGCATCTCCATTGCTTAGCAGGATACCTGGCGTGCAGGATGCACTGGATTGTTTGCAGAATGAATGAATGAATTAATGAATGAATGAGGAGTTTGTGGAACTAGTGGAGAGGCTCCAACCGAATTCCTAATGGGGAGCAGAGAGGTTTGGTGAGGTGCTTTCAGGGGGAATCCTGTTCTGGCTTCTTGCTTGTTTCCCAGTGTAGGGGGATGGGCCCCGAGTGCAAGGCACTGGTTTCGGGACCAGGCTCTGGCGGGTGCTCTCAGCTGACCCTGGGCAGGCTCCGGCCCCTCCCTGGGCCTCTGGTTTTCCATTCAGAGTTCGCTGGAGCCGATAACCTCAAAGACTTCTCTCAGCTCTGATGGTTTTACATTTTAAATGTATTGGGCACTTCCCCTAAATACCCTCTTCATGCTTGTTCCACTTGGATTCTCCGGCTGATATGGGGAAATATGAGGAAAAAGTGTTGAGTGGGCCTGTCTTGGGTTTGTCTTAATGGTGTGCAGTTGTGGTAGTCATGCTGCATGCACCAGAAACTGTCACTGGAGGTGACCAGCACTTCCCTTGACTGGGGTGGGGGTGGGGGGGTTGAGGGAGCCGGAGGAGGGAGTGTTCTGGGGGACAGCAGAGCCCGCCCTTGTGGGAAGCAGCCTGTGCCTGGGAGGACTCCCCGCCTTCCCCTGCAGAGCCCTCTCAGGTTTGTTCCCTGCCCCCGATGGCCCCTCCCTGCCTGGACCAGCCCCTCTGTGAGGGACAGCTCTGCTACGGGGAGGCCAGGGCCAGCAGGACTTGGTCCTCCCTTGGGCAGGGGAGGGGGCTCTTCCGAGGATGGCACAGACACGCTTTCAGGGAAATACTGTCACCCATGGCCAGGTGCAGGGATGACGGCGGCTACTTCAAAACCCCTTCATCCTGCCACAGACACCCAGATCCTTGCCTTCTAGAAGGTTCTCAGTAGCAAAGGCGGTTCTCTGAAAGAGATGAACCTCATCAGGCTGGTCCTCCCAGGGAGGGGCCGGCCTGCGAGGCTCATGGAGAATTAAAAAGCCCTGCGAGGTCCCTGACTTAACAAGAAGACGTTCTCACAGGGGTTTGTCTGTGTTGGAGGTGGCACATGAATTTTTTAGAGGCTGGCGGGTACTCATTTTCTCTCTAGCTTTGGCCCAGCTTGAGGTCCCTTTCCGAGCTGGTGTCTAAGGTGGCAACAACCTGGGGGCTGGAGGCAGCTAATGAATTTCGGAGACAGCTTCTCCCCTTTAACTACTTTTCTTCCTCCACAGCCTCCCACACGATTAGAAAAATAATGAAATGGAAACAGAATAGCGAAAAGACGAGACTAGTTAGTGCCTGTACATATTTGTCAAGCGTTTCACTGTCCCATTGTTACTGCTGTGTTCAGTGGTTCCCCCCAAGAAAATACAAGTGCCGGGCGCACAGCCTTGCGTGGCTGTGATGATGGGAGAGACTGGTCCCTGCCCTGGAGCAGCTCAAGGTCACACTGGGAAGGGCAGGAAATAGATTGTGAAAGTGTCTGCTTAAGGAACTGAGACTGGGCGCTGGGAGGTGCTCTAGTGGGAGGGGTGGGCTGGGAGTCAAGCCAGACAAAGGACTTTGCACTCGTGGAGAGCTGGGTCAGGCCTGGAGCGCAGGCCGGCCGTGACCAGGCCATTGGTTTGGGAAGCTCACACTCAGGACTAGAGATGGGGGCACTAGTCAGGCTGTGACAGTGCCAGGCAGGCGCTGATGTGGCCTGAACAAAGAGATGAGAAAAGAAGGGATGAGAAGCTTTCAGGAAGACACAGCAAGGCAGAGCCGGAGGCAGGACACAGTGCAGGGGCCCTGAGCGCGTGGGGGTGGGGGCCCTGGGAAAGGGGGCCTCAGGACGGAAGGGGAAGGGCCCGTTTTATCTTGGAGCTTTGCCAAGAGTTAAGAGCCAACTGTGATGTTACAGGGAACAGTCCCCAAGCCCGCTCTCCCTTCTGACACCATCTGCAAGTTGGGGAGGCGTCCCCCAAACCAGTCTCAGGTGCAGTAATTCACTAGAAGGAATCACAGAACACACGGATAGCAGCTACACTCGGGGTCAGGATTTACAACAGGGAAAGGGCGCAGCTGGGAATCAGCCGAGGGAAGCAGTGCACGTGACAATACACTTGGAATATTCCCCCCCCAGGGAAGCTCACCCAGGCCGCCGGTGTCTGGAGTGTTTCTTGGGGCTCAATCAGCTGCTGGCCGCCTGGGCTGACCTTTACTGTCCAGTCCTCCTGGAGGTCAGGCTGGTACTGCGTGGCCCAGAGTAGCTCACACTGTTCGACTGTCCAGTGGCCAGACACCCTGGGCAGGCAAGACACTGTTGTCAGGCAGGACATTCCAGGTGGCCTAGAGGTCACCTCCCAGGAGCTGGGGACGAAGGCCAGACCTCTCTCTGGGTGTGGATAAGTCTTCACCACACAAGCTCGCAGTTTGACATGAGAGAAGGAGCCTGGAGAACATGAGGACGCCCAACATGTAGGTGGGGGGAGCGGCTTCATACAATGCTGCTTGTATTCGCATGTGCATACACATTCAAGGTCACGGACATCCGTGTGGCGCCAGGCACTGGCGGTTCCCTCTTGTGGCTTTTTGCTAGGGCATTTGTAGCTGTTTCTCACGGCTGTTGTGCGCTGGGCATTAGGAGCAGAGGCAGCCAGGATATTGTGCAAAGACCATTGGCACCGTTGGTGGGTGTAACCTGGCCTCTCCCTTCACCTGAGCCCTCACTGTGAAGTGTCATGGAGCTACCTGCAGGGTTGTCCTGAGGATTAGGTGGGACCCTGAGTGTGGGACTCCTTTGTAGGGGTTCATGTAGAAGGAGGAATGCACAGCATTTAAAATCCAACTTCTGAAGGAGGCTATTTGCGAGGACACCTCTTCAGTGTTGGTTTATAATGATGTGCCATGACGCTTTTGGAAAAGTGCCTTAAGGTGTTGGAGGAATTGCTTCTGAAATAACGCCTGCCTTCTTCTTTGGTCCTAGGTGAGGCTCCAGGTTGGGCTGTATGCTGTGTATCTCCTGGACTGGCTCACTGTTTTTAATAAAGAACAGTTCCTCATTCTTCGCCTGGAAGACCACGCCTCCAACGTCAAGTACACCATGCACAGAGTCTTCCAGTTTCTCAACCTCGGTATGAATGTCTCACTGGAGACCCACAGAGCAGGGCTGGAGCTGCGGGGACACTGAGTCACTCGCAGACTCCCTGAGCTGGGGAGGGTGGGGCCGAGCTGGGAGGCCAGTTCAGTGCCTATTTGTCAAGCACCAGCTGCGCACAGGGCCTCGTGCCCGGTGTGACAAGGAGTCTCGGGGGAGGAAGAGATAGCCTCTCGTCTGGGAGCGGAGGAAGCCAAGGGTTGAGGAACTGAGTAACCGATAGAATGACGTGCGGGGAAGTTAGCGTCCTCACAGGAGGTCCATACACACAACTTCGGGTCTCAGCTGCTGAAAGAATTGTGGAAGGAAGGGTGTGAGCTCTGCCTTGAGGATGGAAAGGGGGTCTGGGCAGCTGGAACAGTTTTGCAGAGACCACAGGGCCTGGAGGAGGGGATGGACAGGTCAGTGCTTTGCTGGGGACCTTTGGAGGCAGAGCCGTGTGGCTGGATTTGGGCTGCTGGTTGTGGCTCCGGGGCCTCTGGGGAGGGGGAGCCTGCCCCCAGCCAGAGGATGCCACCCCCAAGTCCCAAGTGGTACTTTGTGGCCACAGGCCGAGTTGCCGGCCACGGTGACGGCTGGTAGAGGTGTGCGTTCAGGTGCAGGGTGCGGCCCCGTGGTCGGCACCTGGGACGGCTTGCGAGGCTGAAGCTGGATTTGCTTTCCTCCTGGGGCACCTCCTGCCGCCCTGCCTGATGATCTCGCCTGGGAATTTTGTTAATTGAATATTTCCTGAAATCTATTTGCTCACCACTAGGAATCAGGACCCTTTTGTCATTTGATTTTCTTTCTCCTTTTCTTGGAGAGCTGGCAATGTGATGGAGTATGATTACTTTTGCCTTTTAAAGCTGAGAACCATTTTTCTTTGATTTGGCCACTGTAGATGCTGTGGCATTAATGAGTTTGTCTGTAGTCCCTAGGATGAACAGTAAGGCCAGCTCTGTCCTATTTCACAGAACCCAAGGAAACTGGGATATAGTTTTACAGGACTTTAGCCTGACTCTGGGGGCCATAGGCAAAGAGGCAGCGATCCTGTGGGTTAAGCCAATGAGAGGCTCGTGGTCGTGAGGGCTAGGGTCGGGGTGGCACCTAGCCTCTCCCAGGCCTCTCCCCACTGATCTTCCTGCTGCAGGTGGAGGTTCAGCCAGTGGTGAACTCCCCACCCGCAGGCCACCTCACAGCACAACACGGTAAAATATGGCCCCGCATCGGGACCCTTTGCATCAGTGGCCCACAGCAGAAATGGCAGAATTCTAGTGGGCTGGTTAGCAGGCAAAATCTAAGTGCGTGGACTATCTGGCAGGTCGCACGGTTATCCAAGGACAGGCTGGCCCCCTTTACAGGCAGTTGGAAATGAAACCAGGAGGTGAGAGGCACAGGTGAGGCTGCGTCCCAAGTCCCAGCTGTGCTCCCAAGGGTGGATGTAAAACCTCAGGCCCCAGGAGCTCTGCCATTTCTTACTGGAATTTCTACCTTCCACCCTCAGCAACTCCGAAATGGTTCCAGCCAAAGAATTTTGATCTCTGAACACATTCTTCAGGAAGCTCCTGTCTCAACAGAAAGCATGGCTGGGATTTTCTGAAAGTTTCTTTTGCCTCCTGCCTCATGGGGTCTTTTGTTCGTATTCCAGGGCCCTTAAGTGAGAAGCAAGAGGCCTTGATGACCAAGAGCCCCGCGTCCAACGCGCGGCGTCCGGAGGACCGGAACCTGGGGCCCATGTGGCCGGTCACACAGAGGATCCTGCAGGACTTCTACGGGCCCTTCAACACACAGCTGGCGCGGGTTCTCGCCGACGAGGCGTTCTTGTGGAAGAAGACGTGAGGGCCGAGGGCCCGCTGCCGGCTCAGGCCGGGTTTCCGTTATTTCCATGATTTGAAATCTCTCTTGGTGGGGATCCTTTTTGCTTAGAGCTTGGAGAAATCCCCTCCCCAGGCACCTGTGTATGGAAACCGTTTCAAAATCTCGTTTGTGATGTTAAACAGCCCAGCAATGGTCCCTTCACCGAGTCTCAGATGGAGACTGTTGGAGATTCCACTCAGGAAAGGGTCCCCTTCTGCTCCAAGAGAGACTGAGCTCTGGGATGAGGCCGGCAGGCACTGGGCTCGGTGCCGAGAGGGAAGCACCGAGTCTGGGATCCACTGGAGGCCCCACCCTGGGGCTGGCCGGGATGAACTTTTCACACTGAGTTTTGAAACCCTCTGTTCAGATCACTAACCTCATTTGGGCAGAGAATGGAAGCTCTTTTATTTTTTTTCCCTTTTACCCCAAAGTCAGCTCTTCCATCTCTTCAAATATAAACCCTGTTAATGTCACTCTTTAACCAGGGAGAAAGACCCAAGTCAGATTTTGGCGGCACGTTTGTGTCTTGGTTGGACCTCCTCCCCGTCTGTCCTTGTGGACTTGACTTACGTTTAACAGAAGACGAGCGTGTTTGAAACAGACCACTTTCTGTGTTTCTCTAGCTAGAGCTCTCTTTTCTGCCCCTTTAGGTGTTTTCTCAAAAGTTGTTTCAGTTTATAATTGGAATATAAATTCAGTTTAAAATTGGAAGGGAAATCTTTGCTGTTAATGCCAGACTGAGCAACTTGAAGGAGTTGATGGGAAATCTAGGCACCATCCAGGCGCCACGCACCTGAGGCCCTCAGACACTGAGGGCTTCGGAAGTTTTAGCTGTGGGTGCAGCAGGCTGTTTGCTCTGCCTTCTTCCCAAACGAGCTTATTACCCACATTCTCCACCACGTGTGGCCAGAGGTCATTCCTCACTCGATGAACTACAAGATTCTGGTTTCCTGATTCAGAAACACATAAGCTATGTATGCTTGGGTGTGCTGGGATTCGGAAGGAGAATGCCAGGAGCTGTGTTCTTGACAGAACTTTCTGGGCCACTTGGCTGCTTGGTTTACTGACGAACAGGCCAAAGGCCTTGCCATTTCCTGGAGACGGTGGGAAAGCGTGAACACATTCCTCACACAGAGGCCCTGGCGGGACCCCCACCAAGCTTCGCGTGCAAGCGTTGTCAAGGGAAGCTTCCTGCCGATCAGAGCGCTCAAGTGGAGATCCTGGCGGTGCACCAGTCAGACAGTGCCAATGCCTACATGCCCAGCCGCCGCCGCTCATGGGCGTGAGGGTTTGCTCAGCTGTCCGGCCCTGGCGCCGTGGTCTTTCCCCTGTCAGAGGTGCGGTGCTCGGCCTATTCAACAGCGAGCGGAGGGCTCTCCCTGGCACGGCCAGGCTGTTTCTGCTTCTGATGGAGCCGTGGTCCTGAACACCTGCTTTCAGGGACAGTCCGCCTTCCCTCCCGCTGTGGCACTCGGAGCAGCAGCCAGCAGGGAACCCTGGCCTGAGCACAGGGTGCTGGGGGGAGGCATCGCTTGCGCGTGCGTATTTATTTGCAGGGCAGGTGCGTGTGCCGGCGCGAGGGAGCGATTCCGAGCGGGCCCCTTCGGTTCTGTTGCTGACGGCCTCCCCTGCTCGGGACACAGCCCCTTCCTGGATTTACTTCTCTGCCAAGTAGCTTGTCACTTGCAGCCCGTGTTTGCTCCTCCGCCCCGACCGTAACCACAACCGGGGCTCTTCCCGCGCACTCCTAGGCATGTGAACAACATGCGGCGTCATTCTGCTTCTTACAGAAGTGATACTGGAAGTCGTATTTCCAATATTATTTGGTTTATTATACAAATCTTTTTATAGACGCAGGCCCATCCCTTGGTGCCAGTCAGTGCCATGCAGACCCGGTTTCTCCGGGGGCCTTTCTCCAAAGGGCTGTCTGTCTGTCTGTGTGTCGCCTTTGCGTTCCTCCGCTCTCCCATTTGAGGCCCCACTCCCAGTGACGGCGCAGCTGCCGTTTCCAGCAGGCGACCTCCAGCCTGTCGTCCCAAACCAAAGCAAAACGAAGCATTTCTCACAACCTGGTACTGAAGTTCCTTTGTGTCCCCAAAGCTGTGTATCAGATTGTATTAAATTGTACTCCCTTAGTTGTGTAAGTTATGTTAAGTGAACCACAGTTACGCTGTACTTTTATTAATATTTAACATAATTAAATGTGGACCCCTGTGACCGGGACCCCAGAGTGCGCGCTCTTCCTCATAAGTCGCCGTGGCTCCCGTGGAAGGCTCTCCCTCGGGTCCCCTGCACTCGAATGAACCACAGTAGTTCCGTGTCTCACCTGCCAGCATTGCACTCTACCAGGGGGCCTGCCATTACCAGAGACGCCCTCCTGGGGCTGCTGGGATGTGAGGGCAGCGAGGTCCCTGCCCACAGACGGACCGAACGTTGTCTTCAGACATTTAGATTTGAAGGTCGGGTGATGCAGTCCTGCTGCTCCCGATAGGCTGCTGTCACGTAACTGCTTCCCTTGTTTACACGGCTGCCTGGCCCCTGGGGGCTGGGCGTGTGAGAGCCCGGGTGTCACTGGGTGCATGTCATCATCACTGGACACTCAGGACCCCTGGATGCAGCTAGACCAAGCCCGGGGGAGATGTGCGTCTCAGGCTAGGGGTTCTGGCAGCCTCAGTCATCCCGGGCACAGTGTGGAGCCTGAGTTGGTCCCACAATTCTGGAAAGACCCACCCTGGGTGAGCCTCTCCCCAGCACTACCCTTCACAGTGGTGTTGGGGGAAGAGGGGCTGGCGAGTCCAGACCTGGAAATGACGAGGACCCCTTCTTGATGGCAAAGCCGGGGACAGCTCCGCTTAGCAGAGAAAACGCTGTGCCTGTGAGGAGGTGGGGGGGCAGCACAGACAGGCAAACCTGGAGAGCGGATCACACAGCTCCTTCCCCTGGGGGTCTCTCCAAACCCCTCTCTGCCCTGCGGCCACCCCTCACCCACACAGGCACCAGCTCTCGGGGAACATTCTAATGAGGATCAGGTATGTTAGAAGCCTCCCCTTGGATTGACTCTATTTGGCAACTGAAGCAAAGGCCGGGCTTCTAGCAGAGGAATTTCAGGCCTCATCCAGCAGGGAGAGAGGTATCATGTGTGGGCGGGTGTTTTTCTGTTGCTCCAGAATCCTCATCCTGTGGGCAGATCCTGTTGTGACTCGTAGGACGACATCACTCCCCCAGAGCGTCACCCGGCAGGCCTCCCTGCAGAGCCGCCCAGAGAGAACGGGTCCCGCGGGGAGGTGGCTGCAGCAGCAGTGGGGGCAGCCGGCCACAGGCCCCAGGGGGCTGCATTCACGTCCCACGGCCACTGTAGCAAGCTACCCAAACTGAGCGGCTGAAGCCAACTCCGGTGCATCACGTCGCAGTCTGCAGGTCAGAAATCCAAACTCAGTCTCCCTGGGAGAAACAGGATGTGGGCGGGCCTGGTCCTCTCTGGAGGCTCTTGGGGAGAATCTGTCTCCTTGCCTTCCCCAGCTGCTGGAGGCTGCCACACTCTTGGCTTGTGGTCCTTTCCTCCATCTTCAGACTCTCTGACCTGCTTCCCTCTGACCCTCCCACTCTGGCCTCTTGTAAGGACCCTCATGATCACTCCGGGCCCCCAGGATGCTCCTACAGGATCACCTCCCCATCGCAAGGTCACAGCTGCAAAAGCCCCTCTGCCGTGTATTGTAACGTATTTATAGGTTCCAGGAATTAGGATGCAGACATCATGGGGGGCTGTTATTCAGCCGGCAATAGACGGGTGGGTCCAGTGAGCTGGATGGGCAGTCAAAGGATAGAGAGGGGGCCCACTGGCCTGTCCCTTTCGGCTGTGCCCTGAGAGGCCCAAGCAGGTCTGAGTGCTTACTGAGGGCCAGGCTCCCCCACATGTCCTTTCTGAGGTGCTGAGACTTTCTGTCCAGGCAGGACCCTGAGGCTGGAGTCAGTGGGACAGAGTGGATGACCAGCCACTCTTTCGTACACATGTCCCAGGTGAGCCAAGAGGTACCCCAGCCCCAGATAGGATTCTTTCAACAGCTTTGGGTAGAAGTGATTTTTGAGTGCTTACAAAAAAAAAATTTTTTTTTTTAAGTTACTTTCTCAGTTCCCCCAGGAGACCCATACGAGCCACATGGGCGGTTTTGAGTTTCTGAAGTTCAGCTGTTTTCGAGTTAGTCATGCTTCAAAAGGAGCAGCTTGTGAAAATGACAAAAATGGTTAGAATGTTTTCTGGTCCCTGAGAGAGCCTTGGGGGCCAGTGGCCCCGGCCTCATGCTCTGGGACTGGCTCTGGAAGGCAGCCTCCAAACTCACATTTAGTGCTCGGGCCTGACGGCACCCAGCTGGCCTCGGCTCCTGAAGCCCGGCCCCGTCAGCCTCTGTCCCCAGCCCTCTCGCTCCTCCCCCTGTCCGTTTTCCATCCTTTGCAAACCTGCTTCTGCTCAGGTCTCCGGTGGCAGGGCAGAGACTGGGTGTCCCTGGGTCCCTTAGGCCTGTGGGTTGCTGTCCCTGAGAGCCCGCAGGCCACGAGGACACCGCAGAGGTGGAAATGGTAGCGTCTCAGTGACTGCAGCAGGCCCACCTGGGAGTGGCTGTGTCCTCCTGCCAGGCGACCCCGGGACTCGCCTCAGGTCTGCGCGTACTCATCCTCCGCGCACTTGGGGCAAAGCAAGGAGTAAGATTAGTGCATTCCGTGTGACTGCGCTGCCCTGCCCTGCCCTGCCCTGTGGGCGCCCAGCTCGGAGTCTGGAGCACAGAGCAGAGCACGGGCCCTCCTCTCCCATAGTTGGAGGACCCCTTGCTTGGGGCAGCAGCATGGGGAGCACAGAGGCCCCGGGGGCTCCTGGGGCTTTTGGGTGCACCCCCCAGCTCTGCATGCTCTGAGCTGCCCCCTTAAGATCAGTCTCTGGTCAGATCTAGAAGCGGTGGGTCTGAAGCCTGGGCCTCTCTGAGTCCTGTGGCTTTCCCAAGGTGACACAGGGAGGAGGCAGCGGGGACCCAGCGCTCCACCTCCCTGAGGAGTTTCCTTCCTCTCCCAGAGCAGAGAAAGGCTGGGTCCAGGGACTCATGGGGGAAAAGCTTCCAGTATCTTCTGGAGTTGACTCATCCTTCTTCCCCTTTCTTCCTCTGAAAGGGATAGTCTGACTCGCACCCCACCAAACTCGGACCCCCAAGAGGTCAGTGTGGGGAGGGGAGGGGTGAGCCCTGGGCCTGGGGCCAGATGAGCTGGGTTCAAGGCCTGGGTCCTGCCCACCCCCTGACCTTGGGGACAGCCAGGCCCTTCCCGCATCTGCAGGTCTGTGGGCCTCGTGTGTGGGTGTTGCAGTTAATGAGGAAATAGCACATGAAAGCACAAACAGGGTCAGAGAGACTGCACACCTGCCTGAGGTCACACAGCTCTGGTCTCCGGGAAGAGCAAGGTGTCAACTCAGATTTTCTACTTTTTAACTTCAAAGTCAATGTTTTCATTCATGGTGCCACAGTGTACATCCCCGACCCCTCCACAGGCTCCCTGTCCCCCACAGCCTGTCTGCATTTCCTGTGTCAGCCCCCCATCAATGTCAGTGAGGCAGCAGACTCTGGGTCTTCTGGGCTGAGGCATCTGCAGACCTGCCCATCTAGGGGTCTAGGTGGTGACTGGGGCTTCTAGGGGGAAACAAAGGGAACTAAACATGATTCTGTTCTGCCAAAAGGGTCTCACAGCTGACTCCTGCTGGCAGAGGGGGCCTCCCCGCCCTGGGAGGGGAGGCTAAACCTCCCACTCGCAGGATCAGGCCGACTCCAGGGGGCTGGCATGTGGAGTCACATCAGAAGTGGATGCCTGCCCCTGGGCTCAGCCCCACCTGATGGCCTCAAAGGCACCGAGGAGACACACTCCAACTAGAAAGTGTGCAAAGCATCAACATTTAATTTTTTAGCACGGATTCTCTGAACATCTACTTGGCCCGAGGCCCTGGGCCAGGCATTGGGATGGAGTGGGGGGCCGTTTATCTGCTCATTCAGTGATTTCCTTCACTGGTTCCTTCACCATGAGTTTGTGGAGCACTGACTGCGTGAAGCAGTGAGGGAGGCCAAAGGCTAGATGGTCAGAGGGAAGGCTGGAACGTGGAGCTGGTGTCCACCGTGGGGAGGATGGGCTGGGCTGGGGCAATATTCCTGAAACATCTATAATTATAGAGCTAACTGGACAAATTGGATAAGTGGGGAAATCCTACTTAGCCACATATACACTTTTAAAATACTTTATTTTTACTTAAAATATTTAAAGTGCATTAATTTGTCTGTCTATTGATAAAAGGGCCAGAGCCTTTTCCCCGAACATGAGTCTGCAGATGGCAGGTCTGGGTCATCTTGGTTGCTGAACCATGGCACGTTGAATCAGCGCTGGTTTCTGGTTTTGGCTTCTCTAAAGAGGCGTGTGAACTGGGAGGCACTGGTGGACATCGGAAGGCACAGTCTCCCACCTTTTATGTGCTTGTCCTCCCCTAACGATCTCCCCTATCTGTGCTGGGACTTCCCAGAGTTTCCAACCTGGTTTTCAAAAAGCGGCTCATATCTGGCACCCGTATTTCATTTGTTTAAGTCACTGGTTCTCAAAGTGTGATCCCGGGATGCTGATGACCCTCGAGACCCTTTCAGGGGCTCGACCGGTCAGAGCCGAAATGCTTCGTTTTCATACCAAGACATCATGTGCCCTTTAGTGTCTCATTTCCTCACAGATGTACAGGCGGCCAGGACCCACTCTGATGGCTGAGGGACTATGTGCTTGTGCATTTCTGTGCTTTGAAAAATCTCTCAGCTCTAATTTCTAACAGTGAATACTGACAGATGTAAACCACATAAACAAAAGCGTTTTGGGATCTTCAATGATTTTTAAGAGTATAATGGGGGTCTTGATACTAAACAGTTTGAGAGCTGCTGGTTCTGTATGGTTATTAAATCCCACATGTCTAATATCAAGCTCAGCTGGCACGAGAAAGGCTTGGGAACAAAAGTAACTGACTTGTAGGAAACACACGTAACTGACTTGTAGGAAACACAGAACTGACCAGAGGGCATTTTGCAGAATGGCCAAGGGCACCGAGCAGGCCCTGAGCTTCGGCTGGGCTGTTAGGGGACCAGGAGACAGACCTCTGCCAGTGGGGAGGCGGAACAAGAGGGCATCTATGGTGAAACTGGTGGCGACCATCGTAGTAATGGTGCCAGGTATTTCCTGAGCACATGCTGAGTGCCAGGCCCTGTGCTATGTGCAGTTTTGAGTGTCTCCTTGGATGCTCACCACCACCCTAGGAGGGGCTATAGTTTGGTTCTACCATCATACAAGTAGGGGAACTGCGGATCACAGGGGCCAAACAATGAGCCCCGGATCCCCCAGCTACCAAGGAGCAGAGCTGGTCCGTGGTCTCGGGTCTGCTGATCTCCACAGCCCGAGTCTTACCCTGTGCTTCTCACCTCTGAGTCCCTGAAGTCTCCAAGTTTCTAAGGAGGCAGGTGGAGAAGGCAGAGGCCCAGGTAAAGCTAGGTGGGTGCCGGTACCTTCTGGACAGTTTGGGCTGGGAGGCCAACACAGGTACTGGGCACTGAGGCCAGGACCAGGTGGCATCTTCAAGGTCACTTCCTTGTGGAAGCAGCCGGACTGACCAGGACAGTGCCTCACACTTCACTGCACCCTACCTCGCAGGGGCCTTTGGGCAGAGACTCCATCCTGGCTTCTGCCGCCCTCTTGCTGCGTCGCTCCCGTGTACTGCATCCACCTGCACAGAGGAAGCTGAACTGAGTGTCTGCTGACCCTTGAGAGAAGCCTGTGACTTCGGGGGAGGCCGGGCAGGAGGGACCGGCTGCTCCGTGGGCCCTTCCATTCCACATTCTGGGGCTTTCTCAGACTGCCCTGCTTCGGCCAGTTCTGAGGTTAGTAAGGGGCCCTCTGTGGCCCCCTGTGGCCAGCAGTTCCTGCCACCAATGTGGGTTCAAGTCATGTTTAAGGAATGGGGAGCGGCCGCTTTCCTCCTCAGCACTGGCCTCCAGATCTCAGAGGGGCAGCTGGACAACCCAAATTAGGCTTTATGGTCACCATGGAAATCACTTGTTTACTCCCACCTCCACATGAGATAATCTGGAGGATTGCCATTTTCTGCACTTTAAGCATAATGGAATTCAGGAAAATTCCAAAGCCAAGCCAGCCTCCATTTCTAAAGACAGAGACCCAGGCAGCCTGCACAGACCTCAGGATATGGGCAAACTTCTCTGTCTGGCTTCTAATCTCCTGCTTCCCCTAAGAGAGCACAAGTCTCACCCCTGCTCCAGATTTTCTGCCTCTCTGCCTTTGCTCAAGCCATTACAGCATCAGGAGTGCCCACCCTCCCCACTGTTCAACTGAGTCAGCTTCCTGCCCCACCCCAAGGCCACAAGTTCAAGTGTTACCTCCTGGATTCCACCCTGCCTCCCACCTCCTGACCTGCGTGAGGGCTCTTCCCCTTAGTCTCTCTCCTGTCTAGTGTGACATTGATTGCTTTCTATGTGACTGTAGTCATTTGCGTGTTTTCTTCTCCCGTCCAGACAGGGAATCCTGGGGGCACATGGGCTGTTCTTACCCCACCCTCAGATACCAAGCAGTGGAGTGATGACCCTAAAAGCGAGGCAGTGAGTGCCCAGAGAGACAACTGAACTGGGAGCTAGGCAACTGGACCACCTTAGGCAAGTGGTTTAACTTTTCTGAGCCTCAGTTTCCCCAGTTACTGAGCAGGCTGGGTGCCTGGAGGATTTCAAGGGGCTGTTTC